>NC_044499.1:43650814-44308314 GCF_902362185.1 Chanos chanos | reverse complement strand
TACTAGCTTTCAGTCAAAATGTATGGGATGATTATGGGTAAACTGTAATGATGGAAAAAATACAAACAAACAAAAAAAACAAAAAACCTTCGCTGTAGCATTTGATTTGATAACTGTCACAGCCTGCCCCCTGGTGGGGTAAAACATTATATTTAAACTGCCACCATCTATCCCTTCCGTTTAACAGACTCTGTAACTCACATGCACTGTGTCTACAGTGTCTCTGGACTGTTTGGTTGTATAGCTTGAATCAAGAGTTCAAAATAAAGATCGGAATAAAGAAAAAAAAATGTAATACTGGTAAAATATTAAGCATAACCCATCATAAAGAAACCAATGACTTTGGTAATTCATGTTGGTAAAATCTCATGTCTACACTTGAAAAACATTACTGTATAACGAGTCGGAAAAAAAAAAAGATGAATTCAATTTAACAATCTGAAACAGCTTTTGTGTTTGCAACATAAGCAGAACCTCTCTTTGAACCTCCATATGTGCTATGTCTGTATTTTTACTCCAAACGTAGAAGCCATATACATCTATATCATATTACTGACAAGTACTATAACATAAAATTTAAATAAGCCATGAGCATTAAATCTGAGACTAATGGTGCTATGACCTGGGTCAAAAACACTACAGCTGAAGATGTAATCTAAAATCCCTTTCATATAGTACCACAGGCACAACACCTGACATCACTACTAGTGCAATCAGCCAAAAAGAAGGAACAGAAAAGAAAACAAGGCAGGGGGCTCAGTGAATTAAGAAAAATATCATTAGCGCTACTTAGAATCACGAGGAGTTCAAATACAGGTCTGTGCTAAAAATATAGACTCCAGCACATAGTTATTGACTTGATGTGTTGGATGGTATGAAGGTGATGAGGTCCTACAGTAGCGATAACATTAGTCCGAATGCTATTGCAGGAGCCCAGCAGCATTAGTGAAGGCATCACGGTGACCCAGAGCTGGACTGTCCCCTTCACTCTCCGCTAGCAGCAGTCCTGTTCCACACAGTTACGCCCTGATCGAGCTGCCCCAAGGTACACACGCACAAACACTCATACCGGGTGGGGTGGGGTGTCTGTACAGGCAACTATTAAAAATCATTATCCCATCCTGAGTTGTCATCTGGAGGGGGGTCTTCATTGTCCTCTGGGAAACTGTCGAAATTACTTGTGTCAGTGGGTGATGAGACCTGATAAAGATGTGGGAAAACAAAATTATCCTCTCATTATGGTTCACTGCATTAATAATAAATTATTTTATACATTGTTTTGAGAATTACTGTTTTGAGAAATGTAGTATTTAATGCTAACAATCTAATTTATGACAAGTTCACAGAAACCAATTTGACTACACTAATATAATCAGACATAGCACAATGATAACAGGTAAATGGCTATGCCATCATGCCATTATGGATAATGTATGTTACTTTTATGTGCTTTAATACAAGGTTATTAAATAAATTCAGATTGCATAACTCAAATAGCTATCCAAATCAGTGCTTACATCAGGGATGATTGGAGGAGTGAGGGTCCCTTTACGCAACCCTTCCCAGTTAAAGCCCTCAAACCACCTGAAATGTAGGAGAGTAAGATGTAATTTATCTTACACCAATGTATTGAAGTTTTTATAAGATGAAATATAGGATGAATTGTTAGGATACATAAAGTAAGCCACTTAAAATTACTGACTTGTGCTTTTGGATATCTTTGACTCCATTTTTCAAGTTTCCTAATCGTTCAGTTGGATTATCCCTGAAGTGAAAAAATGGTATGCATGTGTTACTAAGTGTGACTGTTTTTACACTTTGTCAACAAATATTCATCTTAAATAAATAAATGTCACGATAACCAACCTGCATAGTTTCTTTATTAAATTTGCAGCATTTTTTGTGATCTTCTTTGGAAATTCAATCATGTCGATACCCCTCAGGATAATGTTGTAGGTCTTCATGGGATCTGGCCCTGAGAATGGTGGGCTGCAAAAAATAAGAGCAAAATGCAAATAAATTACTCGCACACTTGCATACAATACATTGCATGTAAGAATTCACTGTCTTCTGGTCCATAAAAAACATATTAATGGGTTATTCAGAAAGAAGTGAAGTTTTTTTTTTTTACCTTC
Organism: Chanos chanos; assembly: GCF_902362185.1. NCBI lineage: Eukaryota > Metazoa > Chordata > Actinopteri > Gonorynchiformes > Chanidae > Chanos > Chanos chanos. Next base: position 44,306,179 of record NC_044499.1, on the reverse strand, counting down.
CAGTCAAAAGTTCATACATGAGAATCCCGAGAGACCAATAGTCAGCTGAGATATCATGGCCTTTGTTCAAGATAATCTCTGGAGCGACATATTCAGGCGTTCCACAGAAAGTCCATGTTTTCTTTCCAAATCCTATCTTTTTAGCGAAGCCAAAATCCACCTGTAATGAACAGACAATAAACATATCTGAGAACATGTCGATCTGTTCGTGAGCTTTATAAACCCTGCATTCTGAACACTTTGACAGAGCAACATACACATTTCTCCACACAGGTCTACTCACTAGCTTGGCGTAGCCTCTGTGATCCAGTATGAGGTTTTCCGGCTTGAGATCCCGGTAGATTATTCCTTTGGAATGCAGGTAGGCGAAGGCTTCCACCACACATGCTGTGTAAAACCGTGTGGTTGAATCTTCAAAGGAACCTCTGGAATTATAAACAATCACAAAATTTATTTTACTGCTCTCAAGTGGAACTTTACAATCTCCATTTCTGATTAATTAACTCTTTTCACTGTTCTAACATGACGCTCTATTTCAAACATTCGTTTTCAGCGATATGTAAAACATTTTGTCAAATTTTGTTCCTCCCTAGAACAATTAATGGTGGTAATGCATGTATAACAATTAGAAAGTTTTTTGTTTGTTTGTTTGTTTGTGGAGTTTGTTTATAGAGGGTGTGGGCAGTGCTTCAGAATATCAACTCACTACCTGTCCCTAAGGATGGTCCATAATTCTCCTCCCAGACAGGCCTCCATCAACATATACAGATACTTGCTATCTTTGAATGTCCTGTACAGTCTGAAGAAACAAAAAAATATGTGGTTCAAATATGTAGCTCACAATGCATATATTCTTTCAGAAATGTTTATAAAGAATTTGTAAGTGACGCATCTTTCAAATTTCAAAATATTGAGATGGGTAAAACTATAAGTATCTACCTAACTATGAAGTCAGAATGAGCCTCCTGCATAATCTGTTTTTCTGAACGGATATGCTCCTGTTGTCGTGTGTCCACAATGTGACGCTTCTTCAGAATTTTCATTGCAAATGTTTTGGTCTCCTCACTTTTGAGCTGCACCTGTGAAAACCATGGGAAAGTGTCAGAGAGCTTTGTGAATGTGTGAATGAACACATTTTCCTTATATAGAGGTCTGTGTAAACATTGGCTGTAAAAATGAAATCTTTTCTCAGCTGTTTTACACCCCCTGAAGTGCCAACGCTCCTTTTTATAGTGCATGAATCATGGTCTATTCATGACTCCTTGACCTGAAAATAGTTTGACAGGGAACGGAGATTTTTCACATTGCGTATCACGGGGAGCACTTACGTGTCAGGGGTCATTCTATCCCCCAACTATCTAGCAATGACACTACGCTGAACATGAACCCCCAGGCGAAAGGCCACTTGTTTTTACTGTGGTGCCGCAATGCCTAAAATAGGACAGACCAGGGGATTCCTCTTTAGGCCAGACCACTGGGCTTTTCCTTAACGGCACTTTGAACAGAATCTATAGGTCCGCATTGCACCACTCCCCCCCCCCCCCCCCTCTCTTTCCCTCGCTCCCTGCCTCTCTCAAGTGTTTGCTTGTGTTGAAAAATATTATTCATACAAACATATTCTCAACATGTTAATATTTCAACCATATGCTCGCCCATCTAACTAAAATGTGAAATTAAAATGTGTTTTAGGCAACAAAAAAAAAGAAGAAAAAAGACACACTTGTAAAGAATATCCATTATTGTATTAATGGATCTGTTTCTCGCACACAGAGGAATATGGAGTATGATTTCAATTATGATTTTATTAGCAGTTGAAGAAAACATATTTTCTGCATCTGTACTTGTTCATTCTTTTGATACTTTAACGGCTTCTTAAATTATTGTACTTTAGTAACAAGAGCACTTAAGTTTGTTTTGAGCATTTACATGTCCAGTTTTTATTCTGACGATGGGTTGCAGGCCATCATTTATATGCAAAGACTTTTGTGTAGATCTCATTTTGTCTTACTGTGGTTAAATGACAAGCAAAATTACAACACTATAGAGCTCTCTCTGACTACATGAAAGGGCCAGTAGACACATGTTAGTGCTGTTAGCTAATGCTCTATTATCGTAGTGGAAAGTTACCATGAATAGAGCATTCCCATTCCTAGGCCACACTCAGCCATAAGGGAAGAGCAGCACTCACAAGTATATGGAAAAAACCTTAACTGAGTGTGAATGCAAAATATTGTCTTTACACATTTATGTTTATTGTGTTTATGCTTGGTGGTTTGCTATGTTTATGCCTACTAGAATACACTGTATTATAGCTAAATACAATGTGTTTTATGTTGGACATTTCCTTCCATGGTTTTGCAACTTCTTTGTGTATTAACTGGTATGGCAGACATTGTTTTAAGGGGATTACAGAAGCAATGTGAGAAATTCTCTTCAAGCTCATTCATCATCCATGTCACTGACACAACTTACTATTCAAATTTTTGCCCTACGTGCATGCACTGAAAATTAAACTGCAAACAATTTCAGATAGCAAAGGTAAAATTGTGATGCTTCTGCAACATACAATTTACAATTTAGCATTTAGCAGACGCTTTTAGCCAAAGAAACTTACAATGAGTGCATCAGTCGGATTCCTAATACCTCATAAGAACACATCGCAAAAAAGACTGAGCGTCAATTTACTCCTTCGACATCATACACCTCACATGTTGCCAAATAAAATATTATGATTTCTTTTTTTAGCATTATGAGAATAGAATATTTGGCAGCCTAGTCCAGGTTAGAAGACTGAAAAGAAGGAAATATATGTGAAATAAAAGAAAATTGCAAATGTTGTTCATCCTACCAGTTCAACTCGTCCAAATCCTCCCACACCCAGGGTGTCAATGATGTTGAAATCCACCAGCTTCAGGTTGGAGAAGAAGGCATTTTCTGCTTCATATCTGCATTTTTTGAAGTGGAAAAAGGGAAATTTCTTAGAGGTCTGGATGAAGTAGGTGATGGGGAATGATAATGGAGCAGATGGAGTAGGCAGACTGTTTAAGCGCACTCTCTCCTTCCGCTCCCGGACCGCCAAAGGTAGCTGCTCACGCATTCTGACCTCTCTGGTGTATGATCTGATGAAGTACTGAAGTTAAGTCAATTGGACCCTTTCAGAATTGGCAGTAATATTGAAATCAAGATTCTACAATAACTGGCTTCTAAGAAAACGCTTATTCTTTGCTTCACGAACACGTTCTACAAAGCGCTAACAAAAGTCCCCGTTCAAAGGTTGAGTTAAGGCGCCATTTCCAGTTTACATTTCGCAGGATGGGAAGGAACGTCGTCCAGGTGTGGAATAAAAAAGAGTCGTCCAGATCCCCAGACTTTGCCTGCATGAAGCTCAGTCCCTAAATCCACTCTGAGTTTCCACCGGCTGTCTGGTGGTCAATGGTCTCAAGCAACAAGTTCCTGGGTCTTCACAACTCACAGGCTAATATACTGCCGAGGGCAATGATAAGTATATAATTGTCTCTCCAGTAAATCACTCTGGGGAATGACCCCAAAGATTCAGTGACTGCACTGTAATAGCAAAAGTGCTCTTCAGATGCTGTAACAGTAGAAGAATAGCTAATGTACTGAGGTCCTCATGCTTAAGGATCTCTCACTATGACAAAACAGAGTCCAAGTGTGTCCCCTCCCGAGGGACCCGTACCTACTAATGTTGCCTGGCAGGACCTGATGGTATTTTTAGCATGTGAACACGGCTTGAGGTTCTCCCCGTTAGCGTAGCTTTCACACCTTCCCTCCTCTACCAATCAATTTTCAGATAACTGTGGGAGGACAACAAGGACATTGCATTTTGTCGGTTGTGATTTTTAGAAGAATATGTCGGTCATGAGCTACATCAAAATGTCAAGCCCAAGTATATGTTTCGCCCTGCGAGGAATGCTCCTCACCGAATACTTTATACATACATATACAGTGACTTGTTTAGCCATCCAAATCACTGTTTGCTCTCTCAGATGGCAGTTTTCCGATAATGACAGCAGAAATTTGACTTGATGGACAGATCTACGAAGCTGGGCCCTCTGGTTCAATCTGCAAGCAAGGCAGATATCTGTGAGATCCTTGAGAATGTTTTATTGCAACCTTGTCTGCTTGGTCTTATCACCGCATCTTCAGTATGTCAAAGACAGTGCTGCTGGAACACTTGAGTCATTTTAGCAGAGGGAAAACACTCAGGGAATACCACATGCAATCTGAGACACCAGGGGCTGAGCACCACAAGCTGATTCCCTGACTGAGGCAACCTCACATCAGCAAGAGACTGCAATGCCTCATTGGCCCTCCTTGACCATGGACAAGAGCCATGATATCAGACAGTATAGAGAAACTCTCAGTTAAATTTCAACAGCCAATGGATAAAATTTAGCCTCCAGCATAACACACGGATCCTTTGTTTAAACGAGACAGATACATATTGACAAGCAACTCACCTGTCAGAATTGGTTAGCACTATGCCTAACACACATGTACACAAAGTCAGAAATGTCAGAATTTTAGTTTGTAACTAGATGTTCTGCTAAGCTTTTTCAGTGACTGGCCTAGCTGGGTCACCTTCCTCTCACTTTCTCAAGGGATATTTTGTATGTGGATGGCATTCCATGAATTCCATCACCTTTTTATTTTCTAATGAACATTATCAGGCAAAGATACCTAACTGTATACCCTAACTGTCCAGAATTCATATTTTATGAGTCATTTTAAAACAACACATTTGTGTATGTTATATGTTCTGTACACTTATGTTTCTACAGTTTATGATATCTGCAACGGTTCATTGTTATCTGTTGACTAGTTTGTTTTTCCATCACTATGGTTACAGGTATGAGGTGTCAACTGACGTACAGTGTCTCTTAAGGCCTAGAGGGAACCAGGCTGAATGTCACATGGTATTTGTGAGCTGCTGACAGCTGATATGTGATGCTTCTGAGAGAAGGTGCTGTTGTCTGCTGTCACACGGAGGTCCTTAACACAATTTTCCGCAGAGCTGTTTTAAAGCAACATCTATTCAGGGGATATTGACAACAGAACCCATGTAGCAGGGTAATAAACGGTTTAAATATAACATCAAAACACCTCTATACTGAACATTACTACAGTAACAAAATGAGATTACCTCCAGTTACAATCTGTGCGTGGAGCACACATGAACATGAAACAGTTTTGTACCTATTTTTTTTTTTCAATCCACAGGATTGAATTCACATTAATAGCACACTGCTAACTATGTTACAAATGAGTGAACTAAAATGCAGAACTTTTCGTATCTCTGTTAAATAGGTCAAATGCCAGTTTACCCCTTGGTTCTCCTCATAGTAGCCCATATAACCTCAAAACCCTGAATGCCAAAGTTTTCCTATAGTATGCTCCGCATCTCCTCTGGCCCCTGGATTTTCGGAAGAGTCGAGCAGTTACTGAATAGCCTTAACGTGAGACAATGGTCAGTCACATTCCTTCATTTTAAAACGGTCACTTTCAGTATTTTCAACCTCATAGGTCACAGCTGTAAAAATAATTTTGTAGTCCAAACCCTCGTGCGGCTACGGCGAGTTTTCTCAAGGGTCAGTGAGTAGCTAAGACTGTTCCAGCCAGGGGTTTGACCTCATGTTCAACAATGAAAAGATGGGAAAAATTGACAAATGAGGTTGATAGAAGCAGCCAGGTGTTTTCAACAAAGCAGCATTTGACTAGATTATGTTCCCTTGACCTGAGAGGATCACTTCAGGCTTGGGTCAGTTCTAGTTTGTTCTGTCCTTGTCATATTCTGTTTCATTCAGCAGAGTTCCTTTACACACAGCACCTGCAAAATCCCCAGTTACCAAATTGATCATCATGTAACCGGGAGTAATATCAAATTATTATTTGTCTTTATATTTCACGTTAGTATTTTTTTTTTTCATTTGTAACAGTACTGATCTGCATCAACTGCACATCGTTTCAACATTAATATCCCCGCATGAAACATTTACGGTCATTTTCTGGTGATATACTGTAAGAATTATACAGTAAAATAAATACTTCTATCCTTTTTTTCTTTTGTAATAATACAGATCCTAATATTAATGCATCTAATTAAAAGTATAAGTTGCAGTGGCCAATTGGAAAATACAATGTTATATATGAGTATTGCACAAAAATGTACTTCAGCAAAAGTATATAGTTTTCACAATGTGTGATTTCATGATTTCTATGTAAATTATCATGCACATTACATGTTATTCACGAGTTATACACAACACCCTATATAATTTAATTCAAACCAAACTGCCCATACGCCAAACTGCATTTTTTCCAAATGAACTGTTATTAAAATGAAATTATTGACACTATAGTAATGTTATTATAGTAAATATTGTAATCGCTTGGAGTACAGTGCTCACTTGTATCCTCACTGTATGAGGGTCTTTGTTTTGGCAAGGCCAATGACCTTAAATGGCAATTGTTTTGAGTCTATTTTCAGATGTGGGTACAAGGTCTCAGCCATATAAATGCTTAACAACATCAGTGACCTCCCACCGATCTCAGCTTTGTTCTCTCTGTATGGAATGAAATTCAGACAAGCAGAAAGCGAGTTTGTGCGCACGTATGCTCCTGCTCTCTCAGAAATGTATCCCACTCACGCTCACAACATTGTCCTCACATTCAAATATCCACTGCTCATGCATGAAATTGTCTCTATTCTTAGACAAAATATTTTACCATCTCTTTGTATCCTCTCACTAGGACATTGGCTGCTCTCACTCCGATTCTCAGACACACACTCCAAAAAAAAAAAAAAAGAGTCTCAGATCTCAGATACCCGGTAAGAATGCGTTTGACCAAATGTGATGGGCCATTTTTAATTGACTGATATGAATCACTGGTTGACTTAAGTGGTGGCTCTTGGGACAGAGACATGGCAGCAAGCAAACAAGCTGTCAAACACGATGTCAGTGCTTTGGGTCAGACCTGGCCACTGGAAAATCTGTCATTGGCCACCTTTCCACTGTATAACAGCTTGCCACTGTATTCTCTGTCCAAAGGCAATTATGCACAACAACTAATCAATGATGTTGTAACAAGTCATTACATCCATTGGTCAAACAGTCATAGCCATTTATTCTTGGACAGATTTGTCAGGAAATGGAGCAAATGCGTTGAAATTGAGCTGAATATAAATTAAGAGTGAGCGGCCGAGCAGTGTAATTTTGAACAAAAATAGAGACAGTTTTGTGTCTGTGAAATGGATATTTCAGTATGTGTACTGCACTTGCCATATTTGAAACATGTGACTCGTCCTATAACTCTTCGGCGCCTTCTGTCCTTTAGCCTTTGCTGTCTCGGCCGCCAATCTTAACCGAATGGATCGATGAAAACTACAATCATGATGAAATCGAACTAGTGCTGTTTTCTGTTTATGCCACCTCTGAAATTGAAGTGCTTTGTTGTCACCCCAGAAAATAGCCTCCTGCCGTAGACACTTTCTCCTGTTATAAAGTAAAGAAGTAATGCCCTTTCCAGCTGCCCTATCACCTCCACAGGTATCCCCCTCTGCCCCGTGGGTGATGTCACAGGGGCTCATGTAGTTCTCAGGAAGGGGAAAACATAAAGTAAACAACCCCACACTGTCTGTTCTGTGCTTTAGATCAGAGTTCCTGGCGTCAGCAATGTAATGATCTGTGTAGACGTTATTCATCTCTGTGCGCATCATGACTGACTGATTCATGTTGACTGTGCCATCTGTCTGGTATATATGCTATGCCTTTTTGACTGTCAGGGAGTCACTTCTTCATCCTGTGCTTGAGGTGGCTCCCTGCGCAGGTTGTACGCTGAAATAAACTTCAAGTCCTTGACTTAGTCTCCTTGGTCCTTTTACAACGGTTGGCGTTGCATCAGAATCCATCGATAAATATGAAGCTTTTACATTATGCTTTTTGGCATCACTTCAATGTATACAATGTATCAAAATCTAGCTGAACTTAGTAGAGAAGAGCGCAATAAATACATTTCAAGGAAACTGTTTAAGAAAATGTCACAGGTTTGAAGCATGAGCAAGATAATTTTTTTTGTGAGAGCTAGGGGCTAAAAGCATGCAAACGTCTGCTTGCCCAGTTTTTGGCACTAATTTGTGTCCATATCGTTGCGGTGTCCTTTTTTTTTACTGTAAATAAACCTAGCTACACTGACCTACATCTGAACCTCTCTATGAACTAATGTGGGTAGTTATTGAGAGACAATCACAGAGAACTCAACCAACAACATTCCGACTTGTGGAACCAAAACATTTTGACCCACTTTTCAAATTGGTTAGGTGGAGTGGAAAAATGGTGCCATTCATTTTAGATCATTTCACTGTAGGGTGCATCATCGCTGGTACAATTGAGGGCAAGCAGGTGTTTGATCAAATTACAAATCTCATAATGCATTCAGACTCTCATTCCATAATCATGCAGAGGTATGTTCAGATCTACAAAGGGTTATGTGTACGAAGCCAAGGGCACAACATACTTCCATAAAACAGTGTCATAATGATTAATATAAGTAGCATATAAGATTATGGAATTTCCTCCCATTGTTATTACAATGAAAATGCCCTTGTCAGTGTGCTCTGAGGGTGAGACCTCTCAAAGGATTTTACTGTTCAGCAAAAGGCCAGGCATAAAAATAAATGGCTTACATAAGTGTCTCTCAAGATTATATTTCCAAAGTCAATTGGCCCCGCAGCACCCTTTTAAAGAGAACCATTAGCAAGAGATTCATCATGATATGATTAAAACTGCAATGCAGATGCTCCAATAATCAATAAATAAAAAAATAAGAACCTGTCACAGTTTTGTCAATGCCTTCACGAAACACGTTTTTTTGGCCAAATTTTGGTCAAGCGATAACAATATTTTTGTTCCTTGTTTTTAGGTTATTCGACATGTACACATGGAACTTGTAAGCAGCTGTATTAGTGAAACAGCCCAAAAAGTTTTTTCGTTTTTTGTTTGTTTTTTTTTTAATTAAAATGGAGTGCCATATTATGAAATGGAATAAACAAGACATTGGCCTCTGCAGTATGGTGAACAGCCAACCATATTTAACCCTGTACGGAGTCACGTGGAAGGCAAGGTCAGCACAGATTCCATGGTCTCCCCTGTTACTACATATAGTAACTGTTTATGTCGGTCGATTCCCGGAAAAACAACTTGTCTTTGGGAGGGAGCTGAGGCAGCTGCCTCAGGGCTGTCCACCATATCAGAAGTTTACAAACACGGGTGCTGCATTGCGGTCATTTGCGTAGTGGATCTGCAGAGCTCATACTCAGGTGTACAAAGAAGACTCTGGCTACTCAGGAGATACCTCAGATGTCCCACAGGGGGCACCTGCTCTGTGCTTAAAACCAGACCCCTCGTGGACACTGGCAGATACAGGCCACAGTATAGTGTGTCCCCCCGTTTTCACAGACATGGGACATAGCGTCCCAATTTTCTACTGGCATAGCACCCTGAGAAATACCATGCGTTTAATATATCATGGACATTTAACACAGATAGTAAAGCCAAGGTTGCACTGCCGACTGGTAAAAGTCAGATTCATTGGTTAAAGTCAGCAAGAACCACCACATTGTATAAAAAGAACAAAACCAAACTCCAAATCAATTGTTATATGTCACACATGATTTCCTGTCTGACATAATCACTGTTTAGTAGGTTCGAATTCTTGCACTAAGATTAAAGAAAATATTTTAGAGTACTGAAACAACACTGAAGAAGGATGACTATCAGTTCACAAAACACAGCAATGTGCATTTGGAGAATGAACGGTCTCCTAGTAACTAATGAATGCAATGGAACCTCATCAGCACAAACCCTGGCTGCCTTGGTTGTTTAGACAGTTGCGTCGACTGCAATTGTAGGCCCTGTGTATTTCAGTGACACAACCATAAGCCTTTTTATGCACTCATCACTTGAGTCCACTCCAGGACATGGTGGACTACTAATTAGAGCAACAGAGCTGAATAAGCTTATGTTTCCATCTCACACACACACGTAAACACACACACACACCAAAACCTCTAGAAAGCTGCCATGGCAACAAAACATGTGTAGTCTAAAACTTAAGCTGTTTTTTTCATAGTTTAACAAGGGTCGTGGGGTCTGAAAACTATAATTAGTTGAAGCACTGTCAGGGAGATATTTACAATAATTGTGCATCACCAGCTAATGCCAGTCATCTGAAGATCTCGTTGGGCATAATTGTGATGTCCCGCTGAAATTGGTACAGATTATATGTGATACCCACGCAGGAGAAATTGCGTGTCATATTCTGGTACATCCAAAATAAATATTTCACAATTCAGTGATGTAAAATGGTTCAGTCTAAATCTACAAATAGTCAAAGCCAAAGATTATTAATGCAGTTTAAGTAAGTATTGCTTACCAAGGAGTTTGCATAATTATAAAAATATATTATGGAATGTACAATCAGTAAGACAGTCTCTGACAATATCTTCTACTGGAATATCTCAGTATTCCATGAGAACATCTAGCATGTTTCAACTGACATTGCTATGTAAGTCTTAAACCACCAGAGGGTAGTCTTACACAACTGAATATACAAGCTAAAGCGACTCTTTTTGTCAGACTCATCTCAATACTGGGTAAGTAAAACATGCAAGAATACTGAAAAATGCAATCTGCACACAGTTTGAGGGACAGAAATAGACACTGACATACGACGGCCACAGATTATTGGTTCAGTGCATTCTTAGAAACACACAGAAGAAGGGGTATCCTTGGAGACGAGGCTAGTCCCAGTTCTGGGGCATCTCAGAGACAGATGGCTCCAGGTCTGAAGGCCTAATTGCTTCCACTAACATTTCTGTAGTTCTGACCAATTCTCTATGTACAATATCCCTGCAGCTATCATTGATGTAGAGATTTAAATTAGACTGCTTCTTCTCAAACAATAAAAAAAAAATTGTTCCGTATCATTTACTGAAGTTGACTGTTGTTCTCCAAAACATGGTATTTATGAAGATTTAAGGATACTGCTCCAATGGCATAAACAGCCAACAGAAAAATCTGTATCAATGAAAGCCATAAGGAAAACTATGACATTTAATAAAATGACACATAATGACAAAATGACAGCACTCAACATATTTCAGTTCAGCAAATTTCAGTTTAGAGTGGATTTTTGGTTGGATATCTCTCAGAAAGGTATGTTCCTCATAGCCAAGAACTCAAAAATTGCAATGGCTCCGCAGTGAGAGCCGCATGAAACTTGAACCCATTTGGTTAGATTAAGTTGCTTTTTCCCGAAAGTCTGTCCAGCAGAGATAATTATAGCTACAAGGAGGTTAGAGACATGGCCAGACACGCAAATCAAATGAAAGACGTAGGAAAATTAATTCACGTATGATCTGACCTAGCCTTTGAACATACAGTGAATGGCCAAACTCATTAAGGAGTTATTAATACCCTGTCTTGTGAGCAACAATTGTCCTCATTATTGATGAAGTATGCACAGGTATGTGTGTGTGTGTGTGTGTGTGTGAGTGTTTGAAAAATGCATAGGTATGTAATGTACAATATGTCTGCAATATTCCGCATAATGAATTATGCATTACCTGTGGTTTCACACATTTACACAAGAAGGAAATAAGCTAATACATTTAAGGCAAAGATGAATACGCCTCGCTAAACAGAAAGACTGAAAGACAATGAGGCTGAAACACTTACTTTGCCTTGGCACCAGCATCCTCATAGCCTTTGTTTGACACGTCATCAAGACCTCCAATCAGGTGTTTAAAGGAGCTGTAAAAAAGCAAATAAAATGACTCTTTCTTTTAATTGAGGCTCCTCTTGAATAAACTGAAACACAAACAATAACATTGCACACAGAAATTTCAGATCTTCCATCTCAGCGTTGTGTAACCACAGTAAGATCAGTGCACTCCCAAGTTTTATTTTTATTTACTTGTCCATTTAGCTCAAAATTTTCATGTCATTAAACACTTACATGAGACAACTGAATACCTATGCATGCTCTTACACCATTACAATACATTCATAAGCACCGGAGCATTGGAGGATAAACTAAAACTCTGCATATAACTGTGATGCTATTGTGTATTTATACGTTAACACTTTTGTATACACACAGTCCATAAATTCAAGGAAAATCCATTCACTATTCAGTAATACTACGAAACTGTCTGTCAATCATCCACAACTTTCTTAAAAGGGCCATTAAACTGTTAATACCCTGACATAAATAGACACTAATTATCAGCCTTGTCAGGCTGTGAAGTTATGACAGAGACCAGTCGGTGTAGCAGCAGGGGGAGAAAAGGACATGTCTAATGTCTGCCCCAGTTTGAGAGATGGTGCCCCATTCTGAGAATGAAGACATGTGATGACACTTTCAATATATCCCGAAGCAGCACTGGAAAAAATTTCGTTAAGAATCCTTGAGAGGCAGAAAGATATAAAAAAAAAAAACTGGGACTTTCCAAAAAAAGATCATGATATTTTTATCAACTGTTACTTTGGTCGATCTTGCCTTGTTTCATGCTAATTTTGTGTTTGTTGGTGGTCCCAAAATATTGGCATTGATGTGATTTGTACAGGCAGAGGGCATAGCAGAATTGGAAACAATCAAACAGTGTATTTCCAGGGGGGGGTGGCAGTGTGGGGATATTGCTCATTAGGCAGACCTGGCCACTGAAAATAATTTAGCATTTAATAAAGAAAAACTTGTCAACAGCTTTCTGAGAACAAGAAGACGGTTACTAAAGAGTAAACTGTTTCAATAAATTGACATCGTGATTATAACACAGACTAACCAAAATGGATTTCATTTCATTTCCTTTAAGGCCAGAGTCATTTATTATGATTTGAGAGATCCAGGTCATCTGTGCTTTTTCTGCCATCTGCTAGACATGCTAGTCATTAATGGAGACTGACTAAGGACTGATTATGCTTTCTCTCAGTTGGGGGGGGTGGGGGTGGGGGGAGGGCACACTGGCTTTGTTACAGGCTCTGTCCTTCAGAGAGCTTCGTGAAACTCAGGGGCATAGCCGCTCTCCTTCCAGGGGCTGTGTAGTCCCGCATAGCCCCTGTCTAAATGTCTGTGAACCTGAGCTCTAACACTGCCTCCAGTCCTGCTCTCTCACTGAGATCTACGTCACACGCCAAGCTGTGGAATCCGGCACACATGTTCCATTTTCCATTTAGGCTTGCTCACAAAATTCATATACGACAGGCTTCACCTAAGATACGGGTTAATTTCATTAATACAAATGTTGAACATTTATTGTGGTGTAGAGATGAAAATACTAGTCAAAATGATGATAAATTCTCACTCGCACGATTCAACCTCTCCTGACCCATATTTTTACAGCTTAGATACAAGTCTGTCCAAGAGCTGTTCCAGGATCAGCAGATGATTTAGACTCACTGTGCTATTTATATAGCGTCTGATCTATTCAGTTGTGAATTTCAATACTGTCTTAAATATTTATTGCTGGCTTGTTTTTTTTTTTTTAGGGCTGACACAATTTTAAATTCTACAGATTCCAAAACCAGAGTTTATTTCCTTTTAATCTGAATTACGATATTATTACTACACTTTTGAATTAAGCTGAATTACGATATTATTACTACATTTCTTTAAATATTATTTTACAGTCAGACTATGACTCAGACATAGTCTGAGTCACCCATGACACTTGCAGTATGAACCACTATGCCAGATAAATGGATATTTTAAGAATGAATTTATTGGCACTAAATTTACGGCCGGCCTATTTGATGTTGTATTCTTAGTATGTCATTAACACAGAATTATGGCCTAGTTGAGGGAGACCTCTAGTCTTACTTATAAATTTGAGTAAGCCTGGAAACGCAGCCATACTAAAATGTAAATTGTATCTGAGCCAGAAGACATTAACTGGGTTTAGTCAGTTTCTTTAAATACTCTCCAGGCGGTAAACTGACATTTTGAGAATGCTTGCTAAAAATGCTTGATTTATCTATGTAACATGCCCCATCAGTAAACCTGTGTAGACTCAAGGTTCTCAGTGTTTTATCTGATAACTCACACAACACTGTGAATAAATGGAGGCTCACAGTTACAACATGGCATTTTTAACTGAGTACACAATTACCAGACAGCTGCAGCGCCAGTTCCCACTGTGGCGGCCAAAACAAGCACCCTCTAATGGCCAGTGCCATAAAGCTATCAGCCGGCCTGACGAATAATATTAATGGTGGACTTCCTGCTGCGCAAACGTTCCTCTCTGAGCAGAGGTTGCCTTTTTTAGCAACGCCTCAAAGCCACACGGAACACACATGGGGGAGCGTGTCCTTCGAGATTTCTCTGTGTCGTGCTGTGCACAGCATATCCCTGTGTCAAGTAAGGTGTCACTCAAGATGACAAACCCCCTTTTTCCTTGTCCTATTTTAATGATGTAAAAGGAGCAGACAATTACTACCATTTGGAATAAAATGATGATTTGGTTTAATCTTTCAGAGGTTTTGAAGGATGTAAGGGATAATGGCGTAATGATATGTAAATGATCAGGTTTTACCAGCATCCATAACAAACTGACAAACACCCACACACACACACACACACACACACACACACACAAGTGTTAATGCATATAGGAAACTTACTCTCTGTCAATGACCAGGCAGGTGACAGCTTCGGCGGCAATGACATTGGCTGTCCTTATGTCCTCTCTGTGGGGACACAAAATGTCAGAACATCACCCTGAAACAGTCAAACTTTTCTTGACATTGCTGATGTAGAACACCCCGCGGATATTGTTTCATTAAAGGAAAATGAAAAGGTCCAGGTAATGTTATACTGACGAGCTGCAAAGAACCAAAACTGATAATCTGGAGAAATCTGAACTGGAAATCTTAGAAAGGGGGATCATGATATCAGTTATAACAAATAATAATAGAGAGACAGTCTTGAAATTAAGACATGACTTAAAACCAGAGCTGTAACCTGAAACTTAAAGGCAATATTTTAGATAACGTGACCATATTAAACCTGTCAGTCATCGTAACTAGTGTCAACTCTACTCAGAGAAGCTGGATGCATGAACTGAGCTGATTTATTGAAACTGCAGTCCAAGATCAAATCCAGTATGCAGGCAAGGGTCAGTACAAAAACTCCAGATGTTTACATGGAAAGTAGGTTATCAAAAATCAGGAAACAAAGCAGAACAGGTACACACTAGAGGTATACAAACGGGTCATTGATCTCGATACAACGACCAACTTCACAAAGCAGAAAGCGACAACCAGGAGTATATATACACAGAGTAAACTGATAATTGAGCAAGAGAGAGGTGTGGATGACAAACTAATGATGAGTAGATGATCCAATAAGTAGGTGAGTTTGATTTCAGATAGGTTGGAGCAGTAGGAAAGAGAGATGGAGGTGTAACACCAAGTCAGTATGGTTTGTAAACCATACTAATAAAAACACATAAAAATCAGCAATGAGTCTGGCACTGGCTGAAATCTTACACTGGTACTTAAAAAGCTTTCTTGCGCTAAATATAACAGTATGACAGATAACCAAACAGTAAAACGAAGAGAAAAGCCACTCTTTGTTGTTCCCGTCTGCATTGCTGGAGCTCCTCTCGCTGTATCCTGATGAACAGTAACAGGAGTTGGAAGAGTCCCATTCGGTTTGTGTTGGCCCTATAATGCACCAGCTTGAGGGTGTTCTGCCCTCTTTCAATCCTGTCTAGCATGGTCAGAACTTCACCATAACTTGTGTCAGTGCGTGGTAACTGATTAGAGGTGGAGCTCCATCCTGCTCTGATCTACCCGACAGGAGCTAGTGACTGTACTGCACTATGGCATCACAACAAAGAGGCCCAAGGGTCTCCACATTAAGTTAAAGTTGATCTGCTCAACTACATATCCCCTCTAAGGGACAAACAAGACATTGCTTGAATGTATTTTTTTCTGTGTCATTAGCAACTGCAGTATGGCGCTGAACTCCCCAGGAAGAGAAACTCATCGGGGTGGATATATTACATTCTGATGCCCTGAGGTTCACAACGCATAAATAAGTCTCGTTGAAAGAATTCTGCCGTTAGAAAGCCAGTGGTTGAACTGGACTGTATAGAACCGTAATCCTTTAGACAGAAGGTTCTGGAAAGTTATTTATCGGTTGCTATTAACTAGTAACTAGTATTATGCTAAATTATGCTGCCTGTGCATTGATCCAGCACATACCATGAGTTAGAAAAAATGACACCCCCAAATTTTAAGTTAGTTGCTCTAAATGTCTTGTTAGTATCAGGCAGAGTCATGCAGAGTCAGGGTCATGGGCACAGTGTAACTGCATGAAATGATCTGATGCCTAGAAAATGAGTGAGGCCTTAAGGGTGAGAAGCCAATAAAAATTTCAGTGGGTTATTTAAATGCTCAACATATGGTCCTCCAACAGAAGGTGCGAAAACAAAAAACTCGAATCAACCTAAACAACATTCTACCCTTTTTCCAGGGAATGAACATCGTTCTGGACTACCATCTGGACACAAACAATATTGTATTTCGAAAGTCAAATGTCCTATGATGATAGCATCAAGTGAAGACTGCTTCAAACTGGCCTTTGGCTCCCATTGGAGGCATGTTCCAACAGAGCACAAGTGTGAAAACAGATAGCTCCCTGTGAAGGAAAAGCCAGCCGACATGTCAGTCCTCACACTAATTAGTCCCAATCATGGCACAGAAACAGAGTGTTACATCATGCGTAGGGTGTTCACTTTCCCAATCAATTACACTCGAGATACACTCCTGTTGGATTTTCTTTTTTATGTATAGCACAAACCTCAAACAAAACCTGTGCTCCAGAGTAAGTTTGCTGGTTTGCTGTCAGTTTTCTGCAATACCAAGTTGCAATACTTCTTTAAAGACGCAAGAGTAAGGCCCAGAGAGTGAAACTAAAACAGGAGTAAAGTTCAGCTGGGCACAGTTCAAACAGTGCAGTTTGGTAGGACGATTTAGCTGAAATAAGTGAAGGTATGTTGGGTTGGGTACAGAGTGATTCAGTGACAAGAACATAAAGTGGTCAAAGATCTGTTCGTTCAAGGCTTGCAATGCTTGAAAACAGCCCAGCAAAAACGGAGCTCGTACACTGATTCATTAAAAGCATTCCAATGTTAAAAATTCTGCTTGACCATTAGTGGATTCACTGACCATCGCTGGAGAATTAAGTTTATTAAGCCCACGACTGTCAGGGTCAGAGTACACTCTTCCTCTCTATTGTGTGTGTGTTTGTGTATGTATATGTGTATGTGTGTGAGTGTGTATACGTGTGCTTTTGTGGGAAAAAACTCACTATGTTGGAGACTTATCAGATGTTCTTACTGATATCCCCCTAATTGCTAACAATTAAAATCAATTTGGCTGAACAATGTGTCTTTCCTAAGAGGAACATGAAAGTTCACTTAGCATACAAGCTCTTTAACATCAAAGCAGCAAGAGCCTTTTATCCACACGACCACTGCTATTGTCAGGTTGGGTCTTTAGACAAACCTTAAGGAGCTGCTTCTCCTATTCACGAGACCCTAACAACAGCTTGAAAATATTGCTTAAGATGAAAGACACTGACTTGGGCAAACACTGTGTCCTTTTAAGTGAAGTGCTGATTGATTTGCTAAACGCATGAACAAATACATAAGACTGTGTGATAATTAAAACTAAAGAAGTGAAAGGTGAGATCAAAGGCAGTCAGATCAAGAACGCAAATTTGGAAGCATAACACCTTTTCATGCTAAAACTAATAGACAACACAGCATATTTGAACTCCTGTTCAGTAAGTCTCTCCTTAGCTAGACATCAAAGTAAGCACTGTCTAACAAGATTCAGCCTATGTAAACAGTAAAAAAAACCAAAAAAAAAACTTTGAATCAGCTTAAGACACATGATACAAACTGTTTAGTTTTAGTTTTTCCTTGTAATATTTATACTATAATGTATTAAAGCACTGAAATGCCTATGTACCGTATACAATGCTCAAAATTATTTAAATTTGCCCAGGTCATGACAAAAATATGCCATTGCCTATCTTTCATCATCAGCATGTTTGAGGAAGCGTGTACACATTACACACTTGGGATTCTCATGGTACTTTTAAAAATCTGGTTTTTAGAGTTGCTTTTATGGAGAGCCCTTCTCAAGGACAACAAAACATATCTCTTCAATTTTTCAACAAAAAAGTACCTTTTACCAAAGTATCTATACCACACCTTTTGTAGACACACCACAAAAGGTGGTACAGGTGCTATATCTACACTTTCAACACATCTGCCACTGGCAAATGTCGTAGTCTGTGAAGCACATTGTGAGGAACTGTCTTTCCTGGAGGAGACACTTCAGTAAGAGTTAGCACAGGAGTGTCGACAACCTCAGTATGGAGACTACATGTATTCTCAATGGTATTCAAGAGTCCATGTCAGATTACTTCACTGCAGTGATGCTATATTCATCTTTGTCCTCTCACAGAGACAGGAGAACATCAAGAGCTATATGACTAATCATCACAGTAACTATCCATAGCCTTTGCTCCTTCATCTTTGTATTATTGCCATCAAATGCTAGACAGTAATGATGGACATCTTCGTTCAGAGATCAGCATCATCTTAGCACAATCATGATCCTATTGTTATCGGTCTAACTACGCACCCTCCTTGGCTATGACCAAATCTCTTTCACACATGCTCAAGAAAATATCTGCCCTCCAGAAGAATGTCAAGAAGTATATGCCTATTCCACCTCCATAATCAATGGTTTTATCATGAGGATCTCACATTTCCATGTCAACCTTTAACTCCAGAAATCATTATGGATCTTGAATTGACCAATGCTCCTAACCTCCATCTCATTCATGGTGGATCAACCCTCTTAATCTGTACAATATTAACTCTGCCTCTCTGGCCATGGTGAATGAGTGAGCTGTAGGCCTTTATTGATTCCTTGTAGCTGTGATAGTGCATTAGCAGACTGCTCTTTTTTTTTCAGGGTCAATGAAAAGCTAAACATCACTACACAGCTGTGAAACATCATAAAGTGCCAAGCTGCGTGACTGGGTAGCCTAATATAAAAAAAAAAGACAAAAAAAGAAACAGTTAAAAGCCTGAACTACCTATGTTTAGACAGTAGAAACATCAACCAATAACAGACCTCTCTAATGCATTAGCTTAATTGGCAAAACATCAATAGACTGAACAATGGTTCTGATTCATTTCTCGACTGATGGACATTTCTTTTTTCTTCCACAAGGTGTCCCTACTGCTTTTGTTCTCATCTATCCTTGATGTGCTCTTCTTAATAAGGCAATCAGTTCAAACTACTTTAAAAATGTGTTTCATCTATCTCCCTTTTGCTCAGCGGCAATAATTTCACATGAAGCAAAACCCTACCGGGCAAAGCACAAACCTCTTCTTCCTGACTCACTGTTTGCCGCTGGCAGCTGTTAAGTCAACAGCCTCAGAGACAGTTGGGGAAAAAAAAAAAAGCTGTATGTATGAAGAAAAAAAAAGAGAGCGAGAGCGTGATGAGTCTGGTAAAAGTGATTAGGAGTTCTGAGAGAGTGGGACTAAGCAGGACTGAGGCTGCTGACTGTTCTGACACTGCAAGTCCCATCATTTCTTTAAATAAACCTTGTTCCGCTCACAAAGTACTGAGGTCCTCTGAGTAAAGGGCTCTGTTCCTGCATATCTCACACACACACACACACACACACACACACACGGACACATACACACACACACACACACACACACACACACACACACTTCATAATCAAACACTTCATACTCAGCTCCCTTTCTTTTTGTTATAGAAGGATAACATTAGAGTGATTCTAAAGTGCACGTTACGTTTAGATAAGTATTTGATTCCCTGCACTAAATAGTCCATTACAAACGTGCCAGTAGCATAAAGCACATAATTGGTATTGACCCCTCTCTTTTCAGAGGCACACGGAACAATTAGTTTGCCTCAAAGGGAAGGCAGAGGAGATACTATGACTTACCCTTGCAGGGCTTTCTCGCCGAACCAATCCCCTTTGGTCAAGGTACGCAGGTATACAGGAGCATCATTGGGTGAGTCTTCCCGTGTAACATTCACCTGTCATTACATAAACAAATTATCATCAAAGCCATCAATTAGTATGTTTATCATTTATCGATTTATTATCCATTGACATAATATAGAGAGCTACCATAAAATCCTTCAAACAAAGCTGATTTCTTTGAATAGTTTTTCAGTACTACATGTAGTGATATTTATTAGCCCCGTCTTTGGTAGATCTTCAACAACTAGTTTGTTCACAAGGACCATTTTTTATTTATTTATTTTTTTTTTGCATTTTATCGTAGAATTGGGTAATCATATCAGTAAACTACAAAAAGAGTGATAGAAAGTATAAAGGTGCATAGTTACGTTGCAAATTCAGTTAAAAGGGAGGAGAGATTGTCTATGCCATGAACATGCCCCACCTTTCCTTTGCTGATGATGAAGAACGTGTCTCCTCTTGCCCCTTGTCTGATGATGTATTCTCCATCCCCATAGTGAGTCTAAAGAAAGAGTGAACATGTTACACTTTTTGCCTCTTTCTTACCATGTTCTTCAATCATCAACCATTCCCCAAAGACCTTCTAGGAAAGAGCCCGTTAGTTACACAAGAGCCAAAGTGCACTTCATTCTCCAGATGCCTTAGAAGGACTAATACACTCCCACTGCCTCCTTAAAGCAAGAGACAACAACGGCCACTTTTAGATTGACACAGCCAGTACGAGTTTATTAAATGAAAGGTACGACATAAGGCCATAAGACCTTCATAGTGCAAATAAGTGGTACTACAGAGCTAGCACTATCTTTCTTTCCCCTGTTTTTGAAGCTAGCCTACGACATCAAGCAACACAAAAGCACCGCGATATTTATTGATTAACATGGCATAAATAGCTTACCACGAGGCTACCTAAGAACAAATCATATAATTTCTACTGCTGTGTGTGCATTAGCATGAACCAAGACCTTTTTCTTTTTTTCTTTTTTTTTGTATAATTATAAAGCCGATCAGCAACTGTTTTATCCTCACTTGAAAAACTCTGAGTACCAGTTGACATTCAGCACTTCCAAGTGCAGGCTCATGTTGTAGGCATTAGCTTTTTGTTCCCCATGCTCTTATCAGTGTGCAGGGGAGAGGGGACTTAGCAACTGAGAGAAAATTGTTGTGTAGTTTAACAGCATGCATGGGCACTTCAGTCACCATGTCTCCTAAACCATGATAAAACTGCTACTCTCTGCCACTATCTGTTTATATGGTCTATTGTCATACACCAATCCAATATAATCATGAATACTCAGCTATGAGTAATTATTATTTGAGTTAGCTAAAACTGATTGACGCAGATTACATACGTTAGTCTTCTTTTCTCTGTTCTGGTACCAAAAAAAAATTATTTATAAAGCCCTCTCTAGAAAACAATACTTAAATGGGCAAAACTGCCAACCTTAAGGAGAAGTTAGACTAATGGTGATGTTACCCTCAAATGGTGACATTTTAGAGAGCTGCACTACAAAAAGGGCAACAAAAGGAGACTTGAGAGCCGTGAAGAGCTGTAACAGTTAAGAAAATGATGCCGATTCCTGAGATAGAAAGTAGAGAGATTTCTCTGATTTTTTGCATAAGAAGCCAGTTAATTGAATTCCCTATTTCGATTTCATTGGCAAAACAAAACCATATAAGAATACAAATATATTTACTGAACAGTGCATTCTATTGGAGAATGGCGTGCCAAGCTTAGATAACATTGAAGACTCAATATTGTACATTGAAGCTCCTTTCTCATTCATTAAAAAAATATTAATAATGCAGCCAGTAGACATGAAGAGTCAAAAAAATCAAATCAAATCCAAGTCCACGGACCAGATTTTCTTATAATTGACAAAAAGGATGACCAGATATGCTATAATGAATACAATAATTCTGTCTGGGTGCACAAACAAATGTCTCCTAAATGTTTCAAGAGGAGATTAATGGTAAAGTGCATGTTTAATCTGCTTTCTAACATAATGATTGGAAGAATGTGCCTCTCCAAGAGGGAAATACCTTCTCTCCAACCAGGAACCTGTCTGTGGTGCGTTGATTGGCGCCAGCTGCTCAGTTCTGCCCAGTATCTCTTCCATTATTCACAAGGAAGAGGACACATCTGCTTAGGCAGAGTGGCAGGCAGATTTTAACAGGAGGGGTCGCCGCTGACCAGAAAGATTGAGTTTTTCCCTTGTTCACCCCAAATTTTCTCTCTCTTTTTCTTTTTTTTTTTTTTCTTCTTAGTCCTTTCTCTGTACAATCAGGCCTCACACATACAGATGGAAAATAGTGAACTTTTGACACACAGCACTCAAAATGAGGCAGAAAAGTGTGGGAATGCCTGGCCATTCCTCAACAGATTCCACATGGCTGGAATCAAGTCCAGTCATTTTACCGCTTTTCACAGCAGCTGAAGTCTACAATGCAATTCTATTAGGGGTTTTTTGTTGTTGTTGTTTTTCCCCCAAGTGCCCAGGAGCATACATAGTGCATAGAGATTTGCGTTACGGCTACACAACACTAACACGTTAAATAAAGAGTGTATGCTAAATGACTTTGATTCTCCATTTTACTGTTAGATAAAATGAAGGATTTGTTTGTTATGTAAGGTAACATTTACCAGAGAAGCTAGAAACTTCAGACCCAGGTTCAGAGACAGGTTAAATGTCTGAATTCTCCTCTCGTTTCTGGGCCTTCAGTGGTATTTTTAGAATGCATGACACTGAAGAGCCGTTCACTGTTTGGACAAAAGCCATTAGGTAGCCAAATAAAAAAATCGATTACTGATTTAAGGTCACACAGAACACTGTCATCTTAAACTGATATAAAGTGCCTGTCATATCATGTATCCGCAGAAGGACAGTTATTTCAAAACAGACGGTACTGAGTTTATGCAAAGGAAAAAAAAATCTCTGAAGAACTTTCTGGAGAAAATCTTCACGAACAAGCCCCATAGACATACAAAATGAAGAAGTGATCAGTTCTGTAGAGACTTTCAAATGAGAATGCAGATTCTTCTATATCCCTAAATATGACAAAATGCATAAATCTTTGTTTATGACAATGTTTTAAGTAAATTCCACCATTCCCCAGATAAGAGAATAGCATCCATTAGGAGGTAGTATCTGCATATGAGAATTTTAACGTCACTCTGCTCATACTGCCACCGTACCAATGTATTGACGTATGGTTAGTGATAGTGTGACAGGCATTAATATTTTATATAGGAATCCCTGACACGTAATGGGAAAAAAACACTAGTTACCAGGGAAAGATACTTTTATATACATTAAAAATTAAGGTCTAATCTCACAGTGCGTTGTATAACATTGTTACTTGCAGCAACCCTTTTTCCAAAAACAAATCAATAATGTTTTAATTAGAGTGTGAGACACTGATTTATGTATAAGAACCTCAATTTAAGTGTTACATTTGAAGGTCTAAGATACATTTTCTTTAAAGCATTAAGACACAAAAACCCCAGTGTAGAGACAGGAGGCCTTCAGAGAAATAAACAGAGAAAGAGAGAGAAAGAAATAGAGACATAGACAGAGTGAGCGAGAGAGAGAGAGAGAGAGAGAGGGAGAAAGAGTCATGCTTGGCTTGTAGCTTATGCCAGCAGGTGATTCAGAGTTGAACAGTACACTGTGAGCTCATCAATCATAACTACCCATCAGAGTAGTTTTAGCCCATTCTCAGAATAAGGTATCCATATATTTTTCAAACAATTTATGACTTTCATGGCTAAATAACTCTAAAATTTAAATAAAAGGACGGGAATTTCGTAGGATTTTTTCATTACTCATCTAAATATTGTAAAATTTGTTGTTATTTTTGAAATACCATGTCATTCATTTATGTAGCATTTACACAAGGTAATTTAAGCAAAGATCGCAATATTTTTGAGTCTACTGTTACAAAGGTAGCCAAATCATTGTCATTAAGCAGGGTCTATAACTAAATCAAATCTGGCTACAGAAGATACTTTGTTAAAGCATCATTTGCACAACAGTGCAATCTCATAGAAATTTGTGCAGAAAAAATAGCTATAAAGGCTTGATAGTTTGCCAGTCACAGGAATTATTTTGCTACCTAGTTACACTGACTGACGCTACTGTGGTAATCAGTGTCGATAGCGTTCCATAATGATGTCCCCATGTGACTAGCTAAAGAAGCCTGTCTGATCGGCCGCATGTAGAATAGCAATGAAAGCAGTAACAGCAAGCTACTCAACCAGATAGGGGAAGTGAAATTAAAAATTACAACCTGAAATGTACATTTAATGAGAACCTCTCTGCTGTTAGTTCTGGGGTCAACAAGCATACACAAGCATTTGATTTAATTACATTCTGAGGACATACCCAGTTCAAGATGACATCTTTAATTTGTAAATACTGATTGAAAAAGTCCGCAGTAAGAAGTTCTGATCCTGATCATTGTAAAATACACCATGTTGTGCTCAAGTATGGAGCTACAATTCAATCACATGGTCGCAGAGCGAGCACAGCTTCATTCATTCAGGAAACGCACTGATGCACAAGAGCAGAACTAATTGTCATTAGAAAGAATCAAGAGGCAAGACCACTCTCAGCCAAAACAGATTTTTTTTTTTTAAATTCAACACAACCTATTAAAAATCCCAACTATGACAAGCATGACAATGATGTTGCAGGATAATAAAGAAAAATAGTGAACATGAACAAATTTTGAAACATTTTGGGATGATTCCTCTAAAAGCATCCGTGAGAGCAGATTTTTGATCCTAGGTGACTTGTCCATTACAGCTTTTTATGTTGTTCAGTGTCCAATGTAACATTATACTTCTCTATGAAATTAGAGTATCATGGGAGTCCTCAAAAGTATGCACAACTTCTTTATGTTTCTAGCATTTGAAAAAACAATACTTTTGATTTGCAATATTTACATTTAACACTATGAAGGACTAGTGAGAGCATATTCTTGTCTGCTGAACTGTGGGATGGAAAGAATCTGATACACAAATATAAGTTACATAAGTGCATTCAATGTGCTTGATGTTGTTCAAGAGCCCTCAAAATGATCGTTGTTATCAATGCATGTGGTATTTGGCAGAAATGATTGCAGAAATGTTCATAGTTGCATAATGTATGAACACTGAAAAGCTATAAAAAAAGTGTCTAAACTGGTTTTCAAGGTAACAGGGCAATATAACTGATACCGACACACATTGCGCTTGTTTAAAAAAAAAGCTGTTTATGCATCTCACGGCAGAGTAAAGTATCTCTTACTGCCGCTTTCTTTCATAATGGTACAATTTTAGCAAAAGCATTTTAACAGGTTGTAATCTCCTATAGTACTCACACTGTACCTAAAGGGCAGTATGTGTCTTCAGTTTCGTCCATACTTTGCATATTTGTATGTCATTGCATCCAATTACCAATGACAAACATTGGTTCATTTTCTTGTAATAGATTGTACCAGGATAGATGTTATCTCGGTTTCTGAAACAAATGAGCAAACATTGTGTTCTAGCGGTAAAATGACGGAGGAGGCAAGACGTATGAATATATTTGCATAATTAACAAACTCTCTCTCAAAGTGCTGCTTTGCTTTTCGTTTCATGAAATGGCTCCAAGTAAATGAGATTTTAAGTTGACTAACGATGTTTTTTTAGATACAGGCTGTTGACCCTGTTTTAATTTTAATCTTTGGGCTCTTACTGCTTCTAGGTTTGAAAATGACAATTAGCAGTCAGAAAACTGTTTGTTGAGACACTGTGGGCTATATTTTCTTTTAAAACATAAATATCAACCCTCACAAGAATATCCAGCCAAGTCTCACAATTAAAAAGTTCATTAACGCCCAAAAACCAATTGATCAGAGAGAGCGTGAAGAGTGGGCAAAAGCCAACAAAGTGGTATAATTCAAGACCAGTTTTACCACAGGACTCTAACCTCCCCCAAATAACAAGCAATATACCAGGGACACTATGTGAGTCATGTGACCATGACTTGGACTGAAGATATAGCTGATACTTATGGGTCAGAACTGGGCCCATCCCAGGAGTCGGTGAGCTTTACTGTTACACTCTGTATTAAATGTGACCCAACCGATTTGTGACTGCTCTAAATGTCTTTCAACATGTACAGCACTGTTTGACCTAACTATCACAACAGGGCTGACCTACCACAACAGGGACTCTCTCAGAAAATGATTAGCTGACTTACTTTGACAAATGACAAAAATGTTAAGTTCTTCAAGGTTGAAATGGTAACCATTAATACCACCTAATATTTCACATGCTGAAATACTATGGCTGCATATGTAATGACATGGTTTGTCACTGAGGACAGAGACAAAATTGGTTCAATCACTCACAGTCAGCTGCTAATGGACTGGAAACAGTACAAACTGCACCAGTTTTAAAGAGCTTTTAGAGATGAACGTGCAACATAATGAAAGTAAAAATAAATTTAGCTCATTATCATGGTTTACAATCATCACTGCAATGTACAGTGTACACTGTCATACACTTCAAAAAGAACAAAAATCTCATATCAGTACAAACACTGTCTAAGTGCTTTTATGCTGTTTTTTGTGAGGATCCAAGTTGCTTGAATGCAGGACATGTCTTGCTCTCCTGTTAATGACTTTAAGCTTTTACAACGTTTACTTTAATGAGAGTAATGGGAAATATAGTGTATGCTGTGTTCTCAGTTAAACAAGATTATCTTTAGACCTCATACCTCTTCAAGCACATCAGCAAGTTTGCTGAGTATTTCTTCTGGAAGGCCCTGGAAAGTTGGAACACTGTAGAAAAGAACAAAGAACAAATTTGGGTATTTGGAATATACAGGTAAACCAAGAACACATGCTGCTCCTGGCACATTGCTGAAAGTTTTAAAACCCCAAAGACAACTACTGCCCACCAACATTACCAACTTTACTTGTGACCAGTGTATGTTTTTTTAACCCATATTGCTTAACTCTTATTTGCTGGTCTTACTAAAAGGGAGAATTGAGAAATGACAAATCAATATCACTCACACACAAGCAAGAAAAATTCACTTCAGTTCAGTTCAGTTCAATTCAATTCAATTCAATTCAATTCAATTCAATTCAATTCAATTCAATTCAATTCAATTCAATTCAATCTGTAAAGTGATTTTTCCAATATACATTATCATAAAGCAACTTTACAGAATATTGGGCCCAAGACCTTCAGTGAATAAGCCTACAAAGCCATGCCAGGGAAAAACATCCTACAGTTATAATAAGAATAAATCCTTGAAGGAATTAAGACTCAAAATAGGACAGCATCCTCCTCTGCTGTCAAGAGGGTTGTTAGATCATAACTGGGGGAAAATGCGCACCTTCAGCATAATTACCAACCAAATATGTTTTTAGTGCAGACTTTAAGATTAAGAGTGTGTCTAAATCCAGAAAATGTATTAGAAAGCTTTTCTCTGCCTGAGTAGGTCTGCAGGAGTATGCTCTACTGCTTGCTGTAGCTCTTGTAGTTCTTAGAACTTCCAGAGTACATACACTTTGTGAGTAAAATAGGTAAAGAGGACTGTAAATAAGTATTAGATCACTCAAATATTGAGGGACAGTTGTAAGTGAACAATAATTTACAATCAATACAGAACTTAACCAGAATCCAATGAGAGAAGACAGGAGTAATATGTTCAAACCTCTCAGGTCTAGTGAAATTGTGGCAGTTTCAAACTAGCTGGTACCTGATAAGAAACATCCATAAAACTGCATGTTGCAATAGTCCAACTATAAAAGTAGCGCTTGGAACAACCGAAGTACTTATTTTTCTCTGAAACTTAAGTCTTGTTGCCATAGTGAATGGAGGTAAGTGGGGCATAGTTGTTAGAATTTAAGGAAGAACAATGCTATTGTTCACAATCATAGTATTCACAATATTACTGAAATAAGCAGGAACTTGTGGGTCAGCTGATGCATGAAGTTTGCAGCAATAGATAACAAAATAGTGTGACCAATACGATATTCAGGAACTTAATGTGGTTCAGATCAAATTAATAGATAACACAGTAATAACTTGACAGGATTATGAGGGAAGATAGTGACCTTTTTGACATTAAGCTATGGCTCAGGATCAGATCTTGAGTGTGATGATTGTGTGGGCTATATGGCATTCCGAGTGAGTTTGTTAGGGTCAAAAATAGGTTCAAATGTTGTCCGCAAAGGCCCGCTTTCCATATCTGCAGCTACATATGTTAGAATATCCAGGGAGTTCTGGGTTTTTCAGTCAGTGTGGCACATGGTTAGTAATGACGCATCCCATCAAACATAAAATTTCTAATATAGCAATATGTAACAAATGGTACATATTCAACTAGGCTTGATCATGCATCTGGTGTACAGGTCACAATAACTGTATGACTTTAGAAATCCTGATTTCTAAAAAAGTGTTTGTAAGTCTCCTCATCTTGTCTGTTCCGACAGTCTTTTCTCCAATACCCACACTATTCTCAGCTTGATAATATTGGTTGGGCTTTGATCCTGCTGTTGTGCCTCTGATTTCCTGCCATGCAGTTTCTTTCTGCATGTCTATTCTGATTCAGACATTACTAATGGATATAAACTGAGAAATGTGTTTTCAGAATTCAAGTAGTGTCTTTTGTGTACAGATACACTTTTCATGAGATGTTAGTTCACAAGCTGCTGCCAATCAGTTTAAAAAGAACAGGCAAACAGAGAAAGCTTTTATTGGCAAAGCTGTTCAACTGCCTGAAAAAAAACCCCTTTCCAAATCAAGCCCAGACAATATTCATGGCTCAATGCAGACAGAGGGCATTCACTGTTTGCCAGCTCTGGAACTCATTTATAAGCAAATATCTGTTAAATATCAAGCTAACAACTAAAGCTAGGAGTGTAACGCATCGTTTTAATACTGTACACAACATCCTAATTTACAAACCTTCAATGAGTACGGAAAGAGGATATAAACAGTGACTTCAGAACCTTTTATCCTTCCACTGAATGAACATCAAGATCTAAAGAAATATTAGGAGGGAGGCATCCAGTAACCTTCATGAACTGTCTGTGCTATCATTGACACGAGCATTAACTTGCATTACTGATTCACAAAACGGAAGAGCAGCTCATAGCCTTGAACCAACAATGCAAACACAGGCATCTTAGGTTACCGCTAAAAGCTGACTTCACCAGAATCAATTCCCGCTTTTCCAGCATGTGACATCACCAGATCGTCTGTCAAAAAGGCTTCCGGGAAGTCTGTTGGAACACCTCTGGGAGGGCAAGGTTATCTATACCAAACCTATCGATTTAAACAATGATCTTTTTAAAATCATGATCAAACATGCCTAAAAGTACAAAGTACTGATGATCACAACAGAACTGCTTGTTGTATGGACAGCAGTGACTAACACTGATATGATAATTCTGAGACTGATTCTAACTCAGGAGTGTTGTCTCCTCTTTAGATTACTGAGAGAGAGTGAGAGAGCAGAGGTAGAGAGAGAGAGAGAGAGAGAGACTTTGTACAGACTTTTTATGTAGTTCAACTAGCCATAGGGGGTAATTACTCATTATAATTCTCCAGCTCTAGTATGTCTCACAAAAAGAACCTCTCAACCTTTTCTGACAGTTAGGCACAAATCTATTAGGCAAGTTAAAGCTAAATTATTGAGTCCTGAAAAATACATTCTGATTAATCAAAACAGGTCAGAAGGTAAGCTATTAAAACTCAGTCAATTTTTAAGCAATGCGTCCAGGTTACAAGTGAAGTGTGCAACAGAGGCAAGTTGCACTATATAACAATTCTGATAAAAGTATTCAAATACCATTTAAAAAAAAAAAAATATTACTTCCCTATACATGAGGTGAGAACTTTTTGCAAGTTTTTTTTAGGGTTGGAACATATTCAGTCATAAATAACAAAAATGAGGATGTATTACAGATAGGGATGTTCTGAAATGGCAAACACAGTCATAAATAGCTGGTGGCTAAAATCAATATTTACTGACTCAGTGAGTTGAGCTGAATGAATCAGAGAGAGTGAATCCAAGGCAACAGAAGGCTTTAGAATGATTACCTGTCCTCTGTCCATTTGAAACACATACCATATTTGGGGGTGGGAATGGGTGGACGGGATGGACAATAAGGTGAGAGCTGTGTGTAAAGTTCAGAAAACCCCACCTCTTTAAAAACTCCATGTATTCGGCATGCTTGATGAGACCTGTCCTCATCATAATGGTCTGGAAACATTGGCGGTCGATGGCCCATAGCTTCACATTAGTGAGAGCTGAGGGAGAGAAGAGAGGAACACTTCAATTAATAAAAAAGGAAAAGAAAAAAAAACCCTTGCCCTCTTTGCGCATATTATTTCAATAATACCTCAAAAATATTACATCTCAGACTATCAGTAAAACATTCAGCACACGAGGACCCATGCATCTTGAGATGAATATGACACTGTTTATGTTTAGACGTTTTTCAATTTATAAACTCAACAAAGACACAAAAAGCATCCCAAGTAATTAATAACAGCATATAGAAGTAAGATTCATTTTATCTAAGCCTCTATTAATGTCATTTTTCATGTCATGATTTTCTCATAATGTTGTTTACATTTTGTATTATCTTATTCCACACCCACACATGTCCCTCACGAACCCACCTGAGGACTCAGAATCATTCCCCTCTGGTGACCATTGTAATATGCTTAACTTTAGCTTAATTGATTTTCTTAGCTAGGATGTTATCTCAGGTAGAAGAATTAAGGAGATTTGTCTGAAGTGACAAACATAAAATGGCTGTCCTTTTATAACAAAATTATTCCGTTGCATCCATGGGAGTTTCAGATGTGTTTCGACAAATGGCGAATATGAAATGATCTTAGATGAAAACCTTGTTATATTCCCCCCGGAGCCTCATGACAGCTCCATGAACACATTTGCATGAGGTTTCATCAGAAATGCTTAGTTTTCCATGGCAACAAAGCATCTGTATTTTCCATAATAGTAGTTCACATTTAATATTATATTTCTACAGTTCTAGAGAGAATTCATAATCTAGTGGCAACCCTATTCCTTTACAGTGAACCATATTTAATGCTGTAATTACATTGTAGTACATTGATAGCAGGCCTGATTACACTACGTTTAGACAATAATCAAACATAATGAAGCGCTGATATAAAAGGTAACTGAAACACTGGAGGCATGCAGAAGTGCCCACTGATGATTTCTGACACTGTTTTGATACTGAAATCAGACGACAACCCGAGAAAGAACATTACTTATTTTTTTCTCCATTAAACTGAGAAAGAAAATCATTTTACATCAAATTCACACATGACAAATTAACGTATAAACAGTAAATTATACATTCCATACATCTCTCTTTCGTGTAATATGTCTGATTCTGGATCAGGTGCATTTGGGGACAGATGTTGTAACAGTAATGAACAATCACTCACATGGCATTCACTCATGTCGTCCATCTCTCCAGTAAAGTTATCTGCTCATCAGTGCAGAGACATATGGATGACAAATATGATTAAAATGAGTAGTGTCATGTTTAATTGTTTAGCATGAGATGTATTGTGCCATGTCGGCCTAACACTTCTACCATAGGAATACAGAGGAACTAAAAGGGCACATCTTAGAAAACAAATAAGAACAACCAATATCTCAATTCCAATATTTATATTTTTATTTTATTTTCCAATATAATTTGACACTGATTCACTTGTACAGGTCCAGTCTGAAATAGGTGAAACTGTAAAGGTCTAAATTTTTTAACTGTAAATGACACCTTGGCCTGTTTTGCCACTGACAGTTAGAAAAATGTAGAGGTATAGTTTGGTAACCTTGACATGATAATTTTGAAAATCGTCATATGAAAAGCTACAGCAGGGCATGTCTAAATGTCTGCTAGAGCATTCCAAATCTGAATTAATGTTCAGGTTTTGACAAATACAGAAGAATGACCAGACTCCACCTTCTGGACAGGACATTTGTCTGTGTATACAGGTCTTCATTTAAGAATCTTTAGAATTGGTTTTGGTGGCTTTGCCTCAGATAGAAACATTTTAAATTGAATTAGATTTAAAAAAGATTCTGTGCTACGTTTTGAATGATCTGATGTATATTTATTGTGTGTGTGTGTGTGTGTGTGTGTGTGTGTGTGTGTGTGTGTGTGTGTGTGCACGTGCGCGGGGGTGCGTGCGTGTGTTTGACTGTTTGTCTGTCTGTCTGTCTGTCTGTCTGTCTGTCAAGAGAGAAAATCAATTTCAAATGAGCCCACATGCTAAGATTGTTTTCTTGTAAAGCTATCTTGATCTCTTTTGAACCTATCTTTCAGCTTTGGTTTTGAAAACAGTGTGAATATGTACAGTGTGACTGTGCTTTTGAAGATAAAGCAGTGCAGCCTCAAAAGGTAAAATTTTACCAGTCTAAAATGTCTAAAATCAGAAACATTTACTACCATGAGGAAACAGCGCAGGACATTTAACAAGGATCTCAATACATATCTTAATATACAGACAAATAATAAATAATACACATAAAATAAATAAATAATACTATAGATAAAATAGCTGTAATATTCTTGTATATCGATAGTTTCCATCAGGCATAAAAAAATCAAGGTCAAAAATCAGTCAATAAATTGTAAAACAGCGGTTGAAGAGTCCTCAGAAAAAGTGTGACTAGGCTTTAAATATACTTTCAATACATCAATACACAATTTGCAAGATTTTTTTTGGACTCAGACAAATACAACATTCAGTAAAGGACCTTTTAAAAGATGTGTGACTAAGTTTGCTAACACATATCTACTGTTGCAAGCATGACAAGCAATACACAGCTGAAAAACTATTCAATGGTGATTCAGCAGAAAAAAACATTCTTTTTTTTTTTCAGTGAAAGGATTCATTTAACTTATAAGAACTACATTTCTGAACAGCTCTTGGAATGATGCAGTGCAGTGCAGAGGACTTCACTGATTTTTATCAACCATTCAATTGCATTCTGTGATAGAGAGCCAACATAGCTCTGCCTATTTCATGCTGAAACACAGGGCACAAGCGAGGTCAATCACCATCCAAAACCATCAGAATCACCACAAGGCTAACGGCAAAGCAATTACAGCCAAGTCCCAGCTTAAGAGACTTGTCAGCAGGGACACTGCCATGATAACAACCCACACTGATTTTGCAATGAGGCCCTTTTTTTTCCTCTTCTTTTCATCTGTGTCAGTTCAGTTTGAGAGACACACCTAAGCCTGAGTGTCTTCCTCCAGTCTGTGTGAACACTGCGTTTGTCACACTGACTAATGGCCAAGACGAGACGAAGAAACAAACATTTGGAGAACATCTGTGAAAAGCCTGAAAACTTTTAGATTTTCATTTACACCCGAGGAATGAAATACAGGAAGTTCTCTTTTTTTTCAGATACTTAAGAATGAATGTGTGAAAATGAGCAACAGTACAGAAATATGGTCCTCAGACGTTTCCATCTCTCATCTGGCCACAGTATGTAGTGTCCCCACACGACGACGTGACACCACAGTCAAAATCTCCTATCAAGTTATTTTCCATTCAGTGTAAGATCCAGTATGTTGAATACCTGTTTAAATTAAGTGCTAGGTATGAGCATTACATTAACTAACGAGTCTGCACAACTCTGATGTGAAAGTCACACTTCTATGAGCAAATTTGAAGAGGCAATAAATCAGAACAGAAGGGGCAGAAAATGTAAGCTTCTCTTCACAAAATAATTCTCTCAGCCTCATTCTGCCAACACATGTGCCAGGGAGCTTCAGATGGTGTTTTTGGTATCGGCGCACAAATTAATCTTGTCGGGCTTTTTGGATTTTTTTTTTTTTCTTTTTCACCTCCTCTTTTTCCTTCTCCAGCAATGTTTAGGGAGGCGGGTTTCACCAAAACAAATAATCTGTTCAAAATTCAGAGCTTCACAATGCAAATGTGTGTGGTGGAGCATGGACAAAACACAAGATGAATGCACCTGACTCTGCAGCAATTAATATCCTGCCTAATTATTCAGCGGGGACAAGAGCACCCTTGAGCCAAACAATGGACGCACCAGATTGTGCTTAGGGATTGTTCAGAGGCCGGGCAACTGGGCTGGCCTGTCTGCAACCACTGATAGCCCGTGCCTCTGCATCTTTCAGTTTCTGCCCACATGAACACGTCCCATGGCTTTGAATATGCCATAGATAGACTGAACAAAGATTTTAGAACTGTGTGTTATTTCTGGAGTCATAGCGGATAAAATAGCTCAATGCCTTAGTAGCAGACTAGATTAGGAACTGAGGTCTGTACTGACAGCTTGATATTCGGTTCACATCATGTGAATAAAGGCTATTCAACTTGGGCAATCTTGAGCACCACTTTGTGCTATTCAGCTGGACCCAAGGGCCTCTACTCCAGGCATGAGCCAAATTGTTCTCTGTAATTTCAGTAATTACAATTACTTCAGAGTAACATTAGGGTCCCAGATCCCAATCGGCTGTTTTTTTTTTCATTGATGATTATCGCTAACATGAATTGTAGCCTGCTCTTAAACATTCCATCAAAATCTTAGACCTAAAGTGGATGTATTAAAGTTTTATTTGACCTTAAATCAGAGATAATTCACTTTAACATTCAGCTCTAACATGTTGCTTGCAATGGTTGCAGTGCCATTCATGACCTGTTGATTTCCCAAAGAGTAGCAGGGAAACAAATACCTCCTGAGGCTGAATAATAATTAACCAAAAGAACAACAACAGGCTCGTAAGATGAATGCCAGTTCAATAATGAGAGGCCAAAGGTTAGCACCACTACATCCTTAATCATAACTAACTGCTAATGTTGAGCCAGTCAGGAACCTCAACTAGTTGCATCTAGTATTCAAAATGTCATGAATATAATAGACATAATCTGCCATAATCTGCAACTATGGGTGCCCATATGATACCTCCAATCTTTATTCTAAACTAAAAGGCATTTAACACTTCCTCATCAAGGATATAATAA
Organism: Chanos chanos; assembly: GCF_902362185.1. Lineage (NCBI taxonomy): Eukaryota > Metazoa > Chordata > Actinopteri > Gonorynchiformes > Chanidae > Chanos > Chanos chanos. The sequence continues at coordinate 44,271,012 of NC_044499.1, read as the reverse complement.
GATATTTCCAAGCGATAAACATTTGATAAGAGAATAATACTGCTGGCTTAGAGCCAAATCAGAACAGATGTTTTGAAACAAGCACTGAGCCAACATGATGAATATTCAGCACTGATCATGAAAGCTAAACCAAACTGGGAAATTATCATTAAGTCATTGAAATATTTGTAGTGATAAGATATAACCTAGCCACATCAAAGAAATCAAATTGCTCCAGGTGAATGAACAAGATTTATGAAATGCTGTGGGGACGGAAAAGCAACACACATCAACACAAAACAGACAACTCTGACACAGAGAAGGGAAAGTGATCAGTCACGTTAAATTAAGTCTCGTCCCACTATTGATTGTCTTCCTAATGTTATTCATGGCTGAGTAAAACAAATTACTGCAAGAGCTGTGGTGTAAAGATTGCCTTTTCTTCATTCTGATTAAACAGGACAACAGCTAAGGAGAGAAGTTCCCAACCTTCAGTTTTAATCAGCTAAAATTTGTTTAGCGCAACATTTCAAGTGGCACATGTCAATCAGTCACCAGTAATTCATTCAGCATAAGTGATATCTCATACAGCAACAACAATAAAGACAAAATATGACATTAAATGGGTTTTTCTGTGGAATTTACCAGGTCAGAGCACTGGGGAAAGTGCAGACTTTCTCAGAGAATATAGAGAGATAGCTTACAGGAGTTCCCAGTCATAAATTAACTTTCTAACAATGTTCTTGTCTGGGGAACATCAGCAGACACTTCATAAGTGTCTAGAATGTCAGTCACAAGGGGAGTAACTCATGACAGCTTCAACATTCTTCTTACTGAAGAGCATTCAATGAAATCTTTTTTTTTTTTTATTATTATTCTATGGAAAAACCCTCTTCTAAAAGAGGCAGAGAATCAGCCAGAGCTAAATGAGGTCCATTTTGAGAATGCTTTTCTCAAATAAAAGTATAGCTTAACTCTAAATTGACGTTATGAGTTGATGAATAAGAGAAAGAAAAAAGTAGAGAGAATTTCAGAATGTGGAAAGGCCTATAAAAAGGCTATAATGCATACTGTGTAGATTTCAGACAGATATTAATAAGGAAGCAAAAGTTCGGTTTAGTCAAACTGCCGCTGCAAACACATTAAAGGCCCATTATTCTGAACATTTCAAAGAGTCTGTATCTCTGAATGTGCCCGCTCAGTTCCATCCACTCTAATAGATGCTTGCTATTTTTTCAATTAAAAGAGTGAATAGCAGCCTCATGACAGATTAAAGCTATCACTTGAGAGCAGGCGTTGCTGAGCAGAGGGAGACTCGGTTCCATTAAGTGACCTGAGGAACATTTTGAATTCAGGGGAGACTACTCCTACCATGCCAAAACATTCACTGCTACCTCCTGCTAACACACATCTACTGCTGCAAGCATGACAAACAATACACGGCCGAAAAACTATTCAAATTACAAATTTATATTCACATTTTTGCTAGAACAAATCACACGACTACTAGAAAATGAACATTATATAAAAGCAATCAAACATAATTAGGGAGGTATTAAAGAGAGGCTCCAAATGTTTTGATGATGAACGTTTTACCATCACAACAGGTTAAATGCTACAGCAAATCAACAATTTTATTGGACATGCTTTTGTTTTCTTTGAAAAAAAAAAGTGTCAAAAGCAGCAGATTCCTGAAGGAGTGTTGAATTATGAAGGGTTGTTCACTTAAGCGGGGAGTTTAATTATAAATGCCACATGTCTACAAAGCTCTTGTGCGGTTGAAATCACAGCTCCAATTTAAGACGGGTCACTGTGGCTTCCCGTCAAAGACGAAATGAATTAAAGAAATATGTTTACATGAAATGCACAGTTGGAGGAAGAAGAGAATGGAGACACTGACAGAGTAGGTGAATTTTTCCCTCTGAAAGAAAAAAAAAGGGAAATAGAAAAATAGTACACTGAGTTTAAAATTCATGAATAAATTAGGAAACTGTAAGTGACCCATAATGCTTATAGACATATGCAAAAACAGGCTGTGTACACGAGCAATTCATTTAGAATGTTGGGAGTATGGGACATACAGTAATAGCAACTATGGGACAGCAAGTATATGTCCCATATGGGAGTATGGGACATACAATAATAGCAAGCTTTAAGAGAAAGAAACATATGGAAAGCTAGTTTAAAAAAAATGGGTCTTCATCAACCTAACAAAAGCTAAGAGTAGGCTACAGTTAATACTGCTAGAAAGCCAATCATGATCTTTCTACTGTATCTTTAGCCAAATAACTCAAACAAGCTCCCTTGTCTCATTCTCTAAGAACGAGCCCAGAAAAGACATTCTTTCTTGGCATGCCAAAACACAGCATATCTCTTGGCAGTACCATCAATCAGTGAACTTGGCTAAATAGTTATTCATTCCTCCACGTAGGAAAACTCTATATTTAGAGATTTACATTCGATGTCAATGATGATTTAAAAAGTAAAAAAAGAAATAAAGAAATAAAAAAGAATGTGGCAGGGGAGGGGGAGGGGGGTTTCAAGTAAATGAATAAATTTTGATTCTCCAGAGGGAACATGCAGAAATATTGAATTTCAGAGGACTGTCCTTTAGAAATGACGAGGGAAATGCCAATCAATTTAAAATAGATCACTGAGATTGACAGAACAACTGTGCCTCACATATGGGATCCAGCATTTCAAAGCATCTTTTCCCTTGTCTATTTGCATATGCAGCTCCTGGGAATATTCACCTGCAAGAGGCAACCGTCCCATGGGTTCTCTCTCTCTCTCTCTCTCTCTCTCTCTCTCCTGTCTCTCTCTCTTTCTTTCCCATACACTGCATCATGAGCTTCGGCCTAATTAAGCCTAAACCACAGTCACACACTGACAAAACTGACAAAAACCAGTGCTCTTCATATGTATAAAAACATTCCTTCAGGAGTTTTATGTGTGGTTTTATGTGGGTGGAAGCAACCCTTACCATGTTATTTTTAGTACCCCTTGCAACTCTAATTAACTGGCAAGAGATTCCTGCGATACACAAAGACGTCACTGTTCTGGTAGTGTAAGTTATTCACTCAAGCTTCTGGTACCTATTCATTACTCTTGACAGGTATAGATCTCTTCTCTCCACGTTGGGGAGAAAATGATCTCATCCGGGTAGAATGTTTTCACATACGCGTGTCCATGGTAAATGCATTTAAATTAAGAAAACAAATGTCTGCTTGGAAAACGGTAAATGTTCAATTCAAATGACAGACAACCTTTTAATTATGTAATGAGTCACACTCTGAGACCACAAAACAAAAAAACACAATTTCAATCCTGTCCTTGGATAATGCATAATGTATTCCCTAATTATTCTCCAAATCCATGTCCAGACATTCCTCTTTGTGTCCCAAGGGTCTTAAGTAATTGAGTTCATATATAGGCATTTAATGGCATGGATGGAGTCCAAAAAAGAGTTTCTATGAATGTATGTAAATAGAGAATGCGTTTAGATTTAAATTAAACAATGTCTGCGAGACAAAAGGTGGAACAATATTGTCAAGTACTTTGTTTAAAAGTGAAGTGAAATTGAATTCCCTACCACCAGGGAGCCAACAGAGAGAGCTAAAAGAATAAAAAACCTCACAAACTGCCTTTGCTGAAAGACACAGAGGGTGGGTATTTCATAAATGAATTCACCAGAAACAGCTGCTCCCCCTCCCTAATACACACACACACACACACACACATACACACACACACATTCAAAAATAAAAAAAAAACCCTGCATTTTCACAACAATGGTCAACTCCCACGCAATCTCTAAAACACAAAGTCACAGCGGATTGACAGGACTACTCTCTGGAGACAAAATATTCAACTCAAATGGATTAATGCTGATTCAGAACACACACCTGCACCATGGAAAAAAAAAAAAAAAAAAAAAAAGCCCCAGGTATGTGTCCTCCTGACTCAAACATTCCATCTGTCAAGAGATGCCCTGCCGCTCTTCCCTGTGACCCAGTCTACGTATGGCACCTGTGGCCTGGGGAGAACTCTGCCCACATTAGAAAGCAGCTGTGCATCTTCCCCTCGTCTTAGCGAGACGCTCGTCATTTGGGCGGTCGCGGGGAGCTGAGAGAGGAAAGGCACGGGCTGTTCCTCCCGACCTGACTCAGAGGTGGGTCTGCTTTCGCAGCCAGCGCGTGTGTCAGCTCCGACTCGCGCGCTTCAAGGGGCAATTCATTCCTCCCGTTCACCGCGTTAAAACTATGACTCATCGCCATGGCAACTAATTGACACTGAAGTGCCTGCTTCTTCTTCCATTCGTTCCTGTTTGGCATTGTCTGCGAGATGTTTCGCTCAGACTTTTTCAATTCAATGAGTAAGACTTGAGAATGCCCCTACTCATAAATCATTCGTTTATCAAATTGTGCCAGACAAATATTTCAGCTGTAAAACAGCTGGGTGTACAAACATAATACACAAAAAGGATAAACAGGATATTTAGCAGAGCAAAGGATGCCTTCAACGGATTTTGAGAGGAATATGATGAAAATGTACGCAATACATTTCTTTCAGTTATAACAGGCATTTACATCGGCTCCATCGGCAGGAGCAAAAACTACGATTTAAACACACCCACAACCTTTGACTCTTTGAATGGACATGTCTAGTAAATTTCCACACTGTGGGCAGAGTAATTCCCCAGAGTAAGTCTCAGCTTTAGGCTTGAATTAATTCAAGGGCTGCTCAAGCACTGAAGTATAAAGTGAACCTGTGCACCTCCTGGCTTCAGAGGGTGTATTGACTCCTATGATAATATCGATCCCGCCAAATGACATATGATTTACTACTACCATTCTTGTGTAATCAGATGTACATATATTTTGAGGTCAATATCAGGAGCCTCCACTTTAGGGACCGACCTAGAAATAGTCAATCTGCAATCTGTTACGGGCCACACAGTTACACTGAGCTACCGCTGCCGAGGGATATCAGTCAAATTCCAACCTCACACTGCCACCCTACCCCAAAGCCTTTTGGTGCTCTCTCTCTCTCTCTCTCTCTCTCTCTGTTTCTCTCTCTCTTTCACTCTTTCATTCTCTTCTTCTCTCTCAAGTAGCCCTCTCTCTTGTTCAAACAATTTCCATTCTTATGCTTATTTCCATAAAGTATCCAATTTCTTCAATCCCACCAGTACAATAGACCCAGACAGATAGAAATTACGCATGTTTTTAGGTTGTCCCTATGAATCTAGACATAAATTGCCTTCAGAATCTATTAATCATCCTCGACCATGTTAAAATAATTGGGTTAGTTTCCCCTTGTGGCAAGTTTAACCTCATGTGTAAGACAATCTACCAATTATTAGGAAATACATTCTTATTTCTTTTCTACATATCTGCTGTTGACACAATATTGAGTTGATACTGTGGCGTGGCGTTACCTAATGTGTAAAATATGTAAAAATTGTTTCTGATGTTGAGAGTAACAGTTGTCCTAGCCATCCAGTGTCAGATAAAACACAATCCATTAGCACCTGAGTTGGCCCTCTTACAATGATGACTTTCAACATTGCCTGCAGCTCACTTTGATTTGTCTCACTTCATCAGAATGTAATTATACTGCTCCAAGCAATGCAAATATGCATTTTTTTTCCCACTGCAGAACTCTTAAGCAAAATGAGAGACCAAAGGAACTGACAGAACAGTGAGGACAGTCTGGTATCACAAAGACTATACCCACAGACAACGAAACACACACACACACACACACACACACACACACCCCTCATATCCCCCTGTGTATTCCTCTATGTCTCATTCTGATGCAGATGGACTGCGAGAGTAATATCACGGCAGCCAATATCTCCTTGTGTGAGACCATGATAAAGGACACACTTCAGTGAGCTACAAAAAATGACAGCTCTCCACACACTAAACTCTCATCTCTCATCTTTCACACTCCCGTAGATTGTATTTTACACTGCGAGAGCATCTTCATTCGTTTTTTTTTTTTTTTCATGAATCCCAGCATGACATCGAGCATGTTTATACAGCACAAACCACAGAGGTAACAACTGTATTGCATTTATGAAAAGGAGACCTGACAAAACACTTCAAAAACAAAGATCTGAATATGCATGCCTACAGTCTTTATATGATTGACAGCCTTTCGAATACGGACACACATGATGTGGTCCACACTTCCCATTGGAGGAAATCAACAGACAACCCAATCAGAAGCCAGACCTGAGACCTCACATGAATATTCCCATTTTTTCTTTTCTTCCCTTTTTTCTTTCTTTCTTTTTTTTTTTCAATGCGCATAGTTTTGAGGATTTTGAGGAGTGTTCTACTAGTAGCAGTCATAGCTCATGACAGCTGTTGACATGGGGTGTATCACAAGAAGTGAATGAGACAAACTCTCTGCAAATCATTACTCACAACCAATAAAGGAACTCCTTGCACCTCTCTCTCCTAAAGATTACAAGGTTCACCAAAAATAGCACAGTAAATATCACCATTGTATAATCAGTTCAGATTTACTGTAGGCAAGCTCTGTGTTTGCAATAAAATATTTGACTAGCTAAACTACAGGAGACAAGTGCAATAAACTCCACAGAATTATAGCTTGTTACCTTGGTGACAGAATTTCACACAAGTCGTGAAATTATTTGGAATGGTATATCCATAGCAAATGGCCTGGCATGTGTTTCATCTTTTTGTTTGGAAACGAAATAAGTTAAAGGGTGTCTCTGGTTAACATCATCTTTATGTTCGTGGAGAAAGTGCAACAAAAAGAAATGGAGAGAATTCTCTCTGTGCACTGGGCTTTATAACATAACCTCTATTCCAGTCTGTCAAGGAGGTTGAGATGACATGTCACATCCTGTCTTTACTAATAAAGAGGAAAAAAAAGATCTTTAAAAAAAAAGGCCTTTTTTTTCAGCCAGATTCAGACATCAACCAGATTCAATTCCCCTTGAAGAATACTAGTCCTGTTGAAAATCACAGGTCTGAAGCTAGGATCAGAAGCAGCTAACCTTAATCAGAGACAACAAAGGCTCCTCAAAAGAGGTTTCAAGCTGTGCAGGGAGTATAACATCAGAGTGAATAGTGTTCTGGTGAAGAATGCTAGCTGACACTCTTGTACCCTACTTCCTGCTCTTGTTTAATTTACCTACATGTTGAAAGTGTTTTAAGCCGTGTCCTTTCATTATGCTAATTAGCCTAACATGCGATTACAATCAAGCACTCAGCTTTGGTGTGTCCTATGCCAACCCCAAGTGCTTTTCCTCTGTCAACGAGACATGAGTCCCCTCACTTCAACCACACACTGAGAGCCACGAGACTACCAGTACTTTCCGGTAGTAGATGTCACCGTGGGCATCCACATGATATTAGACATCAGAGTCACAAACAAGAAAAAGGTAAATGCTGGTAGTGAAGGGGACCACAAATAGTCATATTTACCGAAAGGCACAATATAAAGGCATTAGAGCGGTAAACCCTGCCAACCACAAACAAACTCCTGCCACGATAACGAAGCAATAAAGGAGCTCATTCTTCAACCTCTGGGTAAATGCTAAAGTTCTGAGTTTAAAATTGCCTTGGATCTGAGGAGTGAGTGCTGGGTCCACCACACTTAAACAACCGCATCTTCTGAAAAACTGGCAAAAGGGATTAATGAAGTAATATCGACAGCTGTGGTGGCATTTTACAGAGGGGCATTACCTGAATATTTGAGGTGAAACACAGTCCCACTAGGATTTCACTATAAATATTCAAAATGGAGTGTCTCTATGGCAACAACTTATTCACAGCGCTTACCTGAATGCACAAGACTAACTGAAAATACAGCGCTCTCTCTCTCTCTCTCTCTCTCTCTCTTTCTCTCCCTCTCTCTCTCTGTCTGTCTGTCTCTTTCTCTCATTAACTTTTTCTTTTTTTCTATCAACTTTTGAGCTTAATTGGTTTGAACCTGAATATCAAAGAGAAAGAGGAGGGGGCACAAGGCTTAATATAGCTAACTGGCTTGGAATGCTGCCACACACAAACACACATGCACACACAAACACACACACACACACACACTCATACATACACATATTGTAGTGTGAGTGAAGGAGGAGAGGAGAGGGAGGGAAAGCTGGAGTTGGATCCCTCCACTCCCCAGAACAGATGCGGCACTGATGCAGTTCCAAAAATCAGTCACCTGACCTTTACCTTCCTCCAGGCCTGACACTCCTTACAACCATAAAGCTACAGCATGTCAGCATCCTCCAAAATAGCATGTCACAGAGACCTGAAAAAAACAAACTGACAAATGAAGAGACAGAAATAAAAAAATAAACTAAAATAACCTAATATAAACCATCCCCTGTCCGCTGGAGCATGGATGAATTTTAACAATATATTTGTGTGACTGTATATTCTCTTTACACTTAATACGTTAAAATAATTAAGGCTGAGTGAAGATACGCAAAATTCAAAATGAGAATGTGAAATAAACAGGATTGAAATAAACCTCATTGTGAGGTTGGGTGACGTCAAGACTCCCTTAATGTGCCAAACTCAATTTATGGCTCATCTATTCCACCTGTATGAGTGACTATACATCTACTCAGACGATGAGAGTAGCTCTGTTCTCCAATGTTTGTATTGCCAAAAAAAAAGGAAACTGTTTGAGAGACTCAGAAATCACCCATGAATTTCATACTGTCACATGACAAAGATAACTGCAGTACAAGCTGAGACACTCTCTTTCTCTCACTGTCTCACCAACGCCCACCCACCCCACCCAACCCCACTACACACACACACACACAAACACACACACACACACACAAAACACGCACACATGCAAATGCACACACGCAAACTCACTCCCTTTTCACCCTCTTACCTTCTGAAAACACACTTGTCAGTGTGTGTACTAGTGAGGTAGACTACATGGGCTGTGAACATGTGACTGCACGTATGTTTAATGTGTATGTTCCCCATGACGACCACTTCGAGAAATCATTCTGACATGTGCAGTTTAAATGAATGCACAGCATAAAACCGTTTGTAAAGATTTCCATGAAGCAACAGCTGCTACTCACAGTATTTGCATTTGCAGGGAACAGAAAAAGAATGAGCCATTCAGTTACCCCTGACAGAACCAGATCCACGATGACAGAATAATAGTTGCACTGGCTTTTCAGTTCAGTCTTTCATTGCACTTACATTGCTTATGCCTCAAGAAATTGTTTGTCCAGCGGGCACAAAAAGTGAAATAGAGTGAAACCAAACAGCTTTATAAATTTATTTGTTTACTTTGTTGAAACAATGAATTGTACAGAGATCAGATTACCTGAGAAAGGTTCAATGCTGTATCCAGCCCACTGGTTTTGAAAATGCAGCTGACAGTAAAAGTATATCACACAAAGTGTTGAAATAATACATTTTGAGGGTTTTTCTGTCTGTTTTTTTTGTTTTTTTTTAATAAGACAGGCACAAGTGCATTTGTGTGTCTGACAAACAAGAAGAAGAATATGAGACTCTCTGCTTTGTGAATTTCAATAATTGATTAAACAAAGCTTGCACATTATATCAACTGGCTTACATGCATACAAATCAGCTTGTCTCTTCACATTTAATGACTGAAAATGAGGGTCTTGTTGCCTTGCAAAAACCACAAGGAATATGAGGGACATAGTATGATCTGAAAAGAGTCACTGTATTGTTACATGTTACTCTTTACCATAATCCTACTCTGCAAAGTTTGAGCTGGTGACATATTACATTATTAACAACATCAATACCTGTACGAACAGTTTGGTCTACTTTCTTACTATGCATAGTCATAGTGTAGAATAAAGAGATAAAGTACATAAACAAGTGCATGCATGTATGAACATGTGCGTATGTGTTACCATGGTTACTTGCTTTTGAGCTATCCTTGTGCACTTGTAAGTGAAAACCAGTATGTGTGTCTCCATGGATACCCACTCTGGTTACCCATGGTAAATCACTCAACAGACTGTCCTACTGCAAGTGAATACGATGGCCTGAGTGTGTGTGTGTGTGTGTGTGTGTGTGTGTGCGCATGTGTGTGTGCGTGTGTGTGCGTGTGTGGGTGTGTGCCTGTGTGTGTGTGTGTGTGTGTGTGTATGTGTCCATGATACTTCCAGTATTACTCACTCTTCACAGTGGCTGTCCTGGTGCAGTTGTAGAGAATAGCCAGTTCCCCAAACACTTTCCCTGGTCCCATGGTGCACAGCTTCACGCTTTCCTTCGTCACTTCCACCTTCCCATCTGAAACCAATCAGAAGACACATTTTTCACTGGCCTGTTGATGCACTGCCCATGAAAGTGAGTATGACAGGCTGGAAATGTAACTGTGCTGCTGGGCTGCACAATCCTCCAGATTGGACAGAGCCAGGGCTAATGCATTAAAATAAAAGTCTCATCTCATTACTTTAACAGACATGAGCCTTCAAAGAGGGGATCACCGCTAAAGGTACACACACTCTGATCTAATGGGCAAAGAGAAAAATAGGACGCGAAAAAAAAAGGGGGGGGGGGTGGATTAGTAGAGCAAGCAGTAGGTTTACATCATTCATAAGCTGAGGTAAGATATGGAGACACAGGAGATGGCTGGAGGATGATATAGCTGGTATATATGCAAGACAAACCCAGGTTAGGTATACATTAGAAAAGTACATTATAAACCAACAACAGATCACATGACCAAGACCAATCATAGGTGAGCATAAACAATTTAGAATTAAAAGACTTTGATCAGTACTCTGCTGTGAGAGTTTTATGAGAAGTAAGACCCACAGAGGTAAAAAAATTCCACTTCATTACTTGGTAAGTTCCAGCTTTCTAAATCCCCTACTAGCAACAATATGTTGGACTTCAGAAAATTCCATTTATGAAGCTCTCATAAGCTAGCTGGATAGCGTAGCATGTCTAGCATGACTGATAGTGCCCCACTGGGTGTTGAATAATCAAGACACACCAGCAAGAATCTGACCCAAAAAAGCAACTTGCACTGCTGTGGCACCTCGTCACCCCACAAGGGGGCCATCTGATGAAGCTCTAGGATTGATCTCCTACCTACACCCAGATAAGGCCCGCATTAACGCTAACAGTATATTCACACATATCGCAGCCAAATGTGTAAATAGGACACAGCAGAGTGTCCTCTTTTAAATTACACGCTAAACACCTGCAGAGAAGAAAAGGGGGAACCTATCAAGCTTGGTCTAATGCCTACCCCTCCTTTCGTTTAACACATTTATTAGATTTCCATCATTGTCTGACAGCTTTATCTTTCTCAGGTGACAGAACAATATGAGGTCTGGGAATGAGCACAATGTAGGACATTTTTATCTTGGAGATGTGATTATCAGTCCACTCCAGTCCAGTCACACTTGCTTCCGGTCAATACAGCCTGGTGCTCAAGCTGGACGTTTTCATCTGTATTAATGTTTTGTCCTAACATCTAAGTAACAATCTCGCACTTGATTGTCTAATGTCTTGAAGGCCTATGAAACCCTTACGCTGTGAGTGGTAACGTATGTATGTGTGAACAAGGCAAGCATTAACCTTCGGTGGCTTCTAGATTTTATTTTTGCATGAACAGACTGGTTGCCTTCCAAAACCCCAAGGTTAACTGTGTCAGTATTCAGCTTTGTCTTTCACTGTAGTTCAGTTGTCGAGACTGTAGAGAGAAACATGATCAGAACAGCTTGTCAGGACATTTAAAAGAAACCTTGACAATCTCAAAGTATTTCAGATGTCTATGGTCAAGGGGCAGAATATACTGTTTGGGAAAGGAAATATCCTCACAGACACTCAGGACAACACCCTGCTATTTTCTGTCGAAACACCATAGGGCTTCACACCTTAAGGGACATCTGTACAACTTTAGATGAGTCTATAGTTGTGCATAGGATATTACTGGGACTGACAGTCACATTCACAGAATGGACTCAAACCCACATTCTCCATTACGCCCCACCCTCCTCACAGCTCAGGGGAGAAAATAGTCACATATGAGACCTTAGTAGGGGGGAGAGCCTGCACCTAAATGCACCAATCTCCAACACAGCCAGTGTGGTTTTGTTTTTATCTGGGGAGCAGTAGGACACAGTGCCTAAGGGCCACACAGAGAAAATGAACCACTTTCAGAACTGAGAGACTAAAAGCCAACAAGGGGACAAGGCCTCAGAATCTAAGGCAAAAGATGTATCCTTTTAGTGTGATACAAAGTGTAGTCACTAGACGGGCAATGACTCAGTTAATCCACAAATTCAAATCCTCCCATTCATGACAAACTTCAGGGTCCCATTTCCATTCGTGAAAGAACCTTAACTTTCCACTTCACCTAAACCTTTTTACAGTTTCTTAGCACAGTTTTGTTTAACATACGTCCTGTTGCACTGTTGATATGACGTTTGTGAATATGAGATTCAGGGTCCAGCTTGACTACATGGTGGGTAATCACAGCATACAAATAGGAGCCTTCATTCACTGACAAGGGGGGGTTTAGTCCTTACATCTTCAGACCTACATACCAGGGTGAAGGTAGGTCAAAAAATGAGAGTCACCAAAAGGAAAGAGAAAGAGGACACGTGGGACTATGCTACTTTGCATACACGCAAACTCCAGCATGGTCTATTCAAATGAGTATTCACAACAGTTGAAAATGTTATCCAGCTGAAAAAAAAAAAAAAGACATACAAAAATAAATTCAGTTAAAAACGCATGTTCAGCCATAGGGTCAGAACAACTTCGGTTCGGTGTCTCAACCCATGGAGCATCATGCCGTGTCATTTGTAAAATTTGGTGTCTGGACACAGATATGAGCTTGTTTTCAAGCGGCTCCAGCTGGCATGCAGCAGCTCTGATACAGATAGGCAGTTACCTCTAGCCTTGAGCACTGCCATGTGGGTTGACAGATGCAGACAGGGTTTGCACACCTCACTGCACCTCCCCCACCCCACCCCCACCCGCACCCCCTGCTGTCGTCCGCATGCTAATGTCAGACCTGGGCTGACAGACACCAGTCACAGGTGTCCTACAGACCCTGGCAGGCATGTCATTGGTGAGCTAGCACTTCTCCTGAAAACAGCCTGCTGAACTGCTCCCATTTAAGTATGTCAGTCATTGAACCTCACAGCAATTTCATTGTCTCCAGTTAACTGCTCACAGTCTCAAGGTTAACACTTCATTCCACGTCACCCCTACCCACAGTCACGGAGAAACACATTTAAGGAATTACAAAAAAATGCTTCTCACAGCTTCGGCTACGTTAAGCTACACTTAATCTGGGGAATGATATCAGTTCTCTCTCTCTCTCTCTCTCTCTCTCTTTATATATATATATATATATATATATATATATATACTAGTCCATTCATTAAAATCTGAGGAATTTTCTTTCACCACAGTCAGACAGAATGTATTCAGAAGAACATTCATTGCATTTCTTTGCTAGCATTATACCACAGCAGCCAACAGTATTTGTAACTACATAATTATATTAGAGAGATCTTCTTTTCCAGGTGGCGGCGGCTAACATTCAGACTCCAGACTGCAAGGCCAAACTGAATTAGCAAACACATCCAAATGGATAATGTGACAAGATTTGTATAAAATCACATTAGAGGTGACTGCATATAATCCAGCATTCAATGCTGAATTGAAGCAGCCAATTTTATTCCAAGCATTTACAGCTCAATGTCAATCTGAATGAAAGACAATAATAATCATTCCCGAATCATTTTCATGAAATGGATCATACAATGACTGCAGCTGAGTATCCATTACATGCTGCAGCAAAAATAAAAGAATGGGAAAAACCTAAAGAATAAATTTTGTACATACGTCTAGCTACACGGGTACTGTATATTTAGTTATCTAGCAATTTTGAGTATGGGTATGTATTTCAGGTGAAATATCAATCCAGCCTGGCTGTATTTTGGAGAGGACAAGTTTAATTTTTCAAACATGACTGAAGTACGACTCCAATGTACAGATATGCTAAATGACACTTGCTCCTTGTATACCTTGAAACATATTTTCTTGCTAAATTACAGTGCTCTAAAAATACTACTACGAATTACCCGGGCCTGTGGCTTTTTGTTTAAGTTAACGTTTTTTTTTTTGTACGACTAAATATTATTCCACAAGCAGAATTATAACTGAAATGTCAAATCATTTAAATTTTTCTGTTAAGCAAGTCGTAAACTCAGCAAGTTATAAGCTCAGAGCAGAAAACCATGCCAAAGCACCAATTCTGTTCCATGAGCGTCACAACGCATCAGTCATTCTGTGATTCTGCCAGTGGTTAGTTTACATAAACCTGCTTCCCACCATTTTTGTTTCGTTTTATATCGTTAATGATTATTGGTCGTCTGGAGGAGGAAATATCAAGTCACTTCCTCTTTATCAGTGGGAGTTGAAGTAAAGCCAATAATGCAAATCTCTACTTGTGTACCATCTGATCAGTTAGGAAAGGGAAGTCAGAACTGACCCTCTGGCATTTTTCTTACTCTTGCCCAGCACTGCCTAAAAAAGCTCTTGGTTCCCTGCACTCTCTGTTGCAGCCTGCAGTTGTCAACAAAACAACCAATGTTTACATGATTTAAATCAAGAAAAGAATATTCTGAATACCATTTCTGGATTTTTGAGGTATAAATTTTAATTGCAGTCATTTGTAAGTTTGTGATTGAAGCTGATTATTTTTCTGTAGTAAAACACTTTTTATTTTTTAAGGAATTTCATTATGCTACACTCCTCACCCGATGACAGACCAGTACACTATGGTACATTGGCTATAAAGTGCCGCTCTACCTTATGACAGGTATAGTCATAGACAAAAGATACATGGACACTTTAAAACTTTATAAACTGTGGTTTTCCTAATTTGATATAAATAATGTTTCCAGGTATTTAATGTCAGACTCTTTACACTGGTAATTTCTGTACTGCCATCCATTTTATACTTATTCAAAATCAGTTAATAATATGAATGAATGATTCTAAACCTTCAATAGAGGAAATCTGTGGGGAAGTTTAAGGGAAAGGACTGGTACAGCTTCAGAATAAAACACAGTTCATTTATGATGATAGGTCATCGAAAAATTAACGGGAAGCTCGTGCTTTTTAAATTTCAGTCAGAAGGAAGATCAAGTTTTTCTAATTAGTGCCATAATGTAATTCAAACTATCAATACAATTCAGTATTTGGAATTACTTAGATTAATCTTTTTTAACTATATTATTCCACATAGTCTGAAATAATAAATTCTCAGCACTATCATGAATTCCTGTTGTGGAAAACCCCATCATTAATCCAGGCTGGAACAGTCTAGTGCATGAATCCTATGAAACGCATGAAGTCTACTTTTTTTCGCCTATGCACTTTCACAGACTTCCCATGGGAATGTAGTGTGTGCAGAGGCCCATATTCTGTGTCTCAGATTCACCTGTAACTATATAGGTGCTGAAGCATGATGACAGAGCGATCACTATGTCCAACTGACCTGCTAGCTACACTGCTGGAACTTGAATTTGCCATTCTACCAACCGTACACGGCCTAATTTAAAGCTGTGCCACTTTATTGGCACGGCATTTTGAAATTACCTGAATTATTTACCAGAGTGCTTCTTAGATATTAAACACATTTGCTATCGCTTGTTGCTAATGCTGCCATTTCCTTTGCACGCAGGGCTACCCAGGTCAGCTGAGTGACCATGCTTTTATCCTTGTCCAATCAAGTGCTTCATCGAGACTAAATCCTGTCCAGATGGGGTTCTACAGGGTACCCGCTCTCTTTCCTTTGATGTTTTAGTAGCTGAGATGTTCTGCCCAGCTAGCTTTCCACTTTTTTTCCTTGTATTCATTATATGATTCATGTAGAACCTCTTTCTATGAACAGGGGCTTCAGAATCTACATCTGTGATGTACTAAACTTTACCGACTGACAATGCATAATGGGGAAAAAAAATCTTTTGAAAGTAGGCTATTAGAGACTGGGCTGCTTGACATCTGAAAAGTCATTGTGAGAACAGGTAGGAAATGAAATCTTTGGGAAATGTTTTACATGGAGAGGAGACTTTGGATCTTTTCCCAAGTTAACATGGAGGGTCACACACAAAAAGAATTTTTGCTGGAGGGGGCAGTCATCGCTATTTTGTTAAGTTTTTTTTTTTTTTCTCTGTACTGGTTCGGTCTATAAATAGCGTCCAGTCCCAAACATTTTCCAGTGGTGCCTCTGAAGCCATTAAAATCTTTCAGTTAGTGGCATCAGCACACAACAAACAAAAAAATTTGTCATGACACCATGCTTCCACAAAATTGGGTAATCAAGCAGCCTAATGATCTTTGAAAACGACACAGTGTTGTGCTGATTTGCATGGATTTCCCATAATGTGCATTAGCTAGAAAGGAGTACAACAATGAATTTCAACATAAAATTTATAGCCTATTACTTGATTTAGTACAATGAGACAGGCTTCCATCTGTAAGACTTTTTTTTTTGTAAAACTGTCAAGTTAACTAATAGAGGGAGGCATTACGATGCCTTTATTCTAATGGTATCTTGTGTGTGCCTTTAACTCCAAAGTGTTATCTCAAAAAAAGTGAAAAAGGAAGTGAAACGAAATTCACCGTCTACCTTCATCTTTTTAGTTCCAAAGTTCTCTTGAATTAACCAGTCTGAACAACTTTTTGCTAGATTTTATGGAACTGGCAAAACTCTATTTTTGGCAGGTGGGGTGGCTTTTGCAGGAAATCTGTGTCTTCATTCACAGGTTCCTCTACTGGGTTATCTTGGGACTTAGAGAGCACAGGTGGTATCGTCACTGGCATGGAGTGGAGTGTTGCATTATGTTTGTGGAGAAATGAGTCAATACTGTGGTTTATTACAGCAGGTAATGCCTCAACTATTCATCAATATAAACAGGTTAGCTTTGCAGTCTAACTATCTGTGTTCATTAGGTTTTTGCCTACAATTATTCTCATCAGTGAACGAGATGGGAAGAGAGAGAGAGAGAGGCTTGCTCACATAGCAGCAACACACCAAGAAACAAGGACTTAGGTAAAAAGCAGAATAATCATGTATTCCTGTTACAGTATTTCATTCATTCATTCACTTTCTAGGCCGCTTAACCTAATTAGGGTTACAGGGGGAGCTGGAACCTATCCCAGCATTCACTGGCCAAAAGGCGGGGAAACACCCTGGACGTGTCGCCAGTCCATCGCAGGGCAGACACACAAACAAACACATTCACACACAGGGGCAATTTAGCATCGCCAATTCACCTGACTTACGGTACATGTCTTTGGACTGTGGAAGGAAACCAGAGCTCCTGGGTAAAACCCACGCAGACAACATGCAAACTCCACACAGAAAGGACCCTGGCCGCCGGGACGGGAACCAATCCCAGGACCTTCATGCTGTAAGCCGAAAGCGCTACCTGCCACGCCACCGTGCCAGCCCTGTTATGGTATTTGAAAATAAAAAGCCTTTATTTCTGCCATTTCCTCTATGCCCAATCAAAAAAAAAAAAAAACCAGAAAAAGTTAAGTTAGAGGAAGGGAAAAATGGAAGAATAAATTAATGCTTAAGCTGTGCTACCCTGAAAAGAGGGAAGTTCTCACCAACTCTCTCTATATCCCCTGAAGGAGAACAAAGCAATGAAAAAGTACATATTACATAATAGGAAAATGAAACGACAGCAAAATGGAAGATAATGGTTCATTTGGAGAGGAACTGTAACACTGACCTAATCAAGAAAAGAAAACACATGTTCATGACTCAGTGATTAAACTACAGCATTATGGAACAGTTGTATCCACTTGTTATTATCCAATTAACTCATCATAAATATGCGCCAACAATAAAGGATCAATGTGACAGCTCAATTAGTCAAAAAGCCATGTATCCTACTTTGTCTGAGCCTTAAAATTAGGGCTGTTAAAAGGTTTTTTCATCATGATATTTATCTCACCATGAATATCCCTCTACCAAACAATCCGAAAAATATTTCTGCTTTAGATCCTCAACTTTGTATTTATATAGCTTTTTTACGTGCAAACATCCAATGTTGACATTTTAAGAGCATACTGTCATGGAACTGTTATTGCCTTGTATCCTGGATACCTGTCTTTGTCAGCGACAGCCAGCTGTCTTGTTGTTACCTGCTTTGATTTCAAATGACATAAAGGTCTGCTATTGCTAACACAATTTACCATCATGGTCATATACACACGATCTCTCATTACTTAATAACATCATTTGCATCATGATTGGATTGGGTCCTTTGAATGCATAATGCCATCCATATCCCAGGCTGTTACAAGCTAAAGATTGCCATGGTAACTGTTAAAGTCAAACTAGACCTGGCAAGAATTTGGGAACAGCTGCAACCCCTACACCCACCCCCCAACCCCCAGTCTACAAAACAAGTTCAGACTGAGTTTAGCCTTCAGTTACAGCCAGTAAATGCCCTTGTGTTAGGATTCAGCCTCCATATTAGTGGTGTCTGATGTTGGCTCAGCTCATCTAATGGACATCTTGAGTGAGAGGTCGGACACTGCGGTCGGACCATTTGAGAGAACAGCAGTGAGAGAACGGGAGAGGCTTGGCACAGATCCATGAGATTAAACTCAGACAGCGTTCTCATACTCCTACACTTAACTCACACCAGATGACTGATGCAACCCACACAATGGAACTTAAAAAGAAACAAATAATAACAATTACAGCCAACTGAAATGTACCATTTTCAACAAACGTTTAACAACAATGGAATAAAACTAATGCCCATAGAATTATTATATATCCTACCTGAGTCATCATTAGGATGTTAACAGTTAACTGTGGTTCAATTAACCACTCATCATCAGAATATTAACTGATTAATTCAATCGGTTAAATGGTCCATATTGAATCATACTGTGAAACTAAAATGCTGGATTTTCCTGACTCACAGACTATGCACACAACTTTGATTCCAGAGAACGTGGATTTAACAAGAAGCGTCGCTATCTCAGTTTAGCCCTGTGATGCATGAAGGAGCTGTAAAGAAAAACAAACAAATGGAAAATGTTGTTTGTTTCTGCCTCTGTTAGCAGCACAAATGTCAGGCGGCTCTTAATTTTATTTCATCCTTAAAACATTTTGCATTGTTTTACGTGGGTAAACTACTTCAACTATGTAATTAGGATACAGTGTGCTGATCTTCAATGACAGAATCTTGCAGATGAGCATAAATATGATTTTGACTTAACGACTTTTAATTATTCTCCTATTTTACAGTCAGTAACAAATCTAATGGCATCATTGTCAACAAGACTACGATAATACATTGTCATATGTCAAAGAACCTTTCAGAAAAACCCTTATTTTTGGATCTTTTGCTGGTTTGGGGTGACTTTTATTCATCAGTGAGTAGTTCGATTCAGTTATCAAAAAGTCACAGAAGTAATCAACATTTGCACACTTTGTGATAAATCTTTTCTCCCAGAACAGCATTCTAAGTCTTTGACTGACTTACTTTTGACTTTATGCAAAAGAGATCCTCCATCTATAATCAAACCATAAAACACTGCAAATCTGATGAAACATTTTTTAAAACAGCCAACCTAAGAAGATGGCATGGAGTGGTGTGGTGATACTCTTGTGGGTTGTTATGTCTCATCTGAAGAGATTCAGAACGCTTCATGGTTGACTCCAACACAAGTTAAATTCATAAAACCTAACATCCCAGTTTTTAGGCCCTGTACAATTATATAGATGTAAATAAACAACCAAGGATGAGCATTCCGGAGGTTGCTATGCAACCACAGCCATGCAGAAACAGTTTGTGGCATTTTGGCAGATGACAGCTTCAACTGTAACTTGCGGGCGCAGAGTGGAGATATCCGTTGCATCTGTGCCTTTCCAAAGGGAAATCTGGTGATTTACACACTGTCCTATTTAAAATCTCACGCTGCCAAGTATAGCCGCATTTTATCATCATCACCTCTGACTTGAGCATACTGAAAAAGCTCTTCCTGTTTAGATTACACATGCTGTGGGTAAGCATCTAATGAATGACAGCCAGTATAAAAGCCTGTACAATTAAAAGGATGTTATCTCAAACTTCTGTTCTATGCCCATGACCCATGCAAGTTCTGAGACACTGTATTTACATTTCTTCCTTCAGCGGTGAAGACACTTCAAATTAACATCCTTAAACATTAACACTCGCAACCGCCGGTCCCTCTGAAGCACTCAACCTTGACCATTATTGGAATTAGATCAGTCCAAAAGAAGCAGGGTTATGGCTGACAAATTGTCAGACAGTATCACCTCATATGAGAGGACTCCACCCAACACCTGATAAATAATTCAAACAAAGTGGGCTTGCGTTAATTACCCTGGCTGACCAAAGATCAAAAGTGAATTTGTTTTATCATTATGCATATCACAATGACAGGGTTATATGCAGCCACACAGTTTCGCACGGATGAAAAATCATACAGTTGTCTTCGTTGTAACCAATTCGTGTTTGATGTATTGTTTATTTTGTTCTGAAAAGACATCTGAAATTTTTTTGAAAATTTTAATGAGCAACTATGAAATATTCCAAACTTCAAAAGCTGGAGCCATGCAAATTAGCAAACATGCGACATCTGGGCCAAAAGGGCGTTAGTTCTGTTTCACTCAGATTTTAGAGTTCATTTTTAAAGCAATGGAAAAAAAAAAAAAACGTATGGCTAACTACCACAAAGTAACATTTCCCTAACCTTTGTAAGGTCTCAGCTGCTTATCCACTTATCCTGGGGGGAAAGAATTGATTTAGAAGTTATTTCCGACTTTTGGATGGACACAGTGGTTGGTTTACATCATCCCAAATAGGCAGAAGATTTGAACTGTATTCACGTTGCAAAGTCATGTTTATTTTGGCTGACCTATTTCAGCTTTTGTGTCTGTTAAAATCACAGCGCCTGCTATAGCCAACTGCTCTCATGTGACAGCATAACTCAATAACAGAGAGGCCTGAAAGAGCTCAGCAGGTAGATGCACTGGCTCTTTCAATGGACATATGAATAACACAGCAAATAAAACAAGTAGCCACCATAACAAAGAGGGTACTTCTGTAAAGGGAGAGAACATTTGCTGGAGCATAGGGCAAAGCAGTAACCTGTTGTTGGTTTCAGTCCCTGATGCCCATAATGACTAAAGAAACCTGATGTAGGTATAGAAAAGAAGAACAAAGAGGTGAGTGATGCCTGCAGAGTTCATAGATTAGTAGGATTTGAGTGAAAGGTTTTCTAGTAAAGGGCACATTGCATGCAGGGACCACCCAGAGTTACTCCGGAAAACCGACCAGAACAAACCATCAGCTCTACGTGAAGCTCTAAGGCACTGTCACAGTGTGGTATTGACAAAGTGGGGATGCCACAACAAAACAAAATTCTCGCTTCAACAATACATTCTTTTATTTTAGCAATTGAATCTCCTTCAATTAATTTGCCACACTTTTCTATGGTGTGTATTTTAGAATACCAGGAAAGCAAGGTGCTTTCAAGGTGATTTCTATCAGATGCTAGAAATGCCTCACTGAGAACCAATTTTCTTCCCATTAAAGATCCAATGATCCCTCCAAACTGACCTGAGCAGGGACACCTTGAACCACATCGAGCCGGAATCCAAGCTCCAAGTTAACTGGCACCTGTGCTAAAATTAGGGTATTTGTGTTCCTGATTTGCATTCAGTGGCAAAGTGCAATTCAATGACAGATCACATAAAGACAGACACTCTGAAATCAACTCAAGCATCTTCTCCAGGGCCACTGTGGATCCAGGCATCCTCACAGAATATCAATGAGCAAAACATAATAACACCTAACAGCTTCCAAAAACTTAGTTCATTCTCAAACAAAAGGAACCTCAGGTCCTCTTTGCCTGTTTCAAACATGTTTCCCACAAACTGGTCTTAAACAGCAAAGAAAATGTCAATTTCTGTTACCCAACCAGCTTCTGTTACCCATTTTATTGCTTTGTTTCTCAAAGTCTTACATGTTACATGTCTTGGGGTTTAATGGTATAAAACAATTCAGAGAAACTTTCAACACAAGACATAGGAGCAGTTTGAAGGTACCAATTTCTATCAATGAGTCCAATGAAGTTAAATAGCTTTAGGGTGACTATTAAGGTCGTTGAGCTCGAACAGCTTTAAAAGCATGATGTTAAAAAACATATATTGCCAGTCAATCAAAATATCTACTCTTTGGGTTGTCTCTTGCCTTCTTATAGAAAATAGAAGAGCTTCCTTCCATTTTGCCTTGAAGGTAAAACAACACAAATCTATCAAAATCCAGTCAATTTCATGTTTCCTGGTGCAAATGCAAAGGCAGCATTTTCATAGCTACACATTTTGCAGAGTGGAAGATTGCTATTACATTTACAGACTGATATGGTAGGTGAAGTGGAACCTTCTGGATTCCTAGATTCTTTTCTGTGGTTAAATTTCAGAGAACTGGCTCTTCTCCTTTAGGCCTGTCCCTCTCAGCACTACCTAGAGTAGATAGAGGATAAGATACAAGACTAGCTTGGGCAGGAGATAAGTAGCTGTTGCTACTTACGGACTGATTCAGATTGAAAGGAAAGATGGCCATGGAGTCCACGGAGTGATTCTGATATACTTACAAAATTTAAATCTGATCCTTCTTTCAAGATTTTCTTGCGTTACAAAATGACTGTTGTAAAATAAGCACCAGTCTCCTCTCTGCCACAGAATATGTCAATTAAAGTTTGTATTGGCAACATAATACCGGTGGAATCACATTAGGACTGCATCTTTTACAAACAAACTTACACATATTGTTACATCATTCTTACATTGTGCTTATATCACTACAGAGTGTGCCCACAACAACAACAACAAAAAAATCTTACAGTGACTTGTCTCCTGAGCTCTTGAGTTCTGTGATAGTGAATATTCAGAGCTTACCTTCCATTACATAGACAAGGGAGCCCACATCCCCCTCTTTAATTATGCAGCTCTCTTTGTCATACTCCACTGGATACATGCAATCCACAATCTCCTGGATTTGTGAAAGCTCAAGGTTCTTCATGAAATCGTTGTCAAGAATAGCCTCTTTGATTAAGTCCTTAGACCTGTGGGTGAGATCAAATTAAGAGGTTTTTTTTTTACTTACATGACACGAGCTGGAAAATACATGAAAGTTAAAATCCTGATCTTGTAAGTAAGAAGAAACAAAAAAACTCACTTCAAACCAAGAAATACAGATCTATTGATGTGGCCCACTGAGGTGTTCAACTGCATAGCAAGAAGTGAGAAAAAGTAAAAAAAAAAGAAAAAAAAAAAAGGTTGTTTACAAAAGAGCTCATCAGTATAAATGTTCTTGAGAGAAACTGCTTTGAGGGCCATAAGTGCCTCTGTAACATGTTATTTTGAAGATGCATATCTTCCTTTAAGGCAATCTCACTGTCTATCATTTGTGAATTTTAATGACACACGTCTCATAACCAAATGGATCCTCCTCTGAGTGGTGGGTGGCATCTATCAAAGATAAATCCATTCTATTGAAAACTTTAAAATCCATCTGAGACTGGGAAACCCTGCCATTAACTATGGCAAAGAGCCATTCTGAGTTTGCCTTTCAGAAACGACTGTTTTGAAACCATGCTTCAGCTGACTTTAATTATCTTATTACACAGATAATAGGAGTGAGAAGCTGGTAGGGAAAAATCATAACGCCATTCCCTTGTGATAAGAAATGATGTAGTCTTGTCTATTGTTATGGCTGAAAACAGAGCATCTGTTCAACTGAATTCCATGTAGCCTGCAAGAGCAAACAGAACCCTGAGGAGAACATGGAGGTGATAAACTACCCTCAGTTATAGCACATTAACACCATACCACCAAGAACACTTAAACACCCACAGTCTGTGTTAATGGCATAGGGGGAATGTTAAACCCTTTGGTTTGTGGATTTGAATCTGGTGAAAAAAATTTTGGTAAACCTATCACATTACAAAGTCATGGTGCTACATTAAACCACTTCTCATGTTGATGGCATGACTTCTTATACATTACAAGGGTTTCTGGGTGAAATTTTAGTATAAACATTCAAAAACCAGCTTATTGAGTTTATCACCATGAAAACAGATTACTCCTACAGACAGTGGGTGTCTTGGGTGTGAGTT
Source organism: Chanos chanos (assembly GCF_902362185.1). Classification (NCBI taxonomy): domain Eukaryota; kingdom Metazoa; phylum Chordata; class Actinopteri; order Gonorynchiformes; family Chanidae; genus Chanos; species Chanos chanos. The sequence goes on along the minus strand of NC_044499.1, from coordinate 44,246,815 downwards.
ACATCAAGCATGTGAACAACAAGGGATTCAGTTAGTTTGTATGGGTAAAATTAGTGACCTAAATGAGTTTGAGTGCAGTATGAGCATTGGTGACCACTGGAGATCACTGGTTTCAGTATCTGAATGAATGTAACACTGTCCAATCTGCTGCAACTACATGATAGCAATAAACCAACATCCCACTATGGAAGCAGTGAGGGGTCTAACCTTGTACTACACAAGTGTACCTTATAAATTGACCATTACGTATACGTCTTTTAATCATACTATGCTTGCTAATGCAATAAACATTACTAATTCTAACTGGCTGGACAGCCCCAATCTCTGACTTCCAAAACAGTGCCGGATTTTCTGTCTAAAATGTACCACTTTAGTTCACTGGTTTTTCTGTTTGAAAAGTTTTCCAGCTTAACCAATTAATTCATCAGTTAATATTGCTATGGACTTAACAGCACCTTCAACAAAATAGATTTTTTTTAATTAATTGGTCTTGTGTCTCTTCAGGCTCAGTTTGAAATGTATTCATTAAAGTTAACAAATTCAAATAAACCAAAATCACCCTTAAGACAATCAATTAATTGTTATTTCAGTCTAAACTCCGTTAGGAAAAATATGAAGTATCTGTTGAAGTTGTGCAGCAGGTGATGGTTAAAAAAAAAAAATTACATCTTAAAAAACAAACCACATCAAACACTGATACGCTAGGACTTTCCTCCTACTTTTAATAGATAAAATTGTATAGTATTACAGGAAATGTACGTGGTCCCACTGTGTGACGTTGAGAAAGCTGAGAGTATACATTCCACATTGTTCATCTGGAATGTGTACTCTTTCATGCACATGTCTAATGCAAAGCTCACATACAGATAAGCTATTATTCAGGTGGAGATCCTAGCAGCCCTTGAGGGATGAAAAGGAAGATAATCCCTGATCAGACTTTTGTGCTTCCTCCATAATTCTGCTGAGTCATTTTGTATCTGGGGATTGTCATCCTTGTTACACGAACCATCATTTACAGAAGTGATCCAATGCTGCTTTTTTTGTAGTAAACCAATAGTAAATATCACAAGTTTTTCAATCATTTAACACAGGCTGGGTCCTGTTGGATCAAAGATTTCACACAAATTTTCCTGTCCCTGTAGTTCATGCTAAATACTGTACCATGATATGAATCATTCCTATCATGACATATTTTGCATTGCAAATTGTCACACATCTGTAAATCATTATGAATGTATCATTGATACGATTACAATCAAGTCCTTTTCCTCTCATACAAAATTAGACTGACTTAAATCCCCCCACTGTTAGCCCTGGAGTTATAAATGTATCGTGAAGAACAAGCTCATATGGTGCCTGCATTATTCAGTTTCTTCTATTTTCTCTTTGAATGCCATACATTCATGTTTGAACCTTGACACACAGCACTGAATAATGTCATAATCTAAAATTACTTTGAAAGAAAGAGTGGTGATAAAAGATGATAAAAATGTATTAGCAATAAAGTACTTCCTCTACATTTGTTTCATTACAGAATCTAATAACCAGTCATTTTCTATTCATTATGAATATCTTTAAATAGGAGACATAAGGTAAACCTGTAAAAAAAAATCAAAGGGGCATATGACAGGGTAAAATTTTCCATTTGAGTTCTGAGCTACAGATGGTGGCCAGCATATTAACAGAAACTCTATCCAAATCTAGCTACAGCTTTCCTTTGAATGGAGTGACCATGAAAAGTGGCTGAAATGCCACTTATTGCAAGTGTACTCAATTCCACTTCATTCTGCCTGTTTGATATCAAAGACCACATTAGATTTCCCTGGTCAAGGATTACCAGTGTGTGTGATATTTATCCAGATGCACCACCCCCCCCCCCCACCCCCACCTCCCTTTTTTGAACCACGCTGGACAACTTCAGAAAGTCCACAACACAGAACAAAATCACAGCCCTTGTAGCATATGTTGCATTTGTCTTCTACCTGATCGTCCATTTCTCTCTCTTAGCTATATTTATCACTTTTCTAACTTCCTCTCCACTCTTTTGTTTAAAAAGATTTATGTCTACTGGGCCTCAGAGTTAAACTCAGAACAATTTCCTTAAAAGGAGAAACTATGCTCCTTCGGGAGAGAGCAGGATGAATACACTCCCAAAAACTTTACAGGGCCTCAGACCAGAGACAGACCAATATCCTTTCTCACACAAACCATCCCAAAAGGCTTGAGTAATGTTATTTGAGTTTTCATTTATCCTCTCCGACTAGTGTACTTAGAGTGAGGTACATCGTTGTTTTCAATCATTTGAATCATATATTGTGCGCTCGTGGTGGGTTATTGTAAACACAGCTGAGGAAGAGACAGAGTATGATTTTATGTTCCAGCAAAACATGGCATTTGACTCACCACTTCCCAGGACTTAAGTGCTTTCGAGCCAAATGTTTTCCAGTTATGATTTTCATAGTATTTACAACACAATTTTAACAGGCAGGATGTTAGTGAAACTGAGAGATAGCAACACAAATCAGTGGATGAGAATGTATCAGGATGAGGTATGTGCACATAACAGTAAATATCTATACAACTGCTCAAATATCTTTGTTTAACACTGACCACAAATTTTTAAAACATTTACCAACTGAGAGTATGTTACCAACTGCTTTCAGCATAGCAAACAGATGCATAGAAGGCTGTGATTATTTGCAACTCATAGAGCTGTAGGGTTTCACAGGTAGAACACACTTTACACAACAACACTTCTACTTTAATGCAAACATACTTTGATGGATGTGTAGAGACAGTTCAGAATTTTTAAAAAAATGTGTCTGCTAAGGTACTGAAAATCAATCCCATTATGACCTATGGGTTGCACTTAGCCCAATGAAGTGCTACACTTTTGAGTAGGATATTACTCTTGATCTACTCCTCTCTGACTTAAGTATTGGAGTAAAGATTGCACTTCCATATGTTATAAAGTCTGTTGAAGGGTTTTATCTCAAATCCAGGACCTTGTACCTCATTTTCACTGTGTATTTAAAAGACATTTACATAACTGTAATTTCTCTTTTATGCAGGTACACATTTCACAACGTACTCTTACTTCATTCTTCTTATGAACTGATCATTTTTTAGATGCTGAATGATTTCCATCATTCTTCTGTAATGTAAGAATGTGTACCTACATAGATGTTGCTAGATTTGTACCAGACTGAAGTGAAACCAAAGGCAAATTTAAGTGCATCAGCCTTCCGGCGTTACTGCAGATTGAATAATAACAATCACTAGTTACACTAATGTTTAGTGTTCTGCTTAGTTGTCCATGCATCATACAAAGAGTTTCAAAAATGTCATATGATTGAGATGACGATAAAGAAGTTTTCTTAATAACTGCCCTAAGAAATATATGATGTATTCACGAAAATTGGAAACACACAGATGCCCAGGACACATTCTGGTGCGTGAGTAATTACTCATAATGACGTAGCTGAATGAAATTCTCACACGCTCACAACCAATTATAGTTCTACTCACAGTGGATGAGGAAGGTTTCTACAACTGCTCTCAACAATCTACCAGAGTGACAAAGAGCTAGTTCCCTTCCTCTCCTTATTAACCATGTGAATTACATTTTATTGTGACTGTCTGAGCGTCATGGCTATTGGCAAAAAAGTTCAGCTGTGCTTGAGTGACCGTACCTGGAGGCTAACATAATGTACTATTCAGGTTTTCACATGCAAATGAATTTCTGCCCCTTAAGCCTTTCCTTTGTAAAACGTTTGCATGTCAGAAACACAAACCACAACCACTGAAGCCAGATAGTCACTATTATTTTTGCAACTACATAGTCAATAAATGTACTAGTAAAAAAAAAAAGAATGTATAAGTGCACTCTCTCTCCCTCTCTCTCTCTCTCTCACACACACACACACACACATATATATGTGCATGTGTGTGTGTGTAAAGAAACTGTGAAAAGATGAATGCCTTGTCCTTTGATCCTTTGAGAATGAGACGAGTTTAGTAGAGGTTTCTTCTGCTCTCAGATTACATGTAGGAACATCATTATGCAGCAGCAACAAGTGACAGCATAAAAAAAAACTTGCATGTATTGTTGATATAGGTCACTGGGAACAAATGAACAAATATATATGATACAATGGAGCACATCAGTGGTATATAACTGTAGGATTAGAGGATATATACACTTCCAGATGGTTCCCATTCTCGACAGACATTATGAAAATATACAGCATATGAGTCATCAATAATCGGTCAATACCCTTTTGTGCTTGGAGATGACACTGAGCTTGCTACAGTAAAACCTGCGACCTGTCTGATACACAACAATATCAGAAAAAGACTGATAATTTAACACAAAGTTGCACCTGCTCCACTAACTCCAATTAAGAACAAGATCGAAAAGGGTTTTTTTTTCCTTTTTTTTAAGAAAGGTTTTTTTCAAAGTTAAGATATTGAGCCAGCATAAATTGTGAAATTATCATTTTTATGTAGTCACATGTACTTTTATTGGCTCTCATACTCTGTGGCTTTGTAGAAACCGCATCTCAGGCTCAAGCCCTTAATAACTGCCCGGAAACAATGACAGAGGGAAAAAGACATTGTAAATGCTTGACACCTACTGTGGGCTCTTTGGGTAGAAAGGAAGAGTTACGTGACTGAGATCCTGGATGTCAAAGGCTGTTGGCTCAGCTGATATAGCCTGCCTCTTCGTCCTTTGTTGTTCTTGCAAGACGCTTTGTTTGTGAACTTGTTGAGTTGCCGGTCTGATAACAGAACGATATTTATCCAGTTCATTTTGAAGCTTCTGTATCAACTCATCTTTCTGGTCCAGTTCTAGCTCCAGTTCATCAATAAGTGCGTCCCGCTGTCTGAGCTCCTCTATCTTCTCCTGTAAAGCGTACTGGAGGTCGCGTAAAGTGCCCATGGCTCACTTCAGCCAAATTTCATAGACAATAAACTTCGTTAAAAATCTAGTTGTGTTCAGACATGTATACAGTGGCTATTTTCCCGCAAGTATGAGCGTTAAATGATCTAGACGAGGAGGATTTTTACTTAATCCTCCTACAAGTAGCTGTAACACTACCGGTACAACACAGAAAAACGAAACAAATTTCCGTTGTTGCTGTTTAAAAAAAAACGCATGGAGCCTGCCACCATCGAAGCTAGAAGATTAAATTTTAAGCGGCATTCGTGGTCTTTTCCAAATTTGACCACCCCAGCTGAAGAGTCAGAGACGCTCGCAGAATGCCATAGCACAACGTATTTGCACTGGGATTCACAAATTCGAGGCTCCCCTCCGTACTGTGATCAGCCAATAAGATAGCCGTTACACTCACCTTGACAGGAAAGCCAGAAAGAGCTAAATGCGATCGCGCGGCCAGACCAATCAGTGAAGATTCACGTTGAAATCTGAAATAAGTAGTTAATGTGTGGATAATTCATCTCACTGTTGTTTCATAACTGAAATTGTTTCACGTAGAGAAGGCACCTGGAACGTCTAAAATTCTCATGTAAATCCTGAAATGGCAAGTGATCAAGCGCTTTGTGTGCAAAGCAATAATATGGCAAAATAGAGTTCTGAATGATAAAATAGCGAATATGTCATGTTAGATCGACGCGTAAAGTTATCTCGGATATCTGTGATCAAGAGGAAAATCCGCTGTACTTTTCGTGCACAAGTGAGAAGTGTACAAGCCCAAAACTTTAATGTGGCATCACTACAGAAACTGTCATTACTTCCAAATACTTTGAGTTGGTAAAAAAAATACATTGCTTATAGTCAACACCCTTGTAAACTTCCCATTACTTCGAAACCTTGTTCAGTCAAAAAGGAGAGTTTCAGTTTTCAATGGGATGTAACATTCAAATTCAGTTACTGGTAAAAATGCACACGAGGAGCCTACCTAGAGAATATCTACATCTGGTAAACTCATTTTTGGAATTACAAACTGGGGAAAAATAAGCCTCCCAGTCATAGCATCACATACAATTGCTCTTCGCTGAAGAGGCACTTGCAGTGATAGTTTGTCAATTATTTGTCAATAGTGGGAACCACACATATAGCAAAATCTCATCCAAAAAATTCACATTATTCTGTCTTTCTAACTGATCCATGTCATCCCTGGATTTAACTGCCAATTGTAGCTGACAGATGGTACAGCATGGCTTACAAATCACTCAAAGTTCATTGCAGATATGCCAGACTGCCCACCTCTACATGAATGCCATGCCTCTAATATATGTGTAAAGGAAACAAGTACCTGTTCTATTCTTTAAGGCTGCTATCCTCCAACCCCACCCCCCACCACACCCCAACCCAATCCCTATCCATGTCCTTGAACTGAGCGCTTCCTCTAGAGGACCTAGATCACTTCATCGGACATGAGTTTGTGCCTGTTTTATCATATCGCAGTAGACTGCGCAAGGAAATCATGCTCAAACAAAATTAAAGTACTTCCAGTTGAAATACTGGCAAGCTTCACGTATATGAGATTGGTGATTTTTTTGTACGGCTGTGATGCCAAGTGAGGACAAAGAATCTGAGAAGGACCAAAGGCTCCCTCCTGTGGTCCTTGCGGTGTATGTCATCGGAAGAGTAAAAAAAAAATATCCAAACAGTTATGAAGCTCAGTGGGATCACTTAAGTTTCAGTGAAATATGTCCTTGTATGAGAGCTGTAACTCATACATGTAAAGACAAATTAAGTTTCTGAGAAAAATAAATAGCAACGCATTTCATTAGCGAGTTTTTCTTTTTTTGCTCCAATTTCTAGCTAGCACCAGTCTCTCATATTCATTCACACACTACCATGTGGCAAATTTGAATTTGTCCCATTCATCAGAAAACACATAGGCCCAATTAAGGGCAACTGATGAGGTGCTGTCATTCTCAGAGAGGATTCACAAGATATAGAGCTTAGCACAGATCAAAGTGCCCACCGAGTGCAGACGTGAGAGATGTGATGCTAATGTAGGAGTTGCGCTTGTGTGCCACGCTTGGGTGCAGGACACAGCTAACCAGAGAGCCTTTTATCTGTCTGAGCAAGATAACACACTTTCCATTCTCGAGTGCTTTTCAAGGAGCTTGTTGATTACATAGGGAGTTCTAAATTAGAAACACAAAGAGTAGGGGCAACGTCTGTCAGCTAAGGGGTCTGTATTCTAGTACACCTCTTTTCACTGGTGTCAAGGCCCTCTTTACAGCAAAAGGGCTGTCCTATACGTACACAATGTCTGTGGCTGGTTTTACAGACATGTTGTTAATGTTGGACCTTTTATCAGTCACGGAGCAGTACAGGAGGACTGGGTGAGAAAACCAAATCAAGTGTTTTGTGACAACAGATGGGGGGCGAAAAACTTTGTGGATTAAGTAAAGAAATCAAAAAAAGAAAAGACGCTTGCTTCACAAGCATTAACAGACATCCTTCAATACACATCTTGAGACAAGAACATTTTAGGAACTTTGTTAATCAAGTAAACCTCTCTATTGGCCAGAATTATAAAAAAAAAACATTCACTTAACCAGTTCAGAGATGAGTTCCATTTCAGCTTGTTGAATGAACAGTGTGGAAATGTAGAAACAATGGTTTGAGTGAAAACAAAAAACAAAACAAAAAACAAAGTCCAAGCAAACAGCTCAAGGTCCTATACCTTGAATTCTACACATTGCAATCGATACAGCATGTCATCAATGCATACGAAACCAGTACCCTAGAGATGGTAGTATTTTACTGACATCTAGTGGCTGCTTCCCAAATTCCTTGTAAATTCCTTGTAAACTGCAAAGTTTGAGCTACGTAGCAACAACCACAATGGTCTAATTAATTTATGTCGGCAACAAAACTGAAAATGTAAAAGTTTTTAACATATTCATAAAACTTCAGATTTAATAAATTGTCACTGACAACATTTAACCTTTACCACAGGGAAGCAAAACTGATTCTGCAGATCATAATCAAAATGAGTGAACAGCCAAGACAAAAAGAACGGAACTCAAGGTCCAAGGTAGGTTCACCCTGCCAAAGTTAATAAAGATATCCATTAACACATATCACAGTTACTCATCTCCAAAAGAATTTTTTTTTTTGGAAAGCCTGCATATATTCAAAGTATGTAGGTAAGACCTCTTTGCATTAATTATGTAACAGCATGCATTAAATATTCAGCAGCGCTTAGATCCAAGAAAAGGGCATATTTGGAGACAGCGGGGTGGACAGAGTGAGAGTAGACCAAGATTCCTTTCAAATCTGGGTTCATCTGTCCATGTGGTCCCTTGCAGTATGTGTGGGTAGTGTGTCACACTAGAATCTGACTTACCTATATCACCTATTAAATACAGTGTCAGATGGTGTGTTAAAGTCATTCTGAATATAATGTTGTGATTACAAAAAGTTATCCTCGATATTCTCTGGAGTTATGTATTACTTTGCATATTGTTCTGAGCCTAATGTTTATGAAGTATGCAGACACAGTTTTCTTTTCCAGCTGGCTCCCTGGTCTCCTTTTCTTCTAACGGAGCTGAAGTGTTGAGAGCTATCTAAGTGGAAACTTCAAAATTCTTGTGAAACTACACTGACCAGTGTTATTATTTAAATTAAAGGTTCCAGTAGAAGAGTCAAGTAGAGTTTATGGACAAGGGAAAAAGGCATCCACGCTTCTGTTTAAATCATCAAGGTTAACGAGTCACACTAGTGATCAAAAAGCAATGTATGAGTAAGCAACAATCTCACCCAAATTCTGCAGCTTAACCTGTCCATAATATCACAATGGTAAAGGAAGTGACTGCCACACAGTATACAGTGTGTGATACTGTTCATTAGGGACTCCAGTGAAGGAAGGAATGAAACTTAAGTTCATCCATAATGTTAGCTGTTCAGTTTCCAAAGGGGTCAGGTGTGAAATAAAGTAATTAATCACCACTAGTTAATAGAATCAATGAATTAGAATTTTGTGTTTTGTTCAAGATGACAATGAAGATGATGATGCTGGTGATAATGATTTTTTTTGTTCAGTTTTCTGTATTTCATATTTCAAAATCATATAAAATTATATATATATATATATATAAACGTTAGGTTTAATTATCAAAGTACTCAGTCTAAGGATTACCATATCACCCATCAGTGCTACTGATGATAAGGAAAGGAAAGTACATAATAGTTTTTAAATATGAAAGCTCATTGCATGACATAAAAGAGAACAGCACTTCTAACCCGAATGCAATATCCTTTAGAATGATCAGGAAATGCGGCGAGGAGTATTCACTAATGGAGTATCAGATTTCTGTTATGTGAACTGTACACTTTGCTTTCATCTCTTAATGGCCAGTAAGGCTAAAGCAGCCTTCATCTCCACTTCACGTTCTGAGAGCCAGGGAATTGACATTAGCAGTTAAACTATGGAAGAAACAGTCACGTTTGCTAAGTTACCAGGTTAAAGAACCGAGAGTCGTCCCTCAACAAATCAGAACACCCCAGTGACAACATCTAAAACAGCTTGTGTGACCGTAAAAATACAGTAGTTTATAGCCTCCCCCCCTAGCCGAAGACTAGCAGTTTCTGCCAGCAAACCACTTCTCCTGTTGAGTAAAGCAGAGGTTTACTACCTGTCAGATTTGGCATGCTTCCGAAAGGCTTGACTTGTCAAGTCTTGGAAGGACCTGAACGTTTGTGGTTCTGCCGAGATTCCTTGGGCTCGCCTAGTTCTAGGTCCAATTATTTGTGCGCTGGGCAATACGGATTGACATTTGTGCAGTTTTCTCTTCAGCTCATGAATCTCTTCTTCCTTTTCGACAAGACGTCTTTCCATTTCTCTAATCCTCTCTTCCTTCAAGAGAAGAATCTTGGCAAAATCTTCTTCTAAATCACTCATATTTGGACCTGAGCAAACTTTATCCTTGGACTCAGAAGGGAGTGACAAAAAGTCCAATGAATGTAGTCGTTATCCGATTAGAATCCCTCTGTTTAACCTCACACAGTCCTTCCAGTTTTTCACGTTGAGAATGAATGGATGATGATTTGTAGATGAGCGATAAGAAGACTGAGCGCGTGTTCGTAGTACCTCCTGTCGGCTAATGGTTATATTTCATTGAGAAACCAATTAGAGCTACCCTTTTCTCTCCAGGGAGAGACCCAGGTCTATGCACTAGAACTGAACGCGTGCGTGTTAGCCTTTCTCAGGTGTCGTCCAGTGAAGACTGAATGAAGCCGATGATAAAGCGTTCATACTCCGAACTTCGGACTGGATGGCTGAAACAGAAGCAGTTGCAGAATGATGTGACTGGTGACGTCGACCTCTGTAATTTGATCAGCACTTAAATACATGTCCACTTTTTGGTCCTGATTGGGAATTTAAAGAGACTATTTAATAACGCTCTCAATGACGAAGCGCATTCCTCACCATGCTGTGGCGGACAACCGTTCCAAACATGAGAAACCAATTAATTCACGAACGGAAAAAATAGTATTCGACATCAGTTTTTGTCGAAGAATTTGGATTACTTGCAAAACCCTAACATTCATCATCAGATTTCTCAGAAAGCTATGTTGTGGTTTACTGACGAAATTTTCAGCATTGAAATGTTACGGTCTCATTTTGCATAATAGTACTACAGTTGTTCTGGATGACCACCCCTTGGGCTTCCAAATATAACAAAGGTTAATATTTACAAACCCACTGACCTGTAACACATAGCACCTTCACCTTGTTTCATGTGACTGTGTCTGAAACCATCACACAGTAAAGACTAATGTCCTTGTGTAAACCGCCCTTACTTTGTAATAGAATCATTTTGCCATCATGTTATTACTTCTGTGATGGTCCAGTCTCAGAAATATGACCTTCTTTTGTCCGATGATGATATCTAATAGAGACGGTCACCTTGACTCTCATTCAGCTCTTTCTGCCTGTATTACATCAAGAGAACCTGCTGTGATTCACAAAATTTGAGTATTGCCACTTATCACATCAGAATAAGCCTGTACGAACCTGGTCCCTTTGGGGGGTATCAGCTTTCAGAGGAGGCCTGGCAGACATTAGTCACCGCCTTCCTGTAATGCATACAAATCCTCTCGTCGAAACTGTAGAGGGTCCCTAAGTGAAGACAGGATGTTGCAAAATCAATACTGTTTACCTCATGTGCCTGACGAGCAGAAATCATCGAGGAGGACAGAGGAGCATTGTCTGGCCTACTGCCATTTAAAGACTGATGAAGAGTATTGAAATTTAGGTTCATGAAAGGTTTAGAGTTGTGAGTCTGTTGCATGATTGGAGGTGTGCACTTACATAAATATGTACACACATACAAGCACACACACAAAGACAGAGAGAGAGAAGTTGCGCTAACACAAACATGTTCACTACCAGATACCTTTATGCTTTCAAAGAAGCAGACGGGGTGAAAGTGGTAAAGACATTTTTTCAGAGTGCATTACATTCATTAGATCACAGAGACAATTTTATACCCTGAAACACATGAGTATCTTTTTTTTTTTCAGAATATATTGATTTTGATTTTCAGCACTCAGAGTCTCATTATATCCAGCAGAAGAATCCCAGCTGTCTTAGAGCTGTTTATTTTTAGGAATGTTCCCGGACTTTGTTCACAGATTACTTCTGCACTTGCTATAATTACCAGGGGATCTAGCTCATCTCTGCAGTACCTCTCTTATCCAGTGAGGCTCCAGACACAAGCTTTAATTTATGCATGGATGCTATTCCCAGGAGCACTTTTACAAATGCCCAGTCATTCGAAGTGATAAACAATATTTGTGCATTCCTGTTGATGTCCTATTTCCAACAGCGTGTGTGGTGTATGTATACACTTTAATATATGAGCAGTGTACCACTTAGTTATTGCAACCGAAACTCTTGAAGCAAACACTCAAGGAAAAACACACACACACACACAACTTAAAAACTGTCATCAATCTGGCTTAGCTATAGATATTTACACAAAATTAAAATGCTTTTCTTCCATGCCTCTCTCCCACCCGCCCTCTCTCTAGCCCTCTGTGTCTGCCTGCAAGGAAGGAGTGCACATCTGAAAAGGTCAGGGCACTTGTATTATACTATTTTAGCCAGACCAGTAAGAAACTGTCAAGGAAGATAAGGCACTGGGCATTATTTTTGTAGTTGAGTTGAGGGCAGGAGAGCAGAGGAGAGGAGAGGAGAGAACAGAAGAGGAGGGGAGAGGAGAGGAGAGGAGAGGAGAGGAGAGGAGAGGAGAGGAGAGGAGAGGAGAGGAGAGGAGAGGAGAGGACGGTAGCCGACATGTGGGCAGGCAGCCATGAGATTTAACTTGACTGCTTGAGATACAATAGAAGGAAAATCTCTTTTTTCACCTAAGCAGGCGAAAAATGAAACTGTCACAAAATATCCCCTCAGACGGAGAACTTGGGCTACAACACTTGAAAATCGAATATGATATTCATCTGCATCAGTATCTCCTCTGACCAGTTGTTGGTTTGTTTGTTTAATCTTCAGAGGAAATGCATTTGCGTTAAAAGGATTTGCTATCCCTTCTGTCTCACCAGCACATAGAGGGACACAGTACTGAAGGAAAGATTTCTCAGACCCACCTGCTACTCAGTCACATAGACAGAGCCTCTTTCATGATGGCTCATTTCAAATCCTCTTACATAAGAATCATATAACACCTTTATTAAGACCTCATACATATTTATGTCAATAATCTTTAATTGTCATGAGTAATGATATTCATGGTATAAAACTATTATGTAATCGGTAAGACACCTTTGAAGCACTCTTTGAATTAGTTGGAAAACTCTAAAAGCTAAATACGGTAAACAAACTCCAAGTTCTCTGCTCACATCTTTTGTTTATAACAGAACATTGCCTGAGATATGTGAAGATATGTAAGAAATCTCACACAGTTTCCAATCCATTAGAATCACATGAAAAATCACCAGTATACTTGCTAACACATTAATATTCAAAACTGGCTCTAGCAGCAGGAAAAGGGAAATGTGAAAGTTCAGAAAGATAAGCTGTTTTCGGGCCAAGTACTTTTCTTATGTTTTAAATTCTTAGATATTTAATAGTGACATCCAGTACCATCTCTCATGCTCTGTGTGCAGTTTGAGAAGAATGCATTTAAAAAAGCGCATTAACACAAGGCAAAAATCTTGATTTATAGCCAAGTCTTCTTGCACAATGTCAGTTCACTCATATGACCAGAAAAAGGAATCAATCGCATTATAATTAATCAAACTAATGTCTTATAATCTGAATTATGAATTATATGAGCTATACTTGCTAGGAATCTCTGCTACGAACATTGTGTCTGCAACTCAGCCATCACCTGTATATGGAATAAAATTTGAGGGCCGGTATCGCTCGCCCACCAAGTGGTACGAATGCACTCCAAAGCAATTTCATTTCATCACTGGCGCTTTCTTATCTAACCTGAAGATATTTTATTGCCTTTAGACCTTGTCTGAGTGGCACCGATTTCTCTCGCACTTCATCTTCAATCTCGAATTGTGTGTTCTCACACACCGTCAACGTTAAGCTGTGATAAACCTCCTCTGTAATAAATAACGGAGCATTCTAGATTTCCACCCCAAAAATATAAAGCGAATCATTAGTGGTAGTCTATGCCTTGTCTTGATTTCGCAATTATACGCAGTTCAACTCCCAATTTTTGTTTTGAAATATATTTCATGTGCTTAAGAAATCCCCTGGGAGACGGGTCAAGATGCGTGGCTGAATTTGACTTTGCTCCGAGGGATAGTGAACTGTATACTGCATTTAGGGCCCAGGGGACAAAAGCAATATGTCACACAGTACCTCAACAGGATGGCGTCTTTTTGACAGCTGACGTCCTGTTGACCTCCTGCCGCACCAATGCTTATCTTATGTTTTTTATTTATTTATTTTGTTTCATTTCCCTGCCATATGTAAAATTAACTCTTTGGGGAATGTGTACATAACATACTGCACAGCTCTTCAGATGACGAATGTCAAAGGTCTGTAGGGTTTTTTCCCCCCACTTTTATCTTCAAAGGAATGAGCCAACGAGTCCCTTTATGTTAACATTTCTTCAAGACCATAAAATGCTTAGATGTGTGTTGACTGCCCTAGTGTTTATATATGTAAAATTACACGTTTCAGCTGCTGCTCGCTCCCCAGAAAAAAAAAAAAAAAAAAATACACCAATGCTTTTTTCCATCTGACAAAACAAAGAAAAATAGACCCAGAAGAAAAAAAAATTAATGAAATAAAAGCAGTGGCTAATGTGATGTAAAAAACACTGGACACTCTTAGCCAGATGTAATCCACACGCACTAACTGGGATTTTTCACGAGGCTGCCTGATTAATTCAGAGAGAGTTACATAACAGAAGAGAGACAAAACAGACTCTCTGTGAGGTTTCAATGAAATGATATTATCTAGTGCCGTGTGGAGTGTGTCGTGACTGCGGTTGTGACAGCATAGCCAAGAAAATGAACCACCTTTGACCAGGCTAAAATCAATAACGTATTTATATATTTAACACTTTTAGACCGGGGTAGGCCTCACCCACGCTTCATGATATCTGCAGTTAGCATATTCATTAACACTAACGGTAACCTTTAGATGTTGCAAAATACCAAGTCAAGCTTGAAGGTGATATCATCAAATAACTGTTGTGCAGTAATCACACTCTAACCTACAACACTCCTACCACATGGGGGCACTACATACCACGTGAAGTGACCTATTGGATTACAAGTATTGTAGCTTCTCTGTAGCATGCTCCATGCTAGTTCTGTGAACTAATGCACCAATATCCAGGATTATTTACAAAAAAAAAAAAAAAAAACTATGACTTTTTCATGTCAAAAATGTGTCAGTGATTAATGAGAGCAAAAAATGTGTTCATTGCCCTGATCACAAAGTGAAACTGTTACAGAATACTTTAATTCATAGATATTGTAGTTCTCTCAGCCTTGAATTCATATTCACTGGGTAGGCATGCTATTCAACACCCTGTCTACCCTTTGTCTCACCCTTTGTTGAGGAAATAAATAAAACAACAACACTCATTCACAGAATGAAGAACTGCTATGACTGCTTTGAGCTGAGAGACTGGGCCCTTGACGGGAGTGAGAAATTCAGAATGACATAGCAGATGCTTAGAAGGCAGAATCCCGGTGAGTATAAAAAGGCTTTTTACCCCTAAACTACAGGCTACTTTGCCTTCTCCTGACCATATCTAAATCAAACAAACAGGGCTAGACAGCAAATAAAAGGGACAGAAAACAAGGTAACAGCAGTAGCCTGTTTACCTGGTCAATAAACAAATTGGATTTCACTGCATAAATGAAGGAAGTGTCACTGAATGGAAATATTCTTGTTCAATATTGTAAACCTGAAGGAACACAATAAAACCCCTACACACCAACAGGCAAATGGACTGTACTTGGTGTTACATCGCCTCCAAAACACATAGGTAATTATGGGTCTTTTAAGTATGTTTGATGTAGCTGTTTAGGCTACCAAACAGTCCACTGGTTCACAGGTACTGATGTTGTTATTTTCGGTTCCTGTAACAGGTAATAAAGGCAAAGCTGGCATGTCATTTGTTTTCGAATTACCATGATAGTCACAAAAATGCAGAAGTGGTATATTACCAAATGTTGGAACAATCAGAACAATTATAAATGACTTAGTATTGAAAAATGCATTATAATAATCATTTTCTAAGTCACCTTGCCCACAAAATCCTGAAATAAACATGTTTTCAAGAATTGCATGGAAGACATCTAAACCACAGAGTGCCGGCTAATGGCATTGTGATCTTTGTTGTTCCTGGTCAAAGGGCTCGTTGTGGAGAGAGAGGCAGGGAGATAGAGCTAGTTAAAGTTTAACCTTGCAAGCTTGTAAAGCAGCTCCAGGACAGTGAACCTTTGGAGTTTGATATGATGTGATTACAGAATCACCCCAGTGACACGTTGCCAAATTCACCAGAATGAAGGTTTGAGTCTTCCGGGTGGTGATCTCTGAAATTGCTCAGGTAAGTTGTCTTTTTACTCCTGACTTGTGTATCATTTAGTGAAGGAGCTAATAGGACTGAATCCGCAACATCTGCTTTACCAACGCACTCTGTCACAGTGCTGTTTTCAAACGCTTTTAATTGATTACCTATGGCCAAATGTTGTTCTGCACCACTAGTGTGATTCTGAGGACACGGTCAAGGTAAGATCTGAAGGATCTGGGCCGTTACAAGTTTCGCATTTTTTGCTAATAGTTTTGATGTGGTAACTATTACTCACACGATTGCTGGGTAGCAGAAATCGTTGTTTTAATGGCAGGATGTAATTTCATTCATTTACCTGGTAACTGTGTGATGTGATACCATCTATTCTCATGTGCAGTGAACTGGCCTAATTACATTTACTAATGCAGACCTTAACAGTTTAAAGTACTGAGGCAAGGCAATTGCTTTTAATTTGGAATGCATGAGATATTTCGCCTCTGTTTTCAGTATTTATTTAAAGATATAAAATGGACACTTTTTGGCGTGAACTTTGTGGCCCCAAGAATATAAGTGTGTTGCACACTGGCAGCAGAATTTAAGGTCTGTAATGAAAAATGGGAGTGTAAAGCCTTTAAGACATTCTTAGTTAAACATTTTAACAAAATATCCTGAATACTGTTTTAGAAATGTGTTGTCGTACTTTGCTTTTAAGTCAGCCAAGACAACACAGTGGCCTTCAGTCTTGTGTGTATTTAGCTTCAGTCAACAAAGCCCCAAAAAGCAGGTACTGATCTCAGCTTGATAAGCATACGGCTAGTTATCTTGTTTATGCAAACGGTAACCAGGCTGTCATAGAGAGTTCTATGAACAGACAGGAGTCTACTAATGGAGCTCTCTGCCACTGTCCCTACTTGCTATTTTTTTTCTGTAGTGAATGTCTCGCTCTTAGCAATGGGAAAATTACTCTTTTGTTACAGGTGTTTGCCTATTCTTTGCATTGCACAGTCCGAATGCACTTTGTGATAGTGAGAATAGAGTTTGGGTCTTCTTTTTTTCATCAAACAGACCATGGCTGCCAGCTGTGAATAAAGGCACCAGTGGCTTCTTTTTATCATATTTGATGGATGATTCATCTTCGTAGACATAAGCCAGGATAAAATCTCCCCCTTTTTTGTTTTTTTTTTCATTTTTGTTGCTGCTATTGAGTCGACAACTGCAAACACATTACCAGGCATTAAATATTGTTGCTAGCAATAGGTACGGACTTACTGAACCCTCAAGAAAACTGAAATGAGTGAATAGCACCAGGTTTATTGTCTGGAAGGATATGAGAGAAATGTAAAAGTCCATTTCCATCTCTTCATTTCATCTGGTATCACAGATATGAGAGAGACATGGGCTTAAGTGTGGAGAATATACAAATTGAAGGGCCTTGCCCATGTGCCTTGAATGAGCTGTGGATGGATTTTTTTTTTTTTGAAGATAAGTGTGATCATAATTGAATTTACTTATAGGGGAGGACATGACACATGATGTCATCTCTGCTGTCATCAGTGAAGAGTGGAACTAATGATCATTTTTAAGACAGCACACAGATTCGTTCCCCTTGACCTCTATTCTGCAGGGGTGTTACTTTGTTGTAAACAACAACCTTTGATCACACACAGATGAAAAGAGACAAAGATGGATAGTCTCTTCAGTGATCATTTTTATGCCTTGATGTTTGCAGTGACCCAATGTACTTGAGATTGAATCAAGCTCACATTGTACGAATTAAATTGAGTTAAGACGGATTCAGTCAGCCTTTTCAAACAATCCTCAGTGTCATTTGATAGAATTAATAAAGCCTAGTTCATTTTTTAATGTTGTTTTAGGTAATGAACAGGATATTTGGAGGGAATATATCCTATTTCAGCACATTCTGCTCTGCAGTTGTCTCCCATTTTGCTTCACTTCTGTTAATAATTACACCGTGGTCCTTGACCTGAAATCAAGAGAAATATCTCTCTCTCCACTCATGGTGTCAACAGTGTCCATAAGAAAAGCATAGTGGAAACGTGGAACTGTTTTCTTCATGAATTTTAAAGAAGGGTAGATGCATTGCATAGACAGTGATTGAGGATAAAAGCATTTTCTTCACCAAATACAGCCGGTTCAGATTACTAAGTGCGATTTGTCATTTTTCCAAAACATAACTCCGAAAGAAAGGAAATAAACGCGAATATAGTGAAAGCATGCATAAATATCATGCAACCTTTTTTTTTGGAAATATGCTCATTTTCATATAAGGGTTCGAGAACGCTGAAACAAAAAGAAAAGAAAATCTGCTAAAGTGGATGACACAGAACGTCACCTTAGTGGTTGTTAGCTTATCACATTCAGTTCAGAGTCAAGTCAGAGTTATCGTGTATTATCATTCATGTGTGTTTGAACTTTGATTTAATTTCAGTGAGCACCCCTAATTTTGCTGATTTATTGCTGATAATCACTCACAATGGAAACCAATCAAAAATGTGGGGATGGACTGACTGGCACGCAGAAAGAGGCTGCATTGCGCGCTCTCATCCAGCGCACAGGATATCAGTTACACCAGGTAGGAGCAACAACAAATTGCATCCAGCAACCTCACCCTAAGGGCTCATATTGGAAAACTGAGATTAAAAATCTACACGTTTTGCAATCATATTTTGACATCCCATCTGTCTGGTCATATTCTCACTAATGAAAAGATTGTTGCCTTTTTTGAAGGCGTCAAACGTAATTGAAATATATACGACTCGCGTATGTACTTGCAACAGCACGTTGTATTTTTATCATTTTGATGTGTATTGGAGAGGTCATAATCGTAGGATAATAAACATGTGGCCTGCTAAACCTCAATGCAAAACAACAGACTCCGCACAAGATTTTTAAAATATGTTCAAAGATGTTTAAAACATTGTACATGATGAGTCAGCAGAAGCTGACAGCAAACAGACAGCTTGGGTGTATTAAGGATGAATGGATGACTTTACACAAAGCCACCTGATTAGTTATTACGAGAAGTTTGTGTTTTATAGGGTGTTTCCTCTATCGTAAGGGCGTTTTAATTTGAGGCTGTGAGATTTGACCTCAGATGCTTTATGATTTTTATTGGAAACATGTTGTCTTTGCATGTGTACATTCATCACAGCATAAATCAACAGTGGGTTATATGTGCGTGGCCTCCATTCTCCTACATAACCTTTGTATGACCTCCTGTATTGGGAGATTAGTAAGGAGTGAGTTGAGGTCTTGTTTTACAGTTTTATGAATGAACTGTTATGAGTGTGTAGAAAAATCCTTGTGTGGTTGTTGAACAGCTCGAATCGCAATCTCCCGAAGCTTAAGTCTCACGCTGGTCATAAAGCTCAGCTTTTTCCCTTCATCCTGTGGTTAGACACGAAAGAGTAGGATCACTGGATTCAAATTGAGATGAATGTGCACAGACTGTGTGTATATTTAATTTTTAAATCTTTATGCGTATTTAATATTGGTGATAGATATGCACACAATCTCACTCATTTAGCAAATCTAGGCCCTGGGCTGGTGCTGCTTTGGCCATTCAGTCAGAATTATAAATAAATGATTTATCAGAAAGAATTTGTTTTGGAACAGATACGAAACTATTTTTCCCCCAGAATGTTTGTTCTCCTTTTTATCTTTATATTGCATTGTAATAATATGGCACCATCTTGTGGTGGATATGAAATGCAGTTTTTTTTGTCTTCTCTGCGGTATGTTGTCCTGTGAAGAGACAGAATCAGCTCTCATAGCACAGTGTTGATCCATTCACTATTCACATTTTCATTTGTCTTTCAATGCTATCCGGGTCTCCAAACAGTTCCCTGTGTGGTCTTATTAGTGTTCAAATATCTCCTTCTCCCACTGAATGCTTTGCGTTCCTGTTCATAACAGTTTGTGGCACTTGCAGGAGAATGGTCAAAGGAGGTACGGTGGCCCACCACCTGGCTGGGAAGGCCCTCCCCCAGAAAGAGGAAGTGAGATCTTCGTGGGGAAGCTGCCTCGTGACCTCTTTGAAGATGAACTGGTGCCACTCTGTGAAAAAGTAAGGGAAAAAAAATTGTTCAGAGTCTGAAAATGATTCCACATTATGCATTATTGTACATACACGACTGTTTGACTCCTTAGAGCCTGAGAACAAATGTTGAGAGTGTTTATAACAAACAAGGATATAACAAAAATGAACAAACGTTTCAAAATGATGCTCTTTATAATAATATACGCAGTGGCTAAATTAAGAGCTTTTCTGTTTCTCTTACACAGTTTGGGAAAATCTATGAAGTACGGATGATGATGGATTTTAATGGAAACAATCGAGGCTATGCATTTGTTACCTTTTCCAACAAACAAGAGGCCAAGAATGCCATGAAACAACTTAATAACTATGAAATCAGGTATGACATTGCACTCGTCCATACCATGACACAGTAAGAACAATATGACAATAAATATACGTTGTATTAATAAGCAACAGTCATGTAACAGGAGGTTATCACAGGAAACTTCTTAATGAGAATGAAGTTCAATAGTTCACTTAACAATCAAATGCACAAGTGAGATGTTGAATACAGACTCTCTCCGTCTTTTCCAGGAATGGGAGACTCCTGGGCGTATGTGCAAGTGTGGACAACTGCCGCTTGTTTGTCGGGGGCATCCCCAAAACAAAGAAGAGAGAGGAGATCTTGGCAGAGATGAAAAAGGTGACAGATGGTGTTGTGGACGTCATTGTATACCCAAGCGCAGCGGACAAGTCCAAGAACAGAGGTTTTGCCTTCGTCGAGTATGAAAGTCATCGTGCAGCTGCCATGGCCAGACGAAAACTACTGCCAGGTACAGAAAGGCAGTGAAAGGCCACTTCTATAATGACTCACAATATACAGCAACAGTAAAATTAGGCATAGATGTTAAGGTGCTAAAACTCCAGAGTTATAACTAGACAACGCTCAACAATATGCTTGAAGGATTAACCGTGGACAACCATTACACGAAATTGTTTCTAGGCTAACAATCAGAACCAGAGATAAACAGTTCATTTCCTAGAGTACATACTGAAGTGCAACTTTTGTGTTTTCCAGTGGCATACTGGCTAAAAGAGTAGGGCTGTTCTTTCTGTAGGAAGGATTCAGCTTTGGGGCCATGCCATTGCCGTGGACTGGGCTGAGCCAGAGGTAGAGGTGGATGAGGACACCATGGCGACAGTGAAAATCCTCTACGTGAGGAACCTCATGCTAGCCACTACAGAGGAGACCATTGAAAAAGAGTTTAACAGTATCAAAGCAGGTAGGTTCAGCGGAAACATAGCAGTTAAGCAAAACAGTCATTACCCACTATTTTCAAAGCGCCATAATGCAAACATGAATGATTTATATGCCATAGTATTATTATGATGGCATTTAACCAAAGTAAGATCTCTTGGAGGACTGACTTTTGACTGATTTTGAAAAAGCCTTAAACCAGAACAGACTTACCGAACATGCTGTTTGATTGAGTTAAGGAACAGGTTCAGAGCTAAATGGAATGTGTTTGACTGTTCACAGGGGCTGTTGAAAGAGTGAAGAAAATCAGAGACTACGCTTTTGTTCATTTTTCGAAGAGGGAAGATGCCATCAATGCTATGAATGCACTGAATGGGAAGGTAATATTTCTCTTTAATAATGGATATACATGTCCACAGCAAATGTGTATGTTTCTGCAGAACTGAGAAAAAGCCCTGTCTGTCTGTAATATCTCTTTAAATGTCTCTCCTAGGTACTAGATGGCTCTCCTATTGAGGTGACACTGGCTAAGCCTGTGGATAAAGACAGTTATGTGCGTTATACCAGAGGCACAGGGGGTCGGGGAGGGGCACTGCTACAAGGCGAATATGCCTATACACTGGGACAGATGTATGATCCCTCTGCTGCTTATCTGGGTGCCCCAGTCTTTTATGCCCCTCATGCCTACACTGCTATTCCTAATCACTTTCGTTTTCCAACTGCCAAGGGGCACGTGGGCACACGAGGCCTGGTTCGCTCGCCCTCTGTCAGAGGTGGGTATCCTTTTCAGCACTTAGCAAATATATTTACCTTGAGGGGTAAACGAGTGTGGATAAAGATCCTCTCTCAACTCTTTCCAGTTGAGAAATGAGAATGACAGAAATGAAAATTGTAATCAAAGCATATATGCAATTCTATGCATATCCAAATCATCAATAACTAATCACCGGCAATTTTTACTGCTCAAAACTCTCTGATATTCTCCAAAGAGGTGGAAATATTACATTGATCCATAACTTCTGCATTTTGAAAAATCTTAGATAAAGCTTGGGATATTGCTAAGAAATTCATTTGCTTCTCTGAGTAATCCTGTAAAAGTTCTTTATACAGTAAGCAAAAACTCATGTTTACTCTCTGTAAAAGTGAAATCAGCTATACTCTCATGAATGAATGAGTCAACTGTATATTGAGAACATTCTCAAATGTCCAGGATGTAGAGCAATATACTGTACAGTACAGATTTGCATGTTTGCAGTGCATAGATAAAAGTACTATAAAATTCAGTTTGTTTGTCATGCTATTGGAATCTACCCTCCATGCCTGCATATTACAGTTTTCTGATATAAATCAAACATGACTATGGGACAATAATAAATCAATAGCTAGTATTTATCATGGTTAATTAAATCTATAAATTTGAAAATGGAAAAAAAAAACAAAAAAAACCAAAAACTGCAAATTTGAATCACTGAGAGCAAATCATACAGAACTTCTGTACTGTGCTGGCCTGGAAAACATCACTATGATCAGTTTTCTGACTCTTGATTTAAACCCAGGTGATTTCTGGTGATTTGATTTGATTTAATGCCTTCTTGCATTCCTAGAAATTTACATGAATGTACCTGTAGGGGCGGCGGGAGTGCGTGGTCTCGGGGGACGGGGATACCTCGCATATGCAGGGGTAGGCCGCGGCTGCGCTGGTTACCAGTTAAAGGCCGACAAGCGACCCGATGAAAAACTCTATGACCTCTTGCCAGGCATGGAGCTAACACCCATGAACCCTGTTACCCTAAAACCCCAGGGCATCAAACAGGCAACTCAGGTATTGCACACACATACACACACCAATCTCAACGGCAATGGTTCATGAGGTGCACACTGAGGGTCTGAAAACAAACTGAACATTAAACAAACACATAACCTCAGGAATTTTACAGGCAAATATTTACAGATACACATATTTAGGAAACTCGGAGGAAAGTCTTCCTCCATCACACCCAGACAGTTAGAGCTTTTTTATCATTTTACTGGTAAAAAAACACTATGTATTTGGTCTTTCTTAAAAGGTTATTTTGGGATTTTACAGATATTAGAAGACATCTGTCAGAAGAATAACTGGGGACAACCAGTATACCAATTACACTCTGCCATCGGACCAGATCAGAGGCAACTTTTCCTCTACAAAGTTACTATCCCTGCTCTGGCCACACAGTACCCCAATGTGTAAGTCCAATCCTAAATCTGCGATGTTTTACACGGGGTAATCCTGCACTGTTTAGCATCCAAAGTGAAAAGACCTCCGTGAAAGAGTTTTATAAGACTTACAGTGTACGTAGGTGCGTCTGGTGTCACAGCACAATTTTCAATTGTTTTCTTAGGCATCCATTTACACCTGCCAAATTGTGTACAGCAATGGATGAAGCAAAAATACATGCTGCAGAACATACTCTGCAGACCCTTGGTCTACAGACAGAGGGCGCTGATGCGTCTGCTGCTGCTGCTGCCGCCGCTGTCGCCGCTGCTGCTGCTGCTTTCCCAGGTATGTGAAGGTCTGTAAGACTGAAATTTTACATGAATATTACAAGTTCGACAGGACCGATGAATTTAAACGTGGAGAATGCTGCACTGATCCTAACTCTTGTTCAGAGCCGGACCTTCAGTATTAACATTAAATATTATGTCTAAATCTTAATATTATCCCCATGTATTAGGTTTAACATTATCCTCAACATTATATATATTAACATTATATATATGTGTGTGTGTGTGTGTAGAGAGAGAGAGAGAGAGTTTATATTAACATTAATATACAATATTTATATTACATATTTTGTGATAATTATATTTTTTTAAATAAAAATATTGTTTTGGTATGATATGAGTTTTCAAAGTTAGGGCAATGTGAAAGGTCAGTAGTATTCAGTAATATTCAAACCTCTCTGGTTGTGTTTTCTGTTAACTGCAGGTTATACAATAGCCAACCCTGCTGCCACTGTGGCTGCCTCCCAGCTCAAACAGACTGTCTCCCTGGGCCAAGACATGACTGCCTACGCTACGTACGAGGGCTACCCAGCGTTCGCCGTGGCAACCCGCGGAGATGGTTATGGAGTATTCTGAAGCCTCACAAAAACCAAATAACCGTCAGCCATAGCCTCTGTGATTTCTATTTCTTAACTATGTGTATTGTTTTTTAACATTGCTTTTAGTCATTAATTTAGTTGCTTAGTTATATATTCTTAATGTTAGCTGATGGTCTAAATACATTTAGGTTAACCATAAAATACCACAGAGCTTTTGTCATCCTTTGACTTCACTCAGAAACTGAATGGTCTGAGGGCTGTTTACAGTGTAATATCCACCTTAATTTTTTATAGAGAATGTTTCTTCATTAATCTACTGTTATTCATTTTGTTTTGATGGTGACTGTAATCTGTAACGTGGCTAAAAACTTCCGATCCGGAATCACTTGGAACTGTTCCAGAGATGCATTCATGAATTCCTTTATAAAACCAAATGGAGAAACTTCAGATATTTGAAATGTAACCTTTAATATGAATTATCCCCTGTTAGATTTCGGCATTGCATTAATTACACTACTTTGTACTATAGGTGTATACTATACAGTCAGAGTAATTGCTGCCCTGGAAATAAGGATGACATAAAACAGATGTCTTATAATCAAGAATATTTCCATGCACTCTGTGATATAGCCATACTCTATATAGAGTGTGAAATTCTGACAGTCGTGGTTTATCTGAGTTGATTGGATGACCTCAGCTTTAATATTGAGATGTATGTAAGTGACTTTATTTTCTGCTATTTCATCTCAGTATTTAACTCAGCCACAAAAAAGAATTTAGCTGACATTTCAGACTTATTTGGACTATATATATAAGTCTGTTTATTTCATTATGTATATCTAGATTTTTAACTTGTAAGTCTTTGCAGGGGTAGTTTTTCCAGTCTTAATGCCTGACTTCAGGATTTTGTTTTTTTTTTTTAAATCCCTCTTCACCTGAGGATCAACAGTTGACTGTGAGAAGATTCTCAAACACACATGGACACATTTTTGTTAAGTGGTAAATACCTAAACAGTGACAGTATTAAAGTGTGTGTAGCACTTAGAACTTATTTTTTTATACCAAAATTCCAACACTATTTGTATGAAGTTGTTTTTGGATATTTGAATATTTCACAGAATCTGTGTCTCAATCTGTGATTGGCAGAAGAACCTCAGTGAGAATCACAAAAAGGGGGATGGGGCACCACTTCGCATTTCAGAGAATGTGGAAACATCGTCATACTGCAAAAATGTGTGGTAGTGATTAGATAATTGTGATGTACCATCTGACATCAATAAATCAAGTTCAATTCTGTGCCTTATTATTGATTTTTTTTTTACTTTTTATATTTATTTGTTTTGTTTTGTTTTCCTTACAACCTAATACAAAGAACCACAGAAAACAAAGTGGGTCATGAGTTCACAGAAAAATTAAGAGGTGCAGGAAAATTTTTTTAATCAAAAACCTAAATGAGATTTTTAGCCACTGACACAGCTGTACATATTTAAAACACGAGAAGTCACAGAAAAAAAAAAAGTAAAAATGACTCAGAAAATCAAGTCAAAGAATTAAATTTTCCATACTTACACACAATAATGTTAAAAACCTTTAAGCTGAGCACATACCACTTATCAATCCAATTCAGCTCAGAACATTGCTTCTAGGATGTTCCAATCAGTAATACAGACTTTTGGTAACTGCGAAACTATCTGAAGTTCCCTCATAGGCTGTAATCACAGGCCTCAGTCCTTGGAGACTTTTGGAGTGTCCAAAGTGTCGAATCCTGTAGGTGCCAGGCTGTGCTGTGAGGGGTATGTGCCACTCTACTGTGGCATTGCTTTGGCCACCAGACCCTTTTATCCAGTGAAATCTGCGTCGATCCACAAAGACAAGCACAGGCACATGTTTATAAGCACACAGACCACATATGAATGCATGCACCCAAGTCAGCAAAAATGTAGCACAGAACTGAGCCCTTCGGCACTACTACCACTCTTTGGCATCCTTTCTATCAAGCTTAACTAAACATTTTTAAAATTCAATGGTGTGGGTATGTTCCCAGAGGCAAAATCTTCAGAGAGCCTCTTCTGTTTGCATTTACATAAGAATACATAAGAGGTCAAGAGGCTTCAGTGAATAAATGACTTTGGCATTGGTAATGGTAGTAGGGTTTTTTTTTTTCCTGAAAAGAAATGAACAGATATTTGCTGCTGTTGTTGGGTTTATTTTTTCAGCATTCATGATTATATGCAATCTCTGTTTAACTGTCTGTAAAAAAAAATAAGTGATAAAGGAAAAGCTGAGTCAGTTTCTTATCAATAAGTAGACCTTGACTGATAACAACTGTGCTGAACAGTGCATAAAAAGCACTCTGTCTATGCTAGAATGGCCAACTGCCCTAAGCAAATGCTGGGTAACAAAAACTAAAAGCCATCAGCCATTAAAAAGGAAGGGCATTTTATCAATGTCTTGATTTATTAGTTTTTATGTAGATATGTTACACAGGTCTTTGCTTATTAGCACAAAGAAAAACTTCATTAAGAATACATTACCGCGTCTCCCAAGCTGCATCTGTGTGAACTACTTCCCATCTCTGTGATCCATTATGAAACTGTTCCACGGTGACAAAGGTCTTGTCTCTCTGATATCACAACCATCAAAGATTAGAATGTCATATTATAAACCACACCTTAAACATTTTCAACATGAAAACCATGAAACTTCAACAGCTACGGGTCTCACCATGTCTCCTGAGTTTCTTGGGTTACCCGCCACAAAAGTGACAGATGCAATTTCTCCCTGTAAAATCAGGATATCACTTAATTGTGACTCAGTGAGGTACATAATTAACTATAAAACAGGTTAAATTTTTGCAGATCACGGCGGTGAGTTTTGTATCGATTTGATGATGAGGGTAACTGTCAGTAAGAGGCTTACCACTGTATAAACTGGGTTTACTTGCTCCAAGACTTGGCCAAAGGTGGTGTTGGCTGGCTTTCTATCTACAGAGACAGCTGGCAGAAGGGAAAAGAGCTGACTGTCGTTGAAAAAGGGAGGTTCAGGACCCTTTGGCAACTCGCCCACTTTTCCCTGTTTTCACAAATTCATCCCGCTCAAACACAGGCAAAACAAGTAACAAGCAAAAGCATGCATACTCACAGCATTTGAATATATTTGCAAATGAAACTAAGGACTTCCCCATACTGTTACTGGTCGAAATGTGAGATTACCGAACGAGGAAGTGGTTTGCAGAGACACACTCACTTGAGCTATGGCCTTGGCGAGACCACTGTATTTCTGGATATAGGCTGACAGAGTATGAGGCCCAAAAATAGTAGAGGCACCCTCGTAACGCTGAATCTGTGGTTGACAGGAACGGGACAAAAAAGATCATTTAAGTTAGATCATATGGCTCAGTGTCTGGTAAGGACACTCTGTGTATGAAATTTATCCATATGTACCTGGTACTCCTCGAAAGTAGTGATGTAGTGTGTGTAAACATTACACAGACCAGCGATGACCACTTCTGTATTTTGGAAGGCACTGCTTGTTTCCAGTTCCTAAATGAAATAACATAAAGAAAAAGAAATAGCTCCTCAGTGCACTCAATGTTGATGCTTAAACTTTTTTCATATAAGAAACACTAGACAGCTCAGACAGCAGATGGTTTCTCTCTCTCTCTCTCTCTCTCTCTCTCTCTCTATATATATATATATATATATATATATATATATATAAATAAATATAAGTCCTCCTTGACATCCATTATCTTATGTAGGTCTACAGTCAAGATAATCAAAGTACTAGGCAAACAGATAAATGGCTAATTAATTAACATGACTGAAATTGTAATTGCAAGCGACTCACGTTCTACACAAAATAAAGTAAAAATGTATTTCTCACCCTTTTGACTGCTTCCCTCATTCTTCTCCCTGACATAGTGCTGGAACACATAAAAATGCCACAGTCAAACCCTGAGGTCTACTTACTCTCAGCACAGGCCCTTTCATAAAAATGATTCCTGTATTTGCAGATTGTAAAATTTATTGAGGTACACTTAATTGATTTCACTTCCGAATCAGGTTTGATTATTTTGACCCACTATAAACTTACGTCATTTCTCCAGGGGCTGCTACTATGGCCACAGATCCAATAGTTATTAACTGCACGTCCACTATGTCTGGGTGCCATGGAAGGGGCCGTTTTAACTGAATGTAGGAAATGGCTTGGTTACCACGGTGAGCAGTTTAAATCCTATGAAATACTGCCAAAGTCACTGATACATTGCACAGTGCAGCTTGCGCGTACCTCTCCTGTGTTGAAAAGGATCGGTTTTGGTTTGTGGCAGTCCTGCGTCTCGTTAGAGGGCCGGCCCAAGAGCGCATCACGAATTGCATCCCAAAATGGATCCCCCTCAACAGCTCCTAAATATAAATAGTAAGAGCTGACACTGACATACAAATATTAACCACAGACTTTTAAGTTATCCAAAACAGCTGAAAAAAAAACCCTACACCAAATACATCCATTACAGTGTCCTCAAATTCTGTATACATTTGTATATCAGGAAGTGAAATCAGATAAATTACACAGACACAGCCGACAAGAAAACGTTCACCTACCTTGTGTGAAGTTGAGGTCACCTCCCCCATCCACTGTTCCAGCAGCAAAGCTGTGACCTAGTGCTGCCTTACAAGTTTTAGCCTAAAGATGAAAAGCACTCTGTCAGCATAACATTCCACAGCAATAACTGGTAAAAAAAAAAAAAAAAGTCCATACAAATTAAGCATAGAGCTTATGGAAAATTACAGTCATTAGATGAAGGCATTAAATACTGCCTGTATGATCTGCTTTCATGGATCAATAAAATAGATTTACAGATTGGATTGGAACAATAGATTTAGAGACAACAGTAAACTTGAAGGTGAAGAATAATGATATCCTATATCATGGTGAAACTGAGAGTGAAATTGGCCACTCTGAAGGTGCATCCCTACAGCAGGCATAGAAACGTTATAATAATCTGAGACAGTCTCACCGTATGAGTGGAATTCAGCTGGACAGTCACAGACGTCATGTCGACCCATTGGTGAGCAAAGTGGACACTCCCATGCACCTCTTGTTTTGCACTGCTGTACAGCTCCTACAGACATGATCGACGACATGAGAAAAAAGGAGACATGGCATGTGAAATATTAAAGTAACGTGCCACATGTCCTCTGGCTCATATCATATCCTTCTAATACATCCCAAAAATTTATTTTTTTTGCTGATGAATGGTCTGAGACAACGCTGTAATTCTGCCAGATCAAAGCTGGTCCTAAGCCATTTTTAGTCAATATACACACACACACACACATACACACACATACACACACATATATATAGAGAGAGAGAGTGAGAGAGAGAGAGAGAGAGAGAGAGAGAGAGAGAGAGAGAGAGAGAGAGAGAGAGATTTCAAGAGGATTTTAGCTGTCCTAAGAGGGGATTGGTAATTAAAAAGATGCACTTTATGCTTTGAATGTTGTTCTTACCCTTGCTTTTTTCGCAATGCGCTCACCAATGATTCTTGTACTTTCGAACATATCTGTCCCCGGACCCGAAGCAATACACATCTTAGTCTGTGATCACAAGAAGACAGCAGACACAGTTTAAAGGTACATAAAGCATAACTGAAAACACAGACTGCTTGAGGAACAAAATAGTCATGTCTGTGGTTTTTTTAAACTGAGCATTAGGAATGAAACACACCCCGCCGACTGGACAAGAACTGGTGACAATATCACACGGTTCCCCTGAGTTTTCACACTTTGGACCAAGAACATTTGGAGATGAATCTCCAAGGTTACTAGAAGAGAAGGCAGCTACGAACGGGCCCTTAGGAAAAAGAAAGAAAACACTTTGTATAAAGTTCCATTTCATTGCCCAATTTTCTTCTTCGATTGCTCGAGGACGTATAGCTAAAGATTCCTACATATTTTTACATAGCCTCTTGCACAGTCAGATTCACACCCATCTGAAACTACATGTTCCGAATAAGCTGAGATACATTTTAGTCTCTGTCCGAGGTCAGGATATTTTTATCATTACATTAATCTGAGTTTAGCTCTAAAGGAAGGGAACAGTAATGCTCACTTATTTTAAAAGAAATTGACATTGTAATAAAACAGCGTCAATATAGTTTATGACACTTGCTTCCTCAGTTTATTCATTTTATCCAAGTTTGGGAATCAGTCAAAGTGCTTTTTGGTAAAGCAGAATAGACCACCAGTGTTTTCCATGAAGAGTGTACAGCAGTACGCACAAAAATACTCATGTTTGAGCTGGAATAAAATTGAAATGTCCCAAACTGAAATAAACTTTTCCATGAGGATAATGAAATGGGAGTTTCTCACCTGGCCAGGAAAGGAGCCAACATTTTTCTCTTGTTCAAACAGGTAAGATGCATATCCAAGGTTGTCTGCACTCACCATATGGTTAGTGTAATTCATACTGACAGGATGAACAGCAAACCAGCTGAAAAAAGAAGTTTTGCATGAAAATACAATATAAAACATAATATACTTTTTTGAGCTTAAGTTTTGAGAGTAACTGGGCATTATTCTCTTTGTCTGTTATTTTGGTAATGTTACGGTACACATATAGCAGTTCACTCCATCAGAGAATACAATATTGTTTACCTGAGCATGCCAATACCATCTCCATCCAGATCTGCAAACTTCAGAATCACCACCTGCTTGTCTGTGTTGTAGTCATACCTACATGAAATATATACAACAGCAAGATTAAATAAATAAGTGTATGAGTAACTTGGTTTGGTTGAAAGCATGCGGTATGATCCACAGACACTTCCAGTTTTTCTTTGGTCATAACTGTAATGAATTCTCAAATCAAATCTGGATCAGTTGATGTAACCTTTCAGAGCACGCACTAAGAAAGTGAATCTACCTGTTTCTCTCCTCTGCAGGGTTGTTCTGGTACGAGTATGGACTTCTGTTTATATTACTGTCAACAAGGTTTCCTTTATTTATAAAGATTCTGCCAGGCCTCATGTTTTCATGAGCAATGTCAATGCTCTGCAAAGACAATTTTAGATTGCAAAGTTAAATCGCCCACCTAAGCAAATGCAAAGCATAGTAACACTTACAAGGAATATTTAAAGGGCTGCTATGCTAGATATTCATTCATTTTGTTATCTTTCGTCATATAACAACCAGTAATTGAAGAGGACTAACCAATGAAAAGCAAAGATACTCAGACAAGAATAGGGATGTGTGCATTAGTCAAACACTTACAAACTGTGAACTGTAAACTGTAAAAAGTTTTTGCAGAAATTTAAATATCTTAAAGATACGACAAATAAAATTGTAATGATTATTACAGAGAAACCATAGACTAATGATTAAAAAATGTTTTGTTTTTCTTCAAGTAAAAGAAATTATCATCTTGTGAATGTCTTTGGTCTCGGCTCCTACTGGCTTTTAAATGAATCTCATTTAAACAAGGGGCCAACAACGGATTAAGTTACAGCAAGAGGGAGAAGGATGAAAAAGATAAAAATTCAAAACGAACCTTCACAATTCCATTGACAATGGCACTGATGGAGGACTTAATGTAGCCTTTACTGGTGACCATGAAGAGAGTGTACTGGAAATATCCAGCCAGACCAGAGTGAGTGTGGGTACCACTAAGAACCACATTGTCCTGTCTATAGAGGTCTCCATACTTAGCCTGGAGTTCTCTCATCACCTACAAGATAACCGAAATTCCGATCACTTCCTTTATGAAAAAAACACATATATGCTTTGAGACTTCAGAGTGGTCTGGGTCTAACAGAGGTTATGGTATAAAGTCTTCATTACCTCTAACCTCAGCCTCTGGGAAACCATGCCTATGTCGGCAGTCACAAATACCACCCTCTTGGTGCCGTCATCCACAATGAAGGCTCTGCTGAACAGCCGGGTGTGAAGACCGCCTGCTGTCTGCTCCAGGTTCGCATAGCCCATCTTTTCAGATTAAAAGATAAATTTGCATGTGAACCTTGATGATAACTCGCATCATTGGCCACTTTTGGAAATGGTTCTCTTATCATATCTCAGTTGCTGATCACACTAAAAGTCAGTCATAAACATTATCTCTATTTTCCATCATATTTTTAAATGATAGACCCTGCCCGTAATTAAACGTAGATTAACTTTTGCACAGATGCATTCCTGTTTGTTCAAAATAAAACTGAGCAATACGTGAAGATATCAGGATCACAAAGTTGAAATCAGAACTTGATCACCCAAGAAAACGTACAAAACTGTAAATGATGACAAATGCATTAAGTATTAGGAGCAGATGCTGGTGTCAGCGGCCAAAAAGTTTTAAAGTCACCCACCAGAGGCACATCAGCAATGGGTCCCGTACAGTCAGCTCTGCCCACTCCAATCATATAGGCTGCTGTAATTAAAACAGATGACAACCAAAAAGGTATCAAAAAGGGTATTAAAGAGTTTGCAAACCACAATATCACTCTCTGCAATCCATGCAGACAATAACAAAACTATTACAAATCATTTTGTTTAGATTGCACTGTATTTCTTTTCTTTACCATTACTTTCCAGACATGCACCTTTAGGTTCCTCTGTGTTTTTGCTCTCATTGATCACCAGAACGACGATGAGCCCAACTGTCGCGGCTGTCATTAGTACAAAGAGGACCATCAGGATCACCTCCAGACTGCTGAAATTACAGCACGCTGCCTTGCGAGCCATGTTCCTCTGCTGAAGGGTTCGACAGAGAGTGGCTGAGCAATCAGAGGGATTCGTCACAAAGAGAGACTGCTGAATGACTCAGTTAACTGCATTATGTACTGCACTGTATTAGCTTTTCTTTCGAGTTCAAGTTAAAGTTTAAGTTTATTTAAAGCCCAGTATCACTATTTACAGTCTCAAAGGGCTTTACATGACCACAACACACCTGTAATTTTTTATTAAACCAAAGGTTAATCTAGTTTCAAAGTTAAATGATCCGCCTGACTAGTTGATTATCCAAGTTAATTAAGATTCTAAATGTAATTTGGCTGTCAACATCAGTTTATACCTTACATTTCAACAGAAAACTGACAGGAAGAGGTGTTACATCTGCGCAGCTCTTAAAAAACCAAATGCACCCGAATAAAGGGAGGGAAATTAACTTGATCCAAACAAAATAAAAATAAAATAAAATAAAATACAGCTTGAATCTTTTATTGAGCGTTTGAAAGATTAAAATAATAAAAAAAAAAAAACATTCAGATAACAACAGCAAATTTATTGTGCTGGTATGTTATAAAAACTATCAAAAACACGTCATTAGTCTGACAGCTTATTCCCAAAACATTCCTTCTATGATCAGTTTTATTTACAGGGAGCCCAAATAAACATGAGTCATTTGATCATATATATATATATATATACACTATTTAAAATACAACTGTGCAAAATCAAAACTTACATGAAGATGGCAAGTTCTTCAAAGGAGTACACCAAACTGAAGACACAAATGGCTCATGCCGTGATTGAAGCGAGCATTTATATTGCCAGTGGACAAAGGTAGCATGGCTAATATACTGTTTTACAGCCTGTTTTCAACAGACTCAAAGTAGACAATATGCTAGTTTCTTACCTTATCAAAGGACTGCTAAGTTGCATAACTATTAGAGATCATTTTCTCAAGTCAAATTGTCTCCAAAGGTTACTTAAGTTTCTAGAGAGTACATTTAACAAATGTTTAAACTTTATAAACCTAATGCTGAACCAATAAATTCTATTTATCTGTGACTGCGAATGTTTGTCAGCTTTATTTTTTATCATTCTGACTATAATCATTTCAACAGAATTTAAGACGGAATTTCAACAGTACTTCAGTAACATAGTCAATATTCAACTTGATGTGATCAAAAGCGAAACGCGAGATCACACATAAAATGCTTGTGGATTTTTTCGGATTTTGCAATGTGTGCAAACGTGTGTGAACACTTGCTCCACTGTGTGGTTAAGTTCAGTTTAAAGTTTTAAATCTTTCTTATATTAGACAAAACTTGTTAAGCAATCTGTCTCTCAAAAAGCAAATTTAAACATGTGATGAATTTTTTTTTTTTTTTTTTTAAAAGCAAAACCAAACCAAGCGAGCTTTATTCTGCTAATAGCTATCATTTATTCATATGCCAGTAAGACGCAAAGCTCCCACCGTCACATCACAAATAGCAGCTTTTTTCATTGGTCGGTTTTCAGGGCAGTTCGCAGATATTGGCTGAGACGCACACAAAAAAAATGATAAAACCTTTTTGTCAGTCACATAATACATGGCGACAAGACAGTTACAGTTACAAGGCCTCTCCATACTTCCAACACACTCTCATTAGCCAAAACCTCTCTCCAATTCATTGACCTTACGTTCAGTCTGGTCCTAAACCAAAAGAAACTCTGAGGGGTGAGAATACAAATAATAATAAATAAATTCAAAATACATGAAATGGATAAGGACATCCAAATGAGCTTTGCTTGTAAACACAACTCCCATTGTGAGATATCTGCAAGCCATTAGAGATGCTTACATTCAAAAGACAAAAAACAATCTGAGAGTCCCCAGCAGATAACTGGAGATTAGCTTTGGAGCAAAACCCTTGGTTTTAAGGTTCAAGTCAAAACACTGTTGTACCATGCCTACATTGTCTATGAAATAACAAACATATTGTTGATATGGACAACAAAACATGCTGTAAGATAAGTACAATGAAGGCACTGAGGAAAATTACAATATATACCACATCATTTTTAACTTCTGTTGCTTTCTTTCTATAAAATTAAGGCATTAGTTTTGAAAAAATAAAGATGTTACATGCTATTCATTACATCTTTCTGCAACTTTTCTCTGCTAAGTAAAGCTTACAAGAATATTCTTCACATTTGCAAAGTGTAAAAAATGCATTGTAACAAGTTTACATTTTCTGTACTTACACAGAACAATCAATCAATACACACGTTTTTTTTGCCCAGAACTTGAGCATACATGATTAGTTTCTGCATAGCCCAGTGAGTCAAAACTCGGTCAAAACTCGGTCAAAAGTTCCATGTCTTGCAATAAGCCTTATTGTTTGAGAGACTGACTATTAAATAGAATAAAATTACTATCCTGTTCAATACAATAATCAAGTAGAAGTGCTGATGGTGGGACACATTTGGCTTGAGTGAAGTATAAAAGTCTTCATATGAGGATTTCACAGTGCTTCCTAATTTGACTGGGGTGTGTCATAGTCGAGTGCTAGAGGAAAAATCCATGATATGAAATCACTTAGCTCATCCAAAATGGATTCTAGCACGTACGCTTATCTTTAGTGTCCCTCTCCAATCCAAAGTTCATACAGCCAAAAATCCTTCAGTCTGAGTCTATCCTTGTGTACTTCACGTGACCCCATTGCAATGAACGCCATGAAAATGGCATCTGGTAATTTCGTGGCACAACACCTTGAACGTTCTGTTCCAAGTACTGAAAAAATCTGTACCACCACACTCGTGAGATGAAGTTGGTCTGAGATGTTTCTTTCAGAACCTGAAAAATGATCAACATTTGGTTGAATAAGGGTACAGGAGAAGTGCGTACAAAGATTTGAAATGGCAGACTGAAAGGAAATCATGAGTAAGGTAACCTACTTGCTGATTGGACATAGTGTGGTACCACCAGAAAAGGCGTGTAGTGATGAAGTAAGCAACCACTACATCTATGGAGTAATGGTCATGAGCAAGTAGAATGCAGAAAACTCCCACAACAGAAAGAATCCAACATCCCCAGTGATACCACCAGAACCTTCTAGGTGAATCTGTGAGAAATAAGAATACAATGGTCTTAATTTCCCCCTGTCAAAGAATCTTTCTCTGTTTGCATGTATATCTGATTTGAAAGATTCCACCATACTGAATATTTGAGATTATGAGTAGTATGTTTCAGTAGTAGGGGACGGTACGTTTCAGTAGTACTGCTGCTGTCGTCAACCAAGCAGGGGATTACATATACCAGTTTATAGTTGTACTCTACCTATAACACGCTCAAATCAGAAAATCAAGAGCTAAATGATTATCTGATAAATCTGTGTCAAACTGAAATTTAACACATGAAAGCAACAGCTGAATTTCCTTAGGGAAAAATTTGAGTGCCTGTATTCAAACATAAGTAACGATGGTTAATATATGTTTTTTTTTTTCTGAGAGAGAAGGATAACCCAAATTACAGTAACGTTATAAACTACTTATCTGCCGAAGCTGTAAAAAAAAATACAAATGTGTTTCTTCCAGTTCGTACTAAATGACCACTAGGTAGCTCTGTTGTTCCAGCACGAGACCAAAATCACAGAAAAGAAACAGTGCTTACATTCTTTGATGAATAGATATGTGAGAGTTAGCATGACTGTGTGGCCACTGTAGAGGTAGTCCCCACACATGGAGTGAGAGCCTGTGATGGTAAGACCTCCGCCTGCAATCATCTTCATCACTCGCCTCATCTGAGACTCCCAATCACCAAATAGCTGGAATGCATAACGCAGATAAAACACTGAATACGTGGGAGTCAGAGAGTAAGAACAGTTTTCATTTTTATGCGTATCTGCTCTGTTTGGATTTCTCATAAATATTTATGTTGTTTATGTTAAGATCTGCTATGGAATGAAAAGTGTTTTGCAATGAGAAAGATGAGGTCAGGCCCAAAGAATTAAAGATACTGAACATGTGAAGCTGTTTACATTGGTAGTCTTTCTCTTTCTCAGGAAGGACAGACATGAGGCTAATGAAAAGCCACAGGCCTGACAGATAACAAACGGTTTCCTGCAGATCACGTGGAGCAGATTTCCTGCTTCGCTGTATGCTGTCCTGCTCACACCCATTCCGGTGACTCACACAAACTGTTTGGGAGAGAGCTCACCAGGGAACTTCCCTCTCATAACTGCACCATAGCAACATCCAACATTTCTGTTTTCTTTTTTTTTCTTTTTTTTAACAGCTGCCTCTGGGCTCAAGCCACAGAGTTTGCTTGGCCAACGGAAATGTTTACACAATGGATTTTCCTCAAGCATAATATTATATTAATACAACAAGTAAGACTTTGTTCTTGACACAGCAATATTTAAATTAATGTTTAGCCTAGTCATAAGTCATGTAACTGAAAAGCTTTTCAACCATGTGTCTACAAACGGCAAAACTGAGTTCCACTACAATATTTTTAGGTTTGCTACAAACTTCATGTAAGGTATGGATAAAAAAGTAACAAAGAGAAGCTTATGACCTCAGTAATGGAGTATAGTTCTATGAATTTTCAAAATAAATAAATAAAGGTCTATCTTCAATAGCAACAGGATGAATATTTTGTGCTTTGATCCAAAACAAATGACTTTTCAAAAGACACCATGTATTATATAATTGTTTCAAAATAAAGCACAAGTCAGCTACCAAAGCACCCCATTCAACCTGTACTAATGCAGCTTTTATAATAGCTATTTGACAGGATTCTGCTCTTTCAGATTACAAATACGTCCTCTTCCACATTATCATTAAAGACATTAACAGTGTTTGCATAACACAGCACATAGTGAAACAAGCATTTTTATGCAACACAAATACTTCATAAATCTTTACTAGCCATACAACAATCTATCATCATTTGCTAAAGTCCAATGAAAAATACGTATGGATTTACCTTAGGAGAGCATTTGAAGTGCATCCCAGGTACAGGCAGAGTAGTGATGTACATTGTGATACACCTGTACAGGTAGAGTGTTCCTACAATAAAAAAGAAGCGGCGACCAACAATGGACCTGTGGGACGGTATATTTCGTGGTTAACCCTCAAAAAGTGTACAACCCTTGCACGGTGTCATAATAACTGAATGCTGTTTGATCATATACAAGTAGTGAAGTAGAAAGCAGTTTTGGTACCTACCTATATTTTAATAAGGCCCACTGAATTATCCAGAGGGCTACTAATATCATTCCATTAATCTCACATATAGAGAAAGCCCATTCCACTCTGTTGAAAAAGTCAAAAAATTTATCCGGCAAAGGTGGAGTAGCCTCCTTGGGAGGCACGCGTTCATGTACCACAGAAATCATGACAGTAGTGGAGACAAAGCAGCATATGGCATACACGAAGGCCACAGCGGTCTTCCCCCACTCGGTAGGGAATGTGGGATGGGATGGCTCTGGGATGGGTATCCGAACCAACTCTTTGTGGAAGCCATTTACCATTCCATTCCGTTTGGACTTACTGACAGGAGCAGCATCATTTTCAAGATGGAGGATGGCATGTCCATTGGCATGTCCGTTCTTATGTTCCTCCATATGGTGTCCAATTTTGAGCGTCTCAATCTTCTCCATGAGCTGTCTCCCTCCATCTGAGGTGACCCGTAACAGAGGAGGTTTCTGGAAATCTGCCTTAGAAAGCTTCAGCAAGCCTTGTCCATTTACATTTTGAAAACATTCCATATATTCCTGCATGCCCTCTTCCATCAGCCATTGAGAGACTTCATCCACTGACCAAAGTGCCACTTTATTCATATCAGTCCCTAGGATTGGACAGGACAAAACATTAACTGAATGACAGTGTAGAGCTCTCGGGAGCTAGAACGCTTCCCCAATGATTCTCATGATAGAGTAAATAGACTGGACAAGCACATCTAAAAGTCAAAGCCACAAAAGTGCAAAACCAAACAAACAAACAAATAAAATAAGAGGCATTGGCCGTGGTTACTTTTAACTTCTTACAATGTGCTGAAAGAAAGATTTGGTTCTAGAAACTTTACTGGAAAATGTATTCATGTAAACTGATATCATACTAGGCACATTTGTTTCTGTGTGAATTTGCACCATACATAACCTTAAAACGGGGAGATATTTACTTATTCGTTTACTTATCTACGAAACAACGGATGAATGAATAGCGCTTGGACATTGTTGCAACACTCAAAAGTAACGGAATAAGTAATAGGAATATTTCGAAAATAGGGTTCATTTAAGTTCAAACATGGTGAAAGAGCTGAACAGTCTTTAATCACTATTTCCCTACACGGTAATGTACCAATCATTCATGCAGTGGGTGTAGCGATTAGCTAACATCCTTCAAACTAAAGCAAATCTTTTTCAGTTTCGGTAGAAACCCCACTCTAACACGTGCGCGACGTTCAAGGGAGCGTGTAAGAAGTCATAATATTTACGTTACCCATAATATATTACCCTTAATATCAACGTTTTAAAAACAAAATCACAAAATGTATGGCTGCTGCCTCGTACAGCGTGAAATTTCGAATAAGTGACAAGCCTGTGAATCATCACCTGACACGACAATATCAACGAATATACAACTCTTGGAAAAGGGAAAAACCGAACGTTTCAACCCGTTTCTAATATTGTATCAGCCAGAAATTCACTTCTGCTCTAAACCGGGCCACAAACTTACCTCAAGAAGTTAAAAGAATCATTATACTTTCCGAAATAGCTCAGTTCGTTCGCACGTCATCGACCAGATTACAATTCGAAATCTCAAATTGTTGGGCAGTGGCGGAATAGAGTGAAGTGAATTCAAGTATGGCCCCTGCTCTAAAGAATTCTAAGAACTCGTGAGCGTGTTAGCAAGGGTGTGGTAAATCTGTTTACAATTGTGCTCCTCGGGTAGGGGGAAGGGTCGTCTTCTTACGCCATTTGGTTTACATTACAGTAGGTGTCCCTGAAACGAGGTTGTCATTAAAAGCGAATTCGTATGTTACGTTACTGTTAACTGAAAGAATTTGTGTGCGCGTGTATACAGGACCGAGCTACTGTGAAGTTGAGGAGAAGACATGATGATAATAAATTGTGCATGATCAATAAGTGTCTGTGCAAGGTTCCCTGACTATCAAAGCGTACATGTTATGGGAGTTGTTAACTATTTTTACTTACTGAGAATAATCGAATGGACGTGTTCTGCCTTGTAACATGAAATACTGAAATATCTCCATGTAAGCAAGATTGATGCAATGCTATTGCAACAATTGTGGTGACGTTGGCTTCCTCTTCTTTCTCTACAACTTCGCCAGGGTAACTGCATTATGTTAACATAAACTGAGGAAAGTGCTATAACAGTTGGACCACAGACATGACTAATTCGTATAATATAATCATGAACGCATGCTGCTAAAATTGGTAAATTACGTTTTAGATCTAAACATTTCTTATTCTGTTATTCAGAAAAACATATATTGCATATCGGAACACAGTATTCTTCTCATTATGGTTTCATCTGAGAATGACAAGTGTGAAGCACTTACATTTTATCACGCTCCAAACACACACCTCCAAGTCAGACTGAACAACTAGATGTGGTACTATAGTCTTCACTGGTTAAAATCAGTGGTGCTCGGCTACACTGAGTAGTAGATATAGTAACTTGAGTGGCAGAAATCAATTCAGCTGTATTCCTGAGTCTATGTTTGTGAGGTTGTGCTGAAATAATTGTTAACCTGTTGTTTCTGAACCGAGGTTATAGGACAGGTAGTGGAAGAGCTGCAGACCAGGCCAGAGAGTTGTGCCATATATTAAGTTTACCCAGAGGTTCAAAATGCACATTTGTTCATATACGTCATGGTCTGATAACTTTTAACAGTCCACCTGTCATATATAATGTATTTATTGCTCACTCTATTCATAACCAAAGAAAAAATGTTTTAGTAGAATCAATCCATATGTGTTCAAGACAAGTCTCTTGTGTCGTCATCACAATATGATATGTGCCTCGTGACCATACAATTTTGTGCGGACTTTCTGAACAGCTACAGATATAGTTCTTCTCAGTGAGGTCATTCCCTTACATTTACAGTAGACTCTGCTCTGAGTCCATGGTTTGGATGGTTTCATCTGTGTTAGTCTGAAGTTATTTGACAAGTCTTTCTGTGCACTGTTTTGTGCTGTAGGTGGTTTTCTTACTCATAGTTCTGAGTGAGCACCCCCGCACAATTTGTAAGTTATTTGGTTTGGCACTCATATGGAGAAGTCCTCTACACTAGTACACAAAACACTGAAAAAACACCAAAGCAAGATATTAAAACAAGATGAGAAAAGATAGATGAGAAACTTCTGTTAATTCTGGTCTCCTCTTTATATAAAGTATAGATGACGTATTACTAGCAAATTGATTGCAATATGAGATACGTTTCAACCCTAAACTTCTATTTACCTCTTTAACAGGCCCTGCTATAAATGACACAACACTGCAGAGCATAGAATTGTTGTTTTTCTCCATACATAAATTGAGCAATACAAGGTCAATTAAGTCCTCTTAGACAATGGTCAAATTTAGTCCATGGAAGGTGGAAAAGGTGGAAAAATTTACTCAATGTCAGTGTCATCGTTCAGACTAGCTACGGTACTTGAAGAAGTTACATGTTTGTACACAAACTGCGTATAAAACTGTTAAGAATGAAATCCGTGAAGATTCTCTGTCATCCAGGTCATAGTCATCCAAGAAGGGTCAAGTCAAGGGCAACTGGACTTGGTTGTAGATTCTTGAAGAAGTTTCACGTCTCATCCAAGAGGTGTCTTCAGTTCTGACTGACTGGTGGGGGAGTCCCAGGTATTTAACTTCTGTGGGGTCGTTCTCAAGGCCATCATGTGACTTGGTAGTTGATAACAACCCCACAGAGGTTAAATACCTGAACTGAACTGAGGAAGCCTCTTGGATGAGAGTTGAAACATCTCCAAGAATCTACAACCAAGTCCAGTTGCCCTTGACTTAACCCTTCTTGGATGTTAAGCATGAATTAATGTTAAAATTTTGTTAACAATAAACAAGAGGAGAAGAATGAACAGCTTAGTCTTTGACACACATCACATCGACACTATCTGTTAAAATTTGGCTGCTGCATAGCTCTCAGTTTGTGTCATATCTGATATGACGGAATCTCATATGATATCATTCTGTGTCATTCACCCTAAAGGAAAGGAGAGTTTTCCTGAAACACAGAGGTGTGTGTATTAAGTTGCTTCCTCTCCATGTTCTATTCTAAATATGTCCAATGAGCTAAGGAACCTCAAATGTATTTTTTATGTTGTAAGTTAATGTACTACAAAAGTAATTCTACATACAAAGCCTATTCATGTTGATGTTACTTTCAACATAGATTGAATATCTGCAAAATATCTATGGAAAAGTTGAAAACTTGACAAGTCATTTCATTTGACTGAAGTCATTTGATTGTTCCTTTCTACATTTATGCTAACACATGAGATCATGTTATACTTTCCTCCCAGTGAGATGTTAAACCATCATATACCTAAATGTGGAAATATATGTATTTCCTGTGTAATGTTTTGTTTTGTAGTACTGTGTGAAAAACATAATGCTATGGAAAATAAACATTCCTTTCAGGACTAGTCTGAGCACATGCTCCACTACCAAATACAGCTTTGAATGGTGAGATTTACTGAGTACATTTCACTTCCATATTACTACAAAGTTTGCTGTCATACAATTCTATGCCACCCCAAATACACAAACAGACACACACACACACACACACACACACACACACACACACACACACACACACACACACCATTTTAGCTTACCATTCATCCAGTTAACAACAGCCATGAAAATCAAGCTGTCTCCTGTTCTTGCTCCAGCCACGAAATCGTAATCACTCCCAAACAGTTCAGCCTCATACTTTTCAGTCACTGAGTGAGAATGTCCCGCCCATCTGGTGACTAACAGACTCTAGCCACAGAAATATCTCATTAACTCACTCATCGAACTGGCCATTGCACAAAAAGGCT
The DNA here is from genome assembly GCF_902362185.1 of Chanos chanos. NCBI lineage: Eukaryota > Metazoa > Chordata > Actinopteri > Gonorynchiformes > Chanidae > Chanos > Chanos chanos. Next base: position 44,203,643 of record NC_044499.1, on the reverse strand, counting down.
CCCACATGACTGTTTCCTTGAAACTGTGAGAAGTGGAAGGAGTGCTCAGTCAGTTGCTTGGTTACATCTTAAAAATACATAATCAAGTAACCACAAGGACTGGAATCTTTTAATATTAACTTTAAGTAATGGTGATGTAGTCTTGCAAGAGCGCTATTCCTTCACAGTGTGTGTGTGTGCAATCACAGAGATTTACAGATTTCTTACTAAAAAAAAAAAAAAAAAAAAAAGCCGATGCCTGGTTTATATGAGTACAACACTAATCAGAGGACGATAACATCCACCATTCAGTGACAGTTCTGTGAGGAACTCAACTCCGCTGTGTAAATCACAAAGGATTTTGATCAGCAATAAGGTGTGAAAACAAAAGCTTTCAAAAGGTTTAGTGAAAACCTCACCAGATACAACAAAAGGTAAGAAAGGTAGGTCGCCATTGTACTGAGTAGGATTTCTTTTCCATCCTTTCTTTCCCCATTCCATTTAGAACGCCATTTGTTTACAAAAAGTGGGTTTTTGGTTACGGAACTCCTTAAAGTTTGCAGAGCAAACAAAGGGTGTAAGAAACTGAACACAATGACAACCCTTCAAGCTCTCACCTGTATCGTATTTCACAAATCACACAGAAAAAGAAAAAAAAAAACCTATCTTGTACAGGATGTGACTGGTTAACTAGCGTATGTTTGGTTTTCAAGGTATTATGTGAGCTGGCTACAATTTCATGCCACAACAACAATACCTTTGGCTTTAAATGGATAAAATGAGCTTATCAAATTTACTTTCAGACTGAGCTTGTATAGTAAATTACATTCCTGTTGAATATAAGTTTCTCATTTTTCTGGTCCAGTGCTCAGTCAAGCTAAAACCTGTAATCCTTGCTGTAGGAGACTGCAAAGACAGAAGAGAAATCTATTGGTGTCTGTCACCAGCGCGGTGCATAATAAGACTGCACATTTAATTTCATGGTAGCTTTAGCAGTTCAAGTGAATGCACTACTTGAACTGATCTTCAATCAGAGAGGAAATGGGAAGACTGCAGAGGACTCCAAAAACAGGTGAAAACCTAAAACAAACCTTCCAAATAAATTGTAACCTGATGAGGATTTGTTCAACTGATTTCACTAAGCTCTCAAAGAGTTTCCAAAAGGGATGAAATTTGAGACTCTAATGAATAAAATGTTGAGGGAGCGGGTTGTCAAGTCATTGCAACAGCTGGCTACATACCATTAATTACTGAACAGATATCAAACTCTGATTGGTCAGGCTCTTGGAATAGCTTCTGGACTGGTCGCTCATGTCGTTCTTAGTAACATATTGTTGCTGCCATAATTAAGGTTTGTAAAAGCAGACAATGATTAAATTCTATTACTTAATTGACTTTATAATGAAATATCCCATGCTTGTGTCCACTGAAGCAAGAGTCCTAAAGCAATTTATGGAAAGAGGTGAAGAGACCACACCATTTAATTCTCCAAATATTATATCGGGGGAACAATACACACACACGAGTTACAAATACATCTTTTTCAAGCCACAGTTGATAGTAAATAGCCTAGGAATTGTCGTTGAAACCACATCATTGTAAACGTAAAGACGTTTAAAAAGAAAAAGTCCAGACCCAGCACTCTTGTGTTTTCACACAAACAATGCCTGAGATCGTGGCATGCGCTTACAATATTTATCATGTGTGGATGTGGGTTGCTGGACAAGTGCTCTACTAAAAAGGTTTTAAATTTTTAACATTTTGTAGGGACAGCTTCACAACAGTCTATCAGATGACAGAGCTCAACAGCGCTATTCAACAACTGAATCACCCTCTGTGTGCCATGAATTTCATGATTCAGACATTCTCCGAGACAGTGGTTTAAAATGTAGACTATTGTTCATCTGCTAAAAAAAATGTATATTTGCACACACGTTACAGACAGATCCATGACTGTTTGAAAAGGATATCTCTGTTTTTGACCTACAGTATGCATGAGGAAACTTTTCTCAGAGTTCACGTAATAGGAAAGCTGTGAAGATTAAGCTTTACAGGGCCCTTATGGGCAAAAAGATTTGGTGCACTGAACAAAGAGGAAGTCACATGTCTAACACGGTGAACTCTCAGAACAGACATAAAATATCCAACACCTAGAATTCCGGGAAAGAATTTAAAAGTACACGTTCTCCAAATTTCCTCGAGGTGCAGTAAAACAAAGTCCAGAAGGAGGTCAGGTATAAAACACTGGCTAAAAGGAAGCAACAATCCAACAAATTCATTCAAAAGTCAAAAAATGATGGCAACCAGCAAATGTAATTTGTCATAGCAAAGCTTCCTCGCCAAACAGTCAACAAAGATGCAAGAGATTTGATCAAACTTTTGCTCTAGACAAAACACTTTAGCAGTCTGGAGTGTTTGTCATGACACTTATCGCCTGAAAAAAGAGACGCATCTGTGTACTGTAAACTTTTAGTGTTGTTTATCTCTAATATGAAATTTTGCCTCTCTTATCACTGTCACAAAACAGTAATGTTAAAAGAGACATGTGCTTACAATGAACCTTATGCTTATGAATTCTTATGCTTATGAACCTTATGCTTTCTGTTCCCTATGAAAAATCAAAACTGCATTACTAGATTGTTTAAGAGACAAAACAGAGTATGCTACAGCTGAATCTGTGAGACTTTTGAAGCTCCAAGAGCTTAATACTAACTACTGACATTCTATGACTTTGACAGCTTTGATTGCGTCGCCTCCAGTGAATACTGCAACTTTAAGGAGATGGACATAAAAGGTTTATCATCAATCTATCTGATAGTTTCACTGCAATTTTTTTTTAGCATTTTAATCTGTCCAAGCAACATATCTTAAGTGACTTTAGGCCTAAACCAAACTGCAGTTTAGCAAAAGTTAACCTTTACAGGAACTAATGACCTATTTTGTTGACCCTCACTGAGAAGTTCATGGCGATGTAAAAACAATGGATGACCCTTATATTAAACAGAAGAGCATTATGGGAACGATAATTCTAGCTTGTTTTAAACGTCTGCAGATTTTCAATGGTAACTACGTCAGAACTAAGCCTGAAAGCACTGAAGGTTATTTTGTGACACAGTCAGGTAGACATTCTTGAACAAAGGGAGATTTAATCAAAATGTCCCCTCCTTGCTCATTCAGTTAATCAAGAGTTCCTAAAAACAGGTTAACAGCTGAATTGGTCCACAGAGCTTTTGTTCAATGATAAGAGAAATTAACCCTGGGGTTTTGAGCTAGTGAATGTGTCACTGTGCAATTCTAATTAATCATAGCCAGGGGGGATCCCCCTTACTCAGACAACAAATAAAAGCCTAAACGTCCAGCTCTATTAGTACAACCTTAAGAGGAGCGGAAAGGAGTTGGTGTAAAACTCAAAATTTTACCTTACCCTAGCAACACAGTAAGTTATGAATAGCTCATTTGAGGTAAATCGCGTGTGTGTGAGAGAGAGGTGGGAGAGTGAGAGAGAGAGCAACAGAGTGAGAGTGAATGAGAGAGAGAGAGAGAGAGAGATGTTTAAACATTCTGTGACAAACTGAAAAGCCTTATATTAAATGGTGTATTCTTAATCTGTATTAAGCTTGCTGCATTACCTATCATTTGTCACAAGGAAATGCCTCCTTCTCATGCTGATACTCTTAGTTGAAGCAAACAGCAAGTAAAATATTCAGTACTGATTATTTTGTTGGAAAACTTTAAAAAGACACCTGGACAACAGAGATGAGGTTTAGTATTATGAATGACAGTGGAGAAAATGAGTCGTTAATATTTACCTTGTTTTCAAACCCCATCTTAACTTTGGTTGCTTACCTTATGAACATAAGCTAAAGATTTGTGGTGCTTAGTGGCTTCATTAAAACCATGTCAATGTAAAGTTTCAGCTTACTTTAAACATAAGACAAAGTGTAAGCAAATTTTAAACAAACCATAGCACGTTCATCAACAGTTCCGCATGTTAGAGTCAAATGCTATACTAGGAGCAGGTGTCCCCGCTCAGGGAGCGAATGTGTCATATTTTCCATAAACACCAGAGCCCTTTATTTATGTAAATAGCAACAACAGGGAGCAGAAAACAGACAGCACATTAGGAACAGGCCTCTCCATGAGCAGGGTGACTGGGAGCACATGAAAATGAGATGCACTTTCCTTTAAAATGTTTCTCTCCTCCCCATAAAATACATATGTTTTACTGTATGCCTAGTTATACAAAGCCAGACCATTTTCATGCAATGTTGGACAACACATAATATGAACATGAGGGCAGTGCATTCAAAGTTAACATCTACAATTAATGTTTGTGTGGAAAAAAGTAATACTATTAAATATTGCTCTAGTAAGTTATTATGTTTATATTTTAAAATCTGAAATATGTATCCTTTTTAAGGGAGCTCTAGGGAGAAGTTCCAGCCCCTCATGATTCTATGGTTAGAATAATTCAATAAGAAGTCATTTTCATGTTAGGACACCAGAGAATTTATTTTAAAAGTCCGTGCTCATCAAAGGCCTCAGGCTTCCAACTAGCATGTGTCTTTCCGAATCCCCCCTTTCTACCAAGTTAATTTGAGAGGGGAAAAAACCCTTATATATACTGTCCCTACACAGATAGCAAACAAACATGAGACCAAAAGCCTGTGATGAATGCATACCTGAGGAACAACAAAATTTCAGCCCATCGAATATAGCTGTATATAAACCACGTCTTGGTAACTGCATGGACTTTAAACTCACACTGACAACATAACAGGAAGAACAAATAGTTCTTTAACTTAAATAGTTCTTTAACTTTAGCTTAACATTGTTATGCCAAAATAATTTACAGAAACGGACATCTATGGGCAGTTCTTCAAATGTTCTTTGAATTGTAGGTATTTAAATGGTATTCTATGTATAGTTCATTATACTATATACTATATATTCTGATGATAACAATGTATTTTTTTTTTTCATTCAAATGATATCTATACCACCCATTAAAGGTCGCAATGTCTTTTTATTGGGTGGCCTGCAGCTCCCCCGTCTGGACTTTTGCGATACTGTTCTACATTAGCTTTAAATGTGCGAAACCCTCACGCCTTGTGACATTGGGAGGGTGGGAGGCAGGGAGGGGTGGTATTTTCCACTGCACATTTTGTAATTTTCAGAGAGCCACAAAGCAATGTACTAACTGTGACTTAGCGTAACTTTTGCTCAATGTCACCAACGTTTTTGACGCCACCGCCCTCACATCAGATTCTTCAGCGTCTCCTTTTTCACAAAGAACTGTTTTCATTCAATCATAAGGCTTAAGCCCGAGAATACCCACATACCTAAATTATCACTTTGAGTTAGGAACTTACATACCCTTCGGTTACAACAGCCGTTTATTTACTTTTTTTTTTTTTTAATCTATTTTTAATCGCTCATGTATTAGCCATACCTGTACATTCTCTCACTCAAAGGCCAACAAACTCAGCGGTATGCTTTGTTGGCCACCATTTCAAAGCGATCAAAGTTCAAAATGCGACGGCAACTCATTTGTTTCCTTGCACCATTAAAGCAGCCAACACGAGTCAGCATTAGCAGAGGAAGGTTTGGTTGTGGCAAACATATCTTTCTGTCTGCTGTACAGTATGAAGTCGATTCTGTCTAATAGGAAATTTCTTATCACTGCTTTATCTATAACGCTGGCACGGTTTTCATACAGCCAACTTGCGAAACCATCAGTACCAGCGATTGCAAATTATTTTGGAACGAAAAGTAGATATGAGGATGTGAATCCACACCTTTTGGATGACATTGTGTCTATCAACAAATCTCTGTTGGGACCACCGTCCTCGAATTGCCATGCAGTCCACTTGACTGCGGTCATTAGACACGGAACACGTTACCCAACGACAAAGAACATCAAAAGGATGATTCGCCTTTATGATCTTATTGCAAGTGCGGCAACGAGTCCTCAGCCATGGGTAAGGGAAATTAAAACTGAATGGAAGATGTGGTACACTGAGGATATGGATGGCAAACTTGTGGAGAGAGGAAGAGACGATCATAGGCATCTGGCTATCAGGTTGTCCAAATCATTTCCAACTTTGATATCCAAGGAGAATCTTCTAAACAACAACCTGAAGTTTATCACTAGTTCCAAACACCGGTGCATCGATAGCATCCAAGCTTTTCAAGAAGGCCTGTTCGGCCTCTGGAATATGGAAGGTACAAATGAGATATTTACAATATAGTCAAGTTTTCAAAGTGAAAATGATAGAGGCAATGTTTGTTTGTTTTCATTAATCGGTAAACAGTTACAGATAGGACATAGGAGTCCACTGCCAAATAACCTACTTTGTTCTGACCACTCATATCTGGTATTGGGTCCTTTTTAGGGTTGTTTCTATTCTATATGAAGTGATAAATAAGCTCAACGCTTCATATAAGCTTCATATGTGCTATGTGAAATCAGGAAAATACTGTAAAGAAATGAGATTGCTTGAACTCCTTTCTTTTGTTGACAGGGTATGTTCATTCACTTTGTTCATCACTGCACTCTTAAGCTCTGTGCACATTTTCTTAATTTTCTCTGTCAGTTTGTTGGCTGTATTAACTTCAGCTTTCATTTTATGCCGTTTCAGATTATGATTTCAAACACACTGTGGATGATACCCTGATGAGATTCTTCGATCACTGCCAAAGGTTTGTTGAGGATATTGAAAACAGCAAAACCGCTCTGAAAGAAGTGTCTCTGTTTAAGTCTTCGGCGGAGATGGGGATAGTCCAGAGGAAAATTGCTGATAAGCTGCAACTTCCCCACAGCCTTGTGACAGCAGGTTGTATGTTTTATCATGTAGGGTCATTTGTGTACACCCAGTAAACAAACTTTTGCAAAACAGACCAGTCCATTTTCACAAAGCCTTAATGGCTAATCATCTACCATCAGGGAACATCTTGTGTCATAGTGTTTTCACTTATCATATCTTTCACATATCATACTAGTCAGGCAATGAGTTAAGATTATCTATTCATACTGTTTAGCCTCTTGTTGCAGCTAGTCAGTCTTGATTAAAATCTTTCAGGCAAGCCAACATACTTGGCAATTCCGCTCATGGAAGGAAAAAAAAATCATTGAATTTCGTGAGTAGTTTTAGAATTTAGGGAAATCATTAGGTTGTAGGGTGGACATTTTTCAAACCATTTAATTTAATATAATTATTCTTATTTAATATAATTATTCTTAAAATAGGGAAACTATTGTCAGAAATTAAGTCCTTGATGCCTTGTGTAAGTATGTAAATAATACAGTCAATAATTAATTATACTTTGATTACTTGTATTCGTATTTGTGTTTGTATGGTGCACCAACACACTAAGAAAAATTCCTCATAGGTGTAAAGCTACTTGGCAATAAACCACATTCTGATTCTGATTCTGATTCTAATTTTCTCACCAGATTTGGTTGAGGCAGCATTCTTCTTGTGCTCATATGAGTTTGCCATTAAGTCTGAGAACTCTCCGTGGTGCAATCTTTTTGATGTGCAGGATGCTAAAGTAAGTATGCTGTACACCTCTTAACTGTTGATATTAATATCAGAAAAAAAAGTTCTGTTATAAGTAAATTGTTGAGTCTTTATATGCACACTCTTGTTCATGGCAGTCCTAAAGAAAGACCATGCCAAACACGTGCTGCTGCCTATAGTGATGTCGATGATGATAATTATGATAATAATATTATTCCAAATATAAGATCACTAAAATTGTTCAAGAGATATGGTAGTTTATGCCCTCCTTTGTGTGTATTTGCCTGTGTCAGGTTTTGGAATACAAAAATGATCTTAAACAGTACTGGAAAAGGAGCTATGGACATGACATCAACCGCAAATCCAGTTGCACTCTCTTTCATGACCTCTTCAGGCGCCTTGATGAAGTTGCGTATGACCTCAGGTGAGTTTTACAAGGGTTCAAAAGCCTAATAATTATAAACCAATGACGTACCATCAAATCAGTCTAGGGTATTAAAAAGTCAACAGTTTTTTAATTTTGTAGCAGGTATAATTGCAACAAAACTGATAACAGCGAGAGCCATTAACACTTACAAATATCCATTATTGTATTTTTCTGAGTCAAAGGAAGGACTGATTATCCTGATGCCACGTTGTCTTGTGTAGTGTCATTTCTAGTCTCCTTGCATAAGCTAGTCATTATTGTGTTTGTCATCAGCATAGCAGAGTGCTTCAGGGCATTTCTCCTTGTTTCGTATTCTGTAAAGCTCGCTAGGTCTTTGGTTGAAATTCTACCTGCTACGTGGCAAAGACTATTATGCTTCCTCTTTGTGCGTCACTGAACTTAGAATTAGCCTACAGAGGTGTGTGTCACTGAGCTTATAACTAGCCTACAGAGGTCTTATCAGTCAATGTTAAAATTCTTCAAATTAAATCTCAACTTCTTTTGATTCCAAATTTAACTTAGAGTGTGAATTATACAATGATAATGCGGAGGGTCGGGTCGGGGTCAGGCTCAACTTTTTCTCCAGGGCTACATAGCATAGGAAACATAGGGGGTCCAAGTCTTAAATGGCCCCACCCAGTCTCCCAGTAATTTGAACCCTCTTACACATTGAACGATCTGTGTTTATTTTTACTTGTTAGGAATGGTCAGATAAAGAAGACGGCGACCATTCAGGTTGGACATGCTGAGACCCTTCTACCTCTGCTCACTCTTTTTGGCTTCTTCAGGGATAATAAGCCTCTTACTGCAGAGGACTTTTCGCAGCAGCAAAATCGCACATTCCGCACGAGTCAGATAGTGCCTTATGCTGCAAACTTAGTCTTTGTCCTGTATGACTGCAGTGATGGGCTCAGACTGCAGTTCCTGCTCAATGAGAAACCTATGGCTTTTCCTGATATAAGTACGCCAACACCATTATATGATACTGTCAGGAAGCACTACAAAGAGCTCCTGGATGGGTGTAACTTTGAGAAGGAGTGTGCATCACCCAAAGCCAACTTTAAGAATTCTGAACTATGAGAAGCAAAAGAAGTGAATGACTAAACACCTTGACCAAATAAAATTGTTTTTTTTTTTTTTTTTTTACCTTTTTCCAAAATATATTGTATCTTTTAATTGTATTGAAGCTGTTTAAGGCACAGCGTTTGTCCACCTTTGTTTGCGTTACATGTGTTCTCATATTGAGAATGATTGTGTGTGTATGTGTATGTATACACAATATACGTACACACCCACAAACTGGTTTTCAGCTACTTCTGTGTCATGTGATGTTAGGAGGTCCTTTGACTATATTTCTATACTTTATGTACTCTGATCATATTTATGAGAAGGAAGTTCTTCCTTCAAACTGTGTGATTCAAAACTGATATCTGTTGAATTGAGGATTGTTTACAGATAGGTTCATTGTAATTCACTGGCTTTAGGGTACCAAATTTTCTGACGGGTTACGGGGCCTTTGCTCTTGCAGATATTTTGTTAAATAATTTGCCATGTCATCTGTAATTGCAGATTTCATTTCACTTTTTGTTGTGAGACAAGTTTTCAATGTTTGAGAGAGAAGGGTTTGCATCTAAGTTGACACAACCTAACCGACATTTATGTCGTAAAAGTCCGCTACCTCAGCCAGTTAGACCAAAGTCTTTGTTGGTCTGGTCATATGACTCCTGTTGAAACATCCTGTAAATTGGACGACAAGAGTGGGCAAAGAAAATTAATGATTAAAAAAATTATTATTTTTTGTCAATATTCTCTGTTATGCTTTTGTGAGAAACTATTAAATGTTGTGAATTTTGAGGGAGGGATTTTTGCTTGTATTTGTCATTTTGTTCTGTTCTTTCAGTTTTAATGAATGAACTTTTTTCACTGGTTTTTGCTAAATAAATTTGTTTTTATTCTGATAAAAGAGGTCAGATTACAGTGTACTACAGTTTTAAATTGTATTTAAGCAGAAAGTTGGCTAATGACCCTTAAACTAAAACAAAAGGAAAAGGAGGTTGTTTTGAAGCAAGCTTTGAACAGTGCACCACTTCAGGGGCCACACAGAAATGAATAATTGGTGATCATTTTATCCCAAACAACCATTTCTTAAGGAAGAAAACTGGGATTTAGTACTCCAATAGACAGTTACATATTTTACGTTAACCCATGAAACTGCTTAAGTAACACATTTTGTAAGGCTTTAGTTCCCCTTTTCTGGTGATTAATGACTGGAATGTCGGCGGACACTGCTTTTTTTGCTAATACTGAGGAAAAATCATCCCACGAACGACAGAGAAAGTGTAAGAAAGGGCCGGGCTGGGTTTCAATGGATTTTCTATTGAAGATTTGACTCAGCCCAGTGGGTTGTCGTGATTCTGACGTTTTACTATGTAAGCAGGGCTATACAGTTCTGTGTAATAGGCTTGCAGGAAGAGCACTGGCCGCTGGAAGTGCAACGTGTCGAAGACATCTGAGACCTGTTCGATCTCTATCATTAACTCACACGGATCCGGAACTTCTCAAGGAAAACGCCGAAAGTTACTAAACGGACACAAAATGTCTGGGATTAAAAAGCAGAAAACGGTAAAGTAGAACAGTACTGTCCAGTTCAAAAGTTTTGTTATGAGTGTTAACAAAACTAACGTGAAGGAACATTGTCGTTCACGTTAGGAACGTACAAAGATAATCTGTACATCGCTTTCTATGCAAATTTGTTTCGGTGTTCCCATTTCGTCTTCGGAAATGGCTGGGTACATAAGCAAATTTGTTTTGCATTCAGCAAAGCAGTTTAAGAGAGTGATGTTCACTTTCGAAGAGTTTAAGGAATGTTGAGTATTTTGCGAACGTAAAAGCAGACTGCCACGATTGCAAATAATGACATGACATTATCACGTGAATATTTAACACTTAGTTTGTTGTAATGTAGCCTATTTGATTATTACATGTATTGTTTGTCACAGAGGACATAAAGTATTTGTTAGGTAAATGTTTTTTTTCACAATTTGCAGACTCTTCTGAACAAGGTGTTGCAGAAGAATGATAAAAAGATAGAATAATTTAAAGAGTTAAGGCATTGGGGGGCAGTCCATTTTACAGAGGGAAAATTATGCAGAAGAGGGTAATTTTAGATAGTGTACCGTAAAGCGTGCAGAGTTACAATTGACACTGAACGCCCGAGTATGTTGGTGTTATAGAAATGCCTGTTTGGCTAAATGTAATTTGAGTTTGACGGCCTATGAATTGAGAGTCTTGTTTTTATGAATCTGAGAGACGCTTTATTCTTCCTGACGCTCATGAATGGAGCGGAGTTGTCGAGTTTGTCTGAGGTGTACAGCGGAGAGACATGGCGTTATTCCAGGCTGCAGCTGGGTGACCACCACTCTGCTGCTTAGCATGAATAGACTTGTTTGTTCCTCCAGCCTACTTGCCTCCCTCTCCCCCTCTCTCCATTCACCTTTGATTTCACACTGGATGACTAACTGATTTTCAAGCATTCAATGTTTCTCACACTGCCTACAGTAGTAAAGTTGTGTAAGAGCAAAGCCGTTTTCTCTTCCTTTTTTTATGTGAGGTATTTACCTTTAAATTTTTGTTTAATAATGCTGTTCGTCCATGTCAGCACTGGTTGCAGTTGCAACACAACTGACAAAGCCTGCTCATCTACTCAACAACGCGAATGTTGAAAGACTTATTGGCTCAACCCTCTACTATACTGGGGACATTTTATCACCAGTAGATGCAAATAAATACAAATACAAAGCAAATCAAAGCCTACAAGTCAAATATAGTATGATGTTATAATATAATAGGGCTTTCATTAGATTAGCACAAAATTGTTTAGTTGGGGTACTGTACATTATTCATTAATATGAGTAGCTTTACCTAATGAATTACAGAGTGTTATTCAAGCCAGTGATCAGCACCAGATTTGTGTAATACTTTCTGAGCACAGGCACCAGTGACTGTTTTCTTATGATTGTTTATGTGTGTTTATCATATGTTGTGTCTTAACTGTAACATGCTGCCTTCATTAGGATCTTCAGAGAGCGACCAATGTTGTGTACCAGGCTCATCACGTGAGCAGGAGCAAGAGAGGTCAAGTTGTAGGAACCAGAGGAGGTTTCCGGGGTTGTACCGTCTGGTTAACAGGTGAAAACGCCCATTATTGTTCTCGCAGGAGTTCATTCCTCTACGTTAAACAGATTGTATAAGATTCTTATCAAACTTATCTGGAAATTCAAGTTTATCTGCTCTCACAGTAACAGAATTATGGAATTTTCCCCCTGGCCTTTTTTGACTGCCTACCGATAGGTGCCCCGTCTAGTCCCAGGCTATAGAGACTAACCGAGGTTTTATATCTGTTTCCTGGGCCATAGCTTGTACAGTCCTGCTCTAGACAAAGGCAGGGACTCTAACTGGTCAAAGGGTGGAGTGTAAGATTGTTTGTGTAAGCGAAGCTAATACAGGCCAGAAACAATCACGTCATTGTCTAACTGCAAGTGGAAGATAGCTATTCATTAAAGAGAGCAATGGGCCAACAAATTCCAATCAGAAAGCATTTTGTTACGCTCAACGCCAACAAGCATTTTATATCACCATTCAGGTCTGTCTGGAGCAGGAAAGACCACAGTTGGGTTTGCTTTGGAGGAGTATTTAGTTTCCCATGCCATCCCGTGCTATTCACTTGATGGTGACAATATTCGACACGGGTTGAATAAAAACCTGGGCTTCACATCAGCGGACAGAGAGGAAAACATAAGACGCATAACTGAAGTGGCGAAGCTGTTTGCCGACGCTGGTCTCGTTTGCATAACGAGCTTCATTTCTCCATTTGCGAAGGTGAGGTTCTGGTGTGGCTACTGAAGTACATTTTAATGAACAGAAACAAACATCAATCACATTTCACTTTACAAGTTCATATTTTGTGACAACATCCATCCTACTTTATTTCAAAATTTGTGAACCGCCCTGACCGTTGATAAATGTGATACACGTCAGCTGTACATAAACTTATCTTGCTTGTTTGTCTTGACCCAAATGTATGTAGGACCGAAATGAGGCCAGAAGAATCCATGAAAGTGCAGGGCTGCCGTTTTTTGAGGTGTTTGTAAATGCCCCATTAGAGGTGTGTGAGAGCAGGGATGTCAAGGGTCTCTACAAGAGAGCCCGTGCTGGAGAGATTAAAGGTATTACTTTGTCTGACACACACACACTGCTGCCCGAGATCTGGATATTTTAACAGTATTTTGGTGCTAATAAATTCATATATAGCAGTGTATTACAAACCCATAGCATTCACATTTAGTACCCCCACTATGGACGTGTGCTACTTTACTTTGTTCAGAAAGGATGACCCTGGTTTGATAGATATTCAATAGTACACTCTTTGTGATTTCCCCAGGTTTTACAGGGATAGACTCTGACTATGAGAAGCCAGAGACACCCGAACTTGTGCTGAAGACAAATGAGCTTACAGTGAGTGAGTGCATTCAAATGGTGGTGGAGCTCCTGAAGGAACAGGTGAGATTTTGTTTATTCGCTTACATTTTATAACTGAACTCCCCGTACCCCTTTGTTTCAACACTGAACTGTGGGGATACCGGATGTGTTTCAGAGATAATGTAGGCCAATGGTTGATACAATGAGCTGCTCTTTGCTTTACAGGGTATTGTACCCACTGGTGTGACAGAGGAAGTAAATGAGCTCTTTGTTCCTGAAAACAAGCTGGACTTGGCATTGAGTGATGCCAACGCATTGCCCACTATAAGCATAACAAAGGTAATTTGCTTTTGAGCAAACCACAATATCAACATACAACTGTGTTGTATGAGGAGGAATATCCATAAATTAAAAAAAAAAGAAAAACTCAGTTAAACAGAGAGAAACGTTAATGCATTAATTGCAACGACAACAATAATTCTGGCACTGTTGATTGTTGAAAAGCAGTTGTGCTTTTGTCCTGCTCTAGCTGGATCTCCAGTGGGTTCAGGTCCTAGGTGAAGGTTGGGCCACCCCTCTGAAGGGCTTCATGAGGGAGAGGGAGTTTCTGCAGGTCCTACACTTTGGAACCCTGTTGGATGGTATGTTGTTAACAGATCCTTTCGATTTCAATGAAACCTTAAACATTGTATCGCTCTGTGATTTGTACCATACACACTTACACCATACAGACAGCAAAAAATGCTGTTCTCCAGTTCTCCAGGTTACTCTGAACAGTTTTTCATCTGAGTGTTCAACACTCAGACATTCCAATATCTTGAGACGTGAGGAATAGATAATGCACCATCTCTTCTGTTCGATACTTTACACCGCTATTGCTCTCCAACATTAAAGTTTTAAAGACATGTCTTGTCTTTGAGGACATGTTTTTTTTCATAAATATAAAAGATTGATATGGCTTGTTGTTTACAGGTGGGACTATCAACTTGACGGTACCCATTGTCCTGCCGGTGTCTACAGAGGACAAAACCAGGCTGGATGGGTGTGCTGCATTTGCTCTGGAGTTCAAAGGTCGTAGAGTCGCAATTCTACGTAACCCCGAATTTTACGAGCACCGGAAAGAGGAGCGGTGTGCTCGCCAGTGGGGGACAACGTGTCCGCAGCATCCGTACATTAAGGTTAGACAATGACCCTCACTACCTCAACTATGTCTTTTTTCATCATTATATTATTTTTTTTACTGTGTTTATTGTACACTCTGACAATGCAGCAAATTTATTTTTGACTGCTGACTGATGTGCCTCAGTGTTTCAAACTGGTGTAACCTCGATTCCTCCCCACTTCTGTTAGTACTGAATTTATTACAATTTTATACATAGATGGTCATGGAAGGAGGTGATTGGCTGGTTGGTGGTGACTTGGAGGTACTTGAACGAATAAAATGGAACGATAACCTTGACCAGTACCGCCTCACTCCAAGGGAGCTCAGACAAAAGTTCAAGGAAATGAAAGCAGGTAAATGGGATGTGCTATGGGGAGAAACACCTGTTCAACTTATTTTTTTAAAAAATGCAGCCCTAACAAAGTCGTTTAAATTCATCACGTACTTCACTGCTTGCTCTCTAGAATGTCTTTGCCATGACTCAACACATGGTGTTTGAAAGGTTAAATTCAGTCAGCTCGCTGTCGTAGTAGTGACATGAAAATACCATAATTCACTCGTAGCATTTATCTTAACTGATCAGTACAACTTGAATGAGCAGTCATAAAACTCCATATATGATATTATAATAAAGCATTAAAATTAAAAATTAACTAGCTTGGCACACACTAATTGAAGTGTGTCGTTTCAATACATTACATGTAGGATAAAGCATGTTTTGTGAGTGTTGTTAACAACATACAGGTCACATTTGCACGTAACATTAGTTATTTTCCCTTTTTTTTCTTGCCTCCAGATGCAATCTTTGCCTTCCAGTTGCGCAACCCTGTGCACAACGGGCATGCCCTTTTGATGCAGGACACCAAACGTCGGCTCCTGGAGAGAGGTTACAAAAACCCCGTGTTGCTGCTGCACCCTCTGGGCGGCTGGACCAAGGAGGATGACGTGCCCCTGGACTGGCGCATGAGACAGCACGCTGCCGTTCTGGAGGAAGGCGTCCTGGACCCAGCCAGCACCATTGTGGCAATATTCCCATCACCTATGATGTACGCTGGGCCAACTGAGGTAAGGTCCCTCATGTGTCCTTATCTCTGCTCCTTGTAGTTTTCCAGGGCATAGATAACCACGAGTTGGGATCTGCAGAGAAAGCCGAGATATATTCCTTTTGTTTGCACTTTGATTTCAGTAGGACCTGTCGTACCTTTGATCTGATACGAAATTTGACCGTGTCCTTCCAGGTGCAGTGGCATTGCAGAGCAAGAATGATTGCTGGTGCCAACTTTTACATCGTTGGCCGTGATCCAGCAGGCATGCCCCACCCCGAGACCAAGCGCGACCTCTACGAGCCCACCCATGGTGGAAAGGTACTTACTATGGCTCCTGGCCTTACCTCTGTGGAGATCATTCCTTTTAGAGTTGCAGCATACAATAAAGTGAAAAGGGCTATGGACTTCTACGACAAGGAACGGTAAGTGACTCTGTTGATCCTATATAAAGTGCACTATTCAGAATTGTTCATAAAGTGTTTTTTTTAATTACATTATAAAATTAATCATGGTCTCCAAAAAAATTTTTTTTTTTTGTGAGTTAGTTGATGATTTAGATTTAGATTTAGGTTTTATTTCACCACCAGAAAATTAAATTACCTGTTTGAAATGAAAAGACACCAAATTGCAGTCTGATTTATAATATCGCTTCTCTTTTGCAGCCATCATGAGTTCGAGTTCATATCTGGGACCAAAATGAGGGCCCTAGCACGCAGTGGAGAGAACCCGCCTGATGGCTTCATGGCGCCCAAAGCTTGGAAGGTCCTCACAGAGTATTACAGCTCCATTCAGAAGGACCAATAAGCAAACCAGGGAAATAAGAAAAAAGATTTAGTCGAGTCAGATAGAGTAGAGTTCCATTTTATCCTCTATTAATCCTCATATTTTAACATGTAGTGTAATGTATAGATGTTAAGTGTGACATTTAGAAGAAGAATTCAAATTTTGACATTTGAGATTGGTTTTTCTTTTATTGTAGTATGTCCCTCATGAGCAAAGTGCCTTGACGTTTCTAACAAGCAGAAAAACAAAGTAGCCCCTAAAATGATAGAGACCACGCCTAAGCCTACCTCACCTGGATTAAACATTTGTTCAAATTTCTGTTTTAGTTTGAGAAGCCCATTGTTGGTAATACTGCAGTTTAGTCATAGAAGAACTTATGAGAAATGTTTGAGAAATTTGCGTATAGGAAATGAATGTTATTCCCAAACTAAAAGCTGTGAGTGATTACCAACACAGGCTGGGGACCATACACTGAGCCTGATACTCATGTGTGCCTTGATATCTTTTAGATAACAGTGTCACTGAGCTGCACATCATCAAATTATGTGTTGTTTTAACTATGCAAAATGTTGTCATGTCTTTCTTATGGAATCATAGTTTCATGGGTGAGAGACCCTTGTGTGAAGGACCAAAAACATATTTATTGGCCTGTGTTTTATTTTAGTAACAAAAAATATATTTATTATATGACCTTTATCGTAAACTCATTTTAACATGAGTTGTGAAATATGTGCACATTTGTTTTAATATGAAGATTTTCCAGAAATTCACTGTTGACACAACCTTTTGAAATATGTACTGGGTGGTTGTTACTTTTAATAAAATACAGTAGTAGTGAAATCCAAAGTGTCCAGTTAATATACAGTGCATAAATTAAAATGTTTAACATTACATTTGCTCAAACTTACTCTTTTTTTTTTGCACTTTTTCCAAAAAAAGTCTCATTACAAATTACAAAAGAACACTAAAACTGATACTAATCCTCAATCAAACAGCAGTTCTGTATGTAACCAATCCCATTAGTTCAAAAGTTTTTTTTTCTTTGAGGTCACAATGTGTTGGCAAATTCATAACTCTATTTATTGTACATTTTCCAAAAAAAAAAAAGAAAAAACAAACTCTAAAAACACACTACAAGTTCGTAATTTGTTTACATGATCAAATCTCCATGATCAAGTGTCCCTCCAGAATAAACATCACAGGAGACAATTCGGCACACAAAGCATTTTACAGCAGCTGAAAACTTGGCCCCCGAAATCTAAACAAGCCCAACACAAATGCCTTTTAAGCTGGCTCTCTTAAGTTTCACCTTTTCCCTTACATCGGGCTTGCCTCTGCATGACAAACAGGTACAAGCATGCTTTGGCCAGACAGCGACAAAGCATTATGAATAAACACAGAGCAGGAGCTGAGCCTTTAATGACAGTAGTTGTGCATTCCTGACATAACAACATGAAAAGAAACTTCCCTCACACGGAACAATATCACATATTAAATGAGATCCTGCATATTAACCTCTTACTGCTTTTGGAAATAAATGTTCAGAAAATATTGCACTACTGTCATTTTCTGGAATTCACCGAGGTGAATTTTTTGACAACTCCATCAAACTAAAAAGGCAGTATATCTGTAAACGTTTTCAAATACTTTCAGTCAGTTTGTTTTTTCCATTTTAAAGAGGAGAAAAAGTGATACATTTCACTTTAGTCACACTGTCTGAAAACAAGCTTATGACTGATTCACTTAACGTTTTTTTTTTTTTTTTGAAAGAACTGAAATGGATTTATTTTACAGTGTATTTACAACCCAATATAATGTCCCACACAACTGAAAGGGTAATGTAAATATACTACATATGCACAAATAATATGCTAACCCTGATATGGTGTATTTCTTGGTGCTTTCAAGCATATTTAAATTAACAGATCCCTCAAGACAACCTTAAAAGAATAGAGGCTTAGGAAAACAGTATCAAATATAATAGTATAGCAGAGTACAGTAAGTACAGTATATGAGGGACCAAGAAGAAACTCACAGAATCCGTTTCACTGCGTCAGAACATGAATCCCACAAAGCCAGCTGTGAAACCCAGTTCAGATCAATAATTGCTTTGAAAGGCAAATTTGGTTGATCTGTTGCAGGCGACTAAAGTTTTGCATCAAAACATCTGAATCAATCAAATGATAGGAGGTAAAAATGTTGGCTTCCTGTTGTTCATTTTACTGCATCTTATATGTTGACCAATAGTAATTTAATAAAAGCATTTACTGGTCACACGGTGTTGAACAGCTGTCTTAACGTCCAGTGTTCAGAGAGTTTTGACGCAAATTCAGTAGTCTCTTCTGAGTAACTCTGTTTTGATCTGGTCTGGGCTTAACAGATTATGAGTCCAAAAAAAAAATAAAATAAAAAAAATTAAATAACAAAATAAAACAAAGACACTGTAACCAAGGAGTCGTCTGTATTAGAATCAGTCCAGGGCTGCGTGCATTAACACACCCACACCACTCGCAGATTTGGACTTCTTCATTTTCTGAATGGCCTTCTGGAGGTCTTGCTGGTCGATGGGACGGATATAGTCCTCCTCACCGCTAAGGAAATAGAACAGAAATAAGCACAGGGAGGACAATGACTTCCAGAGTTAGTTCTGTGAGAAGGAAGTATCACTTATTCATCCGAGTTCACACGTACAATAGACGTGATACTGACAAAGGTGTGAAATGGTTAAAGCTGTCAGACTCACACTTTGTGTGTTTTATCCTTTAACAAGTCTTCAATGATTAACCACTCAAGTAAATATATAATGTCGGATTATAGGCTTGGTGATCAGAGGAATATAAAGGGTATAGGCTAACAAACAAATAACTCAAAGAGATGTATTTACAACCTGAGACTAAAAATGAGTAAGTCTGTCTTGTCTGGAGATACAAAATCAGCAGTATACTAACACAGTTCATACAAATCAGAGAGTAGATTAAGGGGCTACCTGGCATCATCAGGGGTGTTGTGCACATAGTCTCGCACGCAGAGGAGGGCAGCATCTCGACACATCTCTCTCAGGTCACTTCCAGAGAAACCTTCAGTGTCTTTTGCAATTTCTTTTAAATCCACCCTGGACTCCACCTTAATTACAAAGAGAATGTTAACTCCATTTTTTGCTGACATGATTGAATTTCCCAAGTTTATTGCACTATGGTAAAAATAAACAAACAAAAAAAAAAAAATATATATATATATATATATGTACTCACATTTTCATTTTCCAAAATAAGTTTCAGAATTTCTTCCCGCTGCCTGAGGTTCTAGAAGGATTTAAAATGGTCTCAGTTAGTGGACAATGCCCCATGTGTGGATCTCTCAGTGTCAAGCATGACTACACAGCATAGACCACAATAACAACCAAACCACAAAAATTCTGTCAAGGCCTAACACTGAATGCAAAAATAGCTACTTAATGGAAACTAACATCAACTTACAAATCTGCTTTTGACAAAAATGCGCAAAACACAGAATTATCCGGCAACAAAACTTACAGGTTGATTTATATGAAATCTTGTGGGCATCCTTCGAAGTATGGCAGAGTCCAAATCCTGAGGCCGGTTGGTGGCTCCCATTATAATGACCTGTATACAGTATGAATTATAGTGACCTGTATGCAGTATGAATTATAATGACCTGAATGCAGCATGAAGACAATCATCTTTCAAGCTTATTCACAGTCTGCTAGTCAGATGGATATACCATTTGAAATGCCTGTGCTTTTTCATTATGGGGCTCTGCTTCTACTTTACCTGGCAGTTATAGTCGGTGTCAAGGCCGTCCCATAAGCTCATGAACTGAGCCTTCATCATCGCCGTGGCCTCGTGATCCGAGCTGGAGCGGCTTCTTAAGAAAGAATCTGGGCAGAGAATTGAGAAGCGCTTAGAATACAGAATCTTTAAACAGGATTTGAATCTATTTTTTTTTGACAAATGTATCATACATTTGACGAATGCTGGACACAGGTGGACATATCAAATACCGTAAATGTTAGTCATAAGGTATGTAATTACCAATCTCATCTATGAAGATGATGGAGGGCTGGAGTTTGACTGCGAGTGAGAAGACGGCAGCCGCTAATTTCTGGGACTCTCCGTACCACTTGTCAGTGAGAGTAGAGGGCTGGAGGTTGATGAAGCGAAAGCCGGCCTCTTTGGCAGTGGCTTTGGCTATAAGGGTCTTACCACAGCCAGGCGGTCCATAGAGCAGTACACCTGACAAACAGACGCGTGTAAAAATAAGATACCATTTCAGATGTGCTTTAACTGCAACTCACATCACTGTTTTTTTTGTTTTTTTTCTCCTATCACAAAATCTTTGGGCTCTCAAACACAGCCCATGCCAAGCGAGCTATGTCATCTGGTCTGGGGCGGTCACAATCATTACATTTACATTAATCGATAAAAAAAAAAAAAACCTTACGCCAGAGAGTAACTTTATAGTTATTACAACATTACTAAGTAAATGAGACTATCCACCTTTGGGCGGCTGAAGCAAACGGGATCCCTCAAACAGGTGCCTCTTCTGGATAGGAAGAATGACTGTGTCCTTCAGTTCTGTTATCACTTCATCCAAGCCAGCAATATCACTCCATGTAATCTGCAGGTGTAGTGACATACTGAGCAATCACGATATTAAGACCAATTCATGAGTTTTCATTGTGAAGAACACAGTAAAATAAATTGGACAAACAACATCTAAGTGGAGAATTATATAAACGATATAAACTGGATCGTGACGACCTCAGAGACACTCATTGGTACTATAAAGTAAAACTTCAAATTTTTGCGTTATCTTTATCCTTGTTAACAGATTAGCATCTTGGTATAAAATAGCTCACCTGCATAGTTAACGGGTCTACTAGGTGTGCTGCAATGCTCATCTCATATTCAGACAGCTTGACGTTCTGCACACCTATCTGCCGCATGAGTTTTTCTGCCTGTTGAGTGTGGAGTGGAGTGACACAAAGATATTACTACAGGAACTCGTGTTTTCACTGGTATTACACAAACCAGGTATTAATTCTTCTCATGAGAATAACATCCAAAATGTATCCAACCAGTGTATCTAGTATATTCCCCCTTCCCTCAAAATGAGATAACGCTACATTGGTTATGACGATTTTCTTTTAAGTACGCTGAACTAGACAGTCAGATGACAGGAAATGTGGAGCATTAATACCCTTGACTAATATTTCCTTTCTAGTTATGCAGTTTACCTGTTTTTGTGCCTCAACTTTTTGTTTTCTTGTGGGATCAATAGCATCAACCATCCACTTAATTGTAAAGTAGGTAACTGCTCCAAATATTGTAAGGCGGAAGAGTAGACCAATGACCTCATTACGACCCAGGGGACGGGTGATGTTATCTGCTGGAATCTCTTTTAGAACCATCTTCTCACATTCACCTGAAAATGTAAGAGAACAAAAGGTGTGGAAGAGGGTGAACTGGGACTGCATGCCTACTTTAACAAAATTACTTCAAAGATTTCCTACCATTAAAGCTTCAAGTAAGATTTAAATGTTCTGAGCATTATATTCCTTTTTACTGGATTTTGAACAACAATTTTCAGAATTTTAAACCACTAAGTACTGTGTTGTTTTAATTTTCCTAAGGAACACTTACATTTCCTAACATTTCAATCAATATTCAAAAAACACGACAACTTGAGATTACAGAAAACTCCCATTGTTGTTTGAGAGCTACTTCATGAGAATTCAAGAGAGGAAGCATAATGGCAGATAAATGTGTAATGTTTTAGTAGCCTTGTCCTCCATGACACAGGTTAACAAATATTATCAAAAATCAATAGATAAAGAAATAGGTCTATTAATAGAGAATAGGACCGTAATTTATGCTAGGGAATTAGTTACTAGAACAGGATAAAAATACATACTAATGCACATAGGGTTACCAATGTTAGTTCACTTATAGATAAGATTGAAGAACCATGGGAATAAAAACTGGGACATGTGAATTCACATCACAGTTGTATTCAGGTCATTATACCACATATGAGATTGTACACTACAGTAATTTAAATTCGTATAACTAATGTTACACACTGATTTTCTTTGCCCTTCTCGTATAATTTACGCGTAGTATTTTAACCTCTTTATATGCATCACTCAGATTTCTCCTATCTCATTACGTAGAATGAGAAAAGATATATGACACAATAACTGAATGTGAGCCATTCTGAACGGAAAGTAAGAGAAAACGAAAGTGAAAATCTAAAAATTAAAACTAACGTGTGAGTGCCGAATTCAAATCAGTTGAATATACAGTATCGATTAAACATCAAACTCACGAACATCATAATCAAGTCTTTACTATTCATCTCTGTTTATTTCTGCGTCCTTTGCTCCGGACTTTTATGACGTGCAAGGCACTCAAATCGATGGAAGTTGTATATTAACATGAGTTGCGAATCTGCCAAATGTGGCACATCCCCTCGCAGTGGCCGCGATGATAAATTCACCTTTAAATAAGCATACATCAGACTCAGACTATGGTGCTGACCACATTCAGTTTGGCAATATAGGGTGATCTATCCAAGATAGGTATGTGGCTTGCCAGCTAGTTGCGGCTTAGCTATGTAACGCTAGACCCACAATTTTCGAGCATTTTAAATGATAATAGCTCCTCATAGTCTTTTTTGGCCGGAGTACTCGCCATACAATGGCTGTTCTGACTGACTTCGCGTTTTATTATCCTTGTCAGACACGCAGCATACATTAGGTAAGGCTATTACAAAACTCTACGTTTACTTTCGATAGCTTGATGGCTAGCAGTGACCTTCTTGATAGCAGTAGCCTCGTGTTTCACTCATAAAATACAAGCGCAGTCTTTCATGGACACACAAAGCCATCCACAAATGTCACAACTTCTGTTCAGATACGTAGGACATTCTAAGAAAAACGTCAAGCAAAAGTTAAGTTTGTAGTTGACATGTTGATGTCAACGAGTGAGCTTTTTTGACACTCACCTCAGCGGTTCCTCTACAACTTCCTCGTTGAAAGTTAAGAAATCTCGCCGGAGTTATTTTTTGCAGTATCGCCATCTACAGCATAGAAGTGTGAAGTACGGTTTAGCCTCATGATGGCGGATCATAGTTAATAAATCTGCAACAGAAGTATTGGGACATATCTATTCTCAAATTCGGCAGGAGTGTGTTTGTACAGCTTTTACGTACCATTTACATCAATGCATTTGTATACGTTAACCGTTTTTACAACATAAGAGAGTATGTGAAATGATACTTTTAAAATTCTTAGCAATCTCAAAAACATAAGTTACACTAGATACTACAAAGAAACTGTAAAACAGATTTTCATAATACCGGGCGTGAGACGCCCCATGAGCAAGCGTAAATCAACAATGACAGGGACGACCTTCTTCGGAATAGGAAGAAACCTTAAGAGCAATCGAGATTCAAAACGGGCAATGCTTCTGCCTGACACAGAGTAGACAGATAAAAAAAATACTTTATGGGGTAAGGTAAGGAGTCAAAAAGTCTCGGAGAGAAAGAATAGGCGCAATGATGACATCGGTATGTCTGGGAGGTAAATTACCTTTAATGTCTATGCCGTGCAGAAAATGGGAGTTCAGTCAGTCACGGGCCTTGAATTGTATGATGACGCTATTTTTTATTTCATTTATTTTGTAATGAAGAAAGACGTATTGCGCCATCAAAATTCTGCCCTGACGCGTAAATTCTTCAAGTTAAAATCTGACTTGGGGCAGATCCTGAGCAAATGTAGGTGTGCCAAATTGCTTGTGGTGTTTTCCAACACACACAACAGTACATAGTAATAAAGGTGCTTCAAAAATTAGAGACGTTATTAAAACAAACATTTCCCCCTTAAAAATGAGGATTGTAATGAGTACAAAAATTGTTTGAGGAAAATGACTGGACACCTAATTCCCGTAGATTGTGCAAGTAAGTAAGGGATACAGGCTTAACACATACTGTATGTCTGGCCATATCAAAACTGTATAATGTCGGCTTGATGTTACCCCGCTACTTGTATTCGTCCCCTCCCAGTCGATCATAACCTGTGTGTGACAAACAATTGTTTTCGTTTTACTAGTATTTTTTTGTGTGTTTGTTTTAAACAAACTCCAAGTACTTACAAATAAAGTGTTACAACTATGATGACAGAACCACAGAAGCTCTCGAGTTGTCCTTGGTGTTACACAAAAGTATGACAGGTGGCGCTCTAAAATAACGATTTGAGGTTTTTACCACAGCTAGAACATTCCGCCTCTGTCCCGCCCTTCTAGAGAAAAGAAGAAAAACTGCAGGTTGTTAGGGGGGGTACTTTGCATCAGGCAACTTCTCAATGCTCTGTTTCAAAAGTGGCACTTCTGCACAGTGAGAACTTTACAGTTATAATGACAAAATACAAAACAGTTTGGTTAGCGAGTTAACTATGAGACAAATGCGATGTTTTATGTCGATTTGCTCTACAATACTCTGAGTTACTTTTCTGCTTGCGTAAGCATTTTAGTAATTTCCTGGCCCCTGCTGCCGAGTAGTGTGAAGCGCGGGGAAGACTTTCTGAGATTTTTTTCCCCTTGTTATTAATGTCGTCAGTTTTTCAGACGGTTCACTTGCTTATACTTGTAACAGTATTTACTATAGCAAACGCGTACGTATTTGAAACGTAGCCCTACTGAAAAACATATTCTACAGTGTTGTACATGTGATTTGAGTGGCATCTGATATAAAATATTGGAAACTTCCCCCATTTACTAGCACACGTGACCCTGGAACATAAATTAGTTCGAGTTCAATGTATGCATATCCTTCCGCAGTCGGCAAAAATTGTTCATACTTGTGTTTGAGATCAAGGAACTAAACGTATGTGTCACGTGTGATATAAAGTGTGCTGTCGGCAGGTTTGCGGTATCGTTTAAATTTATATTCGTTCCAGTCAAGCTTTACAAGACGCATAAATCTCATGGAACTATTTGATTTAGCGGAAGATTTTTCGTCAGATCGTAACCTCTTTTCTATGGGAAGCCATGATGGAAGTTTGAGAGTGTAGCAAGGGAGAACGATAAAAAGGAAACGGACTTGATAGGGAACACCGACGTTAAGAGCTTTCTCGCAGTATTTTAACACCGCGTTTTAATTTCAATGGTGGAGGCTGTCAAATTTTTGTTATACCCATTGGAATCTCGACGACGCGGACAGATAAGTTTCATGGCTTTTATTTCTAACCAGGAATATCAGCTAGCTAGCTAGCTAGCTAGCCATTGAGCTATCCGCTAGTCAAAGCCACACAGAGCGAGTGGGTCTGTCACAATTCTGCTTTTGAGGCTTCGGAGAGATTCCTCTCCGCCTTTCGGCACAATCACGGCGGCTGCGGGAGACTCAGAGACTTGGTGTGCTATTGAAATATTCCGATTTGAGACCTGGAGAGTTGTCTACCTTTTTACTTGGAGGATTCTAAGTCATTTGGTGGGATTTTGGAAGCCGGGCCTGTGGTGGAGTGGAGCAAGGCCCTTCTTTATGACCCAGCTGCAGACACCGTTCTGAACGACAACTAGCTAGCTTGTAAGCTAGCTAGTGACTCCAAGGGGACTGCGAAATCAAGAGAGTACAGGGGAGAGAGATTGACAAAAAGGCTTTTTTTATTCGCAGGCAACAATACTCTCTCTTAATATTAACACTTTAAAGACTCCTGTCACAGCCATGGCTGCGATCATAAAGGAAATTGTCAGCCGAAACAAAAGGAGATACCAGGAAGATGGGTTTGACTTGGACTTGACCTGTATCCTCTTTGATCAAATGTCCATATTGTGTGTCTTGTGTAGACAGCTGTATCTGCCGGTGAGGTAATACACACCGTTTTGTTCGTAATCTAGGATCAAAAATACTTCTGTCCATTTGGTGCAGGTTTGATAATGTGCTTTAAAGTTATCGATATTCAGAACATGCTGTCATATTATATCTAGCACGGGTTAAAGCTCAATACCGTAATGAAATCACTAATTATCATACAAGTCGTTCCAAAGCTTGTGCTGTCTAGAGCATCCTTTATTATTCTGTTTAGCAACGGGTAAATTTGACACAAGCAGCCAATGAGCGAACAAGTTGCATGGTAATAGTCAGATGTCTAGCTAACGTTGATCACTTTGCTGTCGGCTAAAATGTTCGCTGCGTTGGTTCGCTCTTAGTTGATTTATCTGAGAGAATTTATAGCCGTATTTGTTCTTTTAACTAACCCGCTGGTTGAGCGTAATGTTTGGTCGTCAGTGTTTGGCCTCTGCGTTATAAGGTTCTTGATATGAGAAATGTTGCCAGCTAGAGGACTGGAATTGAAACAAAAGATCCATCTCATACGTCGCTTGAAGGGTTCACTGGCCTACATAATGCAATGGATTAGATTAAATTCACAATCAGTGCAACACAAAGAACCATTACATCAGCTGGGTTTAGGATAGACCTCACTTACACACTTAATGTGCAACTGAGTGATAATGCAGGCGTCCTGGATACATTTGTAAAGATATTTGCACTATAAAAGCCGATGGGCTGCAGTGTTGATTCTCTATATGTGAGAGTTTAAGCCCTTATTTTCCGTTGTGATGCGAGATCTCCCAGCGATTAGCAGTCTGGTTTTGGTAGTTTTAAGTTCAGAAACCGTATTAGTGTTTTCGTTCGTCGTTATGTTGATGCTATAGTTGAAGATTTGGTTGATATTTAGTATTCGCTGAGATTAAGCGATGAACCGGTTGCACCGACGGATTAGAGGAGCATCTTCTAGTTTCTGTAGAGAGCATCATCTCCTTCGGGACAACCTGCTTTCTGTCTCACTTGACCCTTTTTCTCAATTATGATGTTACACTGTCTCAGACCGGCACCAGTCAAAAAACATCATTCATCGTCTAGATGAATTTAATTCTACACCATGTTAGAAGAATATTTGAAGTTATTTGGACTTCAAATCGTTTTGAAATATTAAGCAAGGTCTAAATGGTATGGTTTTGAGGATGTTCATCTATTGAGTTTATTCAGTGCTCGAGTATGATTAGGCTGGTCAAGGTTCTTAGTTGGACTGCTTAAAGAAGAAGGAAATAATGAATGAAGTGTTGAAATAGAACGGACTTTTTTGTTGTTGTTGGAGGTAAAAATGGAATAAGCCGCAGCAGTGGTCTTCATGTTTTGCAGTAACTGCTTAATAAATTGTTTGCTGCTGGGATGCATTTGCTTTTGCTTGCACACAGTGGAATAGTATGTCAGGTGGTGGTATGTCGGCCTATGTGTTAACAGAGCAATCCTTGCTTTGTTCTGGTGTGTATATGATTCATTGGCTGAAATGTAGTCATATCTTTAGGAAGCAAAAATGCTCAGAAAGCCAAATGGCAGATCTTTTAATGGAGCTGCCATATTCATTTGGTTAGGCATATACCGTATATTATCCGCCGAATTATAGTCTGTTTCATAAGCAGGTCAGTAAATTGCTAGGTATTTTCATTCCAGATATTTAAGTAAAAAAAAAAAAAACTGCTCTGTTAGCGATTAAAGTGCTCTCCGGAGGCTGTGTCAGTAGCCTCTTCATTTTGATATTGCTTGACTGAAGTTGGAATTTTTGTGTTTGTCATAATTTGAGTGATTGCTGTTATCCAGTATAATTCACTTTTCCTCAGGAACCACAGAGATGCTGGTTTTTGGCTTCTAACTATTGGCTCCAATTATGCTGAATATTATTTAAAAATTAATTGCAAAGATAAAAGATTTAGCTTGCACAGAATTCCATCATGCAGTAATGGAAGTAATGGCATAATGGTCATGAAGTACTGCCTAGATCTTTGCACAGTATATTGTGCTATGATGGCTCTTTTAGTTATTCTGTGTTATCGCTGATTCTTAAAATTTTGGCTGTGGTTGTTACCTGTTCTCGGGGGATGTTTGGGAAATGTCTGCTTTGGGTTTAGATAACTGAAATCTATTCATGTCAGTAAACATGAGATCTTCACATTTTACACATATTCTATTTTCATTTTACAGTCAAACCACTTTACAAAGGGGCTCAAGAATAGTAATTTAGGGATTTAGTCACTGAAAGTAGATTTTAATTACAGCAAATGCTCAAATGCAAATGCCCCTCCCCCCCTCATTGCTGCAGATAAAGATATGTGAGGGCACAATTGAGGAAGATACTACTGCAGCCATAACATAATGTTTGAATTTTTAGTAGCAAAAAATAGTCTTATTTGGCCTGATGACTTTAAACAACAGGTATATGAGGGGATTAAATAGATGAGAAGTTGTATGTATTTGCACATGATTCTCCCAGGCAGTGACAGCCCTTAAATTCTCCAGTGTCCGTTTGAGGACTTTGTTTGTGAATCCTTTATGACTCACACTATACGGTCAAGCTGATTGGATAGCGTTGTCTTTTTACGATCACTGATAGCATCTACAGATGAAGAACAGCTCATGATAAAGATTTTTGTAACCCTTTGGTAAAATCACAGATGGATTTTCAAATTTGAGTTTTCACAAATGGATGCAAACCACTGTGGCTTTTCTACGATTTGTTAGAGTGAGCCTCATGTAGAGAGTATAGTGGACCACACAAATGTTCAGATTTGGACTTTATTCAACGCCTACAACATACCGTATGTGTTCCATGCATTAATGATAGGATTACAAGAAGGAGAACACGCCCTCTTTTTGTCATATGAGTTCAAATTTAGATTCTTGTCTGCACCAACAGATTGTTGGTGATAGTTGGCAATTGTAGCTGTCTGCATGTTCCATTTCGAGCTGCACTTGGTATACAATTAGTGTTTTTGTGTTAATATTTTTCACGAGACATTAATGATCTGTTTTGTGTCTTACATTGCTTATCTGTGAATGTCCTGTTGTACTAGCTCATTTACATTGAAACATTCAAGAATTAAAGATCTGGTCTTTCTTGTATTCAAGAATCTTAGAAGGAAATCAGCCTATGCTGCTATCCACCTTATGAGTCAGTAATAGAACAAGCCTCTCTTTGCTTGTCATTCAGGCTGTTGGTTCGTCTAAAGCTCTAACCTTGTTGTAACTCCTAGTAACATTATGACTGACAAGTGATTCACACAGTAGGAGCTTGGTTATAGACATGATTAGAAATGGGAAATATTAGTCCCCTGGAATTTTCGAGGTGAAACAAAAAGGTCTCTCAGATTAGCAGTATTGTCATTCGGGCACAGTTTGTGATTTCTCATGAGGTCATTTTAGTCGCCCACAGAGTAATTCCCTCGCTTTCTGAACTGACAGAGAGGAAATCCACTTTTCCGAATCGGACTCCATATTCAAAAGCACATGTTAGGAGCTCGTCTTACATTACTGTTTCAGTGTAGTTTGTCTTCCTGTACAGAAAGGACAGTGGTGTACATGTCAGGGTACAGTGTTCGTATAGATTTATGCAAAGGACAAATGTCTTTTTTTTTTTCTTTTAAAGCATCAGCTGTCGACGCCCCCAGGTTTCTTTTCTATCAAAACACCTACGCTATATGCAGATATAATATTTATAATTACGTTGTTGTCTTTTGTAACGAAAAAGAAAAAGAAAGAAAGTGTGTTGTAGTGACAGCCATTCTACTGCATTGTTCACAATCCATAACACGCTTCAGTTGTTTTCTAACATTGCATAATGTGTAGACTGACAGAGTAAATGTGAGAGGCTTAATCTGTCAATCGTAAGACTGTCAAGAAGTGATGGAACACCAAATATAGTAATCCTCCAGTAGTGGAAGCAGTAAAATGGTGGTGGGGTGGAAAAAGTCCTTAATGACACAAAAATGGCTTTGCGCTACCCAAAGTTTATACGTGACTACTGTCAGTAGTGTGACTGTGCGCCATCGTGACAAACGTGTCTTGGGATTTCCTATTTATCTGAATTTTTTCTTTTTTTTTTTCCTTTGAGGTTTTGTATGCATTACACAGCTCTAGTTTGTATGTTTCTATACTTAAGGTTTAGTTTCGCGGCTCCCTTGCCTTTAATAATGGTGTACGCTACTGTATTATTACTTCTGTATCAGCAGAAAACATCACATATTTTAGCAAATCTATCTGGGGAGTGAATTAAGCTTTATGTTGCAACATTTGCTGCACTTTTTTTTGTTTTTATGGAGATGTAATGCCTAGCTTTTCATTTTTTGTTTTTATTGCTTTGTTTATAAAAGCAAATTGCAATTTGGGTGAGTACGTGATGAGTGCGACATTCCAGTGGATTAATGGGATATGGCTGCTCTATTCTATGCTTCTGCACTGTTTGGACTATGCGACAGCATATTGTTTTAAGTCACTGGAGTCACTCAAAATCTTTGGTTAAAGCGAGTGGTATGCTGTCATGGCACTTGTTATGGAGAGGTGAGAAGGGGAAAGTGATTCCAGGCTGGGTGTGATTTATTTAGTGCCCCTGTGTGGCCTTCTGGGTTAGAGGGCTATGCATAGATCTCTTACAGCGATGACCATCTGTTCTATATTACCAAGAGTCCTGTTCTCTGGCCTTTCATCACACGCAGAAAAGAAAAATGCTGTTTAACTGCTTTAATAGCCTGCTCATATAGACATTTGTCTCTCTATTCCTAAATGCCTAAATGTACGCCAGTTGTTTTGGGAGAAGAGTCGGTCTCATACTAGTTAAGATTGCATGGATCGGATTGATGGTATCCAATGTAAAAAAAAAAAAAAAAACAACGTAAAATTCTTGACATGAGTAATTACACGAGTCTGCCACCATTTGAACTTCCCGAGGGTAGCTTGGTCTCGGTTTCCTTAACTCTCCTCCACAGATATTTATCCCAACATAATCGCAATGGGCTTTCCTGCTGAAAGACTTGAGGGGGTCTACAGAAACAACATTGATGATGTCGTGCGGTGAGTGCTCCTGCTAAAGCAGATAGGAATAGCCTGTCTCACCCAACAATCATAAGTCACAATGTCTTTTCCTCTTCCCTCGTTCATCCGTCGGTGAAAGAGGAGGTATTGTACCGGGACGCAGAAGAGCGGAACCGCGGCCACCACGCACTAATCATTTTAACTTGTTTAAATAACACACACACGCACACACACACAGAGTCTGTCTAATGACTTTTGGTTAGATGTATGACTGGAATTGAAGCAGATATTGTAAATGTTTGAGTGTTTTGTGGTCCGACAAGGGGGGAAAAGTAGATGTGAGTGAAATATTTTGTTCTGTGGCATGCATACGTAGTCATTTTCTGATTAAAGAAGTTTATTGTAAGTTGATGCCCGGCCTAGCGTCCAATCTGATCAAGTGAAAGTAATAATTCCCCTGTTTAATGTCGCGTTAACTAAAAATAAACCAGATACATACAAATGATTATCTGGATTTTTTTTTTAGCCCATAGGTCATGTGTAGTTTGCAAATGACATTATCATTGGGGGCTTTGACCAAGCAGCACCTAAATGACTGGTCTTCAGTCAGGGTAATGTGAATGTGGTTACACTATACACTCTGGTCCTCATGACCACAGTCACAGAAGCTCATGTTTAGATCACAATTTGCGGGGTGTAGAGACAGGCTCAGACAAACCAAAATCAACAGAGTTTTGTTTCTGGAAAAGTAATTCGTGTCTTTTTCTCCCCAGGTTTCTGGATTCAAAACATAAAAATCATTACAAGATATATAATCTGTAAGTTTACATTCAGTCTGACTATTTTTCTCTTAACTGCTTAACATATAAGTTCGCATGCAGATATCTGAATAACTGAAAGGGAAAATTCTTCAGTGACTAAACATATAGTGCTATGCTTGCAGTAATCTCTGAGTCATTATATATGCCTGACTATTGTGGTCGTTTAGAACCGCCGGTGTGCCCGTGACAAAACGGAATCATTTCGGTTTTATTTGCATTGGCTTACGGTACTCTTTGTTCATTATGTTATTTTTAGATGTGCAGAGAGACATTACGATGCTGCCAAATTTAATTGCAGAGGTAAGATGTCAGAGCGGAGAGTCAGCCCTCCTTCTTCTCCTTCTCCTTCTTCTTCTTCTTTTTTTTGGTGGGGGGGTGGGCTGTGTGGAGACAAGACATGCGGTGTGAAAAAGGTTTAGAATTTCTTTATGGTTGACGATCTGGATTTGACTGACCAGTTGTTGTTGTTTTTTTTTCTGTGTCTCTTCCAGTTGCACAATATCCATTTGAAGATCATAACCCACCGCAGTTAGAACTCATCAAACCGTTCTGTGAAGATTTAGATCAGTGGCTCAGTGAAGATGACAGTCATGTGGCAGCCATTCACTGTAAAGCCGGAAAGGGACGCACGGGGGTCATGATCTGTGCTTACTTGCTACATCGAGGCAAATTCCTAAAAGCACAAGAAGCTCTAGACTTCTACGGAGAAGTCAGGACCAGAGACAAGAAGGTAACCTACGCCTTTTTTCTGTTTCGTTTCTGGAATCTGAATGTGTTTGTGTGGTTTTTTTGTGGTATGATGTCTTGGATCTCGTGCAGTATAGACCCCTCAAAAATCAGAGGGTTGAAACAATTTTATTATTTAACTTTTCATTATTTATATATATATATATATATATATGTGTGTGTGTGTGTGTGTGTGTGTGTGTGTGTGTGTGTGTGTGTGTGTGTGTGTGTGTGTGTGTATATATATATGGGAGGGGGAATAACACAACGTAGTCATTTAACCAAATCTGTTAATTGACCTTTAGCTCTCCAGACAAACAACAGTTTTACATGTCCATTTTAAAACCACCATAGTATATAGCGCTGAATTTCAAATTTGGCTGACGTGTATTTTTTGTGCTTTTGTGCAGGGAGTGACTATTCCCAGTCAAAGGCGATATGTGTACTACTACAGCTACCTGCTGAAAAATCAGTTGGAGTATAAACCGGTGGCATTGCTATTTCACAAAATGGTGTTTGAGACAGTGCCTATGTTCAGTGGAGGAACTTGCAGTAAGTGCTTTCCTATCCTCAGTGAGTTTGCCGAAGGTAACTGGAGACTGGAGCAGTTTTAAGGCCTTCACGGTTTTCCCTACCCCCCCAACCCCACCCCCCGTCCTTCCTGCTGGGGTTCTGTGAAGTTGGCTAAACATGCAGTATTCAGTGGTGCTTTGGGAATGTCTGTTGGCTGACTACTGCCTTTCCCTCTATTCTCAACTCTCTTAAACTCCGCTTGGTAACTTTGCATGTCTTTGCCCTTTTCCTTCCAAACCTGACATGAACCTCATTTTACTCAAATAGTCGGTAGCCTTAACAGAAACGTCTGTGGTTTTTTTTTGTTTTGTTTTGTTTTGGTTTGTTTTTTTTCTCTTTTTTTTTCTTGTATTTTTTTTTTTTTTTTTATACCGTCATCATTTGATTGACTTACTCAGAGGTTTGGTCTGGCATCATCCTCAAATGCATATGCTTTAAGGAACGTCGGGAGATCCGTATGGATCTTTCGTGGCTCCCTTGCTCGTACGAAGACATATTTTAATTTCGTCGTGTGAATGTGTCCAGCGGTGACTCGCATCAGCTGCATCTGGAATCAGACATGTTTAGTGTTGTGTACCACTCTGTCTCTCTGACTGCTACCCCTCAGGGCCCTATTCTGAATACATACACAGGGACACTGACCGAGTTTCCTGTTTGTGGTCAGCAGTGCATTCACACAGTTTTTCTTTGCCAAACCGTCTTCCATCATACAGCACCTGTATGACACTCTAGCTCCTCATAAGCTTTAGATGAAATTCCCTCAGAGGGAAGAGAGAGCTCTGTTTGGGAGACGCATGACGTGTTCACCCACGTTGCAAAACTATAGTCTGCCCATAGCTTGCTTTTTTTAATATGTTCTGTAGTAGATTGATTGATTTTTTTTTTTTGTTAAGGTTATAATTGTTGTAGATTGATATTTGTTTTCTCTTCAGAAGTATTACAAGTTCCTATGTTTTTGTTCTGTACAGAACGGCATGTATTGATAAATGGTTATTACAGTAGGTTTTTTTTAATGAGCTGGTTATCTACAGCCTGTAATGGATAGGTATGTTGTATTTGGATCACCTCTTGAACTGCATGTATGTGTATGGTGTGTAGCTCTGTTCATCTGTTTTTTTTTTTTTTTTGGTTTTTTTTTCCTGAGTCCCCTCACTTGCTCTGGCAAGAATACTGGACAGTGTTTAATCTCCTTCTTTTTCTCCAAGGGGATACTGCTGTTAAAAACAAGAGTGAGCAGATTCCACATGGGTTCAGAAAAGGGAATTGGCACTGGGGTAAAATCAGCTTTTTATAAAATGTTTGTCATTTTCCGTTAGCATAGCCAGTGTTGCTGTTTAGACTTCATTTTGAATGCACCTCTCAGGTTTTTTTGTTTTTAATTATGTATTGATTTTTTTACCCCACACATCACTTTATATACACTCTTGTTATTACCCTTGTAAAGCAGGTAAGACTTTTGGTCTTGGTCAGTTGCTCTCAGAATAGGGCCCTTAGCATGTCACTGTAATTTTATCTTTTCTGAATTAATATTTCTGGCCTGGTGCTCTGTTCTGTCCTGTTTTTTTTCCACTTGTCCTTTTCTGCTAATTCACTTCAACAAGAGTTTATTAGATGAGACTGTTTACTTATTGTTGTCTAGGCTGTCAAAAGGAACTTATATTGACATTCTTAAAATATTGTATCCATAGATCCCCAGTTTGTGGTATACCAACTCAAGGTGAAAATCCACACTTCCAACCCAGCATACACAAGACGCGAGGACAAGTACATGTTCTTTGACTTTCCACAGCCACTGCCTGTGTGTGGAGACATCAAAGTGGAGTTCTTCCACAAGCAGAACAAGATGATGAAAAAGGTATTCTGCTTGCTTGGTTTTTTTTTAGTGAAAGCAAAGCAAAATAAATTGAAAGTGAGGTCCAAAACCAAATTTAGACATCACCTTACATGCCTCTTAATCAGTCATAGCTACTTCACTATCACGGTGATGTGTCTTTTAAATAAGAGGAATAAGTGTTCTGTCTAAGTTCAATCTAAACTGAATTTCATGACCTATTAACATCTCTGAAAAATTAGTTAATTTTGAAGGCACATAATAGCAGCAATTTCGTTTCGTTAAGGGTGAGCTGGTTCATAGTTTGAAATCGTTGTGCAATCTTGTAAAAAAAAAAAATTCTCTCCAGTTCCTCTCCCTTAATTTTCTTCTCTCTTTTTTTTTATGTTCGTTAAGCAGGACAAGATGTTTCACTTCTGGGTGAACACTTTCTTTATCCCTGGACCAGAGGAGAACTCAGAGAAGGCAGAAAACGGCAGTGTAGTGAAGGAACTGGATGAAAGCCAAACCGCAGAGCGGGGAGACAATGACAAGGATTATCTTGTCCTGACTTTAACGAAGAACGACCTTGACAAGGCCAACAAAGATAAAGCCAACAGATATTTCTCCCCAAACTTCAAGGTATAGCATCAAAATCTTGGTCACCAGATTTAAAAAAAAACAAAAAAAAACTGCCCAAATCGATTTCTTCATCCCTTATTAAACCTTAGCGTTTAGCAGAGAGTACTGAAATGCTGCCTGGTAGATATTCTTAGCCCGATTTGAATAATGTGGGACACAACTTAGCATAATTCATTTTTTAATGACACATCAAAGGTAGCTGCCTGAACGTTCAGATAAGTAGGTCAACAAAGATTTAAAAAGTTCAAACATATCTTAGTGTTATGGTAAAAAGGTCTGTTCTTTGAGCCCTGTGAGATGCTGCCTATGGTCAAGATGTGTTTATGATGTCGTTAGCTATCAGGAGGCCCACTTACTGTACATACAAAGACACATTTACTTAATTCATGTCTGGAGACTACTTATTACTTTGGTAAGACTTTTACCACACAGATAACTGTGCAAAGTAATGAAACTGCAAATCTATGTCTTATTAAACATTTTCCCACCCCTTCCTAATAGCCAACTAGCATTCTTGGCTGCAGCAAAGCCATGGAGGCAAATGCCACAGAAATGTTCTCATTATGGTCAAACTAGAAGTGTTTAACCATATTCTGACATGTATCTGTCTTTTCTTTTTTTTTTTTCCTTTAATTGGTTTTAATTTATTGATTTAGATTTTGGGTTTGATTTTTGGAGGCTCACTACTCTCTTTTTTTTGTTGTTGTGGCAGGTGAAGCTGTACTTCACAAAAACCGTGGAGGAGCCATCTAACTCAGAGGCCAGCACTTCCACATCTGTAACGCCGGATGTTAGTGACAATGAACCAGACCATTATCGATACTCAGACACAACGGACTCTGACCCAGAAAACGACAATTCTGACGAGGAGCAACAAACACAGATAACAAAAGTTTGAAATATTTTTATGGGAAAAAAAAGAGCCCGTAAATACAGCAGAGTTGTAAAAAGGAGAAAACTTGAATATGAACTGAAAGCAAGTACCTTTTTTCCCCGCCCCTCAAACAGAAGCAGGACACTTGTCATGGCAGAATGCCACTGGTTTTAGGGACAATAATCCTGACCAATATTTTTTTTGTTTTTTTTTTTCCCCTTTTTGTTTGTTTGCCCCTTTCATCCACAAAGTATTGGCACTGTAGTTCAGTGGAAAAAAGGTTCAGTAGCTATTATGTACATACATTATTGTGTCAAAAATACAAAAAGGAAACAGAATCAGGGGATGGAAGATCAGGTATGGAAGTAATTCAGTAGAAGTCTAAATTTGCTGCTCCATCTCCTATTGAAACCAAGGCCAGTGCTGTAGTCTTTCTTAACCCCTCCATGTCTGTCCTCAAATATAGAGCTCCACCCCCCCACCCCACCCCCCTCCTCTTTATCTTACCAACTGTGAAACGCTTTTTGTGCTGTTTGCAGGCTGGCTCATACAAGGCAAAGTAGAGCAGTGAAAACTGCACCTTAGGAATTCTTCATTCTGTTGTCATCATTATTATTATTGCTATTATAATAGTAATAATGATTTACATTATTATTATTAGGCTACATGACATCTTAGCAATGTCCATTCCTTTTTACCACTGTCTTCTGTTGGAAAAAAAAACTCAGAAAACAGTATCCCTTGTATTGTCAGTGTTTTTTTTTTTATGTTAAGGTAATGAAATATAATACACAAACAGCAGGGAAACCAGTGTTGCAATAATGTTAACACTATTAATTGACAAGTGTGCATGTTTATTGGAATTAGTATCCATGTTGTTAAATAAATGGTATACAATGTTTTTCTAAAAGCGGTTTCTAAAGTCATTTAAGATTTGATTGTATGTAGCTAGGTGGTCATTTGAAAATGGCATCCCTCACTCAAGTGGGTTCTGCAGGTATAACTTTAATCCATAGACAGGCCAACAGTGGTATTTTTCTTTTAAAAAAAAAAGATATGTGAATTTCCCCTTAAACTGGTTATAAACTGTTTTTAAAACATTAAGTGTCATCGAGGACTATCTTTTCAGGGTTAACAAGGTTCTGAACGGTTTACTTCATTTGCTCATAAGAACTTCAGAGAAATCGTGTGCGTCGACAAGATGTCTGATGAAAATATGCACTCCTGTATGTTGTATGATATGGACCAGAACTCGCATTGAGGTTTCAGCATGGGCCCTTCTTCCCAACGAGCCAATCACGGGCCTGCTTTTGCCCTAGCTAGAAAGTATCACTAGTTAAACATGGGAAATCTACTGATTTTTTTTTTTTCCAGAAATACACACAGGGTGGTGTGTTTGTGTATATAGATGAAAAGGATTTTGTTGAGTTAGGAAGTCAAGTATGCTGGACGTTAACTCTTTTGGCATGCTGAGTTTTGCTGAGTTCACAGTGGTAGTGTGCAGAAAGCTGTTGTCTATGAAAGTAAAGGATGTGAATTGAAAATAGTTCTGAATGTAACATTGTGCCTCTGAGCTGCTCTAGAAACCACAGATGCAAGTTCTGTTTCATATTAAACAACATATGCAAGTGTATATTTCTGAGGGGGAAAAAAAAAAAACCCAACAAAAAAATTTCTTTTAACTATGGCTTTTATTGGATATCAGATCTTTGGCTCCCAGACATGTTTGTAGCCTTATTGAGCATGATCTAATGAAATCTGGATCATTTGTTTATCCAACAATGGTGCTTACAAACTGCCAAATTGCAAACTTACAATGTACAATAATCACGGAGCCAAGAATCTGTGCCTATCGTATGGTGCAAGTAGCTGCAGTCAAATTGCACGACTTCTGTGTGTGTTCTAACTGTTAGATGTGCAGTGATGTGCACAATTTGATAGTCTTCTACAGTTGGTGTCCTTGACTGGCTGGGGTTCTATTTGTTTTCCTTTTTTTTTGTTTTGTTTTGTTTTTGTTTTTTGTTTTTTTCTTTATTTCTCTCCTTCTTGAACAGGTCTCATTCCATTTTGGAATGAAGATAGTGCAGCTACAGATTTTACTGAAAGTCTCGTGCTTGCTTCAGAAATATAAAAGCCCTATATATGAGAATATTTAAATATGTATAATTTTCTTTGTAAGCATGCCAAATTCTTTTTAACACCTGACCTATGGTATACCATAGGCCAGACCAAAAAAAAACAAAACAAAACAAAAAAAAAAACCTTCTCAGTTTCTTGGGCAAGAATCTTCACTGAGGGTAGTGAGTAAGCTGCCTTTATTGTACTGTTGACAGTGAGGCTTCACTCTTCTCACAGACCCACTGCACATACCGTATGATGATACACCTTCTTTCAGAAAGAATACGTTCCCTAGGTATCGAGTGGAGGCTCCGTCTCTTTAATGCAAATATACACTAGCCAACCCAGGACAAAAAAAAAAACAAAAAAAAACATTTTAATCAAGGATTCTCTTTTGTTTACATTTTATTACATCACTGAAAACCTGCCAAAATTAAGCTTGATTTTTACTTTTGTTCTCTTGAGGAGGAGATGGGACCTACGGGAGGTATTCTTTGCCTTACTTGAAGTTGACAATGCTTACTCTGCTACTGCTTTGAAATCTACCATTCTGCCCAAGCACTGACTTGATAGTTCAAGTACTTATTTAAAGCTACTATAATAGAGCAACATATTGTACTAGACTTTTGCACTGTTACAGGTTTTTGCAGGGTTTCAGTCAGTGGTCCACAGTATTTTTTTTTTCCCCCCTCAGTACAAACCTTGCAAGCATTGAAGTATGTGAGATGGTGGAGGTGGAATACACATACCAGGTTATACCTTTTCTCTTTCATCTGTGCATCCCCATCCAATCAGTTGTGATACATTTGACTGAAAATGTCCTCTATTTTTTTTTTTTTTTTTTTAAAGAAGTGGGGGAAAATTAGTAACTATTTATGACAGTATTCATCTATATTCTGGTAAAGACACTCTGCAGGTAGTATCCTTTTTTTTTTTTTTTTTTTTAAACCCTTGAATCCTTTTTGAATTGTATGCTCATTTACTTTTTGGACGTTCAGCATCTTTAAGGCATCACTGTTAAAGAAGCTTACACGAAGCCCCCCCCCCCCCCCCCCCCCCAAAGTCATCTGTAGCCGCACTTCTGATGTTTTAGCCACAGTACCTTTTAACCAAACAAAACAGAAACACTGAGGAAGTTGAAAAAAAACAAAACAAAAAAAAAAACCTCTTGACATTTATGTGGCACAGGTGAAAACTTGCGTGAAGTACACAGTCAGCGTTAAAATTAAGTTTCAGCTTTAATGAAGAGGAAGAAGAAGAACAAGAACAACAACGACAAAAAAAAAAAAAAAAACATCTTAAAAGATGCCAGTGCGTTTCATGTCACCAGTTATTTGCTGATTTGTGCAATATGTTAAAATGATGCCTGTGGTTTCCACAAAGTGCCTCTTGTTTCCTGTTTGAAAAAAAAGAAAAAAGAAGTGCTAATTAAATACTGTTTTAGAATATATTGGGCATGCAGATGGACAAGATGGTACTGTGCATTCAAATTGGGGCTTTACCTGCAGTAGAGGGACGATCTGGCTTGGGTCCCTCTGGAATATCCCCCACCCCCCACCCCTCCCCCCTTTTTTTCGGGATTACATTTTACAGACTTAAACTCGGTATATTTTCAGTCTTTAAGAAAAAGAAAAGAAAAAAAAAAAGAAAAAAGAAACAGCCTTATTCCATTTCAGCCTGTTCAGATACTATTGTGCTGTGCAACAGTTGCTCTGTGTGTAATGCTATGCACTGAGAATACACAACCAACGATGTATGAAATATTGTACAGGTAATAATGATGCTCATACAAATCACATGTTTGTTTGTAATTGTACGTGTAAACTGCCCTTTATCTTAGTGTTATAAACTCCATAAATCCAATAAAGGCTCATTCTTGTCATCTTGTGCAGTTTCCTTGATGTAAAACCCAGTGACCATTAAAAGACAAAATACCATGTTCATTTCATTGCTATGGATTTAATGTGTCAAATCTGTTCTGTCCCCCCCCCCCCCCCCCCCCCCACATTAATTGTTTTATTTTAACTTTTGTGAAACTCTAAAGCTATGCGCTCTAAAATATTGAGTTTAAATTTGGTCATTAATCGAGGTAGAACGGATTAGGTCTTGTGTTGAATGAACGTATTGATGGACTGCTTTGCCTGGAGATGCACGAGGAAGTTTTGGTCTAAACAGCTTAAATTCTTTAGAAATGTAAAGACCATATGTTTTCCCCAGTTCCCCGTTCATTTGAAAATGATTTTATAACCAAACTGCCCTCAGTGGTTGGAAAAATACATGACATTAGTTGTCATTCTAAGTCTCTTGAGTGGCCCTGAGTTTTTTTTTTTTTTTTTTTTTTTAAGGAAATGTAAAAGATTCACAGAAATGTGAATGTGGATCCAGACCCTTGCTTTTTTCAGTGGTCCGTTCTGAAAATGCCTCCTGTGTACTGTTTACATTTTCTGTACGGAATTGAAAAAATATTTACAGCTTCTCGTAAATAAGCTTTTCTCTTTTTTTTTTCTTTTTTTTTTCCATGGCTTGAAAATGCACGCATAGAAGATGCTCTAAATAAATCTCATGTTGGGTTTAAACAGGCAGAAGCAGAAGACTCCGCTAAAACAATCTTTGCTCAAGGAAACTTGACTGCAAATCTGTACGTGTGTTACTGACCCCTGATTTTAGTCTCTGTAAATAATGGCATCACTGGAGAATGACACAGAACTGCAGTGACAGACCGGAATATAACGTTAGAACTGTGTGTTGACGTTTAAAAAGAGAAACCGTCGGAAAGAGAGCGAATCGTTTTAAGTCTACGCGTGGAAGCTAGCTCAGCTTTGGTTCGTCTCTCTGTGAGACTGGTACCGCATATTCATGCTCATTGAGTTCCTCTTCTATTTTCTTTATGGTCTGTGAAAAGAACACGTCAATGAGGGTCATCGATGCAGTCGGCCCAGTAGCTGGCTGAACCGTTAGGCTTCGGTCTGTGCTTGCATGTAAATCATATTTCATTTCTTTTTTTTTTTAGAAAACATACATTTTTTGAAATACATTTGCTCCTTTCAACATTTGAAACATTCCACCCTTGAGATCTCGCTAACCCAGCGGATGCTGAGATCTAAGGGGGAAGCAAAAGCAGAAGTGAGAGATTTCAACACTATATTCTGCTCCATGTTGACTAACATGACCAGCTTATGATGCTCACTCATACACAGTTGAATTTCCCATGGTCTTTGACCTCCTCTTGTTTTTGTTCTGTATTTTCTCAACTTCCTTTATGAGTATAATCTGCATTTTGTGAACTTAATTCCATATATTTATTTTGTTAATATGTTAAGTATCATCCATATGAAGGCGTGTCCATTTTATATATATATATATATATATATATATATATATATATATATATATATATATATGCCTATACATAGTGATGACAAAGCTTTTTTTATGACAGTGGCCCACTGCTAGTTTTCCAGACGTGTGATTATTTTTCCCCTTAGTCTTGGTACACGGTATGGTTTCTGGATCTTCCTGTCTGTATTTGCTGTGATTCGATGTGACCACTTGAGCTGTCACAAAACGAAACATGATGTGTACCGCAGGTCAGGCACCATGAGGAATTTTCAGTATGATCCCAGAGAAACAACGTGACACTTTAAATGGGGAAGTCCTTCATTACAAACGTATTTCTGTTCCAAGAAAGAGAAATCTGAATACTAAAGCATTCAAATTGTGCTTTTTTGTGTGTGTGTGTGTTGTTTAAGTGCTTCAGTGTTTTTTTTTAACTTTCGGTGATTGTCACCAAGGGTGCAAGCCCACACACATGCTTTCAATAAGCATTCTTTTTATGTGTGTGTGTGTGTGTGTGTGTGTGTGTGTGTGAAGAGGTTTGCAGAGTCACTGGCTAATACAGGAACACGGACTAGCCCATAAGCATCTCGTCCACACAGACATTCTGTCCTCTGTTCCACCGCATTCATTTGCAGCCACTCCCATTTCTAAGTCTCCAGCTGTTAAAAGATGGAAGTGTGAAGTAGGCCGTGCCTGGACGCGCGTGTCCTCCCCTTTTGCCCCGATGATTGCATGCTGCCGACGGCTTGGAGGTTCTACTGGCCTTTCCAGTCAGGCAGGCTGAAGCAGAGAGCCGTGCCAGAGTT
The DNA here is from genome assembly GCF_902362185.1 of Chanos chanos. Lineage (NCBI taxonomy): Eukaryota > Metazoa > Chordata > Actinopteri > Gonorynchiformes > Chanidae > Chanos > Chanos chanos. The sequence goes on along the minus strand of NC_044499.1, from coordinate 44,160,656 downwards.
ACCTAACACACAAGCTACACGTTAAGTCCCAAAGAGATGGGTGATATAACCACCTCCCACACGCACTTCTGCTCCGGCTTCCCTACTTACTTGTTGCATGAGGAAAGAAGGAAAGAGGGACAAGGGAAGAAAGAAAGAAAGAAAGAAAGAAAGAAAGAAAGAAAGAAAGAAAGAAAGAAAGAAAGAAAGGAGAAAGACCCAAAGTGAGGCCCCCCCCTGGGAATGGAGAAAAAGTTTATTAAAAACAATACACATTGAACACACAAGGCCTGCGAAAGCCATCTGGTGTAGGCTAAATCAACGTACCAGAATGAAACTTTTAATGTTTTTCTCTTTGAAACGCGCAGCATGAAGGATTACATAGATGACATATAAATTAAAAAGAGTGTCTTTTACTGTAACTATGACTAACTCTGTCCTAACACAGGCAAGTGTCAAGACAGAATGACATAAGAGAACGAAAAGGAATTTTTCGTAAGACCCATCTCATTGTGTTAATTGTGCCCCTGGAATTGTGTAAGATATCATTATAGAGTGAAAGGGGTGAGGGTGGGGCGAGGCGGGGGGGGGGGGGGGGGGGGTATTTCCACAGCAAAATGTATTGCATTACTTGTGGTGAAGTTTTTTTTTAACCCAAGGAGACTTCTCCTACACGTAATATATTGAAAGAATCTCAATACTTTCTTGAATTCATGATGGTCTTTCAACATCTTTGAAGAGTTGCAGACAAAAAAAAGACATAGAGAAAAGCAGTCAAAACATCCCCTGCTTTTCATTTATGAACTTCTTCACTAGTATATGACTGTATTGTTGAGGTATCGTTTGCTAAGGAAATCATGGACTCCATTGGGATGATGAAGTGAGGGCCCAGCTTTAGTGGTGGTTCTCTCAGACAAGAAGAATGGCTATCCAGAGACAGACAGGTGGACTCTGTTCTTTCTGACTACAGCCAGAACATTGTCTAGTCATCATTGGCCCCTCTGCCAACATAGCTGAGTTCACAAAGGCAGAGAGAGAGAGAGAGAGAGAGAGAGAGAGAGAGAGAGAGAGAGAGGCCAGCATCTGTCTCCTCAACACAGGGAGAACACTTAGCAGACCTTCTGGCAGAACCTCTTGCAACTCCTAATCCAGTGTTAAAGGAACAGGCTTTAGAAAGACTTCATTCTTCTTTTTCTTCCTTTTTGTGGCTTTTTTTTTTGTTTTGGGTTTTTTTTTCATTGGATCAGAAAGAGTATATCCATAGATTAATGTGATTATGAGGATTTTATTTAGTATAAAGTTTGTCCAAAACAGATACTTAAGTAAGTGAAGACAGTACTTTGGAGCATTAAGCCCAGTGATAGAATGCAGAACTAAGTAGCTTTAGATAACTGTTCGCTTGTGTCTCTACGCAACTCAGTTCTCTTTGGCAGCCGAGCTCGTGAGACTCCTAACAGGCTAATATATGGATCATGGGAGGCATATGCCCCAAGCTCTATTGACTGGACAGACTCATTTGCTTGTTTCATTGGTGCAGGGGGCAAAGCTACCATTACTTGTGGTATGAGCACACCAGACCAAATTGACATTCAAGGATTGTCAGTCAATCTGGATCATTACATTAGCCCAATGAATGTCAGTTAGAATACAACGAGAGCAGGCATATGACATATGTGATCTTTCAAAAGTTCACATTCATGTAGTTTACGTTCCTCATGATGCATGAAGGCCTGTGATTAGCTTATTGATTCCTGCTGACACAAACATACTCAGCAAATGAGCCAATGAAAATGAGCTTCTTGTGGTTTGCGTGGTAAGAGCCTTGTATGGGTTCTACTCTGAAGCTAACACCATTTCGGCTCTGAACATATTTCCATTTTAGACGACGCAATATCTTACAAAAGCCATTGCAACTTATTAAATATATATGGACACTAGTCTATTCTTACATTTATTACAATCAAATTTGAAACTTAATCCATTGAGAGTACACCATACATTGCCTATGATTTTTTCTGACAGCACTGAGCTCAATTCAATGTCTATTCAAGTGATGTTGAAGGTCTGTTGAACCAATGGTAACATCTGCCATTTGGGGTTTAATTCCTTCAAAACCCATCTAACTGAGTGATAGTCTCTGTGGTCTCACTGGGAGAGATAGATGTCCTGCCTGTTCAAGGCTCACCCCAGGCCCTGAACTCAATGACCTGCCCGAGGTGAGAGGCAGGGCTGAGGCCGGGTCACTCTCTCTCATCTGAAGCCAGTGAAGGGCAGGGGGATTGCAGACATACTGCAGAAGCTTCCCTTGGGGAGTCTTAGCTGAGCCTTTTAACTTCCCAACAAAAGCACATATTGCTTTTACTTTACTTAGACAGACACTATATTATGACTTGAAAACATCGATTCAAAATGAATGAAGTTGTACAACATTTTCCCAACTTTGTCTTGTTTTTGTTTTGTTTTTTTTCCCTTTAAAGTCTAACTTGGATAGCGCGGTGGATTAAAAGCGTTACGAGAGATAAAACTAAAATGAAGTATATGGAATTTAAAAAAAAAGTCTACAAATGGAAGTATACTTCAGCACAGAGCTTTATTGCGCCCAGAAGACAACATTTTGATCCAAATGGATCTCCATCAGGTCTTAACCATATGCAGCATAAACTGTGTGAAATAAGTGCATTTCCTCTACCCAGCACCTGTTCAGAGATATTTGTGTATGACAATTGCTGCAAAATCATTTGTTAATGTTGCAATATATACAAGTTACTGGTCATTCAACTGGAGAACGAAAGTGGATTCCTTGAGTACGTGTGGCCGGCAGTTCACATGGTTCACATGGTTTATGGGCTACCCCTTTGGAGCCCTACTTTTCTGTAGCCTCTTCATGTTACCAGAGTTCACACAAAATTCTGGTGATACAAAATGCTTTTTTTTTTAGTCCCCCTCCACGCCAGCGTACCTAAAAACGAATGAACGAGCACGGCAATGATCTCTGTGGTCTGGAGAGTGTAAGTTTTGCCTGTGAGCTTTAACCTAACAAGCGTTTGCACAAAGCGTCCCCGGACAAATGGTCCGCCCTGCTCCTCTTACACTGGTATGAAGAGTTACCCCACGCACAACTGTTCCTCACTTCCCCGTAATCTGTTAAAGCAGTTGATGTGTGTTCTCTCCTGCTCTGCTCCCCCTTGATGGCCCACCTCTCACTTCACTGCACAGCTGGCCTGCGTTTGTATTGAGCCAAGAATAAAGCAGGAAGTGGAAATTAAACAAGAACTAAAAAAAACAAAAAAAAAACAAAAAAAAAAAAACCTCTGGCCCTGTAAGTTATCAAGGATATAGGAACCTGTATCTGGCAGCCAGTAGAGAGACAGAGTTTCACAAGGCCTGTAATCTTTCATAGAGGCCTTCCAGAGGTCTGTGGTGATGCACATTCATTTCACTTATTCATGTATTCAGCGATGTCATTAGTGGAAGATCCTTTGAGGTCCACACGTGTCTATGCTGCTTAAAGAATGAATGTTTAAAGGTTCTGTGGAACATTGTTACAAATGGAAACACAGAGTACTTACGTTGCCTGGTAAAAATCAGCATTGTACAACTATAAGGCAACTAATATACACATTTGGTCTTTATGAGTTACTTGATCCAGGCCAAATCTTAAACATTTGGGCATGCCAAAGTTTTTTGCAGAGTTATTTTGAGTGGATTTTAACAGCTAAAACTACTTTACAAGCTCTGTTAGATGTTTACAATACAAGAGATCAATGATGCCCAGACACAGAAACATCTAGAGTACACAATTTGCGCTTTGAAGAACAAAATATAGTAACCATGGCGAGTCAATTGTGCTGCTAAAGCTGTTTTTATGGCATTTCGTACCCTCCGATGACCACTTGAAACTTTTAAAGGGAAAATTGCCGCAGCATCTTTTTCTTTGGCTCCGACTGGGTTCGTGAAGCTTTGTTCTCAGTTTATAAAGTTATTACATGGTGAAGCACTTTAACATTAATCCTTGAGGCCAAAGATACAACTGAGATGATAACCAGCTGCCAAATGAATGATCATGGATTACAGTCGCCGTTTCCTCATTTTGCCCACTAGGATCTGAGATATTCGAAAGTGAGAACATTTTGTTCCAATACAGTACTCAAACTGGAATACTACACACTGGATAAGTGTACAATAAGAAATACATTTTACATCTGAAAGGCATCTAGGAGATTTAACTGGCACCAAGACCAGCTTGCTTCAGGGTTAAATACAAAATAACTTGAAACGAAAGGGTTTTTTTTTTTTTGTAGTAATACACACAACAAATAACCCCCGCGTTATTTACATCCACAGCGCGGACAGTCGACGTATTCAAAACGAGGTTAATCAGATAAACAGATTAGCTTTGGAGCTTTCGCTCATTAGAAAAGATCACGGAGGCCGGACACATGGAATAAAACAACAATAAAAAGAATTCGGCATCCGTTGGCTAAAGCTAAGAAACTCTGTAGAGCAGTGTATTCTTCTTCCTCTTCTTTGTCTCCATTTGTTTTGGCAGTGAATTAGTAAAAGAAAAGGATCTCATTTTTTTCCAAATGGCTGGAGGAGGGCTGTGTACTCCTATGCAACATTACCCCGTGAGATATTGGCTAACACTGCTTTTCTTGTTCTCCGTCTCAGTGTTACAAGAGGTCGAAGGATGAGGCACACATGTAGGCAATGCATGAAGACAAAGCACAAGTCAACTTTCTTAGCTCTGCAGGTGAACAAATACTACAGGAATAAGATGACTAGATGTATGTATGCATGTGTAGCCTTTTAAAGGTCAGCGCAGAAGCAATGTAGCATTGAACAGGTCGTGACTGCAACACACAGGAACTTGCATTGTTTTTCCTCTGCATTTCTAAATAGAACATTGTAATAGACTTTTGCCACACATATTAGGAAAACTGCCGGGACCTTCCAGAAACATGATGAAAACGAAACTTGAAAAAATATGAGTTTCCTTTTTGATTTTAATTAGTATTTTTTAAAAAAACAAAAACAAACAAACAAAAAAAAAAACAGAAAAGATATTGCGCATGTAATATTTATTCCGTTCAAATGTAAAATTTAGTACTAGAGCAAGGGGATTTTCTATACACTTAAACATCTTAAATGTTATTCTGAACTTTGCAGTCAAACATGTCCAAAATCAAACAGTTATTCCATGTTAAAGGTGGATGCGGATACAGAAGTGGACCTGGTGTGGCTAAGGCTGAGATGACAAAAAGTTTTGCAGGCCAGATCTTTACTGAGACTCTATAACCTCAACTGCAGGTCAGAATGAGTGAACCTAAAACCCAGTGAACTCCCAACACTCCCCTGACAATACCAGCCATCTCCCCATTCCATGTGTGGGGCCTAAAGTTCACTGCAAGTACAGCAAAAATAGAAAGAAGCAGTGTGTGTGTATGTGTGTGTGTGTGTGTGTGTGTGTGTCTATAAAAAAAAGCATCAATTGGCAACCATCTGAGGAACGAGACAAACTGGATTCTTCCAGATCTTTCTCAAAGGTATGAAGCCTGCATTCATCCTGGATGAAGGAGGAGATATGTGTGTGAAAATTTGAAGAAAACCATGGTGCAGTGAAGATTAATTTCTACTCTATTGTAAATCCTTTGTTTTTTCAAGGTTACACAAAACTGTGTAAATCGTGAATTCATATCACATAAATGCTGTCCTGGAGACTTGGGGAGAGATTTGTTTAAAAAAAAAATGCCTAACATACAAAAATACCCAAAATGAAAACGTCATCAAACTTAATTTGCACTCACACGGTTGGAATATAATGATACGTAGAAAATGGTCAAGATTACATGCCAAAACCACTAGAAGGATTATGGTAGCAATTATTGCATTAAGAAGATAACATGAATAATAAACCTTGAAAACTGTTTAGAACCAAAATATATCTAAAGCTGGCCTTTTTAATATCACAGATGCTGTGGACACCACAGTCAAAATATCTGAATCCTAAATCTCCTGGAAACAGTGCAGGGGGTTAATGAGGGTGTCAGAGAGGATCTAAACCCCACACACGGCCATGTGAAAGGGTTAAAAAGGTTTTAATCAGGGACCAAAACCTCAGATTAAACAGCCTTTCGCACTATAAACCGGATTGAGTTCAGATAACCCACATTAACAACCAGCGAGATGGAACATTTTAGCCTAACAACAAAGTAATAAGTATCTTTACAACAAGCCTATTAAATGCCATCTGTTGGGATGCTGACCAGGGTCTTTGGCTGCAGGGACCATATCATTTTAGAACAAGTGGGGAGAGGTCAAGAGGAAGGGTGACATTTAGATGGTTTTGGGGGACGTGACAAAATTACGCGACATATTTAAGATATTTGGCACTTCACTGAATTTGCCTTAAATCAGTCGTGTCAGAGCCTCCGCACTGTAATATTAAAGCAATCTATGAATTATGGAGTAAGCCATGAATGTCTCTATACGGTCATACTCTCCTTCACTCCTCCATTTAGTCCATGTACTCAATTAGCCAGAGCAGCGGTGAACAGACAGCTCTCTCAGTGAAGAGACAGAGGGGAAAAAAGAACCAGACAATGTCTACATTTAGCTCTCAGACTGCCTCCTGATCTCTCCCGCTCTGCTTGGTACTCTGCGTATGTGTGTATGTGTGTGTGTGTGTGTGCATGCGTGTCTAGGCTGGTGACGTGGTGGAGCAGAGCCTCTGCAGATGCCCACAGCCCAGAGGAAGTTGAGTGAAGGGGGAGTGAAGGGGGAGTGCAGGGGTGGGGGGGGTGGGGTGGGGGGTGTTACAAGGAGCGAAGCCCCAGGGATGGCGAGAGCCTTTTGTAAAGGGTGGGGGTGGGGTGCCTCTCCTGTCGACTCCAAAAGCAAAGCACGTGCATGAACTCCTCGGCTTTCCCGCTGTCGTCACCTTAAAATTTGAAGTTCCACCAAAACGACAAACAGAGCTAGCGCAAGTAAAAAAAAAAAAAAAAAAAAAAAAAAGACTTTCCAAATATAAATAAAATCATTACAAGGCAGCATTTGCGTGTGACAATCTATCCGTGCAGCTACGTAATCCATGAGAGTGAGAGTATACGCATATGCGTTTTCCACGTAAGTAAAAGCCTATGTACTCTAGTATAAGTGAAGTTAGCAAATTAAGGGTTAACCCCACTTTTTTTTCAGACATACGGTCCTCAAACACCGCTTTCCACCCACTCCTGACACCCCACTTCAGCTCCCCCCTCCTCTCCTCTCCACTGCTCCTCTTACCCATGTCAGCATCGTTTACAGTACAGTGGCCAATCCCTACCTCTCCTGACAAAACCCCATACCCCCACACCCCCCCACCCAAACCACAACGCAGGACCAGAAGAATGGACATAGTCGTCCTCGTCTCAGGTGTTGGGGGGGGGGGGGGGGGGTATCAACGGGGACACAGCCTCTCCCTCGCGCAGGTATTAGAAGTTTTTTTCGGTAAGGGTATGCGGAGGAAGGAGTAGAGGCAGGAGAGATTTTCTGTCTGTGAGATGAGAAACATCTGGGCAAGAGATAAAGGGGGGAAATGTAAAGGTCCTTGTCTCTGGAGTGTTTCTGTAAAGCAAGGCCAAGCTCAGTTCAAATCAGTCCACATAACCCCCCCACCCCCCGCCCCCAACTCTGAAACCCCCAGTGCTGTTTGTCTAAAGTCTCTGAAGAGTTTTATCCAGCCACCCCCAGCACAGGACAAGAGCAAACGAGGAATTCATACTGGAATATCAGTGTGATCAAAGCTGAACTCAGCTCTCTGGTTCAGCTCTTCTTAACAAGGAATCTTGTTACCGAGCCATCCGCAGTTCCTCTGCAAAGAAAGTTCCGATTATAGTTTGTCATAAGGATAATTACTTTTACTGGTTATTAATGCTCGTTTCAAAGCTTGAGATAGCTTTAATATTTATGTCCACAGGAGATGTGAAATCGAAAAAACCTAGCGATGCCTTGTGACAATCAGCATGTCTACCACATGGAGCGAACGAGCTCGGCTCTTTGATTCCATGCTCAGCTTTTACAGACCAACGACCGCATTGTTATTCCTGAGTTGTCTCATTGCTAATGAGATTTCCAGTCTAGAAAAAGGCATGTTTTTCTTGTCCTCTCTTTCGAAACTTTAAACCTTCTCCATCTTCTGAAAAAAAAAAAAAAAAGACATTGAGCTTAAGTAGCCAGGGTTGTCTTTACCCCATCATTAAAGTGTACCCACACTAAGGCCCGTTTTAAACGAATGGAAGGCAGCACTCCACTTCCACAATGCTAACGTACGTGCCTACACGGGCTGCTTGATCATATGGAGTAGAAATGGTTCCTAGGATAGCACTATGAGTGGGTTCTGGCTCTTGATAAATTCAAGCCAAAGGCAACTGCAGATAATGGGAGTAAAAATGTAGATTGTTTATTCCCTAGACTGCTGTGGAGCCACACAGTGGGAAGTGGATAAAAGTAAACAAGACTTGCGGAGGGAAAAAAAAAGAGAATACGCTGAAATGGCTTTCTTTAAAAAAAAAAAAAAAATGTCTGACGAAATTTAAGTGACCTTCTGGCCTTTCCCACAGCCATAAAAGCCCCAGTGTCTGGAGACCACAGCAAGCCACTGCAGTGGGCAGAGCAGGGAACATACTCTCACTCTCTCTCTCGGTCTCTCTCTCTCTCTCTCTTTCTCTCTCTGTGTGTGACACACTCCCACACATAAGATTTCAATGACCCATCATCAATTAAACACACACACACACACACACACACAAATATGCACTGACAAATTAACAGAGGTATAAAAGAGCTAATTGTATTATCTAATTACACTTCTATGACTTCTCTCTCTCTCTCTCTCTCAAAAAAAAGAGAAACAATGCGAAAATACTGATGGGCAAGGCAAAAATAATATACAAAGGGCTGATCCCTCCTATGAGCTATAATGTGTCTCTTGTTAAATGTGAAGCATGGGCCGTCAGGACGTGTCAGAACCACCGTGAAGGGTCGGAAACGAAGGATCCAGCAAAAAAAAAAAAAAAAAAAAAAAAAAAAGGTCGCTTCAGAGCGAAGTAGGGATAACAGAATCCTCTGGCTTTTCTGTAGGCACTGTCGGCAAAGAAAACGAGAAAGACCTCATCTGACACTACTGAAGTTTTGAAATTTGAAAGTGTGGCTGATTGGACACCGTGGTTGAATCTGAGAGGAGGGATCACAGAGAAAGTACTAGAATGGCTCAGACTGAGTATGTGAAAACAGCATTGGGATTATGCAAAGAGCCCGTTCAATGAAATGATTCACAAAATTATGCATAATTACGCCAAGTTTTACTTCAAAGATTACTTAAAAAAAGTAAGAATATATATATATATATATATATAGAGAGAGAGAGAGAGAGAGAGAGAGAGAGAGAGAGAGAGAGAGAGATTTTTTTATTAATTCAAGGTAAAAGATATTCAATTCACTGGCAAACAAGAAAATAAATCTCAGCTGTGTCAAATCAGGATGTCAATCTGCAGAAAGCCTTAGACACTTTTACCTTGTACGCTCTTTGACTTCAAAATGTATCGATTGCAACCATTCCATCTAACTCTCAAGGTTGTCTGCTCTGCAATATGTATGTCTCATTATCTACAGCATATCAATAAACAACCAAAGTGAATTATTCAGTTAGTCTGCCAATGGACGGAAGCACGTGGACTGAGAGAACGTCTATATTGCTTTTAGAGCGAGGGATGTTACACAAGACGAATATGACCAATCAAAACAAAACAATACTCCCATAACCTATTCTCTGATTGGCCGTGCCAACCCCCCCGAACCCCCTCCCTTTACCCACCCCCCCCCCCACCCCCCACAAAAAGGACCACAACAAACGCTGATGTTCGCCAGCTTTTGCAGATTCTGCCCTCTTTTTCTCCCGGCCTAAAGTCCAAAGCTGTTGCAGATTTACAAGTTGGTGAGGACCATTGTGAAAGCATAACGCAGAGACTAAGCTTAATCTGCGCTGAACAGCTTTAGCGGAGCGGCAGACTGTCCTGCAAACGGCTACGCCAAAGTAATGGACTCCCCCTTTCACCAAGCGAGCTTTATCAGCCTGATTAATGATATCCTCTCTGGGAGAGAGGAACAGGGAGGAGAGAGAAAGAGAGAGCGAGAGAAAGACAGAGAGAGAGAGAGGAAGAGAGAGATCTAGTAATACAAGAATACCCATTGCACTACACTGTGATCTGAGCCGCCCTCCTTCCACCTGTTGTTTTATGAGCCTGAAAAGTCAGTCACCTATTGTTTATAGGTGCTTAGGCTCCTAACTGTGAATGCCTGATGTACACTCACCGTCCACTGCATTAAAAACACTTACCTTCAACTTACACCCACTTTATGAGGTACACCCACCGTATAGGTAGACTACACTGGTGTACAATTAGAAACTGCAGCCCAACTGTTGTCAAGCACAATTTGTCAGTCACTCTGTACCTTGTTTATTAACGACCAGGTTCTGACCACAGGACCGCTGTTGACCACATATCATGTGGTTGACAGACCATTCTAAACACAGCAGTGACAATGAAATAGCGGTGGGTGTGACGCTGGCACAAGTCTATCAGGCACAACAGTGTTTCTACACATACTAGCGTCAGTACTGTGTTGACAATGGTCTGCCACTCAAAAATATCTAGTCAAAAGTGGTCCTGTTTCCAGTAACCAACCATCGATGAAGAGCTAGGGGATGGCTAACACAAACTATGCGTGGCAACAAATAGGCCTTAGTCTCTAACTGTAAACCAGCCAGGTAGTTGTTTCTCATAAAATGGCTTTCGAGCGTATGTATATCAGTCTGATTTGCACCTGGCGTCCAATCACGTAACAGCATGGCAGGCCCGGAGGTACATCAGTCTATGGACACAACCCTGCATTAAATGATCTCTCGTGTACTCTGAAGACAGTTTTACACGACGCTCTGCCCCTATCACATGTAGTCCGCGCGCTCAAATTTACCCTCGTATTGTAAATGCGAACACTTTTTAAGTATCGCGAACCTAAAGAGAAAAGCTAAATAATTAATTGGATGTAGTCAGATATGTGTCACACTCCGGGCTTAAAAGCCTTGGTTTGGCCTGTGTGTGTGTGTGTGTGTGTGTGCGGGATGACTCCACTCCCCAGGGGGGGGGAGGCTGACTCTGCACACTTCCTTTAGCAGTACATGACTCAGGGTGTGGCACTCCTGCAGTACGTGCTTAACCAGACCTCTCCGCCCATTTCCCCCTTTGCTAAAGCTGTCTTACATCACCTCACAAGTTTCCCAACTACTTATCAAGTCCCTGAAACAGCCTTGAGCAAAGACAGCGAGTAGTCCGCGTTTGGCCCGACAAAAGAGTGCAATCGCAGCACCGATGGCTTTTTAATTTGAAACATCAGCCTGATGCAGCCAGAGCAAAACATTTGATTGGTGATCAGGAGTCTCTCTTAAATATAACCACTGTTCATGCATCCATATTTTTCCCATAGCTACTACAGTACAAAGAGAGTAGGAGTGGGACATGAGAGACTGAGAGAGAGAGAGAGAGAGAGAGAGAGAGAGAGAACAGTGTCTTTCCAAGCTGGAAAAATCATCACTTCCTATGGGCTTTTGAGGATACAGTCAGTGTCTGTTCATTTCACACGACTCACACATTGGGAAGTTCACAGCGACAGTCCGCTCTGTTCACCAGCTATCTGGTGGCCTTTAAGATGACACAACTCAACTCTCGACGTGAAACACTGACGTTACTGCCAAAGAAAAAAAGAAAAAAAAAAACCCTCACAAAACATTCCATCATTTCATAGCCAAAAAAAAGTTGGCCAATGGCATTAGGACAAAAGACAAAGAGCGAGTTCAATGACTAACCTGAAGCATTTTGTGATAATAGGAAAAAGAAAAGTCATAAATTTCTTTGAAAGACTTCATCTGTGGTATGGTATCATTTCACCATCTATAGAATGCACCAATCCTGCATACGCTGTGAAAATCTTAAGACCTGTCAATGACTCTAGGTGCTTTCAAAGCAATTCCAAAGAGCATCGGAACAGGAAGGTTGCACTAGTTAGACGGGTTGGGCTTGAGTTACCTTGTTGTTTCTGGGGTGTCTGGATATTTGGGTTAGCTGGATGGATATAGAAATGACAAGGTAATGTGCGAGTGTTGAAACGAGATTGATTGATTGTTGACACGCCATTGGAAGCGTTTCATGTTTGGATGTATTGTGCTTTTTTGAAAGGTATTATGTTTTAATATGCTCTGCTGAGCTGAAACGTAAAAGAATAATAGAAAGTAACGAGTATGGCAGACATTCAAAAAAAAAAAAAAAAAAAAAGAGAGAGAAGAAAAAAAAACAAACAAACAAAAAAAAAAATGCAGGTCCACACATGAACATCGTCTCCTTACTTACCAATCAATAAAGGGCTTTTGGGCATCAGCTCTGCTGAGAGCACTGCTCTGCTCTGCAACAAGAGAGGAAAGCCGCTGATGACGTAGACTCCCATAATCCACTGCACTACCCCTCTCATTAAACAAGCCTGAAGTCTCCAGGGACCAGCGAAAGAGAGAATGAGAGAGCGAGAGAGCGAGAGAGAGAGAGAGAGAGAGAGAGAGAGTGTGTGTCTAAATATTCCAATCTGCTTCTGTCTGTATGCACAGAGTGGATTTTCATATACCTAAATGTAGGCTCTATCCCCTTTCATTTCCTTCAAGAACCCCCCCCCCCCCCCCTCCACATCACCACCACCAGCACCAAACACAGAGAGAGAAATCATATTAGTGATGCTCTTGAACACAACCACAAATACATAGCCTGACTGAGGAAAGACATTGTGTGATGGCAATCCAGTCTATCCACTCTGGTTGGAAAGGGGGGGGGGGGGGGGGGTGTCCACCTAAAGAGGACGCACATGACCGGAGTCCAGCCTTTGAGGCCTTAAAGTGGGGGGATGGGGGGGGGTATATAAGGGACTGGTGGTTAGATGATTTGGGGGGTTAGTAGACTTTCTGTGTGTGTGTGTGTGTGTGTGTGGTTGGGGGGGGGGGGGGGATTAACCTACTGCTATCTCCTCAACCTCTGGTGCCATCTGCCAGTGACTTTGCAAAAATGCAAATCAGTTACCCACAGTGCACAGCAGTTAGCATGCACCGTCGGAATAGCTTACAAAAATAGGTCAGTCGCGCAAAGAGCCTTGTGTCTCTGGCAGCATGTACTGTGGCTTTGTGTGCATTAGGTAGAGCAGCGTCTAGTGAAGAGCCAAGAGTCTGTAGAGATGTGAATGCAAAATATGGTAAAAAATAAAAATAAAAATGATGTAAAGAGATAAGAAATTTTTTAAACAATGATAACAGACAGAACAGAGAAGAGTACTGGGCTTTGGTACAGAAAGGCAGAATTTGTCGTTTACTGAGCACTCCGACAGCCATACAGTGCGTACTCCAGTGCATGTGGCTATCCACAAGGCTCCAATAAGGGTATAATCAATGGTGTAATAAATAAATAAACAAACATCTATTACATAAATATAAAACCAAAAACAATGCATCTCCATACACCACCACCCGACACTGCTCATAACTCTATGTAAACTGGGATTGACATATAAATGGTAAATTAATCAAATACCCAGAATTTAAATTTTCATCCTAGGGACAGACTGTTCATCTATAACTCATTCTTTCTTATCGGTTGCTAAAATAAGATCAAAGACTTCCAGCTGGTAATGTGCGTATTAATGAAAGCCAGGCAGCTGATGCAACATTGTGGCAAGGCTATTGTAGGCAGCTGAGTTTTATTTCTCACTGGATGACTCCTATGAATCATGTATCCATTAGAGTAAAACTGTCCTCTTTCTCTAGCTGTGACATATCAATCCCGTGTCTATACACAGGATAGTGTCTATCAGACATAGCTATAAGGGGAGAAGCAGAGAGAGACAGAGAGAGAGACAGAGAAAGAGACAGAATTTTTTATGTAGTTCCATTTTTAAGATCTCTGAACAGCCACTAGAGAAAAGATATCTATAAAGTGGAATTCAGAAAGGGGAGATAAGTCTGCATGTTTTTTTTTTTTCTTTTGTGGGGGGTTGCTTGAAAACCATAAAAGCTGACGCTGACTTTTTCACCTCACATTCACGAAAATGCGGTGCCTGCCAGCTCTTATCACAAAACCACCATCATTACACAGTGAAATAAAATGGAATACTTGCCAAAGTTTGTCCTTGCTATTGTACTAGGCTTGTTTACATGATGGCTATTTCTGCAACGGCATAGAGCACTACAGCTAGGTTTTACACAGCATGTACACACAAACAGCTTAGAGATAAAAAAAAAAATGACGATAATACAGTCTGAGAAAAATGATTTAGTCTGAAAAGCCATTGCAAAATCTAATGGGTGGTATGAAACTCTGTGCCTAAGAGTGGCCACTTATCTAAGAATAATCTATTTAAAGCATGACTGCCGAGCTCCATCAATCCAGTTGCTTGAATGGTGTCTTACAAAAGTTAGTGAAGACTTAATTCTAGCAAAGGGCAATAGTCCTGAGATACAGAGGAGTATATATGAGTGAGTGAGTGAGTGAGTGAGTGAGTGAGTAAGTGAATGAATGAATGAATGAGAGAGACAGCCCCAGTTATGAAAGTGGGCCCAGGGCCTGCACTGCTGTAATTATGCCCAGATTAGGGGGGCTCTCTCTCAAGACCACCTGCCAAACATTTTGTCCCAGATTACTGCCCAGATGCATTGCCACTAATCTGCAGAAGTCGGTCAGTGACTGCTCCTCTCACTAGAATTACACAGCCAGAGGAGCAGTAGGGGGTAGCAGGGAAGTGGGTGTTTGGGGGGGGGGGGGGTGAGAAGGGGGGTTGTGGCTCAGACTGTGAACACTGATATCCACAGACAAAACAGGAATGATTTGCATGAATTATCTTTGCGTTCTGGATACTGCAAAGACAAAAGAGGAAGTGATATTGAACAGACAGTTGTATGTTTTTTTTTTTCTTGTTTGTTTTATTCAAATGTGAAACCCATGACAGGTGTGAGATTAGATCATGAGAGATCATCAGAACAAAGACAATGAGAATATTTACAGTACGTTTGTGATCGGAAGGCTTACCCATTCATCTGAATTCTGGCCCATTTAAGGCCATTATATAGTCAGCTTTTTGTCTGGTACACACACACACACACACATACACACACACACACACACACGCACACACACTTCATTTACAGTCTCCTCCTAGTCCAGAAAATATGGAGCAGACAGCATAATTGGCTTGTAACAAAATGCATGCTGGCTCCGCAGACAGTACTGTGCTTTGTACAGCACATTCATCTTCAAATGGGGTGGAGCTAAACCAGAATCATGTTTGAAATCCGCCCCCACTCCTTACAGCCCCCCCCCCCCCCCACCCACCCAAAAAAAAAAAACCCCTTCCTGCTCCACTTCAGAGGGACGACTTCAGAACCTCAAAGACCTTCAGGGCAGACTCGATGCAGCCGTCAAAATTGGAGTGAGTAAATCCATCTCCCCCACACACCAGCAGAGGCTTGGAGAGCAGTGTCATCTGCCCGGGGCAATCAGTCACCGATCTCGTCACCTAATTAGACAACCAAAACATCGAGTGCACACAGCATTAGCGCTGTAATAACGATTGGACATTCAATAGCTGATGCAACCTCCATCTTATAAAGTTATCGAATGGAACCGCTCCCAATGGCTTATGTTTCGTCCACACACAGAAAAAGCCTGCTGCATGTAGAGACGCCTCGCTCAAATTGCAGTTGCGTGTTCCTTATGTGTCATTCCGTGTCTGCATGTAAAGCGCTGTGAGTGCAGCTATATGCTGTGCGTGTAAAAACGTACTGAACAAACATTAACACCGAAGAGAAACATTAAAACAGTCCTGTGACTCCTTTGGTCTCTCGAGTGGTAAAATTAGAATTCTGTTCTTCACACTTAATATGAGACTGACTGCAAGGCTCCCTTCTTAAAGCCACACATTTCAAATGACTATATCCAACTGTTATTTAACCTAAGGTTAACAAGGGAATATTGAGACTTGTGGGTAAAACCTCACTTATACCAGTAGGGGTGATAACTGCAACTGATGTAAAAAGAAAAAAAACAAACATACATATGGTTAAACAAAGATTATGCTTGTGGATCAGTTCCGTTTGAAACACATTTGAGGTATTTGAGGTTGTTTAGCTGCAAACAATAGCAAAACCAACATATAGCATCACAAGGTTCTGAAATAACAGAAAATAAAGCAAAAAATATTCAAATATTATCCCTCGTTTCCTTAAGTCAGTACTATGTGTGTAGTCTATGTTGGTTGAAGTTCAATGGGCTTCTGAACATATTGCTGTGAAAAGGTTATGGAGGCTCAATGAAAACCTATGTGGTCAAAGTGCGGTGCAGATCTTTCTCCCATTCGTTTCTCTTTACTCCATTCGCAACAGAAATTTCACTTTGTGCTTCTGTGTGGTGAGCAGCAGGGGGGGGGGGGGGGCTCATTCAACAGGGTGGAGGACACTCATTACGTTTCACATTGGCTCAACTAACCACAGATTTCAACAGTATGACGATGAGGCAGTGTGCAAGCAAAGTGCACGGGCAAAGGCTGTATTTCTGTCTTTGCAGCAGGACATCTCTGCAAATTGTCTGACGTAATTCAAACAACCCCTGACAGTGCATTGATCTTTTTTGTTGTTGTTGTTGTTGTTGTTGTTGTCGTCGTTGTTGCACGTACCAGTGAAACAGCGCAGGGTATTAAGATGAGGTGAGAGCGTTTATTCAACCAAGGTGACTGATGGTTTTAGACGAACGGCAGCTGCTACTGAGAACGCAGAAACACCACAGAAATGTATATTTTGAACTACGGTTGGTCTCGCCTCTCAAAACAAAATTCAAACTGGGGCGTTTTTTTTTTTTTGTTGTTGTTGTTGTTTTTTTTTAATTAAACGGTGGAGAAGGTTGTGAAATGTGCATATTAATAGGAATATCAATGCAGCTCATCTGATTCATTTCATATGTCTCACTAAGAGTTAGTCTCTTCGGGGCTCGTCTGTGATCGAGCAGGCCCTGAGAAGCTGATTTGGCTGCGCGGATCAACAAAAACACTCCCTAATTAGTAGAGGATGGTAACAGATGTCTGTCAGCCCGTGACCTCAGGTGATCCGTGTGTGTTCTGCTTTGCATTTTTATGCACTGACGAGGGTTATCTAACCAGAGAGCTTTTATACCATGAGGCTTCATTTTGAGCTGTTAATAACTGCAAGAGGCACCTTAATCGAGTGAAGCAAGGCTAATAATAGACCAGAGGGTGAAATAACTGGAATTAGGATGACACGGTCTCTCTACAGAGCAGGGCAATTGTGTGCCCTGCGCAGAGGACATACTTTTATAAGAGATCTGAGTTGAATCTCAGTAACGTCATTTAACAAAGCTGAATTTCATAAAAGTGTAATACATGTAAACATATACATTTAAAATGGGATACATATACTAAAGAAAAAAAAAAAAAAAAACAGCAAAAAATTTGTGGTTCTACGACATGGAGGAACACCTGAGTATGGCCCATCTTTGAGGCAGAGTATGAATCTAAGCAAAAATGAGCGACTTGGAGAGAGTTGGCCTCAGATAACTCAACAGAAACTACGCTGCCAACGGTTTTTCTAGCAGTGTTTAAATCCTCAATCCGAAAATGAAGCATGTTAATGACCTCTCTGAGTAAACACATTCCATAGACGTGCATGGCCCATTACGGAGGCTTCTGCTGGACCGAGAGTTTGAAGATAAACATCGAGGTACAGTGCAGTGGGTCTAAGGAAATAGTACCCATTTCCTGGGGCTTTTAATAGACATCGTTATAGACTATGCACTATGGTTACTATCATTTTCCCCTCTAAACCTTTTCTTTCCTCTTGTATCTTTAAACAGTAATCTGTGTGTAAATCAATTGATAAACGTTCTTGCTGAAATGTGGCCAAGAACAAATTGTTTGGTTTACTCTAGCGGTAAGTTGATATTAGCAGCCATGACCTCCTCCTCCTCCTCCTCATATCTGCCTCACTCCACATATCTCCCGAATTCACCCAAACGGCAGACAGGGACTTCTGGATACGTCTGGAGACATTTGTACACAGGGCGTTGCACTCAGACAGACATCTATAATATAACCGCCTTCGATGAAACCATCCCGCAAACATTTTGTTTAAGTGGTTTGTTTGAGAATGATATCATTCACTCAATCATAGCTCTAGTTTACAATTATGATAAACTACACATATCACAAGACTTGGCAAATATTAAGGTCTAGAATTTTATTCTCACAGCTGAGGAATAAACAATGATAAGCTCCCCTTTCTGCTGTTCTGCTGTTGATATTTAATTGTTTGTTTTGTAATACTGGATGGAGATGGTCCTTTATCACTGAGAGACCTGGGACTTTGCTTCTCTGCTCCATGGAGGAGAAACTGATCTCTACAGCAGTTAGTGAAAGGATCAAGGTTCTTTTTTTTACCCATAGTCGCCATAACCTTGGCATTCTGTATGAACGTATCTGCTGTTTTCCACTCACCGAATTGCAAAAGGGCTGCACCAATCGGTATGAATCAGCTTCAGTTAACTGGCAGCCAGTTTCTCTGAGAAGATTTTTCAGTGTGCATCCAATGTGTATTTAACCTGAAACTGGTGTATACATGTGTGTAGGTAAATGATGTATGGTGAGTGTGCGTGCGTGCATGTGTGTGTGTGTGTGTGTGTGCGTGTGTGTGTTCTATTCTATTCCTGCCTGTTCAGCCCAGCTGGGCTTTGGCCCATTCTCTGGCACTCACAGGGATCTGGGCTCCCACACAGATGTTCTATGTCCTCTGACCTTAAGCTGAGGCCCAACACTGCATGTCACAGTGGAGCAGAGTGTGTGGGGGGTTACACAGAGAAAGATTATATGTGAGTACATCAGACAGGGAGACAGAAAAAATGTGTACAAGAGAAAGCTTGCAATTTAAATACTGTATTTGAATACGGTATTACTACATGTGTTAATGTGTGTGTGTGTGTGTGTGTAAAAGAGAGAAGCCTAGTGCATTGAGCATGAGAATGTAAAACTGAAAATACGACATTAATGAGTGAAGGTCTTCCAGCTATCTTCAGCCATTTCGTCCAGAATCCTCTCTACATTAACTTCTTTACTGTTCAAGCTTACAGTCCTCTTTCTTGACCCAGTTTATCAGATATTAATATCCTATGCCGTATAGGCAGAAAGCTTTTCATTAGGACCACTTGAACGTGCTCTCTCTCTCCGGCAACTACAAGCAAAAGCCTCAAAATATATTTTGCTCTTACACAATCACGCACGTCACAGAAGATTTCCGCGGAGCGTTCCTTCAAAGTCCGGGAACAGATTTAAATATTCAGTGCAACATCATAGCAAAAGCAAAAAAAAAAATTTAAAAAAAAAAAGGTATATGACAATGGAACGCTGTGTGCCCTGTGCAACCATATATTTTGATTATTCGATACTTAACTAAAAACGGGTAGGAAGATCGATAATTTGACTTTTTATTTTTCTCCCTCATGTTTAATCCCAAGTGTCTCTGAGAGTCACAAAACCCAGCCCGCTGAGAAAAAAAAAACAAAAACCTTTACACATTTAAACAAACATCTGCAATTGACTGTGTCAATTCCCACATCTGACATCCACTGACCTGCGAGTACCTCCATTTCTGGCATTTGATGTTGTCTGGTGGGGGAAGGCCGGGGAGCAGCTTGTCCAGCTCAGCCATTATGATTGGCTGGACCTCTTCTTTATCCTCCTCTAGGTGTTGGACGCCAAAGGGCACGCTGGTGTGGATGACTACGGCCGGCCCACACTGTCCTGACACTGCACAGCAAAACGCACGCACAGATTACCACTCAACACAGCAGATAAAACTTGAAACCAAATGTCAAATTACTGGGTACAGAAGATAGACTTATGCATTGGAGAAAGAAGAAGCGAGGAAGGAGAAGTTTAAATCTGTGTTTTCCCGATAGGGGCTCATATATTAATGATTGTGCGGTAGAGTTTGAGAAGCGAGGGTGAACCAAATCAACCCTGACAGCGCTCAAAAAAAAAAAAAAAAAAATGGAAGAGATGTACTGAAAAAGCCACAATTGCTGCAGCCTTACATGAGAGATAATCTTTGTGAGGAGTCAAAAGAGGGAGGGGAGAGAGAGACCGAGAGCAAGAGAGAGAGGGTGAGAGAGGGTGAGAGAGGGAGAGAGAGAGAGAGTTCTTTCCAAACCCTGGCATTTTCTTTAAAAAAAAAAAAAAAAAAAGGGAGAGCTTCATGTAAGCATCATATAAATGATCAGAACTACATGAGCCTCTGCTGAGACACGTGTTACATTTTTAATGAGGGAAACTAACTGTAGCACTTTGAACTAAAACTACGCTGCGACCAGCTTTATTTATTAGTCACATATTTACATCAGCCTGCTAGGGTTAATCTGTGTCTATTTTAATAACTGCTCAGTACAGAATCCAGTCTCCGAATGTGACAGAGCCTTGGTCGTGCTGATATCATACACTGGCAGTGTGGGGCCCGTGAGTGAAGACTGTACAGACAAAGCCCTTCGGCAGAGCTCTGACCCATGACTGGGGTTTTCAGCTGATTTATTAGTCTTGTGTGCTGTGAAGTCATCTCTTTAATGACACTGTCTTAAAAACCTATTTAACTTGATTGTGAGGAATAATGCTTTATTGCAATCTATAAACATGTCCTGTGTTTAACCAGCTGGAGATTTAGCATATTCAGAGGCCCAAGCCAATGATTTGATGTAGTACAGAGAAGCCATAACCCAACCTTGATGACTACCAGGGGGGAAAAGAAGGCAGGACTTCTTGGAGGAGGCTGAGGAGACTGACGAAATGTTAAGTATTCACTGACGAGATTTCGCGTAGTAAATTAGCGATTTGTTCAAAAAGACCTGCTGAGTTCAGTCAGATTATGTGGGATTATGTGGTAAAAGGGAATGATTTAAATTATGCTCTTTACTTTAATCACAGAATTTCTGTTTGAACATGTACGGGTCTGATAAATACTCCACACATGAACTGCATTACTGCTGCGGAGTATTTTTGGCCGAATGAAATGAGGAAGTTGTAGTCAGGCTACATATTATTCTCTGTTCACTTGTGTGTGAAAGGTAATCGTTTTTTAAACCAACTGCTTTGTATGAATATACATTCTCATGTGGGGGGGGTGGGGGGGGGGGGTGGACAACATTTGGGAGGAGGGAATCTTTGTAGAGTGGGCCATTAGCTGTATTGTTTGACTTTGCTAATAAACACCCGGCGGTCGAGTTACTCCTGAATTATAGTGCTACAGTCACTTGGTTTGCAACGCGGTGTCAAACTGTCAAGGCTCCTGGGCTCTGAGCCAGAGAGAGAGAGAAAGAGAGCGAGAGAGAGAGAGAGAGAGTGAGAGAGAGAGAGAGAGAGAGAGAGAGAGAGAGAGAGAGAGCGAGAGAGAGAGAGAGAGAGAGAAAAAGAGAGAGAGAGAGAGAAAGAGAGTGAGAGGGGAGAGGTCAGGTTGTGTGGGTAGGGGACTGGCACCATGCCTACAGGTTGAGTCATGTATTTGTCAGGGGGGCAGCACAGGTCACAAAGTTGACAGAGAGAACAGTAGGAAAAAGCAGGCAGTCTGACACAGAACAGATTTTACAAAAAAAAAAAAAATGCCTGAAATTTATCTGAAAGCTTGTTAATTTGGGACCAAATTGAGATTCTTAAACATTTCCATATACACCTAACTGTAACATCAACTAAGTTTATTCATCGTGCCAAAATACATGTTTAATAATTTGGTCAAAAGCCTACAAATCCTCCAAGCATTTGGGGGTCCTGTCATCCACGGAAGGGTGCACAGAGTTCTTGCTTGGTTTTAGAAAGCTTTGACCTTGCGACATTAGTCCTTCGCCATAGGGATGGGGCTATGGAAGAGTTGTCAGGTTTAATTCTATCACTGCAGATGAATTACAAAGCTTTGGAGTCAGAATCACATATGAGAGCTCATCCAAGATTACTGAAGGTAAGAGCAATCTACATTACAGAAATTAGAAGGAAGATTAACATGCAGCAGGACGTTAGGGAGGACTGAGACAAGTATTCTGGCTTGGGAAACGGCAATTAAAATGTTATCTTCAAAACAATGGAGTGTATAAAAGGTGACAGGTGCTGTACTTCCACAAAGTCTGTTTTGCTTTCCCTAAAATTCTCTCTCATTTGCACAGTCAAACACACACACACACACACACACACACACACACAGAGTCACATTACTAATTTATGAAGGACGTGCCTCCTCAGGTCAACAGATGTACATAAAAACAGTGGCTGATGTTTTTCTTACACATAAGAGCCAATGGCACAGGCTTTCCAAGTGGAGAAGCTAATGAAGTGCTGGTGTGTGTGTGTGTGTGTGTGTGTGTGTGTGTGTGTGTGTGTGTGTGTGTGTGTATGTGTGTGTGTGTGTGTGTAGGAGCCTAGTTTGAGAAGAGCTCTACTCCCCAGCTCTGCGTCTGGATTCTCCCTCCTGTCTTAAATGAGTAATGAGAGTATTCTTGTGCTGGCCACAGCCAGCAATCAGTCAAGCCAATCAAATCTACAGTACAGGAAGTACATATGAGCATCATCTCCTCCCACACACACACACACACACACACACACACACACACACACACGAACACATAGCTCATCAACATCAACAGTTGTGTGAATGGTCAAAATGGACCATTCCGCACAATTTCACAACAACATGCTCCTTTGTGAAATTAATCACATTCTCTACGGCACCGAATGATGCAGGGTCATTGACATTCAAGATTTTCAATTAAACTGTAATTCTGCCTCATGCATACCTTCCACACAAACCATTTTTGGTAGTAAGGAAGAAGGGGAAGTAAAAAAAAAAAAAAAAGAGAGAGAGAGAGACAGAGAGAGAGATAGTGAGTCTGAGTGGAAGAGACGTGAGATGAAAGGTTTTGACACTGTGAGAAAGTTAGTAAAGGAGAGGCAGAAATGAGAGAATCTGTGTGAGAGGGAAAGACATGCAATACAGAAAGACAGTGTGTGTGTGTGTGTGTGTGTGTGTGTGTGTGTGTGTGTGTGCGTGCGTGCGTCTGTGTGCGCACACATGAGAGGAGAGAGAGAAGAAAAAGAAAAACTGAAGCACTGACCTAAATTGCGCTTTTTATCGTCTATGGCGATGAAGCGAATGCAGGGATTATTGGCGATGTACTTGGCGGCCCAGGGGACGTTGATGTGCACGTCGGCTTTGTAGAAGAGTCCCAGCGCGTAGCGGGAGGAGTAGCTCACAGCCTCCAGCTTCTGCTTCTCATTCTCTCCTATCACTGCAGAGAGAGAGAGAGAGAGAGCACAAAAAACGAAGTAAGCCACCAGGCCCGTGACTGTTCCATCGCACGCTCACGTCTCATCAGACAGCCATGTCACAGTGTCTGAGAAAGCAATATCCTATACTCTTACAGCTCTCTGTGGTCCAATGGAAATACCTGTGTGATGCTTTCCCGTACCTCTTAACGTGGTAATGCACTGGACTAAAACATGGCACACGAGAACAAAAAAAAATCCAAATCTCTCCAGACAACTCATTCCATTTGGGTGTCTGTATAATTCCATACATAGACTAAACATCTTCCAAAACTCTTCAGATAAACAAACAAAGCTGAATTAGACAGATTATTCTTATAATGATTAAAAGTACTGCCCAATCACTCAGAGTAAAAGATATTTCAATATTAATCTCCTAATATCAATATCTTCCCAAAAGAATAAGCATAATGGGTGATATCCCATATAATTAACTCAAATCAAGTCCAACAAAACTGTATTTTCTAGGGTATGCTGCTTTTCAAGTTCATCTCAGTGTTTGAGAATTCTTTGGAAGTGTTTGTGGCCTCCCATGACTTCCTGCTTCATAAAAATGAGGTACTACAAACATAAAATCCATTTGTCTTAAATCACCAGAACAGAAAGAGAAAAAACTCGGAAGACAGCAAATGATAATTGACCTTGACAAGTCAGGAGATGTTCACATAAGACAAATAAATAGAGAAGTATTACAAAAAATAACATATATAAATAATATAAAATCATGCAACAAAACAGCAGTGGACATCTCTAAAACCCGGATGTCTCTTAAATACAAACTCTCCAAATCTATCATTAGAGGCTAACTCCATGCCAGTACACTTTCTGGAATAGTTGTCAGGAAAAAAAAAGCCTCTATTTAGGGTAATCAACAAAAGTAAGCGTCTGGAGTTTGCTAAACAGCATTGTAACTGCTGATTGCAACCAGATGTTACGGTCAAGAAATGGTTAACAGACCACATTACCGTTTTGCAATGGTCATTTCTATTTACAGATTTGCAGCTCATCGAAAATAAAATGTATGGCTTGAAATGAAGACGGTAGTCCACAAGCTGATCAGGGAATCTGAAAGATCTCTTTCTTGTTCATTTGTTCCTCTTTGCTGTTCTGAAGAATTGTGTTAGGAGCTGTATCACTGTATACAGCTCAAGACCAACCCAGCTAAGTTTACTTACTATGTTTTTTTTTGTTTTTTTTTCAAAGAAATGCTGTCCTTGTTTCCTGTCTGGAACATCTGTTGTTTATTGGCAGATCAAGCTTGGCCCCGCTTTAGGTTTATTTAAGACCCTCGGGTAAAGAGTATACTAAAGGTTAGAGTTCACCTCTGTGAAATCAAATACATATTTCTACTCAAAGACACCCCTGTTTCCACAGAAGTCAATATTGAGCCCCTTCAAAAATACACAAACAAACAAAATTAGGCCCAACGAACAAAACATTAACTGCATCTTTCATCAACGGTTAGGAGCAGACGTTGCATAAAAATACGTTACGAACAGAACCGCAACTCGATCATACAAATAAACGTGTGAAGATTAAGAATAAGTGACGGAATAAGTCTTTGCTGCTCCAAAAACAGACGTCATTGGCCGCTGAACACGAAACCACGTGTGAAAACGCTCCGTTTCTGTGTGGTGACAGTGTGCGTAAAAAAAGACAGACAAAGCCGCACTGCTGCATTTAAGATGACACTAAGTCCACTTTGCTAAACGCTCTTTTAATTAGGGCAAAACGATTTGATGAAGGAGAATATGACAGCAGAAGTCAACAGGTCACATGACTGTCTCTGGACGCACGCCTTTTATCATTTTCTGTGTCATTCCAGAACATCTGGGTGAGATTAGAAGCACATAAATGTGCCCCTTGGTAGAGAAACAATCTGGTAGAGCAATAGAGTCAGGACTGCTGAGGGATAATGCTAACTCAGTCAGCTAAAGCCATAAAGGGGCTTTTCTCTTTCTCATGTTAATGGAGTCTGGTTACAGAGCAGCCCATTGTTGTGTGGCATAAAACATTTCAACTCAGAACAGTTATCTAATGAAACAGATATCAGAATCCAGTTTGCTGCATTAACCCGCATTAACTCACGGAGACAAATACAGAAATCACTGGTACCCAAACTGGATACCCACTGTTCCACCCACAGGGTGTGTTTCAAAAATAGACAGTTAACAGAATATCAGGGCGACGACTGCTTCCTTAGCTTGGGTGACACAATAAAGACTGCCAGGCTAGCACTGTGGCTCCTCTGGTTTTAAGCACAACCACATACCACACTCACAAAGCAGAACACATCGCTGATTTCAATTAGAACAAAAACCAGCAAGTAAGTAAACCAACAGCCAAGAAACCACCACACATGGCTCTTTCTATCAAAGTCATGCCTTTTCTCTGCAAAGTAAATATCAACGCAGACTGGACTACTGGTGGTCAGTTTTCTCTAGAGGAACAATGCCATACGGAATAGGAGGTAAACTCAAACTGTTACCGCAATGATATTAAACGCTGTTCCGCTGTATCTTTTTTGAGCCTCATTTTTTCAGCATTCTGTGCTGTGAGCACGTTTGTGATTAAGCGGTTTGTTGTAGGTGGACCTGACAGGATGCCTTGCATTTTTCCAGATGGATGTCCAATTACGTTCATCTGGAGGAATATTTAGCTGCGATGCCTCTTCTCATGCACAGCTGTCCAACAGGTGGTGGGCTGTGTTCTTTAAGTTTAAGTTTAAGTTTCAAGTTTAAGTTTAAGTTCTTCAGCAAGTAGTTTGATACCTTACCTTCTCTCTTTCTCTTTTTCCGCTTCTCATTTCGTTCGACATGCACTTTGTATTACGTGTTCAGTTTTAGATGTTTTATTCAACATTCAATGAATCTTTTTTTTTAATCATCTGCTTAAATTCTGTCCTGCTTTTAGTCACATCAACACCTAAAGCAGCGTACAATGTTAAAGTCTGATGCATAGGTTAGCCCCGAGAAAAAAAATAGCTAACTGTAGATTTGATTAAATAGACTGACAATTACCTCATGGCTTACTCAAGTGGGATTTAATATCAGGACATACTTTTGTTCTTTTTAATTTCTGTTCTTTCACTCTTCCCTTGACAGAACTCTTACAAATCCAGATAATACAAAACTCAAGTGCATAGGACCCTCCCCAAAGAGTGGGCCTCCATGAATCTCCTGGAGAAAAAAGATTCTTCCACTCAGCACTCCCCAAGTGAGCCCTAAACATACCTCAATTGTGTAGAAACATACACTATAGTATATGCAGAAGCATACACGGTCGTAGGAGCGTAAACAGGAATGCGCGTATGGGGCATCGGATACACGTGCATGCAACAAAAACACACCTACCGTCCATTTCATTTTTGCACACTTGACACCACTGAGGTCCCTGGGGTTAGGAGCCTTGTCAGTGTCTGTCTGTCTGAGACAAATTTCCCCTGTGCCATCTGAGCACAACTCTCAACAGCTGTTTTCTATGTGCAGAGCCAGGACTTGTGACAGAGCCTCTCCAAACTCTTACCAGCTTTGAATGAATGCTTTCCTGCGCCTATAAAACAGACTGGCGGCATACAAACCATATCTAAAAGAGACTACACAGACGCATCTTCTGCTGTACAAACACTCACAATAAAACATACACGACAACGTGGTGGTTTGGAATTAGCCATCACTTCGGTCAGCGCTTAGATCTTGTGTCCAGCGTTGCTATATGTCTTTGGCTCTCTAGCACCAATGCTAGTCATCAAAAGAGTGTAGGAATGAGAATGAATGTGTTAACTGGTGTATGCATAAGTATAAGTGTAGCTGAGCCATACTGAGAAAGTTAAACTTTTCCAGCGTTCTGTTTGGAGGGTTGAGGGGGGGGAGGTGGGCAGAGGCTTGTGCTGAACTGTATGCTTGTGGCCCTGACTCTTTGAAGTGGGAGAGGGAAAAAAAAAAAAAACGCTCTGTGAATCTCAGCATGTTGACAGAGCTTTACTTAATCAATGCAATCCTGAGCTTTGCAACATGGACGATACGAGTCACCACATACAGAAATCCTGCTTCTCCCCTCCGTTTCTTTCTGTCTGCGGATCTTTTTTATCCTGTTTGTCACGTTTACGTTTTTTGTCCTGCATCTCTACAAAGTACGTTCAAAGTTCTCTGAAACAGTATTCAACATTTAGTGAACCATATCACACAGATTTGCTTAAAAGGAAGTATACATCATAAGATGTTTTTAATGCTTTCCCAAAAGCAGAATCTGAGTGTGAATGCAGAAGTTACATTAGATCACTATCCAAACACGAGGCTCTGAGGTCTCATGTTAAAGCATGACATGCGGGGCTTCCTTACAGAACTTCCTCCTTTGCGAGCGAGGAATAATAGCAGATTTGTGGTTAAAGGTCCTGTTTAGTTGCACAGTCATTACAATACAAAGCACACAAAGGAACTAAGCAGGGGGGGCCTTACCTAAGCCCAGGTACCACGGCAGACCTGTATTACATCTGTAAACACACAGGCTACATCTCAAAAAGGTCCATTATGAGGTGCTTTTCAGATGAGTTCTACCTGGTGTTGTCAAAACACAACACCACATGATGTGTCATGGCCACTGGTACACACACACTAGATTAAACTGTTTAAGAGCTACACAGCCACACTGGTGTAATTAGCTTTGAAACTATGGCCTCATACACAAGCGCTAAAACAACAACAACACTAACAGAACAAGATTCAAGACAAAGAAGCAGAGCTTGTACGAGGGAGAGCCTTACATCCACCAGCTTGGGTAACTCAATGGAAGTTAGCGTGCGATTGCTCACTGTGATTTCTGAAGTTGGGTAATACAGAATAATGTGAGTGGCAGATATGTGAGGCAACGTGCTGAGACAGAAAGGTCTAGACCGAATGTGAGCTTGTGAGAATTATTTTCTTCCTTTGCAAATTCACAAAGACTCGGTTAGAAACCAGTTCTGAGGTTGTTTTGCCCCCCCCCCCCCCCCCCCCCCCCCCAGAACAAAACAAGCAAAAAAAAAAAGCTCATCACAACTGTAAAAAATGACTACTTCCATAAAGTGTCATTTTTTCTTACACGGATTTTGACCTTGACTAACAAATGGGTCAATGTCACGTATTAAACAGGTACATGGAAAAAGAAGAAGGAGACCAGATTAGTGAGAGTGCATTTCAGGAAACCATTAAATTCCCTATGACAGACTAATAAAAACGGTGGAAGGAAAAAGGGCATGTTCCACACTGAACGTCTGACGTGTTTATTGAGAGGGAAGATTCCAACTCGTATCGTAACTTATCGTATTTATGACGTCACGGCGGTCATAACACCTACCTCAAAAGGGCATGAATGCTAGCTTAGCTCAGAGTGCCTTCACAACCTAAGGAGAGTGAGTGTGTCTTCCTGCACGTGCTCATCTCGAGAGACAGTCATCTCACACCTCACACTGCAATCGATTTTACAACTTATTGTGTTATCACCGAGCCCTCCTAATAAGCTGGGCAGAGATTGGAGTGGCAACTACGCGAAGTCGCACGTCATTTGCAAGGCCGGTTACACATCATAAACGCCACGGCCTCCTCCCATCTGGCATGGGTTAGGCCATAAAAAAGCCAATGTTATTGTGAAACATGCTCTATGGCTCACAGGCAATCAATGGGGTGTAAAAAGAAAAGTGAGGAATTATAGAGCAAGGGCGTTTTCTCAGAAAACAAAGTTCATCTTTCAGTATCAGTTGTGGTAAGAACGCTTCAGTGTCTGAAATGTCCTTTCAGTGGGCACACAGAAACAGTGCTGTGTCCGCGGAGGCAGGGTGTGGAAGTATCCACCTATATCCCAGTAACCCTTCACCTTTCCGCACCTCAGGGGTAGGTCTATTCTGAGGCATCAGTGGACCATGGAGGTTGACGGAACCCAACCCAGGAGATGTCTCCTTGGTGTATGGAGAAATACAGCGCTTTTCCGTGCAGTTTTGAGGGCTGTAGCAGTGATGCTACATAAAGCACAGACAGAGCTCTCTAAGTGCTAGGGCACAGGAGATGGAGCATGGTTACACACTGTTAATAACTAATGGCTTGGACTCGCAATCAGTGGGGTCCGCTCGTTGTGTGGGATATTTCACTATGTTGCTGAGTTTGAGGACCCGACTGATGGTCACAAACAGCGTATGTGTGCAAACAGTGAATGAAAATAATGTAACCAAGAACCCACGTATGAATTATTTTGATCATTTTTAACCATAAAAGTGAGACTCATGTACTCCTTCTTTTGTAGACATTCCAGTCTTTTCAGCACAAACACAACTGTGCTCAAATCTACAGGAACTTCTAATTACTCATTAGAATGAGATGTGATTTTGACTAATACAATGCGTATCAACAGTAACGTATAGAAAGATTTCCAACCTCTGACAGTCAGAGCAATTGTTACTACACAACCAGTAAAAAAAGAGAAACATATGCTCATGTTTGAACCTGAAGTTCAACCAGAATTTAAATGGTTACTTTCTGCATGCTACTTTTTCAGCATTCAGTCAGTGTCACTACATACCGACTTCATAAATCATTAGCAAAGCATAAATAAACCGTCAGTCACATCAGGTTGATCACCAGGCAGAGAATTTCATTCAAGACTGAAAACTGAATGAAAAGACTAAAAAACTGCCTGCAACACGCTCTCAATTTGAAAACAAGGTTATTTTTGAATGTGGGTGGTTGATTTATTTGAGGCTGGTATTGTGTGAGGCAACATTGTTGCAAGTGAACACACCAACTCCCTTGTATTATTCATTGTTCCCTGGGAGGGCTGGCCTTTGCTAGCTCCCTTAGGGATTTGGTCCAAGCAAGACTGTGGCACACAGAAAGTTATTCCGAGTGTGCGAGAGCGTTCTACTGTTTCCCAATTTATGATCTCTGAGCCCTTTAAAGGTTGATTTAATATTTGCCTGAGAGGTTTTGGAAAGCATCCCACAAAACGGGGAGTTGTTTTCCTAACCTTTAATGCACTTGTTTCGTGAACTGTGTCCAACAATAAGTTAAGTATTTATTGGGCAGGGCATAACACGGCAGCACTTTGGGACAGGACAGGGCAACCAGTGCTGAGCATCATTCAACATTCAACGGGCTTCACGGAGCAGCGAGAAGTCCACCGTGAGCCGTGTCTCCTATTGGACTCTCTTTTCAACATCTATTTATCCAAATGACATGCGATAGCTAAGTTATATCCCACATTCATGGAAAAAAAAATGAATTACTTTTCCAACTATGTGTCTAGAGAGAGGTCATATTTAAGTCATGGGGAATAAAACACAAAGGCTGCAGAGTTGATGAAATTGGTAACTTCAGTGCCAAGGCAAGCTACAACTGTCACTGCCAAACCACCTGGAGGCTTAAGCCCTTTATCTCATAATGAATGCAATTGAAGCAATTAAAACGAGCAGAGCAGACGTCTCCAAGTTGTCAGCAAACAGTTGGGAAACCATTGATAAATCCAAACGTTGATAAGTCACCCAACGTTTTAGCCAAAAGATTTCATCAAAAAATGATGCACAATAACACTTCTCATACACAGGCTGGATTAAGTTTTGGGTTCTATGTTTGTGAAAGGTTTGAATTAAAAATTTATATCATTTAATTTAAATGAAAGTATGCAATTGTTAATCTACTTTAACATTGGAAATATTATTGTAAATTTGTAGCCCAGGTATAACATAGGCATGCACACACTTTAGCGTAGTCCTCTATAGCCTATAATGTAAACTATAAGTATAATATTGACTGTTCCCTTAGTTCCTCTATGAATTCTGTATATTATTACATTTCTGTGGAAAATAACGATTCCCACCACAAGACAGGTCTAGGTTTAATCTTCAACCACTTAACCAAACCAAAATAAGACCAGTGGGCAGCAAACATAAATTGTCCATGAACTGCCAGTTTTGGCTTTACTTGACAAAAAAACCCTCCTGGATTTTTATTTGCAGAGGTTTGGCGTATGCTTCAAGAGAGATCCAACTCTCTCCACAGCTGCAGTCCACTTTAAAGAGCAGATTTATCCAGCTGTTTATTAATATTTCTGCAAGAAGAACCCTTTTGTGTGGCCAGGTGAACAAAGGTAGCATTGCTCTTATGTCAGCTAAAACATTTTTGTAGAAATGAGCAGTTTAAGGCATAACAGCTGGGTGTATTTCAGACATAGTTTCTGCATAATTCGGTGCTAAACAGAGACATTTAAGGAAACCACCTTAGGGCTTCACTGCTGACGTCAAACCACAGTGGTTATTTTAAGCAGTTGGTCAAAGGTAGTCTGTTATTTATTTATCTACTTTTTTTCCCCCACTTTTCTTCACATTTCATTCTTTTAAAGACATAGCAGCACAGATATAACTCTCCTCTGCTCTAAATGAAAGCATAAAAGCATCCTGCTTCCCCATTTGTACTGTACCTTAGTGATATGTCATTGCTGGAGAGTAACAAGGATGTGGTATGGGAAATCAATATGTCCCATTTCAAACTGCAGACAAATTTAGAGAGCAAATGAAAGCTGCCACATAACAAGATCAATTAGATTATTTAAACTACATGGGCATCATTTAAGAGATTTAGTTTTCAGGCTCACCAGGGGTTACATTACCTTTTAGCAATGAAAATATGTGTGGAACGTTGTTCCAAACTTTTGGGAGTAAAGTAATAGCTGATTTCACTGGAGATTTTTAGCACACAAGCATGATAAGGGGGGGGGCATACTGAAACAATATTGTAACCGACCGATTTTGACACCTGCCCAATTTTCGCAGAAGTACGAAAGTCCAGAAGTCTGGTCTGCGGTGCACACGCGCAGTTGATTTTGTGCGCTGCCCGATTTTTGCAGATATACAAAAGTCCGGAAGTCCGGTCTAGCTCATGCATAAACATTTTACGGCACAGAGAACACATAGTGTTTTCATAGAGAGATGGAGTGTTAAGCCTATATTTCTGATAATGTTGTTGAAGTACCTATGTAATATGAAACTGTTTCGTTTGGTTTTGCTGTCTTTCTTTCGCAATGTTGTTAAAACCCACAAAAAAGAGTATATTCTGTTTAGAATTCTCTCATACTAGATGTCTAACATCTGTTGTGACAGAAATATGATGTAATGTCGTAAAAATGCAATGCAAATTGGGTAGCGTCGTAAGGTGTGTTTGCTGCGCATGCGTGTTGCAGACTGGACTTCCGGACTTTTGTACTTCCGCGAAAATCGGGCAGCGATCAAAATTGGGCAGTTACAAATATAAGAAATGGGTTTCCGTTCAAGTAGAATTTGTATTGCTCCTGTATTTGAATCCAAGCACTATTATATAAGTGGGGTGGACTATATGTTCAAGACACGGTTACTTTAACTTAAAACAAGATGGCACGCTATGACAGAAAAGAAAGCAAACACAAAATTTACAGTCAGCTCCACCTAACTACCATGGCAAACTTTTAAATTTAAAGGCAATTCAGTGCCCATTCATCTATAGCTCAAATGAAATACAGATGATGGCAGTATCCAAAGAAGGCATTTAGTTTTGGCACACCAAGGCCTGAGATCAGGCTGTGTGAGGCACTGTGAGCTCTGCAAAGTAAGGACTTTCAGATTCTGGGCTTTAACTGAGATTTTCGGGTAAATCTCTCACATGTTCGACTACAATGTGTGCATGAAATTCAAATGCTAAACAGTCATCCTCAAACTTCAGAAAACTCATGTTGACCGGTAGAGCTCACCAAAATTACTACAGTCCAATTGAGCGACGCCAGTGGTAAACTACAGTGAGTTCTGAGAATCCGGCCCCAAGATTAGAGCAACACTATAACAAGAAGACTGTAACGTATTTGTAGGACAATGTTGTGAAAAAGGAATAAAAGCACAGCTCTGGATGCAGTGTTATGTGGGACAGTTTATATGAACATTTGCCTCAACTTTTTAGTGTCTAGCTATGCTAGCGTGTATGCTATGCTATACAGATTATTACCATTACTTATTATTACCATCTGTTTTGTGATCATATTGAAGTTTCAATGCATTGAGGGATCTAAATGAATATTTATTTTGATGATTTTTGATTGATTGTTGATTTGTTTATGCATGATGACTGCTGTAGTTTGTGCTTGTTAAATAAATGTTTTTTATTGCTTTGTTGAATATGTCTACACAAAAAATGGTCTTTTTTATTCGGGCTAGTCAAAGGTCATTTCAGGCTACAGAAAAACTGAAGAATGCCCACCTGAAGGGCTACCAGAGATCTGGAAATTTTGTGAGCCCTGAAAGCAAATGGCATTTACTGTACCTGTAGTGGCAGAGTTTGCCATCAGGTGACAATAGTACTGTTAACAAAGATACGAGTTAATGAAAAAAAAAAAACAGGCTTGGAAGATGGAAAAACCAAAAGTGTGCTATTTGAATAAATACCTGTACATTTTACGCCCGCTTTCAAATCTGCAATTCTATAGTGTCTCATTTCCTCTTTCAGGTAAATGTAACATCTAAGCCTGTCTTGAACAAAGAAAGACTTATGCTATTATAGACAAATTCTAAAACTATCCACAGATTCCTCTGACACACCAGGATATGCCAAGCGGAGACGAGACCCTCGCTGTAAAAGCCACAAAGAGATATAACACAGTGTCTGATATCGACAATGAGCTGAGCACCGCTTTTACAAGGTTAAATGACCTAATTATGAGAGTGAGAAAAAAAAAAGAGAAAAACCCTCTATTGTTTGGCCTCCTGAGTGTCTTTGAGAGACAGAGAGTGTATCCATTTAGAGCGCAACGCCCAGACAGCACAGGGGAAATAAGCCATGCATCTCTGTCAGGACTCAGAACAAGAGATTACATCATACCAGACTCACAGACTTGAAAGCAGCAACCCAGACAGCCATACTCAATGGGAGACAGAAAGAGACTCCCTGAATTGGAGGAAGATGATGTAACGGCACACATTAATACAACTGCGAGCATTAGCTCTATCTCGAGGTAATTGCTTGTAAAATAATATGCCGGATAAAAATGTTGGAAAAAAAATGCCAACACTTGATGCGTGCTGTCACATCGTATCTGGTGATTAATAATCTCTCTTAAAGGGTAACATGAATTTAAAAAAAATAAATAAAAAAAATCCCTGAAACAATCAGTATGCTATTTATCTCTCAAAGTCAAGCCCCAAATCAAATAATGCAGCCAGGGAGACTGATTACCACATGAGAGACCAAGCCTGCCAAAAATAGAGCTTTAATTTCATTAGAAATGAAGAATCATGTTTCTCAATATCAGCAGAGTTTCAAGGCCAGCAGGAGATTACGGCCGAGAAAAGCTCGACATGAGCTTTACTGCTGGCTACTCAGAGGTGCGTTGCTGCTAGCTCTGCTCCTTCTACCACTCCAATTTCTACACGCTGACGTAATCGCTCGTGGCTATTTCATGCAAAAGGGAAACTGCGAGACAGTCTCAAGGCTTAATTCTGCAGCTTTACAGACCTGCAAAAATTATGTCAACAGGAAATAACTAAGTGTCATTGTAGGAAAGGGTGTGGACACTGCATCACTCAGTACCCCCTGTATGAGCGAGGGAACATGACAAAGAAATAACTGGCACCATAAGTCAGGGCCAAAGCTTTCCTCTGCAGATTTCAGCCTGAGAGAGACTCCCTGAACTGAAGGAACATGATGAACTATGGGAGCCCTAACCTTGTACTCAGCTATAAAGGTGCAGTCTGAGCATGTGTAAATGTTTCAAAACTGTAGGAGCTCTGATAAACTGGATCCTCTATTTATGATTTACTGCTTGATGAAAGCCATTATTTTACAGATACAGTTGATAGTCTAGGTTCTGGAGGGGCAAAGTACACTAACCTCCATGACTTGTGAGTTGTATTTTTCAACTATGATACAAAGTCAATTACCGAAAAAAATGTCATGGTCAAGGGGTAACCAGGACAGATCAAATCATGCTCAGCAAGTCATTTACTTCACTGTTAACATTTGATGACATTAAGAAAGGCCTGTCAAAACTAAGCTAAACTACTTGATTCCATGACTACCTTAAAGCACTTCATTGCACTGTAAATTAAACAGGCAACTTATAACAATCCAAAATATCACCACATATTTAAAAAGAAAAAACACAAGTCAATTGGAAGAGCACAAGACCTCATTCACAGAAAAGGCTGTAAAGTTTTTATGGGCAGAGTGTCAGCTTCCTCTTTCAGATCTTCTCTGTCTGTAACCGCAAAAGCAGAAATGGATCCTCATAGGCTTTTACTGTGCTTGCCAAACTGGAAGTGAATTTTGATCAGATACTTATTTTAAAATGCACATACTCAGCCATTTTGTACTGCTGGACATACAGACTGACTACCAGTTATCAATTAGATCCTCTGATACAAGGCAGGAGAGAGCATTATATTTTAAAGCCATTATATTTTAAAGATTCAGTGTACACTGGGAACACGAAGTTACAATCCAGAGGGGCCTTAGGAACAAGAAACTCTACGAGTTCCTATTTCTTAAGCTACTACATTTTAAATACCTGGGTTATATACGTGTGTCTCTGCACGTGGAATTATGATCTTGCTGAGAACATGTCTCCTTTTTGTGAATGACAGAAAATGTGGAAACACCAAAGATGATAAAAACACTGGGAGCTAAGTATCAAATGTCTTATGTCATTTGAATTTTTGAAGACTTTGCCAGTGGTTTCAAAAGCAACATTCTTGTCCCTTATTCAGTTTTGGCTTTTTGACAGCTTATCAATGTTAGCACTCTTTTAGCCAAAAAACAAAGAATAAAAAGGACAATTTTGCAATATATGAAGAAAAACTTTCTCGGGATTTCTGTCCAAAAACCAAACAGAATCATTCGGGGAAACTGGCTGCATGAGATTGTATTAAGGTTTTGGCGGAAGAGTTGGCAACCTTTCCCTATTTCAAAGGACATCTCTCCCTTAAACTTATGCTCTAGGAATACAGTCAAACCACTGACCCAAAGTGTTCAGCAATATATTACAGGGAACAAATAAGCTCCAAAAAAAATCCCCCAACAAAACTGATTTACATCAGGCATGTCACAGACCAGCAGTGCTTGCTGAGTTCATTCATCTTTCGCAAACGATACACAGCCATATTTCCTCCTCATTTCCCCTGCACATGGACAGGCAACGCAGGGCCAAAGTACACCAGATGCAGAAGCAGGGCTCCAGCACAGTGAATCTCACAGCATTCAGATTACAATCAATTATTTAAAGGCCCCTCTGGATTTCACCGGGCCCTATGGCAAATGGAAAGTTTTGTACAAGCCAAATTCTTAAAGCACGTTCATCCATGCATTAGGGAGACTATAAAAATCCTACCGACATCCTATGTAAGGCCTACTCGCAAACATTAAAAAAAAAAAAAAAAAACATCCACTACTTTTATAGCCGAGATGGACAGCTGTGAATTGTTTGGCATGATGGGTAGTTTTGAAAAACTTTGTTGATGTTATTTTGCAGCTAGCTCAATGTATTTGCAGAAACAAGATTTTGATGAGAGCAGGACATAATGACCACAATCTCTTACATAATCAACAGCTTCTGCATTCTTGTATTAGGGACCTCTATCAGGCATGTGGGGACCTGCCCTCTGGGATATACTACAATAAAGCTATGTCCTCTTTCTTCAGTGTCCAAAAAAAACTAGAAATTCAGTGTACCTACACTGTTTGGGTTCTCTTGCATCTTGGTCATTTACTCATCTCACTGGTATGCCTGTCACAAAGTAGGTTACTGGTCTTAGAATACTTTCAGAAACCACATAAATGTGAAATTAGATTTCCTAAAGAACAAAGGGCTCCGCCGTTTTAGATGCACTATAAAACAAACTGATCTCTGTCGGAATCTCTTTCAAAATATTTCCAACGCTTTTGGCCCTTTGCACACTAATTCTTTGGAGATCACCAGAGATGAGGGCAAAAGATGACACATAGCGGCACAGGACCGTCTGGAGATGTGGGAGACATATGAAAAATGAAACCACAGGATATGTCCACTCATCTGATTTTCACATGAGGGAAGAACAAATGAAAGTTTCTGAATTCTGTTAAGCAGAGCTGGGATGAGGCAGGAAGTGTGAGGCGTTCATTTCTCTCTGTGTATAGATTGAATCTGTGTAAATCATTTCCAGATTGCATCTCCGCGAATGTGAAACGGTTTCAGCTGCCTAGCTGCTGCCCCCCTATGTTCAATTACTGTCACTGCAGAATTGTATAATATTCTTAAAAGGATTTGGTCAAAGATTCCAATTCTGTTCAACGGTTTCAGTCAATGAGCATGTTTTAAATGGAGTTGTTAAATGTATCTCGACAGAAATAATTTCATTAAAATAAAAACAAACACAAAAAAAATATATGAAGTTTCTTTTTGCAGTGTAACTGTGTGAAAGTAGATCTATAGTAGGTCATTAAGTATGCTAGTCCACAAAGCACAGGTTGCATCTTCACGTCAATACACAGTACTTGTAATGTTGTGCTCATTTAACTTCAAGACTTCTAGGAGAACAAAGACTTTCATATGAACACCAGAGGAACTATTGCTAAACAAAAACAACTCAAAAAGAATTCAGACTCAAACAGAACAGTTGCAACAGAACCTCTGTAAACAGAATTCCTCAGTGGCATTGAACATATTTTCACCTTATGATTTCCAAAAAAAAAAACCACCCCTCTCTTATTGCAAACATCTTTGGATTGAGAATGCTGTTCATTCAGACTATAAACCAACAGACAGAACATGGTTGGCTAAGCCTGTTCTCTTAGCATGGACTTGTCATGTGGAGCTTTGCCTAATAAGGCACCATTTCAATACTGAGAATTCGTTAAGTAATTTTACTCCCAGTACATATGCTCTGTAACACTGATCAATGCAGCCAAAACTCAAGATGAATATTTCAGTGCAGCCAGTTTCAAGGGTATCAACACTACAGAAACCCATCCTGCTTTGCCCTACTTCTGTGACTCAATGCGTGACACCACAACCATTCAGAGTGGTGTTTCTTCCCTGATAGCAATTCCTCCACCATTTTCAGCTGTCTCATTCCATTTTCCGTCGCCCATCTAATTTCAGATGCAGCTTTTTTTTTTTTTTTTAATGTAGCAACTTCTTGCACCCTGCATTATTCACCATTTCCAAGAACCTCAACACACCCTGGAGACAGAGGCCTTACTCTCCCATTTCCATATTTGTCCTTCAGGACTCCTGTTTTACCATTTCAAAAAAAAAAAAAAAAAAAAAAGCGTATTGGGCTTGGAACTTCACATTGAGAATAACAATCTGGATCCTGATGTAGGATGTTCTCTGCAGCTAGACAGCTGGAAACCAATTTAAGATGCGGCTAAAGGAACTCGGCAGCGTGGCAGCCAAGGGCAAGCTTACTCTCTACTGGATGTTTCCAGTCACTGGGCAATCAGTTGACAGTCAAGAGAGGATGAAGTGTATATTTAAATTCAGGGCTATGACTAATAGACATAGGGTTTAAGTGTTACACTCACAAATACCCCAATAAAATGAAGACATGACATTCTCTAATAAGGATCGCACCAACTAGAACCTGCCTGGGAGAATAGTGTGATGTATGCATTTAAAAATCTAAAATCTACAAACATTTAAATTGGAAATATTGAAGTCAGTTCCTATGACACCATGTTAAGAATCACTGGACAACATCCTAAGCTGAACATCAAATCTTCAGTTCTTTGGCCTGTTATAAATCAGTCCACGAAGAGCGTGCCATGAGTATCTTTTTGACAGTTCTCCGTTCTTGGGTAGTTTTAGTGTGTGTGTACTTACAGGAGCCCAGATCTCCCTGCAGCTGTAGTATCTGAGGGACAGGCATTGTGAGGACCACCGCATCAAACTGCTCTGCTGCTCCACCCTTCCGACACACCTCCCAGCCTGTCCCCTTCTGGTAAATATGGGTGACGTGATGGTCAAATAGCACCTCTGCTCCTGCTTGAGTGCGGATGGGCACAATTGGCAATGATGCGGTGAAGAAGAACGGAAGAGAGGAAACAAAGAGAGAAAGGGGGACGGGAATGGGAAGGAGGACATCCAAAGAAAGTCACACAGAGAGAAAAAGATCTGGCTTTGCACACCTGGGAATTAAAAAGGACTGAAAGGCAGAATTTAAGGACACATGCATCCTTGAGAGAACTTCTTTCCAACTCCCCAAGAGAACAAGAGAAGAATTCAGCAGCTATTCACCACCCACAATTAATAACCATGACAGAGATATTTCATTGTTCTGGTGATTGGTATTCTAGGAAGTGTGCTAACTTTATAAATGTGTGTGACGATAAGTTTATGTTTCAAGATTGATTAAGTCTTAAGTCACAGATTAAGTTGAAAACAGGATTATTCAGGTTCAGCCATGCATAGTGTTGTTGATCTTTGGATGATCTTGTGTAGTCACATAGTATTACCACATTACTGCCAGTATGTCCTTTAATGTTACAGCATGTCTACCCTTATACATGTGAAATATGAAAATGATCTTTGATTCTAAAGTTACCACAAATCTAGTGCCTAAATTCCCTTTTGTTCTCATCTTAATTCTGCTTAACAGTTTAACCAAAGTTGCCTCATTGTTTCTAAGAAACTGGAAACAGATATAAAGCAGAGTGAATATGAAATGAAACAACTATTGCATGACTATGAAAACCTCAAATAAAAGTGCTATCCATTTTTATGACTGAAACGAAAAACCTGAAAGTTACGTGGTTCAAAATAATTGTATTTGTCTGTCAAAGATGGTGCCAGGCACACTCTGCTGAGCAATCCCTCCACGGGAACATGCTGTTTATGTCTCATAGCTTTTTTTTTTTTTTATTAGCCGTCAATCTTCTCCACATAACTCTGTGTACAAACTAACCCCTTTCACCTTCAGTAAATTTTACTGTGGCTGTGTAACCAAGCATTGAACAAATGAATGAAAAACATTTAGTTCT
Source organism: Chanos chanos (assembly GCF_902362185.1). NCBI lineage: Eukaryota > Metazoa > Chordata > Actinopteri > Gonorynchiformes > Chanidae > Chanos > Chanos chanos. The sequence continues at coordinate 44,120,208 of NC_044499.1, read as the reverse complement.
GAATCCATATATCCAAGGTAAAGGAATTCAGGGTGAAAGTACACGGTGACTTTGAAAAGTCGAACAAGTTAACCGAAATTCTGATCACCTACCTGACTCTTTTAGGTAATGTTTGACAATGGAAGAGACCCCCATTGGAGTAACATAGTTCAACAGCCCTTCCTCCTTTGACATCATACCCTCTACTGTGGTCTCCAGAGGTTTTAAAATACCATGGTCCAGGAGCTCTTCATAAAAACTAGAAGAGTCGGGGCACAAAAATGTCTGTGGACTTATTGGATATTTAAAAATTACTCATGGACGAGTCAGTGCACAGAACTCACAGGCCCACTTTTGTTTACTGCATAAACAACACCAAGTATAACAACATAATAACTAACAAAAGAGCATCTGCTGTGAGCCGCACGTAGAGGACCTTCACCAGTCACATCTCTGTTAGGCCTCACCTGCTATGAATTCGGGCGTAATAGGGCGTAGCAGTGATGTACTGAGCACCAAGATCAGCTGTGCAAAAGGGGTCACTTGGACTTCTGCTTGTAGACATTCTCCCTCCTAAAAAAAACAAAACAAAAAAAACTCAAACAGACAAAACAAAAATGTAATCCATATCTCCACTACCAAGAGTAAGGCACAGTCAACAAAATCAAAACTACCATGAAGCAGCTAGCATACTGTAGCAAAACTGGCATACAAAAACGTGTGAAAAATTAGCGAGCCCACACAACACAATTAGTGACCTCTGGTTTGCCATTTTTTCTGGCCAAGGCAGTGGTTAGAATCATAAGATGGCTAACTTTTTTTGTTACAGCAATGTATATTTGTAGTTGTATATTATGAGTAAAAGAAACCACCTTATTTAATTCTGCAAATGAGAAAAGGACCTTTCGTTTGCACTAAAACAGTTTCAGAGCGAAAAAACTAAATCAAACTGCAGTGAGGCTCGTGGATTAGTTTTGATCAGTCGTTAGCTCACATAAACAGTTTGTGTACAAACTACTTGAAAATGCATTTTGATCCTTTAAACATAGTCTGAAGCTCATTTAGAAAAACTGAACGCATTTCAGAGAGAAACGTTATCATTTTGTGCCCTAGCACGGACTGCTGTGCTCTTGCAAGCTCCTGGATGCATCAATATAAATAACAATTAACAACAGAAGTCATGAATTCCAGGAAAGACCAGAAGGAACGACAACACTACTCATCATTTTGAACCAAACACTGACTGAAATAAAAAAAATCTCGTCTGGTAAACAGAACACGGTTTCTCAAATCCCCTGGCCTCGCGATCTAACCGGCAATATTCCACAGTTCTGTACTGAAGCTACAGTTACATCACGTTGACTTAAACTCAGTCGTGCCGCAAGCTTCTGTGTTCACCAGGTGGCTAGTAAGATCCCAGAAGCATCTCTAAAACACTGAAAGCAGCTGTAGTTATCAGGACAAAATGGGCAGCGAACGTAGTATTAATAATGACTTGCATGTCATGGTTCAGTGTCTAACCTGTAGCGAACAAACATACGTTAGATGAAATGAAACGAACCTGCTCCTCGAGATTTATCCCAAACGACTATTTTGACTTTGTTTGGCAGTTCCCTCCGCAAAAGGCAGGCACACAAACTGCCTGTAAGTCCTGCACCAACTATTAAAACTCGAGACATATTTATTTAAAGTAAAGAAATAGCTACAAAGGAGTGCAGCTGAAAAACTTTACTTGCTAGCTTGCTAGTTAGCTGAGATACCCGCTACTGTATTCTAGTGCACCTTGGCCCCTTTAAGAATTATAAAATCATATATGTTGTTGGCCAACCAAAACATTTCCATTGTTGACCACAGCGTGTGTGTGACATATCTGGAGGCGCCTCAAATTGGGCAGCGACAGTCCCCTGGTTAATTAGAGGGTACTTTTTTATTTCCTTTTTTTGTGATGAAAACAGCGACGATAAATAAACAAATAAGTAAGTAAGTAAGTAAGTAAATACACTCGATCGTAATTATTTGCTTCTCATTACATATGCGATTATTCAGCGATGCGCGTTTTACAGTTCTATTGAAATGAAAAGTGAAACAATTCTACTATTTTGGCAACAATTGCATTAACATTATCTTTACCCATTTAATCAGGATATTTTGATTAGATTAATGTCTTTTAAAGATTGAATTATCTGAATAGTTGTTTGAGAGAATAGATGATAGAGCAGTTTATCACTATTGTTCGCCTGAATAATATAGCTTTGAAGAAGCAGAGGGAACAATGGCCGCAGCAGGCTATATTACAAAACATTTGTGTCAGTGTACTCTCTCTCACATGATGTATTTCTTCGTGATCTTGACTAATGCAGTGTGGAAGAAAGTGACTTTTAGTTTAAATGTCTCGAGTTAGGCATGCTGATAATAGGCTTGTTTAATCTTTTATGGGGGTGGGGGCTGGTGACGTCGTTCATTCCGTGAAGTTCTCATGACCATCCCTAACTCAAAAGAACGAGGGATCTTAGGGTGAGTGTTAAGGGTTCCCTTTATTTTGCCGTTGCATACTGGATTGTCAGAGATTATTAATACTGCTTTATTTTTGATGTCGTTTATAAACAGCTTCCAGCCGTCTTCAGCGCAAACGCAAAGGAATATCAAGTCTCTTGGGGGGCGATAATTGTTGTTGTTACTATGCTGCAAGGACAATGAAATGGGCTCAGTTTCGCCATTGCAATACTGTGCTTTGTGTATTTTGATCGACAGTAGTAAGAACCTGTAATTTGCTGCCAGAGTAGTTTAATTCACTTTTAGAAAACTAAATTAACAGTTTGGGAGGCAAGCACTGATAAGCAACATAAACTTCAGATAATCACCATTCCGCGGTGTACGTATGAGAAGCAGGTTAATTGACAACTTACTATTTTGTTCAGTATACTCTTGTTTCGTGTACTATGGTAATTATCTGATCTTGCTTTGTAGACTACATTTTGTTGACGTATTGGTCTGATTACAGTTTAACTACAAATGAACAGCATATCCTAAAGAGCATATTTACATACTCATGTTTGACTCGTGAGGAATCATGTACAGAATATTTAAGGCAAATGAAAAGTCTCATGTTTTGACCACTCTAATGGAAACGCTGTTTTGCTGATTTACAGAGAGAAGATGAAGTGGTTTACACTATGCGTTGGATTTCTTGTTACTGGGCTGGCCCAGTGTAGGTCAAATGCTTTTAAAAACAACAAGGATCTGGACCCTGAAGTCAACATGAACATTGTAAGTATGAGTCAGTCAAAATGTGAGTACAAACATACACTGATAACATGTTGTGATATGCTGTTTTCTATCAGTCAACCAGTTATCTCTGGACTTGAGTGTAAGGGTGAGGTTTAGAGCATGATGTGAATGGATATTTCACAAAGTAATTCTGCTGACAAAAAAATTTCAGAAATAGGCCTAGTACAGGAAATGATGATCGGGTGCTAAGCATGTGACTTTTATGGGGAAAGGTTCATTTGTACTTTTGTGAAAAAAGGTGATAAGTTGTACTGAAAATGCAAGTGTTGTTAGCAGGTTGTTAGCTCATGTTGTTTTAGCTCATTTGGACTTTGTAACCAAATAATGTCACATGCATGTAGAGGCTTGCCAACAAGTATATGTAATGTTATACATCAGTTTTAACTTGTTGGGTTGCTGCTTTAATATTAAAGATTAACCAAATTAAAGGAAATTAAGTTTTAAAAGTCAGCAACAAATTCCAATTATTCACATGAGTGGGAACTTGGATTGAAATGCATTTCTGTGAATAACATTTCACTGCCTCCATAATTTAGCCTCTGAAATGTTTTTCTGTGTTTCCTAGCTGTTAGCACAGTGTTAGCATAAGTTCTCCCAAGGTCCATTTGCATAAACATGCATGCAAAGTATAATATAATATAATATAATATAATGTAATATAATATAATTTTGGATGCTCATTCAAAACCGTAGTAAATTTGTGGACTGTATTTCCTACATAGATAAGCTTGAGGGTGCATATTTACGTAGCATTAGTGGTTGGATTTTGAAACCACTGTTTGCTCTGATTGTTGAACTTGTGACAAATCGCCATCATTAAAAATATAACTGTACAAACAGTATTTTTTTTACTTACACCACCAATGAAATGATGTATAGTGACATTTTCTAGTTAATGTTATTATATTGTAGTAATAGTTTGAGAGATTAATGAAATTGTGTTAATTGTGAATCGTGTTAAAATGGAACATTAGATATGGAAATCTTCCATTCTTCTTTACAATCTTGGATCTTCTTGTTTTTGCTGGTCTTCTTTTGCATTCACACTTTTTTTATATCCCATCCATTTCTTTATATGGAGGATTGAGACAGGAAACAGTTTTCTCTCCCTGTCCATATTTAGCCTGCAGAGGGTTTGTTCTTAAATGGCCCATAGGAGAATGTGCAAATTGCAGACCTATTGTATTTGAGAAAGGGTCTTTAATAATGTACCAGGGAGTTAGCATGACAAGGCTGGAGCTAACTAGCTCACATTATCTCTTTAAAAGAGAGGAGTGTAACTTCAAAAAGCAGAAATAACCGTGAGCTTTAATTGATCAGCGGCCTCTTTCCTGTGAGGAAAAAGTAGAAGCTTTATGTTATATTCATTTCCTGGTGCATTTGACCAAAACTAGTCAATCTTAAGCATGTGCAATACACCAGCATGAGGAAATGTCTAGTTTTATGTTTGTACATATGTGTGTAATACATATTCACTTATTTATTTATTACACAGAGTGAAATCATTAGGCGCTGGGGTTACCCAGCAGAGGAATATGAAGTTGTAACTGAGGACGGCTATATCCTAAGTGTCAACAGGATTCCACATGGCATCAAGACTAAGACCTTGCAAGGTGAGAGGGGGAAGCCTTTTTGAGATTCAGATGTTTAAAGGAGCTTTCATTAGCGTAATTATTTAAACATAGGTACCGTTAACACCAGCATGGTCTTTGGAAAATTGCTGTGAACTACAGCTCTTAATCTTGCACACGCACGTGCCCGCACACACACACACGCACTCACACACACGCAGACACACCTTTCACATCTCAAAAATATTGTCAGGCCAACAGGCTAGCAGTGGTTTTGTTTCAAAAGAAAAAAAGGAGAGGTATTCTTTGATGTACCTAATATTCATCTAAGTATCTCCATTTTTCCCTGCTGCTTATGAAACATGCATAATTTACACATTTCTTGCACTAGGGAGATTTTAGAACACCCTTTTCATAAGTCCACAGTACATTTAGTTGTAATAACTGTGAGATCTCAGGAAAGGTCTTGGAAATCTATTTATTTTTATTTCTTATTGTGTGTCTTATTTTGTTTGTAAGTGAAGCTTATAATATGAATTTAATATTGTATTTTGAAGCTTATGCTCGAATATTGATGTCAGTGGGGAAACTACTGAAGTGGTGAAGAACCGGTTCAGTGGCTGTGTATCACCACACAATTTGCTAACACAAACTCTCATTTCATTCTAAATGAGAATATATTTGCTGTCCATAAATTCCATTGAAGGACTGTAGGGCCTTCAAGACATGTCAGCCTTGTGTTGTCTTTTTCCACCCTGCTTTGTCTTACCTCCCTCACCAAATGCTTTTTGTTACATTTGCAAGCTGTTTCAGGCTTTGTTCCTCAGATGACTCTATGAGTTTTTATTGCAGATTTGTATATGCAAATCAGCATTAATGTCAATATTGACACTGGCTTGTCTCATGTTGTGCCTCATTAGGTAGAGAGGAGACTTAGCTTTCATGACAAGCATGGTATGCTGTTTAGGAGCAATACCAGTTGTTAGTGTGATCAACAGCTGCTAAAACCTCAATCATGAATACTGATAACCTTTAAATAACTAAAGAGCTGTCAAGCGCCTGGCTCCCACCTGTGTGATGTTGAGTATATTCAGTTTGATAAGTACAGAATTCCGGCGCTGTATGGAAGATGCATCTCATTTCCCGCTGTCCTACTTCTCTAAATCACACGGGATCAGGTCTGTATGGCTTAAAGAAAGCGTGGATATCTGGGATTATCTCATAGGTTTTTACACAGCAGTCTGGAGAATGTTGAATCCCACCTCAAAGTTCAGAGCGTACCCAATATTATTAATAGCCATTAAAAATAGATTCATATAGTTTTAAAATAATTTGTTTCACATTAAGACTTTGTATGATTTAAATATAAGGATTCAAACAAGGTTCAGATATTAGCCTTCTAACATGCGTTTCACTTCCCATAAGGACCAGAGTGAATCATTGTGCAATGCGATTCCCTCTAAGATCATCGTGTTGTTATGTAAAGTGTGAAATCTGAACATGATTTCCCCAGTTTTGGTTTTCTGTGTTGGGTAAGGGGAAGGGGAGTAAAAGGAATGACTGGTATGACGCAGAACAATCCTATTAGACAAAAGTTTGTTTGTGCTGCTGAAAAGACCAGTTTACGCTCTGTTTCTGACATAAATTGGAGAACTGAAAGGTCCAAAAAAGGAAAATGAAAATTTTGCACTTTGAATTTTAGAACCTGCAACCAATACATGCATGCCCTCTGCAGGCTGGATTTAAAATCTCAGCCTTTAGCGTAAATTTCAAAGCTTGTACGGAGATGTGACATTGCAGCACTACTGAGCGGTATGTGAGTGGTACAGAGTTTCCTTTGCATGTTTCTTACAGAGCCCAAGCCGGCTGTCTTCCTCCAACATGGTCTTCTGGCAGCTGGGAGCAACTGGGTGACCAACCTTCCCAACACCAGTCTAGGCTTCCTCCTAGCAGATGCTGGCTTTGACGTGTGGCTAGGCAATAGCCGGGGCAACACCTGGTCTAGAAAACATGTCAAACTCAACCCTAAACAGACCGCCTACTGGGCATTTAGGTAAACACTATACATTGTGCACTTCGGAGATCACTGACATTATCAGCACCACACTGGATTGCTTTTTCCTGTACTTATCATACGCCAGAATAATATCCTATATAATTATTAACTATCTTCCTTCTCTCTCGCTCTTGTTCTCTCTCTGTTATAGCTATGATGAAATGGCAAAGAAGGACCTTCCAGCAGTGATAGACTTCATCACAAAGACTACAGGCCAGGAGCAAATCTTCTATGTTGGACATTCTCAGGGAACCACTATTGGTGAGGAACAGGTCACACAGTTTGCAAGCAGCATTTTACATAAATGATATTTAAAGCCTGGACAGAACTTGATTAGTTTATTTTCAGTAAAAGCAGCAACAGAAAATATGGTTCATTTCATGAAATGCGCTTCTCAGCTCAACAGAAATAGCACAGATGCAGGTGCTTTACAGAGATCAGTCTTCAATGTCATAGCATCTCAACACATAAATGCTAATTATATTAACACTTGCATCTTCGGCCCGTTATTCAGACCTGATGCCTCTTCTGCCGTCTCTGCAAAGCATATGCTAATGAGGCTTTCTTGGCAGAACACTTTTCAATCACCTGTCCCAGTCCCAAATTAATTAGTAACACAGACACCAGTGCACACTTGTGAGTAGCACTGTGGTTATAACAAGACCAGCAGCAACAAGCTGTAAGGAAGAGGCTAAGGTTTAAAATAAGCTTTTGGTACAGCATACCTTTGTAGTTGAATGGCGGTGCTGAACTGTGTCATTCCTGTCCCCTCAGCAGCTTATACAAAACACGCCTTGACTTTTATGGAAATTATGTTGATATTGTGGTAGATGGGCATCATGTTCCTCTTAGACAAATGGTTCTTTCGCATCATTTTGCCTTGGGATCAGCCAGAATAGCTACTTTTTCTTTGCTATATTGAGACTGGTCCATAGAGGGCACTGAGGTACATTAAATAACTCAAATTCGATGACAGTAGTTGCAGTAGCACAGGAAGTGCACTTCTCTCAATATGTTCTAGTAATGTAATGTTAAATGTAATAAAGAATGCTTCTTATGTCTATGTTAGAGCAAGTTTGACTAATGTGAGGCCCTCTTTTAAACATTTATTTTAGGCCTATATCCAAAGTTCAACAAGTCATGGTACCACTCCCACAAAAGTTGCACTGGACATAAAATGATATGGTAGATGTGGAACACTCCTATCATTGTCTGAGTGATTTTTTTTAATTATTAAAAGCATCCAATGGTATGAAAGGTAGAGACATGTTTTACCAATATTATGACCACTCACTACAGCTGCAGGGTTTAACATAGAAACTCTTCTTTTTCAGTAAATCATACAAGAAATCAGCCCTAGTGACATGTCAGTCAGATAATTGGCTCAAGAAAAAAAAAGATTTCCAGCTTCTCAGAAAAAAAGAGACAGAAAAGATGTGATAGATGACTGTATGTTTCTGGGTCCAAAACATTCTCCATGTGCCCCATTTCTGCATACTAAAGAAGGTGGCCGCGAGCATAAGAGCATGTAATTACACACATGTAGCTTCTATATCACTTGAATAGCTATGATTAAATATAATAAACCTGACCACAGATCTTCGTTGTCAGAGAGATGACAAAACAAAGACTGGACCAAGTCTGTGATCATTTGTGAAACTAACACTTTAAAAAGTTTTTCTTCTTAATTTCTTTCACACTTCTTAAACTGCCTTTTTTTATATAAAGTGTCTGATGCTTTCAACTGGAATTCAGTTGTGACAATGCATTCTGGACAGTGACAGTCCCTGAAATGGGAAGTTTTGTAACTCTGCGTTCTCTGCTGTGGAATGGCTTTCAGTCCAAATTCTCTTGACCTGCTGTTGGGTTAGACCAGGACTTAATAACACAAGAGAGAAGCATCTTGCCCCTTAAAAAGTTTCTCTAAGAGGAAGTGGTGAGGGGAGATGTACAAGGACATGTTGTATGGGGAACTGAAATGGAGTGCAAGATTTACTCAGCAAATTTCCGTGAGAAATGATCTTTGTGTTCTGCTGTTTGTTTTAGATTACCATTGCAGAAGTAAAACTGAAAAAAAAAACCCAACATGTTATCTACACAGTAGCAGTGCTTTGCCCTTCAATTAGACATTTTTTATTGTATGATTGCCTGTGAGAGTGAATTGAACCGTGCTGTTGATAAAAGATTGCTTCAAATAGATATATTTCAAAATAGTACAATCTGCTTATAAGAGGCATTTGAGTAGATAACGGACCACATTTATTTCATCACTATTCAGTATAAACACATTTTTTTATGTTGAAAGTCATTGAGAGATGAACACAGAAATCATCTTTCTGTGATCTAAAATGTTTTACCAGGACATATTATGCCTTGTGTTCTAAACAACATAACACAACAACAAAACGAAACAACATAACGAAGCATAAAAATGAATGGAATAAAATGAGACAGTAAAAGATATCTTCATGAATTTTCATTCATCTTTCCAATGTTTTAATTATTCTGACATTGAAGAGCTTGAATACAGAAATAGAATTTAGTGACTGAAAGGCGCCAACATTAATAATCCAGATAACCTCTATCCAGAATACTATTAGATACCACAAGGAGAAAATTCTGTTCATATGTATACTTTTTTCTCTTCTCTTCCTCTTTTATATCTTTGCAGCATTTATTGCCTTTTCCACCATGCCAGAGCTAGCCAGCAAAATTAAAATGTTCTTTGCTCTGGCACCTGTAGCTACAGTAGCTTTCACTGCTAGCCCCATGACCAAACTATCTGTCTTTCCAGAGAACCTCATTTGGGTAAGGATGCTTTACTTACTAATGCCTTAGTTATGCTAGATCAACTTTACAAATATTAGACTGGATGATTGCCTTTTTGCTTCCTCTGCCAATACTGGTTTAATCTTTGATTTGATTAACAGGATATCTTTGGAAGGAAAATCTTCTTTCCTCAAAATGAACTCATCAAGTTTTTCGCCACAAAGTTTTGTAGCAAGAAACCACTGGATGTACTGTGTGGAAACATCTTCTTTCTCCTGTGTGGCTTTGATGAGCAAAACCTGAACATGGTGAAGGTTTTTTTTTATTCACACATCAATGAACAGTGTAGCATACCATCTCTGTGTTATGGGAAAGCATTAACATCTGTGCCTCTTCAGTACTAGACAAAAGTTGTACTGAAATTCTTGTTGTAGTTTTGTTTCATCCTGAATCTACTTCTTACTATAGCTTGAGGCTCCACATAGTACTTAAATGTCTATTTCTTTTGATTCGTCAAATCCTTATTTCATTTGCTGACAGAAGAATTGTATCTCTTTTTCCTAGACAAGGACCCCTGTCTACACTACACACTGCCCTGCAGGGACCTCTGTCCAGAACATGGTTCACTGGGCTCAGGTACCCACATTGTACAATTGCATGTTCATTTCTCGGTAGTACCCTCGCATTCTTTTCAAAATGTCATTTTTAAGGTGACATTTCAATGTGGGTGTAAATCAGGCAACCAGTTGAATAAGAAATCAACTATGACTCCAGTTACAGTTACAGGTTTGTTTGTTTGTCCATCTCAGCCGCTATCCCATTCAAAAAGTGAATTCAAACAGTGGGAAAACAACAGTATGTCCCCACCATATTGTGGAGCTCTTCTGATAGTAGAGTTACCATAGTAATTATCACAAGTACATCATTTTATTTTTCTTTTTTGAAGTGAATTCTAAAACTTAAGGAGTAAAATGTTAGTGAAGAGAGAGAGACGGGCCTGGAGATGTTAAAGGCCTGAAGAGATATGTTTAATGTCTGCAACAGCAGATGAGCTGTGGTTTTCCAATTCTAACTTTGAGAAGAAAGTTATTCTATCACTGGAAGAGAGAAGTGAGAGGACTTTTTAAGGAACTTCACTCTTCTTAGCCATGCAGTAAATAATCAGACACAATAAGGGAAGACACACGTAAGGCTAAGTATATGAAGTCCTCACTATCTGTTACAATAGCTTTGAATTCTGACATGACGTTAAGGCTTAACGTTCTGACATTAAGGAATATTCTCTTCTCAGGCTGTTAAGAGTGGCAAGCTTATGGCATTTGACTATGGGAAAGCTGGGAACATGGCTCATTATAACCAGGTAAGACTGGAGTACTGGACATGCTTAAGTATCAGTGACACCTTTTTCTTTCTCAGCCTCTAGTTTAGATTGTAACACCTAATGGTCTGATGTTAATCTTATATTAAACCAGTCCTCCAGCACATCTTAACTCAGTCTTAGTAACTAAACTGAGAAATCCCAATTTTGCCAAATACTGTGGTTCACATTAGATATTTATCTCCTACCAGTCAACCCCACCAGTGTATAACGTTAAGGACATGAAGGTTCCCACTGCTCTTTGGTCTGGAGGACAGGACACACTGGCAGACCCCAGTGATGTGGGAGTTCTCCTTACACAAATTCCCAATCTGGTCTACCACCGTAACATCCAGCACTGGGAGCACCTGGACTTCATCTGGGGGTTGGATTCTCCACAGGAGATGTATGATGACATGATCAAACTGATGCATGAACAGTTATAAAATTTCCTTCAGTGCCTATTTTCAGCCTTAGTTCTCAGCATACTGCTGCAGGTGTTTTAATAGTTTGTTGTTTTGGTTTTATTTGTGTCTTGTTTTAATTTTTTCCATATTGCTAATAGCATGAACCATCTCATAATATGAGTAGCAGGGAAACAAAATGATATTGAGAACAAATTTTTGTCAAAGTTTGTGCCTCCCTTCCATGATATCTGAGTGATTCTTTTTGTCTAAGATTGCTAAAATCCTACATCAGATGTAGGTGTTAAGAATGTCATGGAGCCCATAATGAGCTGTAAGTGTACATGAGCGAGATTCTGTCCACTCACCAGTTTTACCTCATACCTCCATATTCAAAAAATGCACTTTACAAACTGAACTTTTTTATTGTTCTATATGTGCAAACAACCTGTTGTTTGCCATAAAACTGGTCATATCTTTTAATTGTGACGTCATTAGATGACCCTGATGGTGTATTTTTTTCTGTACCGTTTAATCTGAAATCTGAGGACTTTGATGTGAAGATTATGAAAACTAATTCTGATTCTTATGAACAAAAAATGTTTTTTGAGTAAAGCATTGAACCAAAACTAATAAATACCACATGACAAATGAGGTGTATTAGGCATTCAGCTTGCCCTGACTTGTTTTCATAATAGTAAGACTTTAGTATTTGAGTTTCATTATATTGAGATTGAGATTTAATTAATAACAGTTTATTTAACAAAGTTTCCTATCTTCTTCAAACAAAATGCAAAAGCATTACAAATTCAGTAGAAGTATATTTAAGTATATTTGTCCATATAGAAGAAAAAAGGACAAAATACTCTCAATGCACAATGTACTGCTCTGAAGTCATATAGAGTAAAAACTTCACTTAGTATATTATAGCACTATAGAAGCACACTGAATCCAATTGTCCATGTGCTGGACAACCTAACAAACTGAACATTTCGGACCAGTTTTCTGAACACAGTAAGCCAAATCCAGGACTAAAATAAATTTCAAAAAGAGCACTAATATTCTGAGAAATATTGTTTACAGTTAATCTGTGTCTGGTAAACTTTCAAAAATTGGTCAACGTGCTTGAACTGTTGAGGTGAACGTCACATGAGCAAGTCAAGTGGGTGCAAAACTATAGCTTACTCTAAACCGCAACAATGATACTATTCATTCGTTCATTTTCTAAGCCGCTTATCCTAATTAGGGTCGCGGCGGTGCTGGAGCCTACCCCCAGCGCTCACTAAAACACCCTGGGTGGACAGGTCCAGTCAGACACAGACAAATACATTCACACCCAGGGACAATTCAGTATCTCCAATTCGCCTGACTTGCATGTCTTTCCTGTAGGGGGAAATCGGAGCTCCTGGAGGAAACCCATGCCAGTTGTGATACTAAAGGCAGTGATATCACACTCCCCATCTGACAAGATGTTGCTGCCTTGATTAAGCAATGCTCTCCTGCTCTCGATGTGATATCTTGAGCATAGTCATAGTTGTCTTAAACTTAAGTCTCTGGGCGATGCCTGATGATGTCACGCTACTCTGAAACGAAAACCACAAAATTAGCAATGCGTTAACAAAATGTACCAAAGTGTAACAGGAACAATATACAGACTAAAGGAACAAAGCAGAATACTTACAAACGATAACCAACAGACTCCATGTAATATCATATCTGTGTTGCCAGAAACAATACAGATGTTTTGGGTGCTAGAAAACTTTTAAAAATTTCTGACTTTAAGAGTCTGAACCACAGCATCAAACTGTTCCACTGCTCTACTCTTCCAACAGATGTCCAAGCCTGCCCTGTCTCCTAAATATGGACAATGTGGTCAAAAAAGCACCTCTGCTCCTGCTTGGTTGTGTATAGACAGAGCTGATATTGATATGCTAGAGAAGCCAGAAAGACAGCAAGCAAAACACACCTAGAAAGGGAGAGAAAAGGAAAGAAATCCAAAGAAAGTCACACTGTGATGAAAGGTCTGAAATAGTCCTTGTTCAGGCAGAACTCATCCCTAGACTGGATCATGTTTACAGTTACATTCACATTTATTCATTTCACAGATGCTTTTATCCAAATCTGACGCTTTTATCCAAGTCTAAGACAGGCAGAGTACAAAACCGAGCAAATAGCCATCGAGGAGCTGATTGTTGCATAAGCGGATTGCTGCCAAGTTCATTATAAGGCTAGATACACATTCAAGCAAGTTAAAGGGGAAAAAAAAGAGAGTGGCTACAAATGGGTCAAAGAGCCCCCATGATATAAACTACTGCGTATTGAGTATCACAATTAAATGCTAGCTTAATCTGCATTGTAAAAAGAATCAGTGCACATAGGTCAGTATAGGCATAGGTTTATGGCAATAGTAAGGAAGTGCCATGAAGTATACATCATAGGGTAGTGCGTTAGAAGATAGAGTCGTCATGGTAGCAGGACCACTGCAACTACTTCCTGGTTGACTTGCTAGCATGTGCAATGCAGCCACTTCGGAGGATCCGGAATGCAGCAGCCAGATCAAGCTTCAATGCCTCATGCCTGCTCTAGCTGTCGGGATCAGATCAGTTGCTGGTGCTGGCATACAAAGCTGCCAAAAGGATACCAGCGCACATATTGTCTTCCATAAGACTGTATGCAGTTGAGAGAATGGTAAGCTTCTGAGCTGTAAGATCTTTGAAGGTACCATAACACATGTAATGGATTTGGACATAATAAGGGCTGGTGGTGAGGTAATGAGCACCAACGTCATCTGTACAGGAAGGAAGTACTTGGAATTCTACTCGTACACTTTTGCCCCTCTGAAAACCAAGTGGCAACTCCCTGATTTTTGATCCTGCAGCATATGCTAGAACTTATTTTATAAAACATATGTGACTATGCAATGCTTATGTTCTTATCAGTGCATAGCACTTTATTTCAGCTGAACTGACTTACGTAACTTAATGTAGGGAACTCAGAGGGAAATGACATATAAAAAAAAAGAGTATTACCACCAGCTGGTAAACACTGACAGTAATTACAGAGATCAGGACAAAAATGATTACGTTTCTAAATAAAGGGCAAGTCAAACTTTATTGTCAAACCCACAGCTAGCTAACCACAGCACTTTGTCAGGTAACATTGGATGAAATGTCACAAACCTGCTCCTTGAAATTAATTTCAGGATGAACACATACAACAAACAGGGTTCCCACGCATTTTCACTGACGAGATTTCAAAACTTTCCTATGACTTTTCAATGACCTTTGATGCAATTTCCATGACCATGGCAGATATAAGCAACAATACCTATAATAAATTATGTTTTATTTACTCACTCACTCATCATCTAAGCCATTTATCGTAATTAGGGTTGCAAGGGGTGCTGGAGCCTATTCCAGCATTAGCTGGGTGACAGATGGGGAAGCACCCTGGACAGACACACAGACAAACACATTCATGCACTTAAATTGCCTATCTCCAATTCACCTAACCTGCATGTCTTTAGACTGTAGGAGGAAACCAGAGCTCCCAGAGGAAACCCACACAGAGACGGGGAGACATGCAAACTCCGCACATGCAAACTCCACACAGAAAGGACCCTGGCCGCCCAGCCAGGAACTGACCCTCTTGCTGTGAGGCGACAGCGCTACCCACTCCGCCACCGCGCGCCCATGTTTTATTTATTCATTTTAAAATGTTTCATAATTCACAGCAGGCATCTGCAAGGATGCAAACTCATCAGGGGTGAACAAGGTGACAAAGATGTGAGATGCAAACTCATCAGGGGTGAACAAGGTGACAAAGATGTGAACCCCCTAGGGGGGTACAGGGGCACGCACATTTTGAAGCTGATATTTAAAACATTTTCTTCTTGGGTGTGTCACCCCCCCCCCCCCCCCCCCCCCCCCACACACACACACACAGACACAGCATTTAAATGTGCATTTACATTTGATTTTAGCATGGGGACATAGGGAAAATCTCACCCTACAATTAATTAATGTAAGATGTCACAGGTTTTAAAGGAATTGCTCAACTGGTATGCTAACTGCACAAATGCCCACCAGAGTTGTTGCCTGTGAACTGAACGTTCATTTCACTACCATAAGCCATCTCCAACATCGTTTCTGAGAATTTGGTAGTACATCCAACCGGCCTCACAACCCCAGACCATGTGTAACCACGCCATCCCAGAACCACCACATCCGGCTTGTTCACTTGAGAACAGCAACCCAGACAGCTGATGCAACAGCTGGTTTGCACAACCACAGAATCTCTGCACAAACGGTCAGAAACTGTCTCTGGGAAAATCATCCGAGTGCTCATCGGCCTCACCGGGGTCTTGACCTGACTGCAGAAGCTGGATGTGACGGATGTCATGCTGTTTAATCAGCACCTTGATATGCCACACCTGTCAGGCGGATGGATTATCTTTGCGGAACTGAAGTGCTCACCAACACAAATTTTAACAAATTTAAGAACAAAATCTGAGAGACATAAGCCGTTTGTTTGCACAGAAGAAATCTTACATCTTTTTTCAAGTCATAAAAAGATGGGAATGCAAACAAAAGTGTTGCATTTATATTTTTGTTGAGTGTACGTCATAAGGTCCATTTTAGCTAAAAGTCTACAACATTGTCTCATGAGTTCGTGTCATGTTCCAAAACAAATCCAAAAGCAAATTGTTTAATTACATCGTGGTTACAACAGCATTAGCCTTGTTAAAATTAAATTAGCATAAAGAAAATGGAACCACCGGGGCCTAAGGTTAACGTTAAATTGGCACTTTCACTGAGGAGCTCAATCTATGTTGCAATTGTCGGCAAAATGGTAACGTCAGTAACGTTTAACGGTCCCAGACAAAAGATGACACAACGTGGCGACATCTTTGGTCATGGCTTCAAAACGGTGTCCCTATATCGCACTGTGAGAAAGGTTCAAAGACGGGCATTGTCACGGTCTTGCAACCAAAGAAAGCCTGAGACAAAATTCTGACAGTGCCGGAAATTTGGCATAACCATCTCACAATGTGACTACTGCTACGATCTACGTTTACAAACCAACTAGCCACTAACTTCTACTTCTACTGATGACGTTTTATTCTTGTGTTGACTTGCGTTTTATGGCCTACGATTCAGCAGGCGTTGTCATTGTACAGTCTACATGCATGAACCATGATGTTGTTCTCAAGTTTATTAGATTTATGTCGCACAATGTGCCTTGCAATAAGCTTATAATTATAAGATTGCTGAGATTTCACAATCTGTAGGCGCCTCGAAACGATCGTTTGGGCAAACAGAACTTCCCCAGCAAAGTGAATGACTTCTGTCTAAGATTGCTAGCATTTAATGACAATTTAGTTGTTATAGACAAATCAAGAGAAGGCTTTGACCATTGATGTTTTCCATAGAATACGCCCGTCTCGTAAAAATAGAACAATTTGATCACCATGATGTCTCACAACCAAAATTAGATTTCCTATTCATTTCCACTACTGATGAGGACGTGGTGAATGATTTGGAGGGAGAAGCTCAGACTGAAACTTCACGGAGACTTCATTGGATAAAATGTGTTTTCTCCCCTAACTTTTGTGGATTAGTTTGGTCTTTCAGATCAGCTTCAGAATCAGATGCACTAACCGATATTTTATCTTGTAGCATACGCTAGAATTTATCTTATAAAAATATCCAGATAAAACATTGTGGGTATAACAATTGCATTACTGTCATTTTATCATGCACTTGCGTCCATCAAGAATGAAATACCGTTCCTCCTATACCAACAGTGTACATAAATTAAAAAGAGAACTGAGAAGTAAAACAACATACAATACAATACAATAAAATACATTATAGTACACAAACACATTGCAACTCAATACACATGGAGGTAGTCCAGAACTCCATTCCAGTGTTGCAAAAGTGTTCATGATCCACAAAGCCTTGGGTATGAAGCTGTTTAGGAGCCTGGTGGTCCTGGTACAGATACTTCTGTATCTCTTCCCTGATGTCAGGAGGGAAACAGGCTGTGGGAGGGGTGGTTGGAGTCCATGCTGATGCTGGAGGCTCTGCAGGTGCAACGCTGGTTGAAGATCTCCAGCAGGTATGTGAGAGGGCCACCAATTACCTTCCCCGCTGTTCTCACTATCCTGTTCAGCTATTTCTGTTTGGAGGTGGTGCAGTTTCCAAACCAGGCAGTGATTCAGTAGGTCATAACACATTCAATGGTGCCCCTGCAGAAGGTGGTGAGGGCTGGAATGGGTAGGCTGATGAAGCTGTTGTTGGGCCTTTTTACCGATGGCCATGGTGTTAGTGGTTGGGGACAGATCGTCCGCCAGGTGCCTCCCAGGAACTTGATGCTACTGATCCTCTCCATGGCTGCACAATCTATGGTCAGGGCTGGTACTCTGTGCAGGCCTGCCTGAAGTCGATGACCATTTCCTTGGTCTTGTCAACATTCAGGGAGAGGTTGTGTCTGTTGCACCAAGCTGTCACCTGTTCCACCTCCATCCTGTATATACGTGACAATACGCAACGCTTATGTTCTTATCGATGCACAGTATCTTATTTCAGTAGAACTGACTTACATAACTTAATGTAGGGAACTCAAAGGGAAATGACTCATCTGAAAAAAGGTGTTACCACCAGATTATAAATACTGATAGCAATTACAGAGATCAGGATCTCTTACCACGTCTCTTATGAAAGGACGAGTCAAATTGTATTGTCAAACCTATAGCTAACTAACCACACAACTGTGAGGTAACATTAAATGAAATGTCACAAACCTGCTTCTTGTAATTTATTCCACACCTGCCAAACAAACTCACCTATTTTGAGTTTGTTTGGCAGTTCATTCTGTGGAAGCTAAGCACACACGCTGCTTACAAGTCATGCACTAAATATTAACACATACACCATATTTATTCAACCAGCATATGCTCACATTCTCAAGTAAGTACTATAACAAAATGGGCCTCATGTAAAAACAGTAAAAGCCATGTTAAACAATATGATTTGAAATTTGTTCTAAGGTAGCAAAGCCGGAAAGCAGATCTCACCAGGGATCTCTTCAGGAATTGGACCAGATTCTGCATTGGACATTCAACTTCAACTAGGGTTATTAGGGTACTCAACCCTTTTGCCTAGCCGTACATTGTCTGAGGTTTGTCTTGACTCTCCTTATTAAGCCATGGTTTCTGTAGTGGTCTGTGCACTACTTGCAATCTGGCATTAATTCCTACTTAAATCATCATCTTTCATCATGTCTTCAATTCGCAGATTTATCCAGTATGCCATCTGTGATTAGTAGCTTGGTTTTGAACGTGCTGCCACCATTTCTGCCCTCTTCTCTTTTTTGAAGAGAAAGTGTTGGGTGTCAGCAGTCAGTTCTCAAAGCCCTCCCCATTTGGCATCTCCAACTCCAGGCTCAACACAGCCAATGCCTCTTTCTCCTCCTTCACTGAACAGTATGCAATTTCATTGTTACAGCACCTGCCCTCCTCAACTCCATTCCCTCTCTCCTTCTTCAGACTATTTCCCCAGTATTCTTTATCTACTTTACATACATCGTGAATTCATCCATACCATGCGTATATTAACATCAGCCTTTAAGCAAGCCTGGGTTTACCTACAGATAAAAAAAGTCATATCCTGACCCTGCTCTCCTAAAAAAAAAACAAAAAAAAAAACCCCCAAAAACAACAACCTAAAAGAATACCATAAAAAGCTGTTCCATTTCCTTTCTGAAATAATTGAACTCACTGTTTTCAATCAAATATCTCTCTGATAATAACCTATTAGACCCTAACCAGTCAGAACAGCCAGTCTATGGCGATGGCCCTTTTGATGGTCACCAATGCCCTCCAGTTAGCTAGAGCAGCTGCAAGGTTATCTGTCCACATCATACTTGATTTGACTGCTGCCTTTGACACAGTAAACTACCAGATCTTGTTCGTAACCCTCAAGAACCTTGGCATCTAAGGGCCTGCACTAGGGTCAACTGGTTTTGTTCCTTCCTAAATGGGCGATTGCACTGGATTTCATGTTAGGGTCAAGTATCAGAATCCTGTAAAGCCTCAGCAGGCATTCCACAAGGTTCAGGGCTTGGCTTACCCCTCATAGGACTCTGCACTTTCTTTCTTGGTCCAGTCATCAAGTCGCGTGTTTTAGTGCTGTGCATGAGCGTGCTAAAAGAGCATGCTCATTGAACATGCTGAATTTTCGGTGTATGGTGAACATGAACATATCCATTTGCAACTAAAGAACGTGAACTTAAGCATCGTTCAGGTCTGCGCAAGATTCGGAATCCTAGGGTGCCCAAAAACACAGTGCATGCGCATATGGTGCACTGTAAACGACACTGTTTTATTTTTTGCAAAGTGGCCAGTGCAAGAGGCGATTCAGAAAACGCAGCTAGTGGTACTGCTGAGGCCAGTGCATATGAGTATTTGATGGAGTTTTATGAACTAGTCTGTACAGATTCAGATGTACATTTTTATGCAACTTGTGCCCGAAAAAACAAGTCCGAATGTCAGCCACAGCATCATCAAATTTGAAACGACACATCAAGTTGAACATTGCTTCCCTTTTGTGCACTCCCTTTGCCATATTTATCCCATATCTGCAGTAAATTATTTTATTCAGTCTTCTAATTCCAGTCTCTCATGTGACTGAATTCCTATGGTATAATTTATTTTAAGTTCCAGCAAGGTAGGCAGGATGTGTGTGATCAGTTGTTGCTTTTGTTTGAAGGGTACTATGCATGCTTTTTGGTAGGTGAGTAGTGAGTTACTGAGTATACACTAATGTACATATGCATGCACATGAGAAAACAAAAGAATTTATTTTGTGTTTTGACTTTACTTACTTTATTTGCTTTTGCACTGGTAAAATACATAAATTTGGGCCTGGGGATGGATGGGTAGGAGGAGGTTCTTTGAGACAGCTCTTGTGAAGTGTGACCTTGCATAGCACTGCAAGTTTTTTCCTATGACTGTTAAGCTGATGATACTCAACTCCACCTGCCCTTCCCTTCCAGACATGTTAACATTTAAGTAAGGCTTTTTAAGCAATCTGTCTCACCGCCGTCACAAACTGTCATGTACAGCTCATCCTCCCCCAAACAGAGCTCCTGGTCATTTGCCTTAGCTCATCTATTGTATAAGACATCTCTAAAAATATTTGTTCATCAATGATAAGACAGAGACAACAATTCTCCCGATCAGCATCAAACATTTCCTGAATACATTTCATATGCAGTTTTGATGCCAGCTGTCACTGTATCGCATGTATTGACCTGGTGTATGATTTCAGGTGATGGGGTGAAACTTGTGATAAAATCTCTGATTTCAGCATAGATCCACATCCTCCCCCCTCCCCCTCCATTGCAAGTAGCATATAAAAGCCAACTTTTTGTCTGTCAGGTTCTTTGTGTGTCCAGAGTGACTTGCTTCTTGCTCACTGAGGTTCCTCAAGAGCACTTCAAGGCTGACCAACAAGAATAGTAAGCAGTTGTTCAATTTTATCTTGCATTATAACTGGTTGTAATTCAAGATAAGGAACAAATAACAGGTCAATTGACAGGTACTGTTTTGGGTTTTCTTTTATTGTTTTCTAAGTACACTCAGGCAGTCCTCTGATCTTGCTCGGTACATTTTGTTGACATTTCTTAGACTGGTCTGTTTACAGCTTGACATTTTTTAAGTGGTATCCCTGTTTTAAGGGCTTGCAGAGTGAGGATGAAGTGGCTTACACTGTGTATGGGACTTCTTGTTACTGGAGTACCCCAGGGAGATACTTTCAATACTGTGCAAAATGTGGACCCTGAAGTCCGCTTGAACATTGTAAGTACAAGTCAATCAAAATTACTTCTCAAGTTGTCACAGCGTATTATATTTTATTATAGTATTATATTATATTATTATATTTATTTCCTATATGGACACCCTTAATGGAAAGATCACATTAGTGGTTGCATTTAACACCACTTTTTACTTTGTTGAATTTTTGACAAATTTTCCTTATTCAAAAAAAACAAAAAAACAGACAACAAACAAACAAAGCTATACATATTTTTTAACTTAGGCCAGTACTGAAGTGGTCTATATTTTTTTAGCTCATGATACTATCTCACATAATAATTTGCGACATCAGTAGCATTAACATGATAATATATTTTGTCAGATTTTGTCAGATTTGTCAGAGGGCATGTACAGAATTTCATACTCTTTTAAACTGTAATAATCATGGGGTGTCGCCTTGCTTTCAGTAGGTTTTATTTATACCCCTGGGTGTAGGTGTGCTGCCCACTGCTCATGTGCCTAGTGGTTGTGTGTGGGTTAAATGTTGAGGTCAGATTCATTGCTCACTGCTCATAGTGTGTCTGTGCAGTCACAGAGATTTAATCTTAATCTTTTTTGAGTCACATCCATTTCTTTATATAGAGGGAACAATACTCTCATATCCATGTTATCCATTGGCCTTCAGAGGGTTTCTTCTTAAGTGGTCCATAGTAGAATTTGAAAACTGTAGACTCACTGTGTTTTAAGAATTGAGGGGGCTTTAATTATGCATTAGTGAGTTTGCATGACAAGGCAGGAACTAGAAAGCTCACATCACTTCTTTAAAGTCACTGATTAAAATGAATTTCAAGTGCAGCTGGGGAGAGGAGTGTAAAAAAGCAGAAGTACAACGCTAAATTCTTTTCCTGGTGTATTTCATCAAAAATACAGTTTTCTCAAAACGAGCGTGCAATATTGCAAGCATATGGTCAATATCTGATTATATGCTAGTGTATATTTGAGTAATATACATATGGTAGTTTATTTTTTTTGTTAATTTGTTTGTTAATTTACTAATTACACAGAGTGGAATCATTAGGCGCTGGGATTACCCAGCGGAGGAGTATGAAGTTGTTACTGAGGATGGCTATATCCTAACTGTCAACAGGATTCCACATGGCATCAAGACTTCCAAGCCCTTGCAAGGTGAGAGTGAAAAGCCTTTTTGAGATTCAGATGTATGAAAGATTTTTTTCTTTTTTTACCTGGATCTCTGAGTTGTGCACACACATACACATACACATACACACACATGCATTGACACACACACACACACACACACACACACACACACACACATATATATATATACTTTTTTTTTTTTTAGATAAAGTGATTACTGAAGCTTGGTGATCTCAGCAGGGAACTCAGTAGAAGTAGAGTTCAAGTACAAAACCAGCTCAGTGGCTGTATATCACCACACAATATGCTAACACAAATCATTCCATCATTCTATACATTTGCTTTACACAAGTTTCACCACTGAAGAACTGTGGGGCCTTCAAGAGATGCCGGCCTTGTGTTGTCATTTTCCTTCCTCCTTTGTCATAGTTCCTTCACCACATGACTTTACTCACATTAAAAGCTGTTCTAGGCTTTGTTTTTCAGACTCTCTGATTTTGTTATCAAAGATTTGATTGTGCAAATCAGCATTTAAGTTCATAGTTACATTGGTTTGTTTCATGTTGTGCCTCACTAAGCAGACAGGTGATTTAGCTTTGATTACAAGCATGGCACACTATTTGTGAAGCCTGTCTCATAGGTTTTCACACTGTTGTCTGGGCGATGTTAAATCTCATATGAAACCACACAGTGTACCCTATATACTGATTGTCCCTATTTTGGTTCTGTAGGGGCAAGGGTAGGGGGAGTAAAATACAAAGCAGAATAATTGCAGAATAATTGTATCAAAGGCCTGTTTGTGCTACTAAAAGCACTGTGTTTGAAGTGTATTGGAGCTAAAGGTGCCAAAGAGAAAAATGGAAATTGTTTACCATGGAAAAGGTTCTTTAGAAGTCAATACAAGCCTACCCTCTGCTGGTCTGATGTGAATTTACAGTCATTTGTGTAAAATTCAAAGTTTAAACTGGTATTAAAACAGTGTTAGTTAGTGCTGTCACAATTGTATATCTTTTTTATAGAGCCCAAGCCTGTTGTCTTCCTCCAACATGGTCTTCTGGGAGATGCAAGTCACTGGGTGACTAACCTCCCCCGGTCCAGTCTAGGCTTCCTCCTAGCAGATGCTGGCTTTGACGTGTGGCTGGGCAATAGCCGGGGCAACACCTGGTCTAGAAAACATGTCAAACTCAACCCTAAACGATCTGCCTACTGGGCATTTAGGTAAACACTATACATTGTGCACTTCGGAGATCACTGACATTATCAGCACCACACTGCATTGCTCTTTCCTATACTTATCATACGCCAGAATAATATCCTATATAATTATAACTATAACTATCTTCCTTTTCTCTCGCTCTTGTTCTCTCTCTGTTATAGCTATGATGAAATGGCAAAGAAGGACCTTCCAGCAGTGATAGACTTCATCACAAAGACTACAGGCCAGAAGCAAATCTTCTATATTGGACATTCTCAGGGAACCACTATCGGTGAGGAAAAATGCACATGATTTACAGGCACTGTTTCACATAAAGTACATTTAAAAGTTGGCCTGGACTTGATAAATTTATTGAAGATAAAGACAGCAGTAGAAAATGTGCTCCATCATATGAACTGCACTTCTAGGTACAGCAGAATGAGTATGAATGGAGGTGATTTATGGAGATCTGTCTTCAATTTCATGGCTTCTCAGCATATAAATGCTAATTATCTTAACAGTTGCATTTTAGGCCCATCGACCCCAATCCCTCTTCTGCTGTCTCTGCCAAGCATATGCTAATGAGGCTTTCTTGGCAGAACACTTTTCAATCACCTGTCCCAGTCCCAAATTAATTAGTAACACAAACACCACGTACCACCTGTGAGCAGCATTGCGTTTAGAACAAGATTAGTGGAGGATACCAGTGACTGAATCCTTTTCTAAAAGAAGAAATCAGGTGGATATTCTGCATTAAGACATCCGATCACCAACGAGACTTGTATTTTTCAACCACTATTACATGTAGTTGCCAGCAGCAAGGAAAAACGGCAAGCTTCCCTTGATATGATGTTAATTTGATACACTTGTTACTTTGAGTGTAAGGGAATGTGTTAGTCTACAGATCCAGTGTTAATGTTTTCACTGAAGAGAGGAGTCTTTAGATACTTTTTGAAAGTTGTGAGGGACTCTGCAGTTTGGATGGACCTGGGCAACTCATTCCACCATCAAGGAACCATGTATGAAAAAAGACCAGCCTATGTCTTTCTTTTGCACAGTGATGGAATCACCAAACAGCATTCCCTTCAGGGAATCACCAAACACTGCCCACTGCTCCCGCGTCTGGTGTGTGTTCACTACTGGTGTGTTGGATGGGTTAAATGCAGAGGATAAATTCACTGCTCACTGTTCACAGTGTGTGTGTGCAATCACTGTAACTTAATTTAATTAAACACCATTCCCACAATAGTGGATGGGGTGGAGCGTGGGTTCTGATGTGATTCCACTGGATGCTCTGAATGCAAATATCAGGGACTTAAATTCGATGTAGCCAGATACAGGGAGCCAGTGGAGGGACATGAAGAAAGGTGTGACGTGTCCTTGTTTTGGTTGACTGAAGACCGGATGTTCTTCAGCACTTTGGGTCATCTGCAATGGTTTAAGAGCACATACTAGTAGGCCTGCCTGTGGAGAGCTGCAGTAATCCAATCTTGAATTTACAAGTACTTAGACAAGGAGTTGGGCTGCATACTCTGACAGGCATGGTCTGCGTTTCCTGATGTTGGACAGAATGTATAATCAGAAAGTTGCTGCAGTGTGATCAGTGAGGGCTAGCCGTTCATTGACCACAGGGCCTCAGCAACAACAGGTACTCCTCAAACAGATGAAAGCTCAACTTTTATTAGGAGCATATAATGATATCTAGGGGCCATCAGATACATTTGTAGTTCCGTTGCTTGCCTGCAGGAATTTTAGAGGAAGGCTCACTAGGTCACTGTGAACTACAGAATCTGTAGCATGTACTAGAGCAGGTAACTTTCATACAGGCGGCACCTGAGACTAAGGGTTGCTAGCATGACTCTCCTACAGCATATTGAGCAGTCCGAGCCATTTCTCTTTCAGAAACTTTAAAGGCCCATGCACAGAGTGACCAAAAACAAGCTCTGAGAGACTGAAAGCCAGAGATTTCTGGACTAATTCTCTAGGAGCAAAGACCAAACGATGGACATTGTCATCCCACTCTTAACAAAAGTTAGGGTAAAATGCTCTTAAAGTATACTTTAAAGTCTGGTGGAATTTCTCAAGAACTATGTGGCTTTTGGGACGGTGTGCACTAGAATGCCACTGAGTGCTATCTCATAAACAAGATGGATGAACTAAGGGTCAGAATAACATATCAGCTAGAAATTGGGGATTATTGTGCTTGGATATTTACAGAAACTTGGTTGTCCGAAACTATACCAGAGTCAGCAATACAACTACAAACGCACTCCATTCACCACGGGAACCACACTGCTGCATCTAGTATGGGCAGGCGTGTTTGCCTTTTTGACAACAATGTGTGCTGCTCAGATGTAAAGATTGTCTAAAGGCCTTGAACAACTAATGTGGAACTGCTGCTGGCAAAATGCCAACCCTTTTATTTAATGTGGGAGTTCAACACTAACACTGGCTGTTTACATTTCACTACAAGCCAACACAGCACTTTGTCTGCAGGAAGACATCATAAGCATGCAAGAGACCGTGCACCCAAATGCCATATTTGTCATTGCCGGAAACTTTAACCATGTCAGTTTGGAAACCACTAACATGTTAATATTCCCAGAAGAGAGAAAAACACTTTGGATCACTACAACAATTTGCAAATGAATCTTTGCATATTTGCAAAGTTGCCTCCTGTCCCCACTTCCTTCCCGCCACATTCCTCTAACCCAGCATACAAACAGCTCCTCAAGCAACTTGCCTCGATGAGCTGTCAAAATGTGGTCTAAGGAAACTGAATGTGTGCATTAGGACTACATTGAGTGCACTGATCAGGAAGTGTTCAGAGCTGTAGCCACATAAGAAAACTCTATTATTAACATAGCACACGACATATGTGATCAGGTACATTAGCGCATGCTCTGAAAACATAGTGCCCACAGTACACATATGGGCATACCCCAGTCAAAAACACTGGATAAACAGTGAGGTGTGGTCAATGTTGCAGGCACTGTTCCATCGCATTTAAGTTAGGCAATACTGATAACTGCAATAAAGCCAGGTATGACCCATACAGGAGCATCAACAAAACCAAGGAGAGTTAGAGACATATACTAGAATATCACGACATCAATGCTGATGCCTGTGGCATGGCTTGCAACGTATCACAACCATATCACAGACTACAAGAACAGGATCACTGGAGATACTAACAACAAGACCTCTCTGCCTGATGAGCTGAACAATTTCTCTATCAGACCCCAGTCTGTCACAAGTAGGAACCTCAACTCCAGCACACTGATCAGGAAGACCAAGACCCCCAAGGTTGTTCTTAGTCCCTTGCTTGACACACTCTTTAGCCACATTTGTGTTCCTGCTCATAACAACAATACAATTATCAAATTTGTTGATGATACCCCAGTCAGAAGTTTGCTCGCTGGAGGTGACAAATTGGCCTGTAGGAGAGAGGTGGAAGACCTGGTGACGTGGTGCAAGGACAACAACCTAATCCTCCATGTCGGCAAAAGAAAGAAAATGATTGTGTACTTGAGGAAAAAAGTAGTACATCACATGACACTATACATCGAGGAGTGTGAGATGGAGGGGTAAGCCACTTCAAATTCCTGGGTGTTCAAATCAGAGAGGCCTTCATGGGGTCATGCAACATCACAGTCTTGGTCAACACTAGGTTTGCTTGCCAAGAAAGCTGAGAAATTTTGGTAAGCCTCCAAGAATTCTTAGCAGCTTCTACAGATGGGCTACCGATGGTATCCTGAACAGTTACATTACAGTATGGCATGGGAATTGCTCTGCCCCAGACCACAAGTCTCTTCAGCAGATGGTGAAAACAGCCCAGGCCATCACAGGGACAGCCATCCCACCCCTGCAAAACATTTCCTACACCAGGGTCTGCGGACAGCTTACAACGTCATCAAAGACCCATCCCACTTTCAACACAGTCTTTTCTCTCCGGCCACCAGGCTCTACAAAAGTTTCTAGGCTTAGTAATGGCTCCCACTGACTCGCCCGTTCTACCCATTACAGCCTACTGCAGATAACTTTTAACTTCTTGCCCCACTACCCCCAAGCTCACCATTACCAGTCTTCCTTGAATACTTGAAGTCCTCAGACTTCACAGACACTACAATAACTGTTGCTACATATCTCGAAACTTGCACTTCAACTGCTGCCACCCAACTTATTGGACATACATTGCATATACTTGTATGCGCATTGCTCTTTGTACAATACATTCCACACACAGGTGCGTGCACATTATGCTTCTATGTACGAGTCTTTTCTTTTATATGTGCATATATTCTACCTCTCTGTCTTAATTTTTATTGTTATTCATAATAAGAATTTAATTTTCATTGTACAGTGCAACCTGTTTCTTTGTGCATATGACAGTAAAGGAATTCTAATTCTAACTCTAACTCAAAGCTCTGCACACGGTGTTTTCTTGCAACGAAATGTCCCTTGTATTCAAAATTGAAACATAAACCAAGTATAAGGTGGAATGAGAACAAGAGAGAAAAACAGTTACTTGAACTAATTGAATTATTCCAACATTAAAGAGTGGATACGTAAACTGAATTTAGTGATTGATTTTAATAGCCCAAATAACCTCTGTCCAAGATACTAGTAACCACATATGGAGAAATGTCTGTTCATATTCATGTCCTTTTTGCTCTTCTCTTCCTCCTTTATGTCTTCACAGCATTTATCGCCTTTTCCACCATGCCGGAGCTGGCCAGCAAAATTAAGTTGTACATAGCTCTGGCACCTGTAGCTACAGTAGGATTCGCTGACAACCCCATCACTAAACTGTCTGTTTTACCTGATTTCACCCTTTGGGTGAGTAATGTAGTAACCAATGCTTTACTTATGCTAAATAAATTTTACAAATGTTTGGAAAGCTGTTTTTGTCCTTTGATACTAACTTAGTTTTGTTTTAATTGACAGAAAATGTTTGGAAAGAGAAACTTTTTGCCTCAAAGCACACTCCTAAAATTTCTCACCACAAAATTTTGCAGCGGGAGAGTAACGGATAAATTGTGTGGAAACCTGTTCTTTCTCCTCTGTGGTTTTGTTGAGCAAAACCTGAATAAAGTAAGGATTTTTTAATTCACATGTTAATGGGCATTACAGCATACAATCTTTGTATTATGGAACCCTATAAAAATCTTAATTCTCCACATAGTTCTACAATTTTCTGTTTCCTTCAATATGTCAAAATCATCATTTTGTTTGCTGAAAAAGATTTGTATGTCTTTTCTCTCAGACCAGAACCCCTGTCTACCTTGCACACTCCCCAGCAGGGACCTCTGTCCAGAACATGATTCACTGGTCTCAGGTAACCAGCCTTGATAATTATGTATGGAAGTAAATCGAGGGATAGTTGAGCCACAAATTAGAGATCACTTCAAATACAATTACAAACTTTACTAGGCTGGCAGACAATTATCCACATGCTATGAGAAATTCTGTGGGAAAACAACAGTCTGCTCCCAACATAACATCCTTTTGATCATAGGGTTCTAACAGTAATTATCATAAACACATGGGGTGAGAAGTGGGAAGACTTCTTAAAGATCTTCTTAGCAATCAAATACAGGAAAAAACTTTATATAATCAGGAACAATAAGGAAAGACACGCCTTGAGCAAAACGTCTTTATATGTTACAATAACCAGAAATTCTGACAGATTAATGCTTAACATTGTGAAATTAAGTGATATTCTCTTCTTAGGCTATTAAAAGTGGCAAGCTTATGGCATTTAACTATGGAAGAAGAGGAAACTTTATTCATTACCACCAGGTAAGGCTGGAGCACTGGACCTGCTTATGTACCAGCTACTCCTCTTTTCTTCGTCCCTCAATTGAGATTTCCCCTAATAATCCTGCTTTAATCCCATATTAATCCAGTCTTTTGGCAGCCCCCCGCCCCCCATAACTAATTAGTAAGAATCAGTGTTAATCTCGTTAATATTCATTGACGAAGGGATTTTTAATTTAGTCAGCAATGACGACAACTAGACAAAACACAGCACCATGACGATATAAGAAGTAAATTTGATTTCATTATATTATTGACGAAAATATGACGAAAACGAAAACATCGCGAGACGTGCATTAAAACAATTTCGAAAGAACGTGGATAATATAAATAGCCCAATCACAGACACGCATTTACTGTTGCAAAGGAGCACTAGTAAAAACACATGCTCATTATTGACAGACAGGCAGCTATCATTAAGGAAACATCTGGACTAGTTTCTTACATTTCATCGTCGTGTCTTCAAAAAGCCGCATGGAATGGCAGACAATCCACCAGAACCGGGGAGGAAAAAGTCAAATGTTTGGCAGTTCTGTATTATTCCGATCGTTTCTCTGACCGAATGTACTCCCGCAGTTTTCACGATATCAATTCCATTGCCGCAGTAACTGGTCCGCCCTAATGCTGAGTAATGTGCTTGTATACAGTTAACTGATCGCTCCACTTGTTTTTTTTAATTGCCGTTTTTAATGGGTTTTTTTCCCTTCGAAAATGAATGGGGAAAGTTTTAGGTTTCTAGTGGTATGAATGCTATAGAGGTGTAAATGCATCTCTAGTTCTAATCTACAGATAAAGAATTGTTACAATTTAACAAATGTAATTTCGTCAACTAAAATGATATTATTTTCGTTGACTAAAATGATATGCCATTTCAGTCAGTGAGTTCTTGACTAAATTTAATCAACATGACATAATTAATATCTGACTAAATTTAAGGGACATTTTAGTCAAAAGACTAAGACTGTGACCAAATTTAAAAAATGTGGGAAAATTAACAGTGGTCAGAATTTTGCCAATTCTTGTGGTTTAGGTTAGACACTTATCCACTTATCCCTTACCAGTCTACCCCACCAGTGTATAACGTTAAGAACATGAAGGTGCCCACTGCTCTTTGGTCTGGATCGGAGGACTCACTGGCAGACCCTAAGGATGTGGCAGCCCTCCTCCAAAAAATTCCTAACCTGGTCTACCATCAAGATATAAAGTACTGGGAACACCTAGACTTCCTCTGGGGGTTGAATGCCCCGGAAAAGCTGTATTATAACATTGTCACACTGATGCGTCAACACATATGAAACTTTCGACTGTGTCTGTTTCTAGCCTTAGTTCTCAGCACACTGCTCCAGATGTTTGAATCCTTTCATACTTTGCTTTTATGTGCATCTTCATCTTGTGCTTTTAATTTTTCCTCATTGACTAAACAATCTCATAATTTGACCAAGAGCAGTGATGAACACATTGCATCAGTTATTTATGTTCACAACACAGTAAAAGTTTGCTATGTGACTTATGAGTATAATTCAGTGTGTAAACTTTCATAAAATTCTGTTGTGGCAACAACCATTTTTCATTAAAATAAGAGCAAATCTATGATGTTTCATGAGTAATAATTTATTTAACAAAGTGTCCTAATCTTCTTCAACCAAAATGCAGGAACATTACAAATTCAACAGAAACTGCATTCAAACTTGTCAGTATACTAAAAGACTGATTAAATATGCTCAATGGACAAGAAAAATGAACTTTACTTTGTCCATTGATAGCACTATGGAGGCACAGTTTGTTAATCAAGCAGACGGTCCATATCACTTCTGGGACAATTTAAGAAACTGAATGTTCTGAAGCAGCTTTCTAGACACACATTAACCCTAATCAAAGTCTAAAAAAAGAATTTTTTTTTAAAGAAGAATACTAACTGGGATATACTTCTCACAGCTTGGGTTCATGTGTGTCTGGAAAACCATCTAATTGCTGAGGTGAACATAACATCAACAAATCAAGTGAACTACAGCTTACTTTAAACAAAAACAATGATATTACGGCCCAAAGATCTCTGTCAAGCCATTGCTGCGGAGACAAAGCAATGCTCCTAGGTCTTGACGTGGCCACCTGTTCTTTCAGTTTGATTTCTTCAGCATAGTGACAATTTTCTTGAACTGAAGTCTTTGGGCTATGTCTAATGGTGTCTCGTTATTCTGAAAAGAAAACCACAAAAACAGTTTGGCTTAGATACATTCAACAAAGTATAACAGGAACAATACACAGACCTTCAAACCTGCAAAGATGTTTAATAAGAAAATCTTTAAAAAAAAGATTTTAAAAACGTACATTGTTTTTTATTGAAATATCAGCGTTTTTCTCCAGTAATAATGGAATAAGTCTGTGGCTTTTTCTCTGGCATGCATAGTGAAGCCCAGTGTTTCCTTTCTGTGGGACAAAGCAAAAGACAAAACACACACATGCAGATTCCATGTCATGTAACATCTCTTTTGCCACAAACACTTCTTCACTGCTGATGTGTTGGATGCTCACAAGATGATTAAATTTTCTTATGATACATTTTCTTGTAAACTGTTTTAAGTTTGCCTCATACTTACATAGTCTACAGCATTGATATCAACTCTATGGCTCAAAACCAGCTTCATCAGATTCACATTTTTCCTCTGTTTTTCCTCCTGTTGAAAGGATTATGTAGGTAATAAACAAACGTACCACAATTGAAAAACATGCTATTCAATGTATCCCTCTTAAATACAAGTGAAATGCTTCTTTAACATCCCCTAAGGATGTGCAGATTTTGGGAACTGTCATGGAGCGAAACAGCAACACAATTCAAACTCTTCTCAGATGTGTACATCTGTTGCATGTGAAATTCATTCAGTTTCATTCAGCTGGTTCTCTTCTTTGCCCCCCCCCCCAAAGATTTCATCATATTTGACCAGGAAGCCTGGAATTGTACTACAATTACTACTGATTGAAACAGTCATGTCCACATGCTCAAAACAGCATACTCTACCATTATCAGATATCCAATGAGTAGGATGGGCATGAGAATGGCAATCATCAAGTAGTCCAGGAAGGAGAATGTTCTTTTAGCAGCATAGTGCAGGCAAGTCCTCTGCTTCTAAGGACAGAACACAGATTTTAGCCATCCATGCTTACAAGCACCTTTGTAAAACTCCAGTCTTTGATTTGGACCTCAGTGGCTTCATCAAAGACTTGAACACAGATCTGTACATTATTGTTTTTACAAATAGTAACAGTGTCCTCATCATCACTACTGTTAGAAACGAGGATAAATGATGAGATGGATAGCAGCATATTGCTTTACAATTTATGTAGGATTAAAAGAAAAACAAACTTTATGAATACATCCAGATTTTTCACTAAGAGCTTGCTAAATGTGCCTAGAAAGTCTGGTACATCACCTTGTTTTTAACAGACACATCTGCATTTTGTTCCAGAAGGTACTTTACAACTCTATGGTTTCCACGTCTGCAAGCAGCAATGATTGGTGTATCTCCAGATTCTGGGTCTTGAACGTTTAGCTTCTTGGCATCAGCTACAAGCAGATGATAAACCTGATGGACGTCGTTATCATAAGCCGCTTGGCAAATTGGCTGTGAAAGAAGGCGAAGAGAGAACACACAATATATTTACAGACCTTGCTGACCTAATTGTGCATGACAACAAACACAATATAACAAATGATAACCAACAACTGGAAGTAGGTATGGGAGCTGGTTATGTTTTAGCCTACATTTGGCTGGGATCACATGATAACATAATAACTGACAAGTGAAGAGGTCTAACAGGTCTAGTCACATCTCACTGCATACAGTGTCTACACCTAGTACACACCCTTCTACAAAGCACAAACACTATGCATTAAGTTGTCGCTCTCATATCTTCCATGTGCAATATTTCTGGGGTATGCACAAATTTGTTCCATATTAAGACCTAGATGCTGATTGTTTTTATGTTAAAGGTACAATTTATACTTTGTCACTGTCTTCAACACACGGAAGCACAGTCAGCATGTTGTAATCCTATCTAGAAGGTCGGCCTACAGCATGCCTGAAAAAACTGAAGAGGGAGCTGATAAGTTTTCCAATAAGATCCAAAAAGTTTATGTTGGTCTGTAAAAGTACTGTAAGAAGGTATTTCTAGTATCATGCAATGTCTTGCCAAATAAATTAGTAAATGGGTGGGGGTGTCAGATGAAATCCAACATTTACCAAAGCCTTTCCCAGGTTCTAAAGAGGTTGGCATGCGCTTGTTCATATAAATATATATATCCGTATTTCAATTTCCACTTTCCATATTCAATTACATGTCCACTATATAATATTGTAATTTCAACTAGACCCCCGTCACCCTCAGTGTCTATCTATATTTACTACGAACTGCTTCTATTTACGGATGGTTCTTAGAGAGTTCCTAGACAATCAACACCAAAACAAAACCAAGTCGGTACGGTACCCATAAAATCTGGACATCCGACATATCTAAACGACAGAACATGAGAGCGTTTCTTTAAGGTAAGGAGTACAGATCTGTTTTATACAATACCTCGGAGTATAATATCCCCATGTCGCACTTCCTTTTCTCCGTCGTGTCGTAAACAAAGCACAATCGCAAACACACCTGGTTCCCAGTCAGCGACAGTGGTGACCCAAACTCAATAAAAATCTGGGACCAGTATCAGTGCTGGAGAAACTTTAGAACGGACCCCTTGCCCTGATTTGATTTAACATGTATCATACGTAGATTCTCTTTCAACCGAAAGGTGTGGTCTGCGGATGGAGTACATGAGTCAGGAAGGTATGGTATTTTTCAGATGTGCTCTTGCAACTGCAGCATTTGTGACAAATATTTCTGTTCTATCATAATCTACCTAGACGAAGCCGGAACTGTCTCACATGTTTCAACAAGCAAAAACATGACGGCCTCGCTTCACCCATGATTGTGAACATGGCGTAATCAACACACCTACAGGAGGGGTTTTAAACAGTATCCTAATTGAATCCTAAAAACATCACCTATATCGCTGTCGGACAAGTTCACAAAACCCTGAAAAAATTTAATGTGATGATTTTTACACTAATTTCGCAAGCCTTTAAATTATATTATTTTAAACGAAATATATATGTATAAATTTACAAGACAACATGTATCGTATAATTATCATTATAATGTCATTTTTACCTCGTTTAAGAGTGAAAGACATGTAGTAAATGCAACAGGGTCTTCACTGACATTGCCATTAAAACAGTTCAAACGTTGCAGTATAACACAACAATAAATGAATATACATGCCCAACTGGTAATTCCGTTTGGCTGGCTCCTTTAAGTTTTGTAGCGGCCACTCAAGCAACCACATCAAATGAGAATTTTTAAAATCATCCGTCGCAATGATTAAAGGACGTTTTGACGGTTTTGAGGCTCGTGCGCCACCTGGCGAGTGTTCCGAGTAACTCACAATTTGCTGACATCACAGTGTAATTTATGATGGTTTGGTTCAAGCGCAATAAATAATAACATCCCAGAATGAACGGATTTGATCAGTCTGCTGTGTTCTCATTTCTCGACCGGGACACATCTCATACTCTGTTGATACATTTTGAGAAGCTAGTCTAGATATTAAAATAAGTTAAACGAAGGTTAGCCTACCCAAAGTAACACTGAAGATAGGCTACTTCATGATACAGGTCCACTCAAAATCATATACAAAAAATAATGTAAAACTCGGTTCAGTTGGTAGCTGCGTTGCTCTGGTGCTTAGTTGGCAGCGTCCCTAAATGTAATAACAGTGTCAGCGGCTCTTTGAACTGCCACGATTTTACTGGTTACACTTGAATAGGCTGCATTACGTTGACCAATGCTGTTCTGTTCCCCACCCACTTTATCTGTCACATTGTAACAACCGCCGCAGCTGCCTCCACGCTCATCTGAATCAGAGATCTGGATGAACCATCTTATATGTTACGTTATGTAGTTTGAGAGACAGTCTTCAGCCATTTTGCCGTCTGTAAACTTTTACCCTACATCTCCTCTTGCGTTTGGATAATAATATTGTGAAGTATAAAGACAAAAATGCGATGTTGATGATCAAAGAACAACCTTTTATTGACTCGTGTTTCCTGTTTTTGCTCTCAATTCTAGTATGTGCTACATGTGACGACTATACAGGGCCAGGGATGCAGAGCACGGGTCAACAACTTCAGCAGGTGAATTACTGGTAAGCATTTTTCGAATTTTAATTTTAAATCTCTGCATCGTTTACAAAGTGATATCCGAAGAGTTAATTCAGAACGTTGCGGTCTGTTGATTCGAATAGGAAATACCTTCCATAGTCGTTTTCATGGGATTGAGATGCCGATTAAAGAGAAACTGTCAGGTGTACGGTTTCAAGTCCTTGGTCAGTTCTACTTGCATGTGATATAATGCCTTGCCACAGAGGTCCAAAACGCGTGGGGGTAAAAAGACTAAACCGAAAACTAAGAGGTATGAAAGACACGAAAGTGTTCAAATTTGTTTAGGTAATAAAATGTAAAATTGATGTTGCTTTGGTTAAATTGATTTCTTGTTGTTGATATTTATTAGAATGTGTCTTTTAGAGAACATTTGTTTAATACTATAAATAGAGGTGTGAGGACAAAGGTGGTGAAAACATGTATTCCTGTAAATTCCTGTTAAGATACCTTGAAGAACCTCTTTTGCTTTTAGTTCATACAACTTGATTGTTGTGTTTGATAGTGATAGTGAAACTTTTCATAATTTTTTTGACTCTGTGGTTTCACTGTGGCTACTGGATATAGTATTAGCTCTTGAAAAGTCGTGCACATCTAAAATAACCTAGTAAACATTTGAGTTGTAAGGAACATTATATGGAAAATATACAACAGTGATGATCAATTCACTCTCATTAATCCACTGTGCTAATAAGGCTGTCGTACATGAGTGTTAACTTGCTTTTGCCATGGAACTTTAGGTATGCTGTAAAACTGCTTTTGGTTTGTTCTTTCATTTCTTTGACAACGCCAAGCCTCATTTGTAAGCTGCAGGTCATTAGTTAATTAGTTGGGGCATCTCTCAGCACTTAGATCAACTATTTCTTGGATCCCTAGAACAGGATATTTAAGGCAAACGATTTGCAAAACTAAGATCAGTCTCACATCAGATGTGTGCTTTTTTTTAAATTGTTTGTTTTGTTTCTGGTTTATAATTCTCATGCCACCGATGGTCTTATTTCAATATTCAGCGTAACGATTCTTTTAATTACAGTGGCCTCTTGCTTGTCACTTTTGTTGACTGTAGTTTACAAATGCGCTGAATTCAAAGGATTAACAAGGCCTTGTCAACAAAGATTTACTCTGATGCTGTCACTGTTGTAGGGGAGGAGGGAGAGTAGAAACTCTGCCAAGTACTCAAAT
This sequence comes from Chanos chanos, assembly GCF_902362185.1. Taxonomy (NCBI): domain Eukaryota; kingdom Metazoa; phylum Chordata; class Actinopteri; order Gonorynchiformes; family Chanidae; genus Chanos; species Chanos chanos. The sequence continues at coordinate 44,083,349 of NC_044499.1, read as the reverse complement.
CGTTCAGGAAATTTTATTCTATGTGAACAATTATAGACACATTAAACTTAGCCTGGCAATTAAATCAAATGCGTTTTTTTTAAATAAATATATATATATATATATATATATATATATATATATATAACTAAGCTTCACCTCTCTTACAGAGGGTTGTTATGTCAAGCAAAACAATTTAATGTTTTATTCGTTTAACATCATTAATCTAGTGATTAAATAACAAATTATTCATTCTTACCTTTGAAAGTCTATGGGGCTGCATACAAAATTTACTTGGAAAATGAAGTCAAATATTCAAGGCCCTGATTTCACATTGCTCAGTGATTGCTCAGTGTTAAATTGCACCTATGTTTCACTCCACCTTCTTAGCACGTTCTCATTCTTATAATGCATCTACTTTTAGTTGCCATGGCAGCATCAACCTGAATATAATTGTCTACAATACTGAAAAGTGTTCAGCCGCCACTGTGGTAAATGTAAAATCTAGTGCTGCTGTCTAGTTTCACCACTGAGAGAATAAAAGGACACACAGAGAGAGGGAAACTGTCTAAAGGTAGATGAATACTGTCCTTCATTATAAAGCAAACCAAGGATTTATTTTCCAACAGCTGAAGATATCCATGAGTCATCATATTTTGTTGCGTGGTTACAAGCTGTCATAGCAACTGTAGCACAGTTTTTGAAATGAATAACAGCATGTTTAGCTATTTGGAGAAGATTGCCCTGAATTTCAATTAGCAATCTCAGTGGAGATTTATGAAGTGGGCAAAATAATATGGTATAAGGTGAACATAAAAAATAAATGAAAAAAATTGTGTTTAAATAAAAATTGATCCTCCTAGATGATATTGTAGCACTAGCAAATGTGCCACTGACAGCTCCATTTGGGGTTGAACAAATGAGTACAGGGTAATTGTCTTCAGTGGCAAGCATTTGACGATCTGTGCTCAGTGAGAGCAAAGTGCATCGATCCACTGACCACTGAACAACAGAATGATGTCATTATATCAGATAGAATGTCTCCTATTCCTCAGTGTGGTATCATCTTGGGAGATGACAGATGGACACATTGGGACGATTGGAGCCTGCCAGCCTGCATCTTAAACTCACCATGGAGCAAGGCTTCAGTTTCAGCACACTGGTGAGTCTCATGTTCCCCTTTCTGATGGTCGCGAGGTAAGGGTTTTAGCCTCTCGGGCTTATGCAGCTCTTAGATGGAGGTCAAGGTGGGGGGAAGGGGGGGGGGCATACAGCAGGGGTGGACTAGCTTCCTCTGAGTCACATCTATTAACATTCTCAGTGCAGCTGCTCTGTCATTCGTTTCCCTCTATCCATGTGTGGGAGGGAGGGAGAGGAACGGATGTTAGCCCCCTTTTTACGCTTCACTTCCCTTCCTCATGAATAGACGACGAAAGACAAAGAGAGTGTTATCATCCTTGGCTCAATAAATAATGCCCCCTCCTTCGATACTCGCGCTAAAGCTGTCAGTGGCACAGCATCGCTAAGTTTTCCCTTTCTACATATTCACACTCGTCGACTCCATACAGTAGTCTGTGTTTGCAGCAGTGTCCAGTAAGTATTGGCATGCTGCAGAACTTGCGTTCAAGTTCCGTCGAGTCTCGCAGAATCTTGATAAGATGCCTTTATTTCTCAAGAAGTCCTAAAAGAGAACCTCTGTTTGGTCATTAGTATGAGTCTGGGAAGGCAGCTGAGCATAGACGCTCACTTTTTTCCGGTCCGTTCTCCCTCGTTCCCCCAGCACTCTGTGAGCGCTAACGCCGGAATGGGCCTAATGGCGTGTGTGCGGCTGAGTCATATGATGAGATGTCCTTGAAGAAGAGAACATTTTTATTTGAACGTATTATTTGAACCTTTTTTTTTTTTTTCTTTTTTGTGAACTTCTTTTCTCCTGCAGAAAAAGCTAGCAGCTGAGCCGGACCACACCGATGTCACTCTGCCAGCAGCCGAACGTGTCAGAGCCTTAAGCAAAATGGGTTACAACATTGAGATCAACGAAGACATTGCGCCGAGGCGCTACTTCCGCTCTGGCGTGGAGATGGAGCGCATGGCTGCGGTGTACCTGGAGGAAGGCAGTCTGGAGAACGCCTTCGTTCTCTACAACAAGTTTATCACGTACGTATCTCACACGATGTGCTAATGCAACGGAACAACTGATTTATCAGCATATTAATACCACACCGTCAGGAAGAAGTTCGTATTGTCTCTTTCTGATGCGAAAATGTTTCAGGATGAAACATTAAAGCACTGCTTGGCGTACTGTCACGTATTTTAAGTCATGTATCGTCTGTGTTCCTATAGTATGTTATTTTTGAAAAAACTATTTTAGAAGACATTGAAATTGATTGGGGGAAAAAAAAGCTGTATTAAGAGGTTTCTCTGTTCAGTTTATTTGTAGAGAAGCTCCCCACTCATCGAGACTACCAGCAGTGCAATGTCCCAGAGAAACAGGTGATAATGAAGGTAAACCTCCCGCACTGAGTGATTTAGCCCAATCTCAACCTGCTTAGTTTCATACACAGTTAATCTGGATAGCACCTATGAGAAGTTTGGAGGCACCTCTGTACCACAGTAGATTTTACTCTTAGATCCAAGCCATGGGGACCAATAAAATCCATAAACACTCACTGATTGTCTGTGTTCCAGTTGCAAATAAACAGTGGTTATAGTCATGTGTGTAGAACATAAACAGACAGAAACCATAATAATATGCAAGTTCTGGTAGTGAGGCATTTGCCTCCTGAAGCAAATGTTGTTATTTTGATGAGTCAGCATTATGTTATTGATTTATCTCTAAAAGCTAAATCAGTCAATGCCAACTACTAGACATGTACTTGAAAGACATTTTGTAAGCATCACATAATTGCTCTTCTCAGAAACTGCAAGAGGTGGCTTTTCCACGAAAGGATCAATTGAAGAAACTCCTCCATGAAAAATACAGTAAGGAACACAGCGAATATCTTAAGAGCCAGGTAAGTACTCCGATTTCATCTGTAGTATTCACTCTGCTTAAATGTGTATCTCACAAAAAAGCTATTTGCGGCTCTAAGGCCAATGTGGCTTTAACACCTGCTTATTAGAGTAGGTTACAAATGCAGATTTTATGCAAGGATTATACAAAGATGAACTTCAAAGAATACGTACCTAGTGTTTAGTGGGGCAATCACGGCACAGGTCACAATGTATTTGATTTGAGCGTTTTTTGAGTGTTATTTGTCAATGGAGAGTGATGTGTGTGTGTGTGTGTGTGTGTGTGTGTTCAGAGCCAGGCCGTGCCAGTGGAGGTCTGTGGTGAAAGACTGCAGAAACTCTCTCTGTTGGAGGAGGAGAGGCAGCGCGTGGCTCAGCTGCGGAAAATGCAAATAGAGTCCGAGCAGTTCCGTTACTTTGAAGACCAGCTGCGCAGACAAGAGCAGGCCAATCAAAAACAAGAAGCTGTTCCGAAAGTGCCTGAACAAACTGACGGGTCCTGCCTATCTCAAGCCCCCAAAAACCATTTACGCAACGATCCCAACCGCAACAAACCGCCCGTTCCAGTCACCAAGCCAGCAGCCACCTTAGCAGCTGTACAAAGTAAGTTTTAGTTTTGTTTTTTTGGTTTTTTCTGTCTGTCACCAACCTGTCTCAAATCTCGGTCATGTGAACGATGTCCGTCTCATTGTGACAAAGTCATTTTGGGGCTCGTTTTTCTGTGCATGCAGATCAGCGAGTAGAAGGCTTAAGGCGTGTTATCATTCCTCGAGACCTGACCTACAGGTTCCTGCTTTTGGCCGACAGCAACACAGCCAGAGGCATTGAGACCTGTGGAGTTCTCTGTGGAAAACTGGTAAGAGCTGTGTCAAAGTGATGTGTACTTTCCCCTCTCACATTTAACACTAGTCAAACTTTACTCTAGTGCTTTTCAGGTGAGTATGTTGATTTATAAACAGGTCTTGTGTATGCTTTACTCCTGAGGGCATTTTTTTACAATTCAAATAACGTCTTAGGGAGTAACTCCATACTCACGTATCAGTTTTTAAACATGGAAAGGTCAAGAGAAGTTTTCTTTTTGTCTCGGCCATGAGCTTTGTCGCTTACAGGGTGTGGTCTGAATGATTTCACAGCAAGGGAGATTATGGTAATACTAGACAGGGGTATGAAATACTAGAATTATTCTTCTCTCATTCTGTAACTGACCCGAAATATCTTATATTTTCCCAGTAAGAATTATTTGTTTGGCTTTTTCTGTGATGTGTTACGTGTTGTTCTCTGTTTATGAGTTAAACTTATCCCTGCCGCGTGAGAGTTGGTTGTCGAACTGCAATCGAGCTTTTGTTTTTATCCCTGCAGACCCACAACGAGTTTGTACTTACCCACGTGATTGTCCCTAAACAGTCGGCTGGCCCTGACTACTGTGATATGGAGAATGTAGAGGAGCTCTTCAGTTTTCAGGATCACCATAACCTTCTGACCTTGGGCTGGATCCATGTGGGTCTCCCTCTCTCTCTCTCTTTCTCTCCCTCCATCTCCTCCTCTCTGGCTGCCTTATCTACAATACAAAATCTTGTGTTCACACATTACATGAGTCAGTTGAAGCGGTTTGTTTGCTAAGCCCGTTTATCTAATGACTCACATAGTGTTTGACCATAAAACTGCTTGGGTTTCAATGGAGGGTCATAAGTAACTGCAGAAAAAATATGGCTCGATTTCTTAATTTGATCATATGTTTGTACCACCATCATATGGCTGACAATTAGGCGAGTGCACTTTGGAGAAAAGCACTGAATGTCTTTACAAACAAAACCATTTCATTATAAAGCCCTGCCTGTACAATTTACCCAATAGCATTGCCCTTATGCAGTACTGGTAGTTGTGATTTAGTTGAAATCAGTAGAAAATTTCTGTAATGAAAGTAGGCACTGATGATGGGCAGAGCAGGAAAGTGGAAGTGGTCCTATTCAGTTCTCCTTTTTATTTGCATAATCAAATATACACGGGTTTAAGCCTGAAGTTCACCATGGAAACCAGCCTCAGTGGTTTACATTGCAGTTATTTCAAGCCTCTTCCTGTGACCTGCTAATCGCTTGGCTCTCTGTTCTGTGACCACGCGCAGGAGTGACAAAGCATTTGGCTTTAATGTGAATGTGTATTTTTCACTGTACCTCTAGACACACCCCACACAGACTGCCTTCCTCTCCAGTGTGGACCTTCACACACACAGCTCCTATCAGCTCATGCTGCCGGAGGCCATTGCAATCGTCTGCTCACCCAAACACAATGAGTGAGTAAGATCTTTCTGTAGTAAACCTCAGACTACCTACCTGTCTGATACCCACAATGCCTGCTGACAGATATATGGGATTGCAAATGCTTCCCTCCGAATATACCCGCATAGTATGTACACTTTTAGTGAGTACATTTTCTCAGACAGAAATGTGTACACATACAGTATGTAGTATACTATATAGTATAGCATAGCATTACAGTTGTACAGAGCATTTGATGCTTGGCATACAGTAGTGAAAGCCTAATACTTTTTCTGGAAGTTTGCTGTTTTTAAGTTGGTTTTTGACATTCATGACTGTTCATGGAACATTATAAATTCCTCGCAAATAAAACCTTTTTTTTTTTTTTAATTTGTGTCATTCATTTGGCATACAGAGTAAACATTTTGTGAACTTTAGGTGTATAATTCACTCTGTATGTAAATTAATGTGATTAAAATGTAGAGATGTTTTGGAGAACGTAGAGTGTTGTTTAAGCCAGCCTTCTCTCTCTTCTCTTACAGCACAGGGGTGTTCAGACTCACCAGCTCTGGAATGGGGGAGGTGGCAGGTTGCAGAATGAAGGGCTTTCATCCCCACTCAAAAGACCCTCCTCTTTTCACCGTAAGACACTGACGCCTTTATTACTCTCTACTTAAATACTCAGAGAAATCAGCATTTAAAAAAAAACAAAACACGCAGTATAAATGTACTACACATGTTCGTCATTGTTTATTTAAGTAACCTGCGAACATTTGAATAGAGATGTGGAGCAATTAACATCTGTCTCTTTGCAGATCTGCAAACATGTTATGGTGAGGGACTCAAAAACTATCGTGCTGGACCTCAGGTGACAGAGAAAAGGGAAGCACTTCAACTTATCCCCTTTCCTCCTCTTATCAGAGCCTCTATTTATGTCTTTGTTTACATTAAGGCTTTTGTATTTATTTATTTGAAACTGAGGTACTGTGAAGTGGAATTGCTTTGCTGCACACAATTAATGTGAGCATTCGTGGTGAAGTGATGGAGATGTTTCAATGATGTTTTTCCTCTGTCTCTAGTTCAGTATAGGCTTTCTCGTGGTGTATTACCTAATGGTTGGATTTGTTTGAATTTGTTATGGCTGGGTATGTTTAAAACTGTTTTAAGACAAATACTGTAGTGTTTTATTGTCTGACCGAGTGTCGGATCACAATATGTCCTCAAGATGGCATTATTTAGCAAGCAATGCCACAAGGCTTTTGTCAGGACTGTCTTAAAGGAAGTGAGGAATCTTTTTAGATTCTTGCCTTATGTAAGATGTTGAAATCTTGACCAATTTCGTAAAACTTCTTGATATTGTAAACTGACATGGATATTCTGACCTTCCATATAAGATAATCTGCTGCCTTAGATATGAGCACATTGAAATCATTATTGGATTCCCCCTTATAAGATTTCTTATGGTTCAAATCTTAGATATTAATGATTGAGAAGACTTGAAAGAAAGGATACTGAGATTTGAGTTTTGTCCCTACTAATGGCAGTGCTACATTGCTACATGTTAACAACTTTAAACTAATTTTCTACTGAATCAGAATATGTTTAGATAGTTGATTCACTGTTGTTTAAATCCGACAGTTCATCGCGTTCTGTTTGTTAGTCATGCTTCTTTTGAAAGTATGAAGCTGTTTTAAATTTAGAGACTAGCTGAAAAGCATTAAGACATAGTAAAATTTCCCCCCTGCTGTTGTGTCTCACTGCTTAGACTAAACCAAAGCGCGCGGAGCGTAGCACACAAAGAAGCCTAATACGCCTTATTGGAGGAGATTTTGCCATCAGTGTGAGGGCTTTCACAACCTTGATCTCAGGTATCATTCCATCATTACGATGCCATGATGAAGCCATATTGTGACAACTTGGTTTTCTCCCCCTCCCCCCCAAGGGCAGTAAGAGTAACTTCCCATTTTCAGTAAAACAGTACAGGAAAAAAACATACGGAATTCAGAAAGTTGTAATCTTTTTTTTTTTTTTTTTTGGCCACCCTGTGAGTGGCTTTAACATATCATTTTCTCGCACAATGTGGTGTTGGAATTGTTTTGACTGTGTAAGCTATGCTAGTTGGTTAGCTTAAATGTTTAGCGCTCCCTTCCATTATGTATGAACAAGAGGAAGGAAGGATAAAAAGGATATATTTACTCATTCAAGGATGATAAACTAAGCATCTTTTCCACTGCAGATTTGTTAATAAAAGCAAAGAAAATGACTCCGCTGTTAGCTTGGAAAGAGTGGTTTTTTCCCCCGCACAGAGTGTGTTCCCGGTAGTCATTAAGTGGTACTTTTCTGGAGGGGGTTGGTCTTTTAGGGAGAGCTGCCTGAGTCATGAGATTGATAAGACTGTGTGATGTGATGCCAGTTGCCCAGTGTGCTGGGAATTAAGGGCAGTGGGAAAGCATTTGTACAGGTATGTCATAGCTGTTTGAACTTGAATTTGTAGCAATGAAATATCATCTCTGAATGAACAAGACCTGACTAGTCATGTGTTCAGAATCAGAACTGAACAAAAAAAGGGAATGTAGACACTTGTATTGAATGGCAAAAGGCCTCTTTCAGAGGCAATGACTGTGAATATGTATGTGTGCCCATTTTAATAATGCTTGAAGGAATCTTATCTGAGGAAATGTCTTAGAGGTCGTATTTCTCATTTCTTTTCGCAAGATTATGGATATGACCAGACAAGTTCTGTTTGCAGAGCTTTATTCTTTCCTGGGGTTATCATGATAACATCCATACAAACTGCCTCAAAGCCCACAGCTGTGATATTACACATGCAAGACATATTAAGTCCAAGGATGTATTTTTCGTGTTACAAGGGGGGGAGAACGTGAGCTCTGATCTTAGGTAATCTGTTACAGCTATTTTTCTTTCTACCTCCTTAAGGAATCTGACCACCCCCGAGGAATATCCCCAATATTTTAAGATTGGCAGCACATTCAAGCTTTATTCATCCAAAAAAAAAAAAAAAAAAAGAAAAAACAAAACAAAACAAACAAAAAAATAATAACCACAATGACAAAACCAAACATTCACACAAGTGTAGGCAGTGCAAAGACAAAAAAAAAAAGAAAAAAAAAAGAGGAAAACAGAAGGTACGTTCACAGTTTACAGGCTGTAAAGCAAGAGCAGAGTTGGGGAAGGTGGTGGATTTGTTGTTCTTAGAAGCACTTGCGATGCACAATGGATGGACCAGCCTCGTCATACTCCCCCTTGCTGATCCACATCTGCTGGAAGGTGGAGAGGGAGGCCAAAATGGAGCCGCCAATCCACACGGAGTATTTCCGCTCTGGAGGAGCAATGATCTGAGCACACAGACATGACATCATGAGTCACAATCGATATTTGATACGTTTTTAAGATGTTTCAGGTCCGTCCGCTTACTGCGTTTTATATATCTATGTATTTTTAGGGAGTTTCACGCTGTGTGTTATTCGTCAAGTTAGATTCCTGTGACCCATTTATTGTTGAGCTTCAGAATACAAACCTTAATCTTCATTGTGCTGGGGGCCAAAGCAGTAATCTCCTTCTGCATTCTGTCAGCAATGCCAGGGTACATTGTGGTGCCACCAGAGAGGACATTGTTGGCATAAAGGTCCTTACGGATGTCAATGTCGCATTTCATGATGCTGTTGTAAGTGGTTTCATGAATACCAGCGGATTCCATACCTAGGAGTGCATGAGGTTTCATAGGTTAGCAAATCATTTGTGCTTTCAAGAATTAGGACGTCTTAAGAGAGATGAATGGAATGACGGCAGAGAAAGCTGATAGAGGTTACCAATGAAGGAAGGCTGGAAGAGGGTCTCGGGGCAACGGAACCTCTCGTTTCCAATAGTGATGACTTGTCCATCAGGAAGCTCGTAGCTCTTCTCCAGAGAGGAAGAGGATGCGGCAGTGGCCATCTCGTTCTCAAAGTCCAGGGCAACATAGCAAAGTTTCTCCTTGATGTCACGGACAATTTCTCTTTCAGCTGTATAGAGAAGAATATTGAGATTTCAACTCCCTGTAATACGGAGGAATTGTTGGATAAACTCAAACATGGCTTGAGATATAACTCAAATGTAAGTTCAAAGATGTGAATTACTCAGATTTGTTTTACTGTACATGTTCGTAAATACATTCAAGAAAGGATTGCTCGATCAGGTTTATCACACACGTACGCCTCTGGTTGTGACAGACTTTAGCATTAATCTTAGTGGCAATGTGTTTCCATCATACCAGTGGTCACAAATGAGTAGCCACGTTCAGTCAGGATCTTCATGAGGTAGTCAGTGAGATCTCGGCCAGCCAAATCCAAACGCATGATGGCATGGGGGAGAGCGTAGCCCTCATAAATAGGCACGTTATGGGTGACACCATCACCAGAGTCAAGGACAATGCCTGTACAGAGGAGATACTCAGTTTTGACATATGTTTCACATCCATTTGTTGAAAACCAAGCAGATGCAACTGATCACACGAGCTTACCTGTTGTGCGGCCAGAAGCATAGAGGGACAGCACCGCTTGGATAGCTACGTACATGGCTGGAACGTTAAAGGTCTCAAACATGATCTAAAGTTAGACACGAGAAACATAAGCGATCACCATTTTATGAGACAATATACTCATAAAAATAGTACAAGCTCAATAAATACTCTCTGTCAGCACAGAAGGAAAGTACCACAGGTAAACTGGATAAGTCATAAGTGCCTCTATTCCCAGTGTTTATCTTTTAGTTTAAATAGCATTTTGAAAACAATGTCCCATTATGTCTGTTTAGACAGTGTTCATGAGGCTCTTGAGAGCACACTGGCAGTCGTTGGCCGCCTCTGTTTGGAAACTCTCTCACACCTGGGTCATCTTCTCCCTGTTGGCTTTGGGATTGAGAGGGGCTTCTGTCAGCAGGGTGGGGTGCTCCTCGGGGGCCACGCGGAGCTCGTTATAGAAAGAATGATGCCAGATCTGATGGGAAATAAACAGATGAACAAACAATAAGCAAATGTATCAAGCTTGTGTCGGCGACCGCAGCACGTAGGCAACAAGCATGAACTCACAAAATTATGTTTTGTATTACTCTGGTCTTTCAAAAAAAATTAACTAATTAGCCTAGTTGTTGTGACCATGTGGAGATTATCGTGTGGGAGGAAGAGGAGGAGGAGAGATGTGAAGTGGGTTGAGAAGTACGGGAATAATACCATCTGCTGCACGCATGTGTTTGGTGATGACAGCGTGTGCTTTGAGAAATGTGCATAACACATTTCTCTGTGAGTCATTAGAGGATGAGTCAGACTGTTCAATAGTAGAAGCACTGTTGATTCAGGCTTGAGTGCACACCATATGAACACACCCCCAAGGTCTTTGAAACTTAAAGTGAAAGTAGTCTGATTATGCTGGCTGTGCTGTGTTATCATCACTGTGGTCACAGGGGATATATAAATGTCTCGCAGTAAATAGCACGACATGACAGTTTGGATAATCTGTGGTATAATTGGGATAATTACTACAGATCATGTTGTGTGCTACTAATGTTGCTATTTTTACAAGGACTATCAGTCTCTATCTTTCACAAACCATCCTGCCAAACTTGTTTACTTTTGTAGTTGCTTACTTTTTCCATGTCGTCCCAGTTTGTGATGATGCCATGCTCAATGGGGTATTTGAGGGTCAGGATACCTCTTTTACTCTGAGCTTCATCACCTACATAACTGTCTTTTTGCCCCATACCCACCATCACACCCTGAGGAGAGAAGCAATCAGATCCACTCATAAATACAGTCGAATAAAAGACAAAATTGGTCAATAGCTTTTAAATTTGCTTTTAAAGAGCCACTGACTTGACATTTGGTGACTTGGGTTTGATTTAAAGAACAATATTTTTAAAATTTGTACGTTTAAGCATTTGCATAGTCTAATTTTGGATACAGACTGCTAAACTGCAGCTCTCATCCATTTATAATTATTTAACAAAATAAGTAAAAAAAAATGAGGTTCTCTTAAAAAAAAAAAATTGTGAGCACATAGTAACAATATAGTGTAATGTTTCTCTGTGGTGAGCCCACGGCTGCTTACCTGGTGTCTGGGACGACCCACAATGGAGGGGAAGACAGCTCTGGGGGCGTCGTCCCCGGCGAAGCCTGCCTTACACAGACCTGATCCATTGTCGCACACAAGGGCAGTGCTTTCCTCGTCGTCACACATTTTCAGCTCGGGTTGCCTTCTTCACTCCAACAGGAGACAATCACTGTAAAGCACAATGCAAGAGGCTGTTTATCTCTTGTTATCAAAGTGCGGCTTTGGGACTACGACAACAATCGAGAAATTCATTAGCTCAAAGTCGTGACCCTGATTAGAATAAGCGGCTTAGATAATGAGTGAGTGAGTGAGTGAGTAATTGTCAAAGGGTGTGTGTGTGTGTGTGTGCGCGTGCATGTGTGTGTCTGTGTATGTGTGTGTGCGTGTGCGCTCGCATCTCTGTCTATGTGCCTTTCCTCAAGTATAGTGACCACACCCTTCTCTAAATCATGAATGAACTGCATAGCAACATAGTACCTCACAACCTCTCAACATCTGCAACACATTTAAATTCACTACTGAAGTGATTACTCATACTGTGAAACGGAAGCCAAAAGAGATATTTAAAAGTATTTTTAAACTCCTGTTAAACTTCCTTTTTGACATCTCGTACGTAACAATGCAAAGACCTGCAATAAAATAATCTTATGAAAGATTACAAGGATCATGAAAAAAAAATTCCAAAATTAATGCAAATTAAAAAAAAAGAATCTAAGTTTGATTAAAAAAAAAAATAAAAGAAAGACCAATAACATTGCTGTGGAGTTCTTGCACAGCCATCAGAAGGCTTCCAATACTGTGTCTAATGAATGAATGCTGCACCATGGGAAAACTTCCTAATTTGGAAATGATGGGGAGTCATGTCTGTCTTTGGACTGTACTAACACTCCTTCTCTCTCTGGCCCTGTGTGTCTACAAGAGTTCATGAAAAAAGAGAGTAGGGGAAAAAAAGATGGGTGGGAGAGGCCAGTAACTGTTGCCTCTGCTAGAGTCCAGAAGAACCATATTTAGTCATAAACCTTTCAAATCAAAGAGCCATCACTCACGAGGGTCCAGACCTCTCCAGCAGGGTTGTATGAATTTCCGTCTGACCCCTACATGTACAACATGCACCCTCCATTACAAAAGACCCCAGTTATTCGCATCCGAAGCCATTAGACAAGTAGCACACCACAAATCTATCACAAAGAGCACCCAGTCCATCTTGTGCCTTTACACAATGCATTCTTCCTGCATCAGTTGTCTGAATCAAGGATCGCATACAGCAACACATGCTTGAGATAAAATGTTATGGATGAGTTCAAATATTGATCTATGTGCATTCAAACGACTATCGAACGTCGCACTAAATTCTTTCGAACCCATTTTGAACATGCACAGTCCTCGGTCAAAACAAATGGACAGTCATTAAAGTCTTTGACCATGGCATACAACAAACCACATAGCAAAAAAAAGCTCTGTCAAGCTAACTGACCCACACCTGTTTCTCAAGTATACACATTAAAAACTACCATGGACAATTCATTAAATTACATTTAAGGTCCAAGCAATATATGTGCACAAGCCCAGATATCACCTTCCAGTATGCAGACTCACACTTGGTATCCCAGGGTCAGTGTAGGATTTTGAACAAGGTGGAGAGAGAGAGTAGGTAAGGTGATGCGAAGCCAAGCAAGGATCGGTGTTTGCTACTTACCCTGACAGTGCTGGGCCGGGGTTTTGCCACTCTGTGATGGTGTACCCCTCACTGGCCTGCTGAGCTCTTAAGTAGCTCCCAGCCCCTGTATGCTTCCCCCACCCACATCCCAAACAAGGAGCCTGGGCCGCACTCCGTCCCTCAGGCTCACTCCAGTACAGCCTTATAGGGATGACTGGGGGAAAACACTCCAATCCGGGTGCTTCTGCATCCACCTCTAGCCTCAGCACTCCAGGCATTCCAGGGACATTTTTTCTTTGAAAGGCAGGAGATCTCACCATCGTGGAACATAAACACAGAGGAAAAGGCCGGGCCTCCAAACCACATTCAATGCTCTCTACTCACTCATACCTGTGACCAAGAGAGAGACAGCAAAGGAGAAAAAAAGAGAATAGACAGAGAGAGAGAAGGTCTACACAATGATTTGGGATTACGTCAGGACATAGGTCACATCACACTGTTAAGTCATATACTATAACTAACCATAGTCCAACTCTGCGAGGCAGTGTATTGCAATGACTCATTTTATGTTTCAATGTGGACAGATTATTTATTAAAAATCTAAAAAAGAATATGTAAAATGCCATTGTACAATGTTACATTTTCAGCATGTATTGGGATCGCAACAGTGTCACAAGACAGTTTGTGATGTCCTCACTTTGGTATTCACCTATAAAGTTATACCATGTCATTAATCCATTATTCTTATAAACTGTAAAACTAAAATTTGGTTATGTACACTTGTATAGAATTTGGTCCAAAACCACAGGAAAATTATGTAGACAGGATTGTATGTGTGTCAGAGGACATTACAGCAGTGCATTTCCTCATTCCAATTTTTCCCACATGTACTGGCAATTGATTTTCTAATGGATGATTAGCCCAGTTAAAGAGTGGAACATTTTTTTTTTGTCTTTTCACCATCATGCGTTTCCTTTTAAAAAATTTGTTAAGACTTGTAAATGTTGCATCCTGACATGACAGATCTTGAAGTCTAAGTTGAATATGCAATAGTATGTGTGTGTGTCTGTGTGTGTGTGTGTGTATGTGTCTGTGTGTGTATGTGTAAGTGTGGAGGTGCTCCATAGGCCAGATGTATCTTAGGACCTCACTGTGTAATTCCGGTATTGTGTGTATCAGATCTCTTACCATGCATACTCTGGACTCAACTGATTCATGGAAAAAATGCATGGAATGTTCAAAGTTTGTTATCAGAAAACAAATGTGAGTCGTGACTTAAAATAGTCTTGAGGTTACAGTTATTCACAGACATTAGCCATTGTCTGAGGGTAAATCCAACTAAAAATTAAAATTGTTTGATACTAATTGTAAAGACATGTCAGATGTGTCATTGTGAAGATATGTCCACAGGCTTTGAACACAGATTTTTTTGCATAGAGTTGGGCACTCTTCTTTGAATGGTTTCTTACACTCAGACGGCCCAATCACGTTGGCTCTACAATAAACATGCGGTTGTATCTATCTTTTTTGGGCATTTTCAGCCCAGCTGTCCACATTCAAGGAAACGGCCCAGTTTTCCCCACCCTGCTAACAGTGAGTCCGGCCTTTAATGCAGCACCAAAAAAGGAGCTGTTCAGTAAATAAGGCGAGACTTGGCAGAAGTCTCCTGTCCAAGGCATGTAGGGAAGAAATAAGCCAACTGAAGGTGTGGTCTGGGAAAAATACAACCTCACAGAAAGAAATTAATTAAGTCTATAGAAATATCTGTGCATGTTTGTGTGTGTGTATGTGTGTGTGTGTGTGTGTGTGTGTGTGCGTGCGCGTGCACACGTGTGTGTGTGTGTGTGTGTGTGTGCATGTGTGTGTGTGTGTGTGTGTGTGTGTGTGTGTGTGTGTGTGCGGCAGGACCATGGGAAAATCCCTCAGTTGCACACATGTAGGAAGGTTTCGCAGTTGGAGCATGCTGATTTGAGGATGTCCCTCATGATAACGGATCAGTGAGCAGATTTTCATCACCATGTTTAGATATGCTCTCTTCCATGTTGTGACTCACCTCAGACATTACAGTAGAACTCCTTGGAATGATTTTGTCTCTGAGGTGTAGAGTTTCACTTTAGTTGTAATAATGAGGTATTATAGCTTTCCTGTATCCAAACAATTTTACCAATAAAATTAGGATTGGTGGTCTTAAAAAAAAATCATTACCCAAATGTTCCTATAACCAAGCTGTTGTTACAACTAGAACTCTTTTTGCAACTTTGCTTCATGTTCAGCTCATCTTGCTAATGATGCTTCTACAACATTTCTTCTTGTTACTGCTCCTGCCACAAGCACTACTTTAATAGATACTAAACCACTGGCATGAACTCTGCTCTATTTTACTACAATAACAAATATTCTAACTATTCCTACAGGTTCTGTTGAATTTACTGTAATCTGTATAACTAAAGTCAACCACTCATATCAGAACAGTGGAGTGTCAAACAATAATGGGGCAGTGGACAAACCTCCGCTCTATTGGCATGTGCTTTGACCGAAAATGGCAAAGCAGCTGTGTTCTTAAAGGACTCCTCTAGCTAGCATCTCATTGGACATCTTACATCAACAGGCATCTGCTTAGATCCTGCTTTGGAATGTTTTATGACATCTCTCTCTCTCTCTCTTTCTCTCTCTCTCTCTCTCTCTCTCTTTCTCTCTCTCTCTCTCTCTCTCTCTCTCTTTCTCTCTCTCTCTCGCTCTCTCGCTCTCTCTCTCTCTCTCTCTCTCTCTCTCTCAGGCTTTTATTTTCAAGGAGGAACATGCAATCCAGAATATCAGTTGAATGTACTACCATTCACTTTGTTAGCTCACCAGCCACTTTATTAGAGACACTGACCTTTTAGGTAAACCTTCTTGGTGTACAGATTATGGTCCATCTGTTGCTATGCACATTTGTCAAGCCATCCTTTAGCTCCTCATCAGTTGTCAATCATCAGGACTTGTTTTTCTTAGGATGTGTTTTGGGTGGCTTACCATTCTCAGCCCACCAGTAACGCTGACATTTAAAAACAGTAACGTTGTAACACTATTCTGCATGATGCAGTCATACCCAAGGTACACCCATCACCATGCCACTACTACGTCAGTGTCACCGCTGGGTGGAGAACGATCTGTTACTAAAAGAACATCCAGTCAACAGCAGTCCTGCAGTTAGAAACTGGCCGTTGATGAATTGGACAGAGGGTGACCGACAAATTGTACAAGGCAACAGATAGGCTACAGTCTTTAATTGTACACCAATATGTCCACCTAAAAGGCAGGTATACCTCATAAAGTGGCAAGTGAGTGTACCTCCAAGATAGTTGTTTCTAATGAAGTGGATAATAAGTGTGTACAGTTCTCATTCCCCTCTTAACAAGTCAAGCTGCATATCGTGGGAAATTTAACTAACCTTTCTGACAAAAGAAAATACCCTCAGACTGTTCTTCTATTTCCTATTGTTCCACTGTAGTTTTTTATCTTTTGAATCTCTATACCCTCCTTCTTATCTGCAAAACTGCAAAAGTTTTCTCATGCGTTCAGTCATTGTAGTGGTTCCTCTCTCGCCCCCTCGTGGTAAATTTTCCATCGGTATTGAATTTCTGGGCTAGTGCAGGGAAAACAAGCAGAAACAACGTGGGTAAATCATCAAAGCCTATTTTTAATGAAGGGGAAAATGTAAGAGTGCTATTAAATTGGAAACTTGACAGTTTAACCCTAAATTCGATTAGCACTGCACTTTCCCATACATCCACATAACACTTTCATAATTTTTCAGCTCTTTGGTACCATTTCTGTATTTCTTGCCAACTGAAGTAATACATCGTGGTTAGAGCTGTGTGTGCAATCCATAAGATACAGCTTCAGTAAAAAGCTGTATTATTTTCTGTATTTCTGTATTACTTCTTTGTACTGCTGTTTGACATTACCCTTATGCAGTAGATTAAAATACATTTCCAGCTGAAACTATTCAGCTGTAAATCATTATGCTCAAAACACAGCCTGTCAGCTATGTCAGATTTACAACCTCCGGAAAATCAAGTCAAACCTGATCTTTGATTCCAAGTAGTTCACCATACATCGAAGGACTGAAACGTGAAGACTGGAATTGTCCTTTTTGGGGTGGTTCCCCTTTCCATTTATAAACAGATACAATTATCACGAAAGGCTGATGACATTGCGTTTACATCAAGTGTAAATGTCCCTTTTTCACACTTGGAGCATTATATGTGTATAAATTAGCAAATTTCTCTAAGACTTTATGGGGAAATATAACAACATGTCGAAACGTATAACATGTCAGAGAAATCCAAAAAGGAGCATTCAGTTGTCGTCACAGATGAATTGCAGTGCAGCCACACTCAGCCCCTAAGTAATATTCTTTTTCCACTATATTGCCGTTTGACATTGGCCTCAATTTAGCAATGAATTGATTTCTTATTTAAAACACCTCGTGCCAGGTATGTCAGATATAGCCAGTGGAAAATCCAGTCAAACCACAGTATTTCATCATACACCAGAGGGCAGAAATGCGAGGACTTTCCATTTAGATGTCACTTTCCATTTATAAACAGAAATATTTAGCACGAAAGGATGTGTCACTTGTTGGTCATCGACGTTTTAATGTCAAAAGATCGTAAACAGGCACAGAGGTGGTTTTCAGTAGTAGTCTTCTTTATTGTTCAGTGATAATACAGCTTAAACAGGAGCAGAGAGGAGAGGAGAGAGAACTCTCCTGCACACTGTGCTCATGATGTTACCCATGATGTTACTGACAAAAGAAAACAATTTTTCTTGCAAAGATATACTCATGCTCCACAAGGCCTTTGACCCTGTCTGCCATAGACAGCAAATACCTTTACCTCATATCTGAGAGAAAATGAGTGATTTCTGGTCTTTGCTAGGTGTGAGGGTAAAGAATTTGTGAGGACAAAAGCATGTATTTATGTGTGCGTCTATTCTCTTGACCTCAGTACCACAGAGAACGTTCTGCTAGGCCCCACACACACACACATTTTCACAAAAGAAAAAGCGGATCTCTGAAAGCATCAAGAGAGGAGGGTTGAAGGACATCTTAGAACCATCTACACTGATGCGCTAAAAGATGAACCGATACTTATCCCTGCTGACACCCCACCAATCTTACCCCCAAAACCTCAATTTGACATCAGCCCTCCCAAGCTGAGTGAGGTGAGAGAGGCAGTGAAAAATGCAAGATCAGTATCTGTGCCAGGATCTAATGGTGTTCCGTGTTGTGTTTACAAGAATGCCCCGGATGTTCTCAATTTCCTCTGAAGAAATATTAGGGTTGTGCGGGAAAAGTAAATTATCCCAAATGCCTGGCGAATAGCGGGGGGAGTGATGATCCCAAAAGAAAAGAATTCATCCACCTTTAGTTTCATTAAATAAACCTCCTGAACACAGAAGGCAAGATCTTTTTCAGCGTGTAGATACAGAGACTTACAAAGTATCTGAAACAAAACTATTTCATCGATACTTTGATCCAAAACACTGGCATAGCAGGCCTCTCGGGATGCCTTGAACATACCAGCATCATATGGCATCAAATCCAGACTGCTAAGAAAGAAGGAAAGGATCTGCATGTCTTGTTCCTTGACTTGGCCAATGCCTATGGAACAGTTCCTCATTTCCAACTGTGGACGACTTTTGAATTCTTCCAGGTGCCTGCAACAATAACAAAGCTGGTAGGCACTACTTCCTAGATCTGCAGTTTTGTCTCACAACATCAGACTTCACCACAACTTTGCAACCACTGGAGGTAGGCATCATGGCAGGCTGCGCCATCTCCTCATTGGCCTTCACTATGGCAATAGAGCTCATAATCAGAGCCTCAAAATGGGTTGCGAAAGGAAAAATGCTACAATGTGGTCAGCTGTTACCACCGATACTAGCCTGTATGGATGATATAACAACACTGACGACAACTGGCCCCTGCACCAAGAGACTTCTGGAAATTTTTCATTAAAACATCAATCATATAGGCGAGGATGGAGATCAAGCCAAGTACGTGCAGAAGCATCTCCACTGTCAAAGGTCAAGTCACGGAACAAGGATTTCATATAGGTGGAACACCTGTCCTAACTGTTTCAGAAATGCTAGTGAAGAGCTTTGGCCGATGGTATGATGCAAAGATCAAGGACACCGAGCAGTTTGAACAACTCAAAAAGCATACCATCACATACATAGCTTGCATCAACATCACCTTGCTGCCAGAAAAACTCAAGCTGTGGTGCTTCCAGTTTGGCATACTCCCAAGACTCATGTGGCCTTTATTTATGAAATCCCCATCAACAAAGTGAAAAAGCTGGAAAGAGTAATCAGCGTACATGTGAAACAGTGACTTGAATTTCCACGATGCTTAAGTCCTATCAGACTGTATGGTAACAGCAAATTGGAATTACTAATCACAAGTCTTGTGGAAAAATTCAAATGCACCAAAGCAAGGCTGGTCATGACCCTCACTGAATCTGACGACACCGTTATTCGAACAGCAGCCACCCATGTGGCAACGGGGAGGACGTGGACCCCATCAGAAGCCATTCAGAGTGCTAAGTCTGCCCTTTGCTTCCAGGATGTGGTAGGCCAAGTCCAACATGAGAGAGCCGGTCTCAGCCTCATCCCACAAGTTCCTCAATGGCACAAGGCAACATCAGTACAGAGCAGATGGCTTGTTGTGGAGAAGGTGAGAACACAGGAGGCACAGCAACACGCCAGTGCTGTCTCAATGGCCAAAGCAAGGCCAATGGACTAACTGGGAGAGCTTAGAAAAGAGGAAACTTAGCTGGCGTGAAATCTGGGAGATAACAGGATCACGGCTAAGTTTTGTCATCGGAGCCACTTATAACCTCCTTCCCAGACCCCAGTACTGAGGGGGAACTGAGGGGGGGTGAACCAGGGACACCAGGTATCACTGTTGAGCCATCTGAAGACATTGTGGGTTTATCAATGAAACGTCAAATAAGGAGGATGCCCACCTGATGACCCCCATGACCCCCATTTCACCACTCCAATCCCACTGCCAACATCAAGAGAGACAACTTACCACAGGGATTGAAACATCAAGTCCTATTATCTCCACTTACATATAACGGTATGCAGGCAAGACCACACAGTATGGCCCTGATTCATCTTTGGTTGCCCATTGAACTTTAGTCAATATACAGTCATTCAGCTGCTGCTCTTATCTAGGCCTGCAGCAAATCAGGATAACTTTTTGTGACAGTGGTTTTGTACCTCTGGCACATTCTTCTTTAATATCTTGCTTTAGGACTCATTGGCAGAGAGGTATTATGCATCACGATTTTAACTTTACAGTTCTTTCCTCTAGGCTTTGAATCTACTGTTTACTGATGTTACACATAGATGTGTAGATTCATCGTTTCCTATGTCAGTTCAGTTGCAATTCAATTCTCAAACTGACAAGGTCCATTTGTCGAATCAGTGTAGTTGGCCTTTTCAATTTGGACCTACATAGTTCAATTATAACTGCCTAAAATGATTAAGGGCTCAGACACACTCTCTCAGTTTAAGTGTAGACTGAAAACTTGCCTATACATCCAAACATAGAGCTAATTTGCATAGACATAAGGGTAGAGGTGATGGGCCCTGGTCATAGAGTGTTTTCGTGAACTGGGGTGTTGGTGCTGTCTCCCCTCTATTCACATACGATCACTCAAGCTTGCTGACAATGGAATGGAGGGTTTAGACATTCAGGGTAAAGGCACTCACCTCTGTAAAGTTGCTTTGAGATCATTTAATTGTAAAAGATACTACACAAATAAACTTGAATTGAATTGAAAACCTGAAACCAGACATTGTACTAAACAACTTCACCAAAAGTACAACTAAAGTCTGTCTGTGAAACATTTGTAAGTTACACACTTTTGTGTAATTTATTTCACAGAAGCACCATCCTGTTTGTGAGAGGGGCAAGAAGACCGTAACCAAACTATCCAGCTTCAGCTATGTAGAATGAGGACATGTGCACTTCAGATACAGGAGCGTTCTGAGGTCAAGGGACTTTTCACTCTCTTGCTGATGTGTCATGACCTCCATCTCTCCTTTTAAGCCTTGCCTTATCAAATGCAAACTCAAACGCTGTTTCACGCAAACACCTTTTAATCGATCAAGATAATAATCATGTGGGTGCAGTATCTGAAGCAACCTACAAATGATGTAGGGACAGCGCTCTTTGAAAATCCCCTCAATTCTAATACAGCACCACATGCACATATGAAGCTTAATGTATCACTGAACACATTCAAAGACTGACACATGCATCTAAATCAGATTATTAAAGCCATAAATAAAAGACCTGACAGTATTTCTTAAGGATCATATTATTCACTTTCAGTTCTGCATTTTCTGTTATCTATACAGATCACAAGATTTGGGTAATATACTTTTCTGTTCTGCTAGTATATTCAGTTTTCCATGACTTAGTTGTGCAGGACTGAACCTGCCTGCCTTTGAGCGTATTCTCATCGTAATTTCCGTGCTAAATGATACCTGGAAGTATGATTTATTTTAGGAGAGGTTCCACTGGTCACAGATCAATCATCCTGATGTATATAAAATTGAAATGGATCTTGTAGGTTGCCATCGACCTGTTGTGTGAAATTACTTTCCCACAGGTACAAGCATCCTGAGACAGCCCTGCTGTAGAGAATAAATGCAGCTTGTATTGTTCACTGTGTGTGTATTTCACCACAGAGCTCCAGCTAGGCAAATGGGTTCAAGTTCAGTCTTGTGATCATCTCCAATTGATACATTCTTGTGTAACACACTGGGACAGATACCACTGCATTCTTTTACTGTGAACTGAATGTCTTGGAACAATATGAGCAACATGCTGATATGGACAAGACCTGGCGCACCGAAATGTTCACAAAATTATGCAGTTGCTGAATTTTTGAGTTACCACTTTCATAGCTTGTGTTTACCTGGCAGAAAGAACGGATTCAAAGACATCGTAGATGTACACTTTATTGTCATTTCAACCATATACAGCTAGTACACAGTGAGATGAAACAGCATTCCTCCAGGACCATGGTGCTACATAGAACAACACAGAGCCAAATGAGGCTACACAGAACTAACCGAGACTACACAGAACTAACTGAGAGTACACAGAACTAACGGAGAGTACACAGGCCTACGCAAGACTACATAAAGTGCACGTGTGCAAACATGTACAAACAGCAAAAGTTCTAAGACGGATGGTGCAAAATGTCTGTCTTAGTGTTCTCAGGAAAGATCTTTAGTGGATGACTGGATGTGGATAGATGATGACAAAACATTTATGGAATTAATGATGGGTAAGACTCTGTACTACTTCAGTTGTTTCTTTCCAGGAGGTCTCAAAAGACAGACAGAGATTGTTGCGCAAGTGTCAGACTTCCTCTGAACGCCTGGTCATATTAGCAAATCCGCCCACGTCTTTGGCATGTGTTCAATATAAGCGTCCCATTGGCTTGAATTCTTTAAGGGAAAAACAGATCTTAGATAAGCTGTGTAAGTTCTGCCACTGTGTGATGTTTGAAGCTGAAGTTAGCACTGAAGGCAAGCACATGTCACACATCCATGTATGTACATATGTATGTATGTACGTATGTATGTATGTATGTATGTATGTATGTATGTATGTATGTATGTATCTATCTATCTATCTATCTATCTATCTATCTATCTATCTGTCTGTCTATATGTATATGTATATGTATATGTATATGTATATGTATATGTATATGTATATGTATATGTATGGACACACAATCTACAGCTTACATGGCCTTCTAAAACCATTCTGAGGGGATTTTTACACCATTTCTGATAGTGAAATCATGACTTCAATTAAATTCAGTATGGTAAGATTCGTCACAAGAACTGGTCCTATAAGCTATAAGTCAGGACAAAATGGAAACACATTGAAGTAATAAGATATACTCACCTCAAGCATTTAACCACTTTTCTGGTGACATGCTGTTTTCTGTTCCGTATGCATTTGCAAACCCGAGGTTCTGTTTATCGACCCTGGCCAGACACAGACTTCTAGAGAAGCCTATATCATTTATGGAAAGGTTTCATATGAACTGACTGTAATGCAGTGATGTTCACGTCAATGTGATGTTTACTTGTGACCAGTAATGAATTCTTTCGAAACCACAAAATTTCATCAGTCAGTTCCTGACTTCCAAAACTGTCTTTCTTATGTAAAGGTCATCGAGCTTAGTGTGTTTGCTCGTAGTACAATACAACACAAAACATGTATTGAGTTTATGTGAGTCGCAAATATATAAAATAGATCATCATTGCTGAACACTAGATTTGTTTTTAATTCAAGATGTGTGTTTTACCTCTTCTCAGAAATTTCCCTATGCTCTCACAGGCTGCCAGATGAAGTGGATAAGATTAAGCAATTCGTATTCAATATACTGGCACCCAACATAAAGTCTTCTAAGTAAAAAGGCAACAGGCTTTGACGTGCCTTGATGTTTTGTATTGCTTATTACAATATGTCGCCCAGCAGCGTTAAGATGTTTCTCACTCAAGATACAGGACTCAACAAGACTATTGACATAACCATTAAATGCAGCCTATTTAACCACATAGTCACGTAGACATTCTAATCTTTCTTCTAAGAAGGACCTCTATATCAGATCTTTAAATTATCACCAAACTACACAATTTCATCAGCAGTTCTCACGCAGCTGGAGTAAAAATTCCGACCGTTGATTTGTGGGGTACAGGGGCAGGTTTTTACTACCTTTGGCCCTTGGTGAGTCCCCCAAGCCAGCTCTTTCCTCCTGAGACCTTTAAGTTGCAGAACAGCATTTTTGTTATGACCCCATTTAATCGTACAGATAAACATCTTTGAGTATAATCTCACGTCATACAGCTCACAACTCATAGAAGCCCCTTGGTTTCTAATACATGAGGTCATGAAGTTCCTGTGTGTGTATTATACCAGTGGGTTGCATAAAGATGCTCTATTCCTACTGAAATATAGTTATTTTTTATACAATATGGTTAATATAGACTAGATCTCTGCAACCTGTTGCTTGGTTGCAGTTAAGGGCACAGGTGAATGGGCTACGACATTTACCACACAATTCATATAAACAGATAGATGGCACATAAACTGGCACATAAACATAAACAGAATTATATGTTCAGTATAAACATCTGAGTGGAATTGCTTAACATATGCCAAACAATAAATTGTCCTGATCTTTTTAAAACTTTAATGAGAACAGCATGTACACACAAATTTGTATGTTTTTATAAACTAGTTGTAAAAGAGGTGATTATCTTCCTTCTTAAATTTCAGATTGTACCTGCCTTCGATTTAAGGATTGTCTTAAATGTTCTCTTCTTAGGATAGGAGCAGGGAGGAGCGAAGATCATTTAATTTCTGTCATCTGTCTAAACAGACAAAACAAAGGAATTGGAACTTTCACTCCCAGCTGTGGCGCTGCTGTGTTATTCTCCCACTTACAACAGTTCAGACAAACAGCTGGATTGAGGTTTTGTGAGAGTAAACGCAAAATGATGATTCTTTTGCTGCTCCCACAGGAAGCTTATGATGGTGGTTATTTTAGGCTCTCATGCAAGGAAAAGGAGATTGTCTCTGGTGCTCTTTTCTCTGGGAAAACTCATCCACAGGGCACCAGAAATGACTTGAAATAATGTCTTGTGTTACTACTCACTCTGCTCTCACTGTCTCTCGCTCCACCATGTCTGTCATAGTGATCTCCTTTTCATACTGAACACTTCTGTGCTTAGTCAAAGTACTCTGGAATAAAGATTCCGTAATATAAAAATTCTTTGACACATCATTTCCCTTCTGAATTTTGTCATTTCCTCAAGATGTGTGTAAACTTACGTTGAACCCACACAGTAACATACTCAGTGATGTGAATTGATACCGATTGAGTTGTTCTTTGGGATTATTAACAATTTGCTCTTACTTGTGATTTTAATATCTGATAATTTGTATTTTTGATTGGGTGTCTGCACAGGCTGCACATTCCCACATAGAATTTGCGATTGTTCAGTTTGTAACTGTAATGATTGGAAAGTAAAGACTGAAGACTGCTCTACATATAACGATTCAGAAGTGAGTTCTCCCCCTCATTACGAAATTAAAAACGTTGTGAGCCTGATTGATACCATGCTATAAACTGTGTCCTAAAGCACTCAACTTTAATTCAACTGTTTTTTCCATCTCTTATATTCATAACTACAAGTTGTACACATATGATGATCTATGATATTATCTAATCTTTTCCAATTTCACTTCTGTTTGTTTTTTTCTTACATTCAGACTACCTATGACCTTAGCAGTTAGTTCTCAGACCGGGATGAAAATTTCAGCTCACCCTGCTGTCAAATCAATTTGAAATGCTTTGTGGACAACTCAAGCCTTTGTAGACAACTGGATGGGTGTGTTCAAAGTTGCACTACCTGAAAGGAATGCCATAGTAATACATAGTCATAAATCATAATCATAAGGGGAATTTGACTTGTTTATACATGTAAGAGATATACCAAATAATCAAACTACATGTCACCTCAGCTGAAGACCTACAAGCACCAAAAGACCTACCTGCCACAGGAAGTAACAAAAGGTTCTTGAAAATCATTTGATATCTGAAGGTTTTACACTAATATTTTACAAAACTGTGAACACAGCAAATTTGCCCTTTATATAACTGCCTTTTATAAAATCATGTACAAAAGAAAGTTGTGAGGGGAACATATATTGAAATATTTTTCAAATTGTTTTGCTGATGCTTGAGACAGTACGTACTAGTACAAAAGTTGGACAAAATTGTTTCATTGTTTTATGTAGTGTAAAATAAAATGCTACATAGCAATTCAGAAGACACAGAAACTTCTTTTTGTCTGTTACTTAGTTTATTGTGCACATGCTGTTTGTGTGATAATGTTACCAGGAAAGAACATCCAAGACCAAGACTGTGAAGTTGTCATGGTCACTATAAATGGACTTCTACTGTGCTGATGAATTCCAAAAGGCATTGCTGGTTGGAGTAACAATAGAATAGTTGTTAAACATCTGTACCTAGATGTTTAAATTGTCTGTTTGGGTCTTTACTCTATTCTAAATAGCAAATCATTTTCTCATACATATATTCTATAAAACATGCATATCCACTGCACATAGATATGGATACTTCTACCACATTCCTTCATATGCATGTAGTTTTCCCATGACTCAAGTATTTTCCACTGTTGTAAAAGTCCCCAGTGTGATTGTCTTTTCATCTGATATGGTATGTGCATATAATCATCAGAGGTTTGCCTACAAGAGAAATTCTCTTGTACACATACATTTGACCATTAAAACACAGCGAGCTGTTTGACGGCTTCTGCGTAATCACCACATGGTGGGCAGTGCAAAGTTCCCAACAAGTGATGATATGTCAAAGCAACCACAACCAAAAATAAAGAGGTCATTTATTAAACCTGCTTATCGTTTTACTAATGCAATGGTGGTATGATGGGGTTGTCATTTAGTTCAAGTAAATAACTGGGTGTGATCGGCCTCTAAATCATCGAGATTATTGACACGGCTTGTTTGTAGTAACTTTTACTTCACACAAAGCTGTTAATAAACTTTCATCATCCAAATTTATTCTTTTGTCACTGAATGAAGGCATTTTATACAGGGATGTGTGTACACGGAGCTCGTAATTTCAAAATGAACTGGATGAGTCTCTGGGTCGGTGACAATTCTGCATTAATTGTTCATATAACCTTGAACAAGCTTGAAGAACAGACAATATCTAATTATATCTAATTATCGAATCACCTATGTAACTAAAGTTTGGAGATCATGAAATTTCCCTTGAATGACCAAACTATTATAAATATGTCTCAAAACAGTGATTGAATATGAGACGAAAGATTCTTGGCCCAGATAACTGGACGCTTGTGGTTTATTGGTATTGCCAACTTCTTTGTTAAGCTCAAAATACAAAATAGAAATGTATATTTTCTAGAGTGCCTAGAGTACATGCAAAGTGTGGTCAGACTTGGGAGTATGTTATTTTTTTGTTTCCTTCAACAAATCTGATGCACAGACGATGTCTAGTTATATTCCTTTCTTAGGAATAAGCTCAGGGAGCTGGTAATGTTACTAAAGTTTGAAGAGCATGAAATTTCCCTCGGATGACCAATCTGTCGTAGATATGTCTCAAAACAATGACTCAGTATGAGATGAAAGATTCTTGGCCCAGATAACTGAACGCTTGTGGTTTATTGGCACGGCCAACTTCTTTATTAAGCCCAAAATAGAAAAAAGAAATGTATATTTTCTAGAGTACCTATCATGTCATTTCCCATTCAGCATTCCTCACACTTTGATAGATTTACGATACTGTTTGGTATTCTCTAAACCCCACCACACATGAATCAAATGTAAATGAAAAAATCATCACACACTGAGAGGTACAGTTTGTATCATAGGAATAATTTATTATAATTTGACAAAGTAAAGCTATAACAGCTGTTAATTTCAGTCCTTCATTGTCTTGAAAGCTTTCTGTTAAATAAAATAAGATTCAAAATGAATCACTGAAAAATTCATACAACTCTCTTTCATATTTCAACTCTCTAAAACACAGTTTTAAATCTTAATATATGCTTAAATAAAGGCTTACAATAAATAAGACATTCAGTTAGTACAATGCAAATGACTGACATTTTGTTATTCAGTATTTGGTGTTTCAGTGTTTTACAAACGGTAAAAGCACATACACTTATAAAGTGATTAAGTAACAGGATTTCTTTTAATGCAAAAGGGTATTGTCACGAGTCCATCAAATGAACATGAATCATTTACTCAGAGAGCAGCGTGCCAAAGAGTCTGTCCCAGTGCGTGAAGTACGGAGCATAGTTGGACTTGAATTTCTGATGGTGCAGGTCATGGTGAGGTGCACCTCCATACAGTCCAAATGGCACAAGTTTGTGCGTAGACCATGGTAAGTCATAGCCGCAATGGTCCTCCACAGACAGCCACATGTTCAGCACGTGGAAAAGCATTTCTGTCAGAGGGTGACAGCCCAGCAGCATGGGGTTCACCGCGGCGAAGATGCCCAATGACAGAGTCTCCCAGGCTCCTGAGTACTCTGTGGTCAGGGCAAAAGTGGAGGTGTACTTGTGGTGCACCTTGTGGAAGGTGCGGTAGAGCCAAGGCACTCTGTGATGCAACAAGTGCCAGATGAAGTACTGGAAGTCGAAGAGCAGAAGACAGGCAGCCAGCTGCCCGATCACCTCCAGGGTCTCAGGCGCTGTCTCTGGATAGACCACTGGTCTCCAGTACCAGTGAAGCACGCTCAGTGGGAATATAAACACCACATGGTTGTACAGCGCAAGAGCCAAGCAGGACCACATCATACTCCAGGAGACATGGCTTTTCTGCTGAATTTTGTATTTCCTGATGAGAGCCACTCTTGGAGACAGGGTGTCCAGCACCACAAAGGGCAGACAGAAGCCCAAATAAACTGCTAGTGAGAAGAGACAGGGGAAGAAAGGTGACTTGAGCCATGATTCGTATCCTCGGATACAGTCCCAAGTGTACTGCAGGAGCACCATCTCGATCAGTGTCAGCATGTGAGGTGCGTGTTGATTCATACCTATTTTTTGACGCTCAGTTTAGAGCCGCCTCCATTTCCTGTGTCCAACCCCATGCCATAAATGGCCTTCCTGCTGGAATTTCCCAGTTACCGATGAAGTCAGTGCATTTCCAGAGCACAAAACATTGAAGTTCATATTAAACTTGAATTGATTCTAATCTTTTCCTACCATATCTTTTCCTACCATCAAAAGAAGAAAAAGGTCAATTTCATACAAAGAATAATAGAAATAAACAATATTATCATAAATAACAGAAACATCTTATGCATAATGTACAAAAGGGTTTTTTGCAGCTTTATATGTACAATTGTTTTCTTTCAATAAACTTAAAATTTGAAATGTTGTGTTAAAATTTCATATGTTGTGTGTTAATTTGTATTTTTCATGTATTTTTTCACACAGGGCATTTTATAAAATTTATATATATATGTGGTTGAGCCACAGTTGATGTCAGCAAGGGCATGCGGTCAAGTAAAGTGGTACACTGCCACATTCAAAGACCCTGTAAAGGGTACTGCCCTAGCCCCTAAAAAGGGGAGTTCCTGGCATAAAAACAAACCACAAAGCAATATATATATATATATATATATGTGTGTGTGTGTGTGTGTGTGTGTGTGTGTGTGTATGTAAAACACTCAGAGCTGTGACTCCCAAACTAACACTCAGAGCTGTGACCCCCAATTTGGGAGAGTGGCTCCCAGGAAGAACTTCCGAGATCTCTATACAGAAGAGTGCAGTCCTAGGAACAGCTAAGATACCCGAGCTTGGAGGGGAAAGAAGACCGCCCACAGAGGCAAGGGGGAGATTTATATAGTGATTTCAGTCTGTTTGCTCCCCCTACTGGACATTCTTGTTAATCCACCTCGTTTTCAATTAACTGGAACTTTCTTCAGTCGTTGGATAACTAAACATCATCCTCTTTGCATAAAGAAGCGTTTTGAAATTTATGTGTACAAATGGTTACATTCCTCTTCATTTCATATAGAACCACTGTGTGAGGCACTGGAATTAAGCGAGAGTGGTTGCCCTTGTGTGTTTTTAAGGGGATTGAAAATATTTGATTAGACATCGAATTATGTTCTTACCGGACCTTCTGTGAACCTTTTACACCGGACAATACTAGCAAACTTCATCAACAATTTACAGTTCTTAACAGTGATATATACCAAAATATCAGTGTTGTTCTAACAGAATTCTGAGTATGAACTCAGACAACAAAAATATTGCGTGGTTGGGATAAAGCACATACTTCATACTTGACAGTCCTTGCTTTTGTTAGATAGACTACGTCATTTCATTTTCGAATCGTATAGCTCTTCATGATTTAATGATGCGTGCTCTGCAGTAACGTCTTTTCTGAGGCTGCCAACCTCAGCAAATTTGCTTACTGTTTGGTGAAACAGAATATTTAAATCATGTTCTAATTTGATGTTCCTCTCTGAACATGCATATGAATATATGAAAACAAACCAATAGACTACACATTCCCTGGTGCATCGCCGTAACGATATATCTTGAATGTGTAGAGCGTAATAGTCAGAGAACGAAGAGAGGGATGGCATTACTCTGTATGTTTCGGTTTCGTTTCCTTGCCAAACAAAACCGAGACACTTTCAGACTTCAGCTGTTTCAGTCGCGTCCCCTCAACAATAACAATGGCTACGTACGCAGATGAAAGGTAGGCTCCTTTGATCATTAATAAAGTATCTTCGAAGATCACTTAAAGTAATAATAGTATTACCGATAAATTATGTCCTGAGCAAACTCAGCCTACTGTGCCAGTTTGTAGCTTCATTTTCTCAGACATCTGTGTTTAAGAATTGTCGCTTTTAAAATCCGGTGGGCTCGATTCAAGTATAATATTGTGTAAGAAGTGTGTCATAAAACATATAAATTATTATTAACTCATTTTCCCCTTTCCCCTTTATTTTTCCCTTCACTCTACTTTTCTTTTCTTTCCACACAGTCTTCCCAACAGAGACGTCCTAGAAGTCAAGCTGAGAAAGCTTGAATGTCTCTTTACATGGGGGTTAGAAAAAGCAGACATAAAAGATTTAGACAGTATCCCTCAAAAACTCTTGGACAGGGTCAAATTCTGTCCTCAAAGATATCATGCGACGTACTTCAACATTTTGGCATTTGTCAGTCACTTGACAGGTGAAACGGAAAGTGCACTTGAATATCTTCGCAAGGCTGAACTTGCATTGATGGAGGACAAGAGGGATGAAGTTGACTTCATTGTGACCTTTTCTAATTTTGCATGGATTCACTATCATTTGGGCAATTTAGATGATGCTGAGGTTTACTTGGGAAAAGCGACAAATATTTTCAACGATAGGGGATGTTCTCAGCAGTGTTCAAGCAGCCTTCCCACAGTTCATGGAGAAAAAGCATGGAGTTTTCTCAGGCTTGGAGCTGCATTTTATGAGCAGGCAAAGGAGAGTTTTTCCAAAGCCCTTGAGGCAGAGCCAGACAACGTGTCCTTCAATGTGGGTTATGCAGTGGTGCTATACAGGTTAGAGGGCTTGAACAAGGAAAGGGAGATCAGGCCAGAAGCCAGCAAAGCAGTAAGACAGCTGCAAAAGGCCTTAGATTTAGATCCCACTAACTCTGAGGTCATGGTTCTACTAGCTTTGAAACTTCAAAGAACAAAGAGATATGAAGCCAGGAAACTCATCAAAGAGGCTCTCAAATTATCTGCTGATGTACCTCAAGTTACCCGGTATGTGGCTAAGTATTTCAGAGCTGAAGGCTCCCTCGATGAATCCTTGGAGATTCTTCAGAAAGCAGTGGAGCTGTCCCCAGACTCATCTTTCCTCCATCATCAAATCGGCCTTTGCTACAAACAGCAGCTCATTCAGATGTCCGAAGAGCAAAAGCGTTTAAGAAAACGTTCACCCGCAGCTCAAAGAGCAGCCAAAGTGGCAGAGTGCATCAGTCATTTGTCAAAAGCTGTAGAACTAAAACCATCCAACATTTATGCCAAGGTCAACCTCGCTGAAATATACGGTGAGAACCGACAGCTCGGCGAGGCTGATAAGATCTTTACCAGTTTGCTGAAAGATGATTCTCTCAGCGATTTGGAAAAACAGCACTGCCACTTCTGCTATGGCGTGTTCCTGCTCTACAGGAAGAGGGATGAGGATGGTGCCATTTCTCAGTTCAAAACGGCCTATAAGATGTCGATAGACAGCTATGAGAGGAAGCAAGCAGGCAAAAAACTGAAACAGATCGCTGAGAAACGCCTGAACACGAGTCAGAGAGTCAGGGAGGCATTTGAGATTTTAGCTTTTGTCTGCGCTGAGGATAAACAGGATAGACAAGCTGCAGAATATACCAGAAAAGCTGAGCATTACTCCTCAGGAACCACTGATCTGACAGAGAAATTTGCAAAGGGCATGAAACTTAAACGCTGATTTCTGATTTATAGCACAGATTTTCCATTTGTACTCATTTTCATTCATTCATTACTAATTATTAGTTAGTCCTGAAATGTTGCAGTGAGTGTTTGCTCTGAGAAAATCTGCTGAGTATGCTACTTGTTGTAGAATTTTCTGGATGCAGTCATATACAATGTGGTCTTTTACACTTTGGTAAATAATTTGAAACTAGTTACTCTGAATAGACAATTGTGTATGTCAATGCACCATTTAAATGTTACACTTATGCTTGAAAGTCTGAATAAACCATTTCAATTTATAAATGTGTGTATTGGCTTTTCATCAGCTGGATACAAGATTGTCTAACATATCTAGACGAACACCCGATTTATTGTTAGTCACTTAACTCAGTGGATATACACTAAGTTAGAAGGAGAAAAGTTAAATCTGAAAAAAAAAAAAAGATTATGTACATACTATGCTGTTGGTAGGAAAATCAATGCACAAGTCCACATCCGGAAAAGGAGACTCGTCGCAACTGTGGTTTACGCTAGGGGCGTGCTAGTTCATGGTAAATCGAAACTGAAATGACCGGCTACACTAATGATTTAGCCGATCATTCTGTTTTCATCTGAGTCGGCAAGCTTTGGAGCCCGTGCAGAGCAGTTTTAACGAAGAACTCGTGAATCCTTTTCCTCCTCAACAGCTATCTGACAACATTTTTTCATCGCAAAGATAGTGAATATATCACGAACCCTCCTTGTGTCAAGTCATATGGAGAGCAATATTTTTCCTTACTTCCGTCGCCCCAATTAAACAGTGTTTAGCTCAGTTTCCCCTGCCAGCAGTAATCTACGAAACTGTCGTCTTTCTGCCAACACTTTATGCGGAAAAACCAGGTCCAAATGGCGTAAGTTTGATTTTTATTTATTTTTATTGTCAAAAATCGAACGTCATAATTGACTGAAATATGCAACACTATACTAAGCTTTTTAAAATAGGCTTCTTGGAGCTCCGCACTTCCGCTATGATGTTGCGGGAGTATTCTCAGATGTTGTTGACGGCACAAATATATGACTAAAGAAAGTTGTGTCTTTATTATCCGTTAATCATACGTTGATTCTTTCATTCAGTGACACTCAGAACAGATATTTCGAAACTGAACTACAACAGCTTGAATGTCACTTCACCTGGGCCCTGAGTAAAGATGATACGGATCTTACAGACGTCTTAAATAGACTGGAAGAACAGATAGAATTGGACCTGGGAAAGAAGGCAGGTGTTGCACGTTCCTATAGCCTTATTGCCTTTGTGAAGTATCTGCTTGGGTCCTCTCAGGAAGCACTCACCTACTTGCAGAAGTCTGTGGAGCTAACAAAAGAATGTCAAGGGGAGGACAGTGAGAGGAATCTTATTGTCACCTATGGAGACCTTGCCTGGTTACATTATCATACAGGAGATTACACACAGTGTGAAAGTTATCTCGGGAAACTTAAAGACATCAGAGAAAGATGTCCAACTAAGTCCACCTCCGACCTTCATCCTGAAGTGTTAGGAGAGAAAGGCTGGACTTTTTTCAAGTTTTCTCGAAAGTACTATGACAAAGCCAAGGAGTGCTTTAAGAAGGCCCTGGAACAAGAACCAGATGAAAGTGAGTGGAACGCTGGCTATGCCATAGTTTTGTTCCGCACAGAGAAAGAGAATTCAAGCCCAGAGGAATCGCCCACTATTCAACAACTAAGACGTGCCATTGAGACAAACCAAGATGATGCTGTACTCAAGGTCCTTTTAGCTCTGAAACTGAGTGTGTACAAAAAGTTTAAGGAAGCTGATGACTTGGTGGAAAAGGCTTTAGAGATGTCTCCTGACAGCCCACATGTTATTCGATATGTTGGGAAATACTTCCGGAATCAGGGGTCTCTGGACAGGTCCACCGCCCTGCTAAAGAGAGCACTGGACCGTACCCCAAACTCAGCCTTTATACATCATCAGTTAGCTCTCTGCTACAAGAAGAAGAAAAACAATTTATACTCTACAGGAAGCCACCACAGCAAAGGAGCTGAGATACGGCGTGTCCGTGATCAGTGCATCTACCATTTACAAAAAGCAGTCGCACTAAAGTCATCCTTTGTGTCTGCCATGAGTGATCTTGCTCTCCTTTATGGAGAGAACAAAGAAATCCAGGAGGCAGAGGACTTGTTTCAAAACACGTTCAAGGTGGCAAAAGAGAAAAATGAGTCTTTACAAATTCTCAATATTCACTATGCAGAGTTTCAGCACTATAGCAACAGATGTGAGCCACTGGCTGTAAAGCACTACATGGAATGTTTAAAGCTTGGATCTGATACATGTGATGGGAGGAGAAGTGCAAAGAAACTACAGAAGATTGCAGACAAACGCATCTCCAGAAACCCAGAAGATAAACTAGCCCTTGAGATATTTGAGTTCATGCATAAGGGAAGGCAGGAAAAACGCCAAACTACAGAGGGTTATGAGAAAGATGATAATGGAGACACTAATGAGTTCCTCCGTAACCTCTGTGACAGCTTCACCCGTCTTTGAAATAATGTTATGTATAATTTTGTAATAATTTGAAATATTGGCTAATTTACTTGTCCTTCAAAAGCACCTATATAACAGCTTGTTCTGCTGTTCTCAGTTACAGATCTTTTACTGAATCATCCACATCTTATGGTGGATAAATAGGTGCCCCAGAATCCTCAAAGGACATGTACTCTTTCCACACAACAAATGTCAATATGTAACTGCACACTATTGCACTGTGTAACTGCACTTTTCAAAACCACTTCATTACATTCTAAATAAAGTTAACCTGAATTTTAACAGTCAGATTTTGTTAAGAAACTATAAGATTTTGCTAACACTGTTTATCTTTCTTTTTGTATATATCTGCTGAATTTTCAGCTGAGGAGCTGGATGGTACTAACTCAGAGAATGGAATTTGACATGTTGTTTTTGTTTATCTCCCAGTAAAAGTATGTCATTAAAGAAAAGTTATATGGTCAAGCAGCAAGTACAGACAAAGGTTCATACTGGTCAATATGGACTGAATATTCAAATCAACGTTAGCATGGTTCCTGTTCTGAACACAGCATTCTTGTGGAGCATGACAGTTTGAAATGACACCTCTGTAGAGAGACAATTCCCTCCTCTGGTATCATTCTGCAGGTAAAGGGGGGGGGGGTGAGGTAACATGGCATAAATGCAATTGGAAAAGTAGTAAGACTGTTTTCCAACATCAGAATTCACGTCTCATTATTTGACTAAAGATAGACTTTTCACAAGATTTTACACTTCAGTTACAAATAACCATAGCTATCAGAAGTAATCACCGCTCCCAAATTCGTATCATACCAGTGTCTCCATTTTATTTCCCACTCTATAAACTGACTAGATTTCATTTGTCTTAACCTACCAATCATCATCATAGTTACTAAAGTGACCTGTATCATCTAGAGGTCAGTTACTTATGTTACAGCATGACAGGTTAACACAACAACTGTGTTGCATGACAAACTGGCTGCTGCCTTTGCAGTGGGTCTTGTCTGGATTATGATCAAGAATTTCATCCAGTTAGGTTCTGCTTTTTCTTTGTTTTGTTAGTGTGTTTTCTCTTTTATTCAATAGCACTGAAAGACTATCTTGGTCAAAATGTATATGGATAAGACCATATCCAAACAGTATCTTCTAAACTAGACTAGTATGTACCTTGTAATCAATTTCTGAGCACCAATCTAATGCCTCTGATTTTACAAAAAATAAAGAGGATGAATGCTGATAAATAGATCCAGTACTGTGAGGTTGCCGTGGTAATTATTATCAGGTCCTTATTTTTGGTGCTTTGGAAGTGTACTTGTTTTTCCCTTTGTGGACTTTACTCTACATGTCCTTTTTCATTTTTTTTCAAATACTTTATTGGTCACACACAGTAGGAGCAGTAAGCAGTGAAATTCCAACCTTTTCATTTGACCCACACCAGGAGCAGTGAGTACACACACTGGCAGGTCAGCGCAGTGGGTGGCCACAAGGCAGGGGAGAGCATGCAAACTCCACATAGAAAGGACCTGACCTGGGCTGGCCGGGATTCAAACCCAGGGCCTTCTTGCTGTGAGGCAACAGTGTTAACCATTGAGCAATTTTCTGGCAATACCGAATCACTACCGAATCAAGCGGGAGGGCGCTAGAGATAAGAGCAAAGCCATTGAGGAGGAACGTATAGGTCCGAGTAGTGTCCACCAGCCAACGTGAAAAAGAAAAGAAACTCAAACAAAGCCCTTAGTTACAAGACCACACTACAAGAGATGCTGCTTTACTGACAAAGTTATGTTGTGTTGTGTTCTGTCCATTTATTGCAATGAAGCAGTTACTTTTCAACATATGTTGAGCATGGGATGACACTATAAAATGGAACAACAAAACGAATAAATAATCTACTTTTGTTCATAATAAATCTAATTCTGATGTGACAAAAAGATAACCTTTTTTTTCTTTTTTCTTTTCTTTGTAGCATGCATTCTGTTTAACTATCAGATCTGTTTAAAAACACATGAGCCTGAAATATGGAATGCCTGTTTTCTCATAATCAAATCACATATGACATAACTCCTTTGAACATCAATCTGATATTTATCATCTGCTGGTGACAGGTTTAACAATCGTCAATGGCTTGTCAAAGGAAACTGAGACGCATACAAGCTGTGAATAACCTGCTGTTTTTTTTTTTTCAGCAATTAGTTCTATTTTATCAAACACAAGTGCTGAGGAAAACTTGGGCCTGAAATCTGTGACTGTAATAGAAAATAGAAGAACAACATATGACATAAATCCTATGAACATTAATTTGATATTTAACATGTGGTAATGGCAATTTACCTTCTGTCAGTAAGCCAACCGAAGGTGATGTTGCCGATAATATCTATCACTCCCAGAATGGACATTAGGAAGGCGGCATGGTGATGACGGACACCCACATCCAGTGCGTAAGGAACCAGATAGACAAATGGCAAGCTGCAGCCACTGGCTGGGAACACAAAGGAGGCAGCCAACACTATGAAGTCAGGCATGAGCAAGAAGTGATACTCCCGCATGAACTGAAGACATCGGCAGCCCTGGTGCTCTCCATCTACAGGCTGTTCCTCTGCTGTGCTGGTCACTGCTGGTGGCTTTACGTCATACCCACACTCTGTGTCCACTGGCAGGGGACAAGCTTCCTCCTCTTTCAGGGTGATGGGTCGTAACAGAGCCCCACAAACACATAAGTTTGACACAAATCCTCCAAGGATGAGGAGAGCCCCTCGCCATGAGTAATATTCTATCAGGAATTGAACTACAGGGGCCAGGATGAATGTTCCTATGCCACTGCCTGACGTAGCAATGCCGTATGCCAGTGCCTTCCTCTCAGAGAAATAAACCCCAACCATAGCAATGGCTGGAGTATAACACAGGGCAAACCCAAGCCCCGAAAAAAGAAATGAGAAAGCAGCAGCAACAACAACAACAAAAACAAAGATCTCCGTAAAGGGGTGAACATTAGATAATGGTTAAGACCGAAACATGACAGTTTTACTCTCAGTTCAATGGCCACAAAACATTCCCATATATAAGTTCAAAGCTTTTTAGAGACATTGCTTTATTGCCTTATTTCTCATTAATTGAAGTGATGCATCATAGTTGGAGCTGTGTGTGAAATCAATAAGACACTGCTTGAACTTAAACCAGTATCCTATCACTGCTTGAACTGTTATTTACTGATTTTCTGCTATTTGTCATAGTAATTGGCATAATAAATGAGCATAATGACAACATAAATAAAAACATGTCGAAGCGTATAACGACATGTCAAAGATATCCAATAAGAAGCATTCACTTGTGATCTTCACAGGTGAATTCCACTACAGCCACATCCAGGTCCCCCCCCCACCCCCCACCCCGCCCCTCCCGTTCTTTTTATTGTGGCTTGACAATTGCCTCATGAACTAATTAAAAAGCATTATACAATACATTATTCATTTAGCTAAATATTTTCGGTCGGGAAAATGACACCTGTTTTTTTCGCGGCGGTATTTCATCATACACAGAGGAACAGAAACGTGAGGACTTTCCACTTTGGGCGGTGTCCCTTTCCATTCATAAGCACAAATGTTTATCACAAAAGGATGATGACATTTCGTCTACACCGAGTGGAAGTTTCACTTCCTGACACGTAACTCTACGCAGGCGAGACCTCAGTACGACCCTGGTCGGTCGTTGTTGCCCGACTTCCGTCAATTAACTAAACTGACGCAATTATGTAGCCTTGTAGCAAATCAGAATAACTTTCTGAAACAGAGGTTTTGTGCCTTTGACATATTCTTTTTAAATTTTTCGCTTCTAGTTGTAACTAGATATTACAATACTTACACTTATTAACAATATTTACACTTATTATAATACTTATAATGCGTGATGTGTGTCTGTGTATAAGGGCTGGTGTGGGAGTGCATTAGCTGTACGATTTGTGCCAGTTTGAGAACTACAAAATACAACTTTTGTTTTCTGTTTGTTGTCTGTGTTTCAGATAAGACAATAGATGAGGACAGTTTTCTTCTTTTAGATGAGGGCACATCTCATTCTGCCTATATCTTTTTTAGAATCTAAAAGTCTTTATAATGAAATGATGTATGACTTATGATGTATGACTTTGTGATTTGCATGAATTATGATTGTCTTACTTTTCTCTGCTTTTAGAATCTATCTTTATTTTAGAATCTAAACTCTTGGTTGAAATGAAATAATGTAGTATGTCTTGTGCATGTGCTGCTTATGAATTGTTATAAAATAAAAAAAAATGTTATGAAATACGGTATGTATTTTCTAAAGTTATTTCCCTCTTTAAATGGTTTAAATGTGTTCTGGCTGTAGTAAAAGGCTTAAAACGTGAGACTATGTCTACACTCTTGAAGGACACTTTTGTAGTATGTTTTGTAAAACTGTGCATTTCATCTATTTTGTAATAACTGTTTTGTAATAGCAAACTGTAATAAATGTAACAGCAATGTGATACAATTCCAGATGGGCAGGTGAGGATTTGAGAATTTACAAGACAATGCCTGAAACCAGACATTGTACTAAACAGGTCCACCGAAAATGAAATGAAAGTCTGTTTACGTGACAATTAGCAGTCATTCACTTTCATGTCATTTATTCCACAGAAGCACAACCCTGTTTGTGAGTGGGAGGAGAGGTTTGCCATACCTAAACTATGTGGAATGAGGAAAGTTGTGATTCAAATAAGAGACTATCATGAGGACCAATTCTTTTACTGCTTCCGAGTCATTCGTGCTGGTGTAGCACACTTGGACTGATTCTATTGTATTCTTTTACTGCATAGAATAGGTAGAATATGGAGCAATACTGGCAGCATGCTGGAATGGACAGCACAATATGCCCTACAGTAATATTCACAACATTTTACAATGGCTGAATTGTTGAGTGATGGCCTCTATCGCTTATGTTTACCTGGCAAAATGAAGGTATCCTTAGGAAAGATCTGTAGTGATACCTGTAGTAACAGGTGTCTTTGTTTGTGAGGTCTCAAAAGACAGAGAGGGATTGTTGTGTAAGTCTCAGACCTCCTCCAACCCCTGGTCATATTACAAAGCTGTCACCGTTGGCACATGCTCAGCAGAAGTGTCTCATTGACTTTGACATTGACACTGAATTCTTTGCGGGAAATACAGATGTTTGATGAGCTATGCAAGTGTGATGCATAGCTCATCAAACATCAGTGTGTGATGTTTGAAGCCAAAGTTAATTACCATAAAGACGACATGTTACTTGTTACTGAGGATGTGGAGAATCCATAGATAGATAGATAGATAGATAGATAGATAGATAGATAGATAGATAGATAGATAGATAGATAGATAGACAGATAGATAGATAGATAGGATTGTTCTCTTTTCAGGGTATGAGAAGAGAGGAATGGGAGGAACTGTCAAAACAAAGTAATTAGGACTTTCAGTCCCACCTATGATACTGTGGTGTCTCTGTCACTTACAACAATTCAGAAAGACAACTGGATTGAGGTTTTATAAAAGCGAACACAAAATGATAATTACTTTGCTGCTCCCACAGGAGAACTATACTGGTGATTGTTTTTGGCTCTCATGAATGAAAGGAAAGGAAAATTCCCTCTGGCTATTTTCTCTCTGTGATGACTCATCCACAGGATGCCAGGAATGTATTGAGATAACGTCTTGTGTTTCTACTCAGTCTCCTCTCACTGTCTCTCACTCCTCCGTGTCTGTCTTAGGGATTTCCTTTTGATACTGATCACAGCACAGTTTTTGTACTTGATCAAACTGACACATGCATTGTTTTGTTTTGTTTTTTTCTGAATTTCATTATTGCCTAAAGACATGTAAACTGTCATTGAGTCCACTCAGAAACATTCCCAGTGATGTGAACTGATATTGATTGAGTTTCTCTTTGGAATTATTAATAATTTGCTATTACTTGTGGTTTTCATATCTAATTATTTAGGTTTTTAAGGATGGAATCTACATACACTACACACTCCCATATAGACTTGTGAACTTTCAGTTTGTAAGTATGATGAACAGAAAGACTGCTCTAAAAGTAGACATGTGTTTTCCACTTTCCTGTAAAGTAGACGGCTTAGCATATATTTGGAGTAAAGCAGAAGTGAGCTGTTCCTCTCATTTCTAAATCAAATGTTAGCATGATTTGTACAGCCTTATAAACTGTGTACTAAATAGTTCAGCTTTAATCCCATTGTATTTTTCCCCCATTTCTTTTCCATTCCCATATGTATGTATATATGTATTTATAATTATATATATATATATATATATATATATATATATATATATATATATATATATATGTGTGCGTGTGTGTGTGTGTGTGTGTGTGTGTGTGTGTCTATCTATTTATTTATATGGAAGTGGAAAGTTGGCGGTTGGCTTTCTGATTAGGGCTTAACCTTTTCATACAGCCTGCTTTGAAACCAATTTGCAATGCTCTATTTACTGCTCAAGCGTGTACAGACAGATAGATGGGTGTATTCAATAGTTGCAATACCTGAAAGAAAATAGTCAGTAATTATATTTCATTGTCATAAATAGTCACAAATCATAATCATTCATAAAGACAATTCTGGTTGTTTGTAAGTGTAAGAGATATACCAAATAACTGAATGACATATCACATCAGCTGAAACCTACAAGCATCAGAAGACCTATCTGCAACTCATTTGATATCTAAAGGTTTTGAACTGATATTTTATGAAATGATGTACATAGCAAATTTACCTTTTATAGAACTGCCTTTTATAAAATTGTATTCAAAGCAAATCTGCCTTTGCCCTTCTGTAATGTTGGGTAACATAAATACTTTATAATACTTGTACTGACCAGATATTACACTATGCGCACAGCTCTTGGTGTGAACGTGTGTCTGAAGCTCAGAGATTGGAGGACATTTACCTTTTGCTTCTCAAGGCTGGCTTTGTTGTCAAAATTTCAGGCAGAGGTGCATTTCTGTATAAATGATAGCCCAGTTAATGTATGGAAGTTATGTTTTATTCAAAATGTAAACTTTAATTGCATTCCTTGTCCTTTGTGTTCTGTGAACATATATGTAAAAGTACCATTTTTATCCAAGCCAGAATTGATCGTAGGCACTGACTGACATGAAGGCAAACTGAGCAGATGCCTGAATAAATGAGTCAAGCTACATATATGTTAAGTACAACTAATATCCTAACTGAATTCATACAGAAGCAAAAATCAGTTATCGGACTAAAGAAAGTTTTGAAGGGATCATGTGCCCTTCATGACACAAGTGCAGCAGAGGCAGTATTTTTCGTTTTTTGTTTTGTTGACACTTGAGACAGTATATGAATGTAATCTTTTGTGGTGGGACTAGTGTGAAAGTTGGACAAAATTGTTTAATTGTTTTTCATTATGTAAAGTAAAATGTCAAATAGCAATTAAGGAGTCACAATGACTTCTCTTCATCTATTCCTTACTTTACTGTGCACATGCTGTTTGTGTGATAATGTTACCAGGAAAGAACATCCAGCCTGTGAGGTTGTCAAGGTCACTCCAAATTGGACTTCTGCTGAGCTGATGAATCTCAGAGGGCATTGCCAGTTAGAGTAACAATAGAATAGCTTTCTTTTAATAATTAAAAGAAAGCTTTGATGTTTAATATGTCTATGTTGGCCTTCACTTCTTGCATGTCAGGATTATGTGCGGTTTCTGGGAAACTTACCATTGTTCTGTCCAGGAAATACGGGAAGCCTAGCAGACATAATCAAAACATTATTACCGCAACATTGCATTGATAAATGTAGACTATATCATGCTCTGATATAATTTTGATGTTCAGTAATACCAAAGTCTATAGATATCCGGAACATGTTTTTGGATATTTTTGGATAAGACTGTGGACTGATAAATCCCCCTTGTTAGGGTAGGTCAGGAAGCTCCTCCCAACCTGGAATAAATAAGTGGGATTTTCCTAAGTGTGCTCATTTACGAGAACCAGGCCAAGACAGGGCATGGGGAAAAAAATATGATTCAGCAAAAGTGACCAGTGCAATTACATTAGCAGTGCCAGTGTCACTTAAATTATAGATTTAGAAATTACAATTCATTTTCTCGTACATATATTCTATAAAACATTCATATCCACTACACATACATTAGCATTTGCACCACGTGTATATCTAATCTTTGTTTTGTCTACAAATATAACACAGAATGAAATATCTTATATTGTCTTTTACACATACATTTGACTGACAGACACTGGTATATGTATTAGGCAGGTTAAACTGTTCAGACTACCGTGAAACCATTAAAACACAGAGAGCTGTTTTGATGCACCCTGTGAGTCACCACATGGTAAGCAGG
Source organism: Chanos chanos (assembly GCF_902362185.1). NCBI lineage: Eukaryota > Metazoa > Chordata > Actinopteri > Gonorynchiformes > Chanidae > Chanos > Chanos chanos. The sequence continues at coordinate 44,040,323 of NC_044499.1, read as the reverse complement.
GCAGATTTCCTGTGCACATTATAAAGTCATTAAAAGTCATAGCTGCCACACTCAAAAATAAAAAGGTTATTTTTTAAACCTGCTCATCATATTACTAATGTAATGGTAGCATGATGGGGTGACCCTTCAGTTCAGGTAAATGGCTGGGTGTGAGGAGCTCTAAATGATTGAGATTGTCAAATACACATGTTAATGGCTGCTTGATTGTGATCATTTCCACTTAACATACAGCTACTAATGAACTTTCATCATCCAAAATCTTTGGCCACTGAACGAAGACACATGCAAAGTGTGGTCAGACTTGGGAGTATGTTATTTTTTTGTTTCCTTCAACAAATCTGATGCACAGACGATGTCTAGTTATATTCCTTTCTTAGGAATAAGCTCAGGGAGCTGGTAATGTTGCTAAGGTTTGGAGAGCATGAAATTTCCCTCGGATGACCAATCTGTCGTAGATATGTCTCAAAACAATGACTCAGTATGAGATGAAAGATTCTTGGCCCAGATAACTGAACACTTGTGGTTTATTGGCACGGCCAACTTCTTTATTAAGCCCAAAATAGAAAAAAGAAATGTATATTTTCTAGAGTACCTATCATGTCATTTCCCATTCAGCATTCCTCACACTTTGATAGATTTACGATACTGTTTGGTATTCTCTAAACCCCACCACACGTGAATCAAATGTAAATGAAAAAATCATCACACACTGAGAGGTACAGTTTGTATCATGGGAAAAATTTATTATAATTTGACAGAGTAAAGCTATAACAGCTGTTAATTTCAGCTCTTCATTGTCCTGAAAGCTTTCTATTAAATAAAATAAGATTTAAAATGAATCACTGAACCATTCATACAACTCTCTTTCATATTTCAATTCTATAAAACACAGTTTTAAATCTAAATATATGCTTAAATAAAGGCTTACAATAAATAAGACATTCAGTTAGTACAATGCAAATGACTGACATTTGTGTTATTCAGTATTTGGTGTTTCAGTGTTTTACAAACGCTAAAAGCACATACACTTATAAAGTGATTAAGTAACAGGATTTCTTTTAATGCAAAAGGGTATTGTCACGAGTCCATCAAATGAACATGAATCATTTACTCAGAGAGCAGCGTGCCAAAGAGTCTGTCCCAGTGCGTGAAGTACGGAGCATAGTTGGACTTGAACTTCTGATGGTGCAGGTCATGGTGAGGTGCACCTCCATACAGTCCAAATGGCACAAGTTTGTGCGTAGACCATGGTAAGTCATAGCCGCAATGGTCCTCCACAGACAGCCACATGTTCAGCACGTGGAAAAGCATTTCTGTCAGAGGGTGACAGCCCAGCAGCATGGGGTTCACCGCGGCGAAGATGCCCAATGACAGAGTCTCCCAGGCTCCTGAGTACTCTGTGGTCAGGGCAAAAGTGGAGGTGTACTTGTGGTGCACCTTGTGGAAGGTGCGGTAGAGCCAAGGCACTCTGTGATGCAACAAGTGCCAGATGAAGTACTGGAAGTCGAAGAGCAGAAGACAGGCAGCCAGCTGCCCGATCACCTCCAGGGTCTCAGGCGCTGTCTCTGGATAGACCACTGGTCTCCAGTACCAGTGAAGCACGCTCAGTGGGAAGATAAACACCACATGGTTGTACAGCGCAAGAGCCAAGCAGGACCACATCATACTCCAGGAGACATGGCTTTTCTGTTGAATTTTGTATTTCCTGATGAGAGCCACTCTTGGAGACAGGGTGTCCAGCACCACAAAGGGCAGACAGAAGCCCAAATAAACTGCTAGTGAGAAGAGACAGGGGAAGAAAGGTGACTTGAGCCATGATTCGTATCCTCGGATACAGTCCCAAGTGTACTGCAGGAGCACCATCTCGATCAGCGTGAGCGTGTGAGGTGCATGTTGCCTCATGCCCTTATTGTATCATGCTTGTTTCAGAGCCGCCTCCATTTCCTGTGTCCAACCCCCTATGTTCTGAATGACCTGGAATTTCCCTGAATCACTGATTATGCCAACAAAATTGCAGATATAAACTGGAGTTCTCTTTTCACTTGTGTTGACTCTGTTCTTTCTCCATCAATTAACAAAGAAACAGCTCAGTTGCATACAAATAATAGAAATGTTAATCATTAAAATGTAAATGTAACTCAGTATGAACAGGTGTGTTCTTTAACTTTCCGTATGTTATATGTTATTACATATTTCATATCTTACACACCCACACACACATAATTTGATTAAGTATTAGTACTTATGTTTTGCATTATGTATGATATATAATGTAAAATGTATGATGTTATACATAGTGTATATTATGATATATATCTATGTCATTCTCATATGGTTTTTAGTTTGGACTACAACGAGAAAAATAGTATGAGTCTGGCGATACCGCACCTACTTCATAATCTGTGCTGCTGGCTCCGCCTTGTGACTAAAACTGATATTGCACATATAATTGCATATAATCTTCTCCTTCGAATTCTGTAGCTGTTTGTGATTTAACCTAATGATGTTTGCTCCGCAACAATGTGTTTTCTGAGCCTGGCAACTTTAACAAATTTGCTTTCTGTTCGATGAAACAGACCTTTATAGGTGTTATAGTGTTTCCTGGATGCATGGTCAGTTGTAAATGGAGCCGACTGATGGGGTAACTCTAGCCTGTTACTGCTTTGACTGTTCAGGACGCGTGTAATTTGATCAGTTTATGACCCTGGCTTATATAATGAAGTGAAATGAAATATGGTTCTCATGCTTCTAATTCTGCTGGTATAAAATACTTTGAGAGTTAATTCTCTCGCACATTAACGCACTATCTGTGGTACGCAGCTACTCACATTCTAAAAGAAATCTCTAAAGCTTGTTAGGGGAGAGCCTATTGCGTCCCCATACCTTTACATAGGCTTTCTGTTTCAATGATCTTTACACACTTCATGTGTTTCAGTATAGTCAAAATATTCATTGCCATATCATAAATCACAGTCTATTATATGTTTTGCTGTGTTATTCAAGAATGCTAAAATTGAAGGACAGATGTGGAATAATCAGTGCTTACAGTATATATGCGACTTAAGGAAGTGAAGGTTATTGGAGAGTTTTACGTTAGGGACCCAGACGTGCCTCTATAGATAAAGTGACGCACATAAATTTTTATTTCATCTTTTATGTAGAAGTATGCAAAAGCGAGGGGGGGGGGGGGGGGGGGGGGGGTTGCCATCTCTGCCTGTGTTAATCCCCGACCAAAGTAGTAGGCTATTTAATATGTTCGATTTCAGACTGTTTGCACTGAGTCAGACTATAATTCTGAGAATGATTGGTACCTCATGAAAGCTATTGTCATGTTGTGATAACGAGATGGCTGTGATCATGAGAAAGACTTATGTTGTGATAAGGAGAAAAAGAAAGCTGTTCAGTCATGTCCACTCCCGACCTCCAGATTTATCATGTTTTCTGTATGCTCTTCCATCATAAATTAAATAAATAGTTGCCCCTTCCAAAAATGTTTTATTTTGTTCATGGTTGCTTGATAATTAGGGTGGTTCATCTTTCCGATCAACTCGTCTTACTTCGTTCTCCCCTGTTGAGTTAGATAATGAAAAGCATTATCAAGTCTACAAAAAATCATATATATACTGTCTGCGAATTATGCTATGTGCATTAAGAATTATGGAAGTGTAAAGTCCACGTCGGGAAAGAGACAGGCCACTCATCGCAACTGCAGCAGTTTCGCTAGGGGGTGTGTTAGTTCGAAGTAAATGGAAACTTAAGTTACTGACTACGCTGATTATCAAAACGAAACTACGCTGGTCTTTATTTATTCACAAGCTGTGTACAGCAGCATTAATGAGCAAAACGCAAATCCTTGGGCTCCTCAGTGGAGATTCGACACTTTTTCATTTTTTCATCGCTTAGATATCGTGAATAGAAAACGAAAATACTTCTTTGTGTCGAGTCATGGGGGGGGGGGGGGCAATTTGTGTTTCTGTTTCCATCCTAACTAATTATCATAGTTTGTGTTCGCTGACAGCAGAAGCCTCTTAGAGACCGTCGTCTTACAGCAAGCATGCAGACTATGGACCAAATGGAGTAAGTGTCTGTTTATGTTTTAATCTGTCCTCAAAGTCAAACGTCATAGCTGATTTAGATATACTCTGTACTACATTTTTTATCTAAAGTACGAGGAGCTCTGCACTTTCCTTATGATACTGCACGAGTATTTTCAGATGTTGACAACAGCAGAAATATTAGGCAAATTAAATTTTTTTTTTTTAATACAGTGTATTGATACTATTAATAAAATGATGTTTTCATTCACTAGTGCTACCCAGGACAGATATTTCAAAACCAAACTACTACAGCTTGAATGTCACTTCACCTGGGCCCTGAGAAAAGATGATGCTGATCTTACAGATGTCTTAAATAGACTGGAAGAACAGATAGAATTGGATCTGGGGAAGAAGGCAGGTGTTGCACGCTCCTACAACCTTATTGCCTTTGTGAAGTATCTGCTTGGGTCCTCTCAGGAAGCACTCACCTACTTGCAGAAGTCTGTGGAGCTAACAAAAGATTATCGTGGGGAGGACAGTGAGAGGCATCTTATTGTCACCTATGGAGACCTTGCCTGGTTACATTATCATACAGGAGATTACACACAGTGTGAAAGTTATCTTGGGAAACTGAAAGACATCCGAGAAAAATTTCCAACCAAGTCCACTTCTGTCCATTACCCTGAGGTCTTAGGAGAGAAAGGCTGGACTTTTCTCAAGTTCTCCCAAAAGCACTATGACAAAGCCAAGGAGTGCTTTAAAAAGGCCCTGGAACAAGAACCAGATGAAAGTGAGTGGAACGCTGGCTATGCCATAGCTCTGTACCGCACAGAGACAGAGAATTCAAGCCCAGAGGAATCGGCCACTATTCAACAACTAAGACGTGCCATTGAGACAAACCAAGATGATGCTGTACTCAAGGTCTTTTTAGCTCTGAGACTGAGTGTGTACAAAAAGTTTAAGGAAGCTGATGACTTGGTGGAAAAGGCTTTAGAGATGTCTCCTGACAGCCCACATGTTATTCGATATGTTGGGAAATACTTCCGGAATCAGGGGTCTCTGGACAGGTCCATCGCCCTGCTAAAGAGAGCACTGGACCGTACCCCAAACTCAGCCTTTATACATCATCAGTTAGCTCTCTGCTACAAGAAGAAGAAAAACAACTTATACTATACAGGAAGCCACCACAGCAAAGGAGCTGAGATACGGCGTGTCCGTGATCAGTGCATCTACCATTTGGAAATGGTAGTCACACTAAAGTCATCCTTTGTGACTGCCATGAGTGATCTTGCTCTCATTTATGGAGAAAACAAAGAAATACAGAAGGCTGAGAACTTGTTTCAAAATGTGTTCAAGATGATAAAAGAGAAAAATGAGCCTTTGCAAACTTTACAAATTGTTCGCTTTCACTATGCAGAGTTTCAGCAGTATAGCAACAGATGTGAGCCACTGGCCATCCAATATTACATGGAATGTTTAAAGTTGGGAACTGATACATATGATGGGAAGAGGGGTGCAAATAACCTGAGGAAGATTGCAGAGAGACGCATCTCCAGAAACCCAAAGGATGGAGAAGCCTTTGGGATACTTGGGTTCATCCATAAGGAAAAGGGAGAAAAATGCCAGGCTATAGAGTGCTATGAGAAAGCTCTCACCTTTACAGACAGTGATGAGTTCCTAAGTAATCTCTGTGAGCTACGTCTGTCTTTGCAATAATATTACATATAGTGTTGTGGTAATCTGAGACATCGACTAAGGTTGCTTTTACACCGCTGGTCTTGATGCCCAGTTTTGATTTTTTTTTTTTTTTTTAATTTGAACCGCCTTTTTACATCTAAAGTGACCCATTTCCGATATTGCTGTTTAAACCTGCTTAACAATTGAAACATCCCGCATGTGTACAAGCGGGTTTGGTTAGGGAGACGGAAGTAAACAACCAGCCAGCACTGCAATGAACGCAAACGAAATCATAAAAGCTATCGCTTTCCGAAACATCTTCAAAGGTCCGCAAAATATTGATCCTATTTTAAGGCAGACAAGAAAGAGGAGAGCCTGAGCGTATGCGACAATGATCGCTGATTTCTGGTTAACTTGTGGCTTTAATTTAATGAATGAATGAAATTAATTAATTAATTCCTGGCTCAATCCTCTCTGATTTCTGGCTAACTTGTGTGTGAAAGTAACATTATACGTCATTAAAATGCGAAACAGTCGCATTTTCAATGACGTGCGAATCGCAATGACTGGAAATATCCGATATGCACGTTTAGATCACAGTCGCACTGGCAGAGATCTGATCGATATCAGATTTCCTGACCTGAAACAGATTCCGTGTGTATCCGATTCCATGTGCTTTTTTCCCGTTTACACGTTCATAATACGTATCCGATCTGTGCCACTTGTGAGCAAAAAATCGGAACTGGGTCACTTTAACCAGGCACTGTAAACGCAGCCTAATTGACTTTTACTTCAGTAGTGGTTAGTGACTTTTAACGGTTACTGACATCTTATGGTTGATTAACAGGTGGTTCAGGGACATGTGTGGGTTTGGATTTTAAATAAGGTGACTCTAACTTGCAAATGTGTTAAGTAATATGCTCAAATATATTGAAGATGTAATCAAAGTCCTATATCTCTGATTAATGTAGCTTCTAGTGATTTTCCATTGTCTCTGCTTTATAACTTGTTCACCTTGTGAAAAGAGGAATTTGGGAAACATAGGGTCAAGGAAAGGGCAAAGGTGGGCGGCCATGAGGACTAATGTTTTACAAAATGACCAGAACAAGCTGGTTTTTAGTTGTCCTTGGGGTCAAAGTATGTGGCAAGAAGGATACAAAAGTTCTAACAAAAGAAGGAGCCTTCGAAGCTCGCTGAACTATCATTGTTCGGTGTCTTCCCAACGGCCATTGTACTGCATGCAAGGGGAGTCAACTAACCGGTGTGAAACATTTCTGTCTCCAGTTTCAATATTGGTCAAAACAGCAACCACACATGTACTCTTTGCACACAATAAACGTCAATATAGAACTGCACATTATTGCTCTAATTGCACTTTAAGTGTAACTGCCTCTTGGAACCAATTCATTACACTCGAAGTAAAATTAACCTGAATTTAATAATCAGATTTTGCTAAGAAACCATAAGGTTTCTTAACAAAATCTCTCTCAGAGCTGAAATTTAACATATTATTAAATTGTTACTGAGGGTATGTTGTTAAGTAGAAGTGATATGGGCAAGCAGCAAACACAGACAGAGGTTCATACAGGTAAAGAATGCATTGAATATCCAAGTCAACATTAGCACGGTTCATTGCGCTGAACATCATTCCGGAGCATGGCAGTTAGGAATGACTTTTCTATAGAGAAACAGTGCCCTCCTCTGAAATCATTCTGCAGTAAAGAGAAAACACTATGGTAAAATGGCATAAATGCAACTGGAAAAGTAGTTAGACTGTATTCCAACATCACAATCAGACTATTATTTGGCTAAACTATTCACAAAATAATACAGAGCTTGAAATATATTCTTCTTCATTTACGCAGTTCAGCTATGAAACAATTTTCCCCAAATTCTTATCAGGCCAGTATCTTCATTTAATTTCCTACTCTATCAACTGACTTGTCTTTCATGTGCCTTCAACTGCCGGTATCACCATAGTGGCTAAATTGACCTGTGTCATCAAGAGGTTAATTAGTTACAATACAACATTACAGGTTAACATAACACCATAAACATTGTTGTATGACAGACTGACTTCTGTCTTGGTACTGGGTCATGTTTGGATTCCAGCCAGAATGCAGAAATAATAACAGGATCTTTAACTTCCCTATTTCAGAGTAAATGCATATGGAAAATGTACTGATATGATACAAATAGACAAACAAATGATGTATGTTTTTTTCTCTTGATGTAATGTGCACCAGTTCTGATGGAGAACCTCATGCAGTTGTATTCTGGGGTTTTTTTTTGTTTTTTTTTTTGGTTGGTTTTTTTTTTTTTATTCAAAAGCAGAAAAGGTTGCTTTTGGTCAAAATGTTTATGGATAAGGCACATACGCAAATAATGTCTTAAGCTTCTAAACTAGACTAGTATGTACTGTGTACTGTACTCCTGAAATCAATTTCTGAGCACTAATCTAATGCCTCCGATTTTACAAAAAATAAAGAGAGGAACAAACAACAATATAAATGCTGGTAGATAGATTCAATACTATGAGGTTGCCGTGGTAATTATTATCAGGTCCTTATTTTTGGTAATGTAGAAGTGTACTTGTGTGTCCCTTTGGGGACTTTAGTTTGCATGTCCTTTTTCATTTTCTGGCAATGCCGAATCATTGTCACAGTGAACAGCAAGAGGGCGCTAGAGATAAGAGCAAAGCCACTGAGGAAGAATGTAGCTGTGTAGGTTCCAGTCGTGTCCACCAACCATCCTGAAGAAGGAAAAAAAAAACACAACAGACAAATGACTTAATTATAAGACCATGCTACATGAGATACTGCTTTATTCACGAAATGATGAAATAAAATAAAACGAAAACTGTAAAATGAAAACTATAGCACTGTGTCCTGTGCAGTTATTGGTATGGACTGGTTACATTTCAATATATGTTGGACATGGGATAACACTGTAAAAGAATCAAAAGGGGTTGAAAACTATTTTATTTTTTTATTTGTGGATTCAAGAACTTCTCTAAATGAACTGGAACAACAAAACTAATAAATAATCTACTTTTACTCATAAGTACAATTCAAGTAGGAGAAATGTGTTTTTCTATTTTTTTTTTCAGTTGAATTCTCCTCAACTATTTGATTTTTCAAAAAAGTATATGTTTTGATTAATCTCATTATCTGAATGAAATCCTTTAGTTCCGTCTAAAAAAGGATATCCGCCCTAAACGAAAGATGTTATACCAAGGGTGATAAAAGTGATTACCTCCAACAGGTGGGCTGACCAGGTATGGGATAGCATGTAGGAAATACACCACCCCAAGAGCAGAGGAGAGGTATGTTGTCCCCACAACATCCGAGGTCACAACAGGTATAAGGGCCACGTAGGCACCGTCAAAGTAGCCATATACTACAGAAAAAGGCACCAGCAGGGCGAAGGTGCGGAGAAGAGGAATAAACAGGCAGCAAAGACCCTCCATTCCTACTGCAAACATGTAGCACAGAGTCCGGTATTTCTTCAGCCACCTGAGCAAAACATGATAAGAGTAAGGACAATCACGCTGTGAATATTGACACACCGTATTTGTTTTCTTCAGATGTCCATAATTCTAACTATTCTGACCTCTCCATATCAAGTCTCTTACGTTATGGGCTTAACAATTGTCAATGGCTTGTCAAAGGAAACTGATATGCATACAAGCTGTCAACAAGCTGTCGTTGTTTGCGACAATCCTTTTTTTTTTTTTTTTTCTTAACCAAACGCAAGTGCTGAGGAAAACCTGGGCCTGAAATCTTAGTTTATAATATAAAATATAACAACATATGACATAAATCCTATGAACATTAATTTGATATTTAACATGTGGTAATGGCAATATACCTTCTGTCAGTAAGCCAACCGAAGGTGATGTTGCCGATAATATCTATCACTCCCAGAATGGACATTAGGAAGGCGGCATGGTGATGACGGACACCCACATCCAGTGCGTATGGAACCAGATAGACAAATGGCAAGCTGCAGCCACTGGCTAGGAACACAAAGGAGGCAGCCAACACTATGAAGTCAGGCATGAGCAAGAAGTGATACTCCCGCATGAACTGAGGACATCGGCAGCCCTGGTGCTCTCCATCTACAGGCTGTTCCTCTGCTGTGCTGGTCACTGCTGGTGGCTTTACGTCATACCCACACTCTGTGTCCACTGGCAGGGGACAGGCTTCCTCCTCCTTCAGGGTGATGGGTCGTAACAGAGCCCCACAAACACATAAGTTTGACACAAATCCTCCAAGGATGAGGAGAGCCCCTCGCCATGAGTAATATTCTATCAGGACTTGAACTACAGGGGCTAGGATGAAGGTTCCTATGCCACTGCCTGACATAGCAATGCCGTATGCCAGTGCCTTCCTCTCAGAGAAATAAGCCCCAACCATAGCAATGGCTGGAGTATAACACAGGGCAAACCCAAGCCCTGTGAAAGGAAACAAAAAAAGAGCCTGCTATAATAAAAAACATAAATAAATAAAAACACAGCTTTATATATTGTATGACTAATGGGTATTCTCATATGTTCAGATTGGATTTTTGAAAAGATATTTCATGAATGACCTGTTAAGAAACCCAAAGACAGGTACAGGTACTCCAAACTAGTCGCAAAGGAGCTCAGCACCAGTCCTGTTGAGGCCAGGAAACCGCCCAAAATCACAGCCACCCGGCATGATAGCTGGTTCCCAATAAGGCTGCCAAGTGGGGCTGACATTGGAACACATTGCATTAAGTAAGCAACTGACAGTAATGACCAAAGTTCAATCCACAGTCAAATTTATCAGCAAACACATTTTCAATAATGACAGGATTTAAGAACTGGAAAGGACATGGAGAGAAATGATACACCAGTAAAAACTATTCTAAATTGACTAAAAACATATATTGTAGCTGACACTCTAATATGTCATTTACTTGCAGACTTATTGCCTTGACTGAATTATCCCAGTGCTGTTGGCCAAACATGCTAAATTTAAAAAAACAAAAAACAAAAAATGAATTTGACTTGTTAACATTTTTCTTCATTCAGTCATGGTGATGAGTTTGTAAAAAAAAAAATTCTAGCCAATTCTAGCCATTTTACAATGAGGACACAACAAGAGTGTTACATTTTTAGGGCAAACTAGAATTTCTGGCTACACTGAATGAAATATAGCTCCTCCTAAACAACCAAACAATCACTACATTGGGACAACTGAATCCTGTCAGTTAATCCAGTTAATCCCAGTGCCCATTTAGCTTTGTCAGGTGAGAGACGCTGTGTAATCTGACCCTCACGCACCTTTGCGTACGGAGGACTGGTATTTTAGCATATCCATTCTCCCCTTGAGGAAAAGGGATAGGTTACAGACTACAGATGTCATGTGTCAGGTGGTCAGGAAACTGTAAGGAACCTTTATGTATTATAAAACTAAAATAATAGGTCTCTGAGACCTGGTGTAAAATAGCCAATGATAAACAACAACAACAACAACAACAACAACATATCAAAAATTCAGGGTCCCGGTCTGAGCACCAAGATTTTCCAGACACCATTTGCCACTGAGCTGCCTCTGTTTTTTCCTTTTCTTTTTCTCAGGTTACTGCTGACATGCAACTCTTTGCTCATCTGAGTCACCAAGTGACCTAGCTCCTGCCAAGGGTTTTCATATCAGTCTTGTGATAAAAAAAAAAAAAAAATCACCAGTTCAAGTAACTGTGATGTTGGAAGAATTACGTAATGTCAAAAAATTTTTCCGCTATTTTTAAACAAGTCTGCAGGAGGAGTCAAGAAATACCTTAATCTGGTCAAATACTTTTGGTTATAAAGCTAGTTATCTCTGGAGAAAAAAACAAACAAGTTAGCTGTTTTGAATCAAGCTGCTGTGACACTGATATGTCCTCTCAAGATGTTCGCTGTGTGTTGCAACATTTAGCAGAAAGCATAATGCCTCCCACGGGTTTGACCTCTTTCTGTTGTCTTTTTTAATTGTGAAGTCCCATAAAAGAAAAGGGACTTCCTTTTTTTTTTTCTTCCCTAAGAGACAGCAGTGCGCTTTGTCTATCCCTAAACTAACTTAGCGTGAACGGAGGGAGTTTTTTTTTTTTGTATTGCTGGCTGTTCTTTCATGTGATTAGTTAACATCCTGAGCATGCAGAATGTGAAAAAACAAGGAGCGCTATCCAGAAAAGTTGTGGTTTGTTGTCTCGTATTTAAATCATGTTTTTCAACAGCCTGTTTTTCTCATTTGTAAATCCTGTGTTTTGAGGGCGTTAATGTGCCCTACACCCAAGGGCTACAAAAAGAAAAAAGACAGCGCATGCTGAGAATTTTGTGAAGGGAGGCACAAAGCAATTAGGCAAATCATCAAACAAGAAAGCCACACTGAAAAGAACAGGTGAAATCTGACCCTCACATCACTTTCTGAAATAAAATCTTGTGTACATGTCTTACTGAGACATAGAACTACTTCATGTTCCAACTCATAGCACTATTTCAATGCCAGAAATTCAAGAATCTGTTTATTAAATCATGTCTTTTTTGCTTGGCTGCAGTGTAGTACAGTGAGACACAGGAGTGCATTTACCACAGAACATAGTGCTGCAGTCTACCAATGAATGAATCCATGCTGTCCCAGAATAATCACGCCCAAAATGCATCTGAAACTCAACAAAGAAGATGGAGATGCATCTAAAAAAAAAAGGGGGGGAAAAAAAGAACAAATATAAATACAAATTGACAAAAAAACCCAAAAGCACTCCCTTCTCAGACCCACCTCTTCTTGTGACTTCTTTCTGTTGGGTCACATTACTTTTACTGAGGATGAGGACATGAATTATTAGTTTTCAGCAGATGGTCAGTGAAAGGAACCATTATGAACAGAGTGTGTGACACAACCTCTCTTAATGAATAGCCAGGCAGTAGGAAGCTGCGAAAAGCCAAGGTTTAGGGGAAAATACTGTGATGGGGGTAATGAAGCAGGTTCTCTACTCCATCTGATCTGCACCTGAACAAACAGAGCAAAAGCACCAGGCAGGACAGCGGGGTCACAGCGCTCACTGCGACCATAACAGCAAACCACTCTCACATCCTCAATCACTAGCCAGGAAGTGTACACACAAGACTGGACACGGGCCAGTCTAGAAACACGTCCTTCACATTACTGTTCCTAACGAGACTGTACATGCTGAACAGACTGAACCTCAGTTAGGGCCAAAGGGTTCAAATCCCTCTCACAGCCTTGAAACACGCCCAACTGCAAAGAGAAATGCAAAACATTTAGTCTTGGCACGGATACAAAGGGGGAAAAAAAATCATTCTAAAACACGGCTTCTGTGTTAAGGCTTTTTCATTTGGTCTGTGGAGTTTCATCATCTGTTATAATCCAAGTAGATTATTGCCACTTATCTCTACAGGAGTCAAGAAATGGTCAAGAGGGCCACGGTTGGACGTCAGTGGAGTTCAATGGTCAGTGCTCTTGTTTCCACTGGTTAGAGATTGCATGACAGAGTTGTTTTGTCATAGCTGGATTTCTCCCATCAACCCATAATCTGACATTGAAAAGATTCCACCTAAAATCCTCTTGACCTGTTTTTCAAGACTACATTTGCACATATATCTGTAACTGACAGTCGCAACTGGTTTTTAAGAATAAAGTTAGAATAAATTCGGTATAGAAAACAGTCAACATCATTTGAATAATCTATTTCAAAAGAGAGAGAGGGGAAAACGTCAAGGTTCAGTCAAAGCTGATAAGGTGGTAACTAAATTACATAAATTGATGCACAATTCAGTTTCACATACTAATAACTGGAACCGAGATAATATATTGATAAGGATGCATAAATTCCCCTTTTTCTTACTCTGGACTGAAACTCATGGGAGAAAAGCCAATTACTGTGTACTATTTCACTGTGCACAAAGCAAATTTAATTATTCCTGTTTACATCAAACCTGATGACTAAACGTTTGTATTAACAAGGTAAAGAACACAGAATTAGAATATTTGCTTTAAAAGCCTTGCCTGTCTTTTTTGTCATGTCTCATGTGTCTTTCACCCAATACTGAAAAGTAGCAAGTTGTTTACCAGCCTCAGAAATGTAACCTGAACTGGGAACTGTCAGATACACTAGCTACCTCATAGCATTTTCTGACTAATTCTAAGTGTGGTAAACTAAATATCATGTTACATCTGTATTCTATATACTCTATTTTTCTACAATATGTTATTTAGGCGCTAAAAAATGTTTGTACAAATGTCAACTCAGAAAAGAGAAGAAAATAGGCATGGTATACAGCAAATATCAGCTGAAACATAAAGGAAAGTTTGTGAGTAACTAAGTAGCTACCCATGAAGTTCTAAGTGCTTAGAGTTCAACAATTAATTAATCACCATAAAGCTTACATTAAAAGTTCAAGAAATAAATAAGCCAAATAAACAACGGGCGAATGTTGGATTGCTGTTCTTGCTAGTGAAGAACAAATCAACGTGAATGATCAAAAAGTTGACATGACAAGACAGAACTTTTTAGTGTTTTGAACCCTGAAGAGAGTAAGCAAATGTAAGCTTCAAAGTGTCCAACGGAGAAAAAAATTTGCCAGGGAGCACAAAACTCACCTTGTCACAGCACGTGTGCAGACAGTGACGACAAAGCAGCCGGCCACAATCATCCATCCCCAACCCCCATCTGGAGGAAGGACTCCTGCTCTCTTCTTTTCCTGAGCCATGGAAGCTGCACCAACAACAGCCGACCCTCTCGTCAACTAAGATCCTCAGAACCTAGTCCCAGCCAACAATGCCTCTGGCTCACTTGCTGCTCATGAAAATTGTGGTCAGGTAGACCAGTTAATAACTCTGCAAATCACATAACAAGCAAAACAGTTAAAGATTTTTCTTTTTTTTTAGCAAACAGTCCATTTATCAATACTGACAGAAAGAATATGTTGAACAGAAAAATACCTACTGATAGTGTGACATCTTTTGGGGTTCAGCAAATTTATTTTCTTCTGTTAAGTTTTTCTTGCTGGCTTACAAATCATGCTATCAGTGCGAATAATTTACATCAAAGAAAAGCGAGGTGGCATAGTTTCTCTTACCAAACTGCCTGTCTAGGGGAGGTGTTTACGACCAGGGAGTTCAGGCTAACTAAGGAGTTACCATATTAACTCCGACCCTGCTGTCTGCAGGCTTGACCTCTGTGGCCCTGTTGAAAAGCTGTGGTATGCGTTCATTCACTCTCCACAGAACCTTAACCCTTTCTCAAAGGGTTAAGGCTCTTACTATTTTCCAAAACATTAACCATAAGACACGTCTAAATCAGTTTTGAACAATTTCATTAACAACTGAAAAAGTCTGTACGATGCAAATGCATACATTAGCGCTATCTTGTGATCCTAATAAAGATCTAAAATATAATAGTGTCAAGTGTATTGGTGAAGTGAACGTGTTTTGATTAACTTGTTTTTGGAAGTGGCTTCACCAAGACATTTTGAATACTACTGTACTAGAAAAAATGTGTCATTAAACTTTCATTAAGTTCATCTAGAGAAATTTTCATGTCATGTCTAAACAGTTTTAAGAAATGCAACACATATGTCTAAAATCTCCAGTTTCAAACTGAAGTCTTCAAATTGGTAACATGCAATGACTTGAGGGGGTCATAAACTACCCTAAGGATGTTTAATGTGAAGAGAAAAAAGAACGACATGTTCACCAACCCGGACAACATGCAAACTAAAAACTGGTTTTAATGTAAAAATCCTCGACAACTTAATAAGCATATGGCAATTACTACATTTAATCTAATTGTAAGACAATAAGCATGGTTGTAAAGAGGGAACGAAGTAGATGTTTTTGCCTAAATATCTAAAAAATGGGATGCTACTAAAATTATTCTGAGGTGCTCTTGTTGTTAAGATAAAAATCGAAAAACGTCTCACATTTTTCATGCAAAACGTCCGCGCGGCTCAACTGCTGGAAGATAGATCCACATAGCTTACAATTCTGCAGTATTTCTATACCTCTCCATACTAAAACTCCGAAACCTCTACGATTTTGCTCAGCTGTTTTGCCACATATACTATGCGTATATTGTTAAATTCTAAGAAGTTCAAACTTCAGAACGCTTACCATTCTAAGCGCCATGCAGCTGCGGTTCGCGCATTTTTCGTAAGAATTCCTGTCACCATTCGCCGGCTTGACTTCACTCCTGCAATTAAGTGACATATAATATTTTTTCAGTTACTGCTACTTTTAAGGCTTTTTCCCTCTCTACTGATCCTTTTGTTCTAACATTTCTTCATTACAATAAAGTCAAGGTGCATGAGTTTGCAGCGGCCAAAGAATCTACTCTGGTGTGAATCTACATGAATGTAAGCGTACAACCAATGAATTTACCTACCTCTTTCTCCACTCCGCCCAACACGTGAAGAGAAATTATGCAATTATGCATGGCAGTGTACCGTGAGTATTTTCCTTCTCTCTTCCAACAGTATATCGTGGGCTCCTTAACTTAACGTTTGTGATAGAGCACACAGCTTGCACTTCCCCCATAAAACGTCACAAAACGTGTTTTGCAGGATCTTTTGCTATATCCTATAGCAGTGCATTGTGCAAGGTTATTTGGTATACGGTCAGGGAGTTCAGCATAGTCACTGTTTGGTGATCAGCGCAACCGCTGTCTAGTGGTTATAAAATAGGTGAAAACTCTCATCCTCTAATACATGCATGAAATAAAGTTCAAGGAAAATGTATTTTGCATAATATTGAACTTTAATCAATATGTACAAAATGGTTCATTAACACAGCAGAGAAAACAACGTTCACGGGATAAACGAAAAAAAAGATCATAACGGAAATCTCTTTCTGACCATTTATGTAATTAAGAACCAGTCAGAATACATGACGATTTCATCCAATAAATGGTACAGGTAAACATGTAAACACCAGGTACATCATCTCCTGTAGTGACAGGCCTACTGTTATTACAATAGAATGAGGATGACAACACTTGAGACAAACAATTTCAACATGAGTATGGCATTTACATATTTGAACATAGACATTTGAATGTCTAATTTCCAACAAGTTTTTGGTCAAAAAATTCAGAGGCTCTGAATTTGTAGCGTTATCATATCTGTGGACTCGGCAGTTATGAAGTGTCTATTACTATATCACCTTCAGAAAATGTACTGCAACAGTAGAACGTGTGTGTGTTTGAATGTGAGGAAAAAGAGAGAGAGAGAGAGAGAGAGAACATGTTTTGGCCATTCATCATTTAACAACAATAATCATCCAAGCACTCATTTGGAATAATCTGGCAGAACAAAAAACTGATTATTATCATTCACATATCCATGAGATACTAGTACTGCTCTAGTTGCTTTGTACAGACTCAAAATATAGTGTATCTGTCCATGTTTTAAATTTACCATGGCTTGACCACAAAGAAATCATGAAAAACAAAGAAACAGACAATCATAGCTGAGGTTCTGGAAGTCTAAAGATTTTAGGTTCTCATTAGATAAACTGATTAAATAACATTTTGTTTCTTGGCATAGCAACAATGAATACTCCAGCAATTTTTGTCCTAGACAGTGAAGCGAGGATCAGGCTTCCCATACTTTTTCTTAACCGTAACCATTATAAGAAAATCCTTCCTACTGATCTCAGATCAGAAACCAAAGAAATAATTGCATGTACTCTGCAACACACAGGTGCCACTATAGTACACAAGGAATGAAGACTTGCAGGACTGTTTTCGGTTTTCTATGGACATCTAGATTTGGATTTAGAACAGCATAGATGAAAAATAATTAAAGTGTGGCCCATTATAAAGGCAACCCCCTCATTCCAAACTCTGGGGGATACAGCTGTGATACAGAATTTTATTAGAACGCCACTGTGCATATGCAAATATCCCAAATTGAAATAGCACTCAAAAATACAGTGGGTAATTCTAAGAACTTGGCTAAAGACATCAATACAGGAAAAACACAAGTCGACAGAACTAACTTCATTTCAGCAATCAATTTCAGCAAAACCTTCATAGGTCTCCAAAAATATGGAACGAATGCCTTTGACAAGAGGAGGGTGATATCTGTAATATCAATACTCCTTTGTGGGAAATATAGTTTCTGAATGCCCATTTAGTTTGAGAGCATAAAAACTGAGAGAATTTGAAAGGCTCTGATGTTTCTCACACAGTATGTGTTATACAGTATATTCTGCGCTGTCTGTAAACATGCTCAGACTTGATCAGGATTCATCAGTAAAGTGTGTTCCTTCATCTAAGTGGAAAAAGATGTGTCCAACCGAAAAACAGAGTCTAAGCAATTTATACTCAGCACTGTTTGACAAATCTTAAAACTGTCAGAAAAAAACTAACCAGTTATCGTAGTTTAATCCGTCTGATGGAAAATTCAGTGAAAGTCTCTTTCCACTAGAGAACGCTGTTTTTTAAAGGGAACATCTTGGATATATTAAAAAAAAAATAGTTTACTTTGTTACTTCTTTGAAATCGAAATGAGATGAAATTCCCTGTGTTACTCTGTAAACTGACAGACCAGAACACATGATGAGTTTGTAAATACTGGAGATTCTGAGAATGGCAGAAAGGAAACTTTAAGCCTAAATTTTAAGTACATGATGTACTGTACTGTAAATTAAGCTGTCACCTGCTCCATTTAAAGTTATGCTGAAGTACTTTACAATACAAAAAGTTACTAGTGTCAACTGATGTTTCAAGATCATTGCTTGTAAGAACTATCAGTTTTGAAGGTAATAAAACAAACACACACACGCACGCACGCGCACACACACACACACACACACACACACACACACACACACACACACACACACACACACACACACACACAGAAAACTGCAAGATATCTTGTTCTAAATGATCTGTGTCAGTGGAGATTTGACTGTTTTCATGCTACATTGCTAAATATGGATTTGATGGATAAAGCTAATTAGTAAACCCATGGCTCAATCTGTTAACAAATGGGAAAAAAGTCTTCAGTTTTACAAATTTGGGTCACACAACAATTATACGGAATTGCAGCAACACTGGCTAAAGAATGAGGTCAGAGGAGGGGGATAAAAAAGTATTTCTTAAGTCTCTTAGAAGTGCTTTTGTTTTTTTTTTACTTGAAATATTTAGGCAGATTAAGCTCACTAAATTTTTTTAGGAATCTAGCCTCAGAAGCACAGATTTCATTTGCTGCTAAACTGCTCTGGCCAACCAGAAATATTACGTTTTTACCATCAGCCAAAAGAGACTCATGTCCTTTCTTTTTAACTTTGGGGTGGAGTGAAACATTTATAGGATTAGGCATTTGTATTAAATTCAGGCAGAAAAGGAACATCTCTCTTAATACAGTCTCTGGCGTCAGTCAAGGGCATAAACGGGGTTAAAAATACTATGAGTGATATTGTTTAAGTCTAGGCCAATGATATGCAATATAATGAAATGGTGGTGAAGGCATCTGTAAGAAAAGGCTGGAGAAAACACAGTGTAGAGCTTTTTTAAGGTCATCCGAAGCTTAAACACTATCTTATGCCTCGCGAGGCTGACGATATCTTAAATAACAACATTTGCATAATGTACATTAAATTAAAGTTGTAAATATTGTTACACACATCCTCAAGATCAAAAAGAAAATGAACTCACTTTTAGAACAGCGCAGTCAGCCAAAGTCCAAGGCATGGACTTTTTTTTCCCCCCAAAGAAAAATGGTGCTCACCATATCTCTTGGAGTCTATTAAAGGTCTGAGCAAGGGTCAACTTTGAAAGTTCTCCAGAAGCATAATTCTTTGCTTAATGTTTTGCTTCCAAGTGACACTGTCAATGGTAAATTAACACTCATATATGGTCCCACAGTTTGTACAAGTATGGGTGAAAAATTCACGTATGTCACAGAGGCCAAATGACACGTATGGAGATTTATCTCTATAAAACAGTTCCTTAATAAATCAGAATTTAGACTGAACTACGATCAGAATCACACATTTACGATAATACAAGAGTCGAACAGAACTATCCAGTTTCTCCCTGATACTGCAAACCCAAAAAGAAAGGACAACTAATGAGAAATTAAGTAAATAAAGTAACAAAACTCCAACGAACAAGTCAGCGTGAGCATGAAAATAACGGCTAAATTGTTAAAAAAAAATGTTGAGTTTGTTGAGATTTTCTTCTTCAAAATGATCTGACTTATCCTAACTGTTCATGCTTAAGTCATGAGTGAGGATAAGAGAAAAACTTATACATGATTAAGCTCCATAAGAGAAGTTAGCGCTGAACATGTTGTGAGTTCATTTCTTTTAAGAAGCTGGTGATTAAAAAAAAAAAAAAGAAAAAAGAATTAAGTCAATTAGTAGACAGAAATCGAACCATCAGACTAAAGTCAGTAGATTTTGGCTTTCAGGTCGCTGTCTGTAAATAGATACATTTTCATTCTTTCATTAACAGTAGTACCAGAAAGGCTGGCTTATCAGTGGTTTATCAGTGGTACCCATTGTACTACACATACCTCCAAACCCCATTCATATTAAGATTAATAGCATAAAACCTCAGAATGGGGAAGGAGTAAACAGGCAATATCTTAAATATCATAAATTACGAAAATGGCTTTTCCCCATACTCAGAGGGGGCTTTCCTGAACTCTTACAGCAGCGTCTCATAAGCTGGTACTTCCATTGCATCTCAGAGGTCATCTGTCATCCTTAGTAACTCAAGGAAGGCACCGACAGCTCCAAAATAACCCTGTGTGTGCCAGGAAAAAAAGCAGTTTAGAGTTCATCATTATATCATCATATCTGGCTCATATCAACATTTCTCTTTTAAGGCAGAACGTTGCTGCATCATCATCTTCTCCACAGTTCTATCGCTTCTCAGACAATTATGCTTAGTCTGAACTAACTTGTAATCTGAATGAACATTTGTCATGCAAAAATGCAGCGAAGTCCTAATCTAGTCTTAGTCATTGTGTAAGAAATCAGCCCAAGTTGTTTGCTGATATTCAGGTTCATTTTAAATATCAAGCAAACAAATAATAAAAAAAGAAAAAACAAGTACATGCTTTGCAGTTATTACTTACTTCATGTTCCAAAAATAGGGCTTTCAGTTGTCCTTTAGACCAAAAGTCCATAGCATAAGCTAGCAGCTTGGTTGACACTGTGTTGATTCGAAGGAAATTCCCAACAAAAACAACTCTTTCAATTTTCTGAAAGAAAACGTACATATTGATTATCAAAGCATTTGGGGGATGTGGTAGTTTATGATGACATGACTATTTTAAGTATGATCATATATAAATGAACTACCAGCATGTATTAAGAATATTACTTCATGAAGACTTCATCATTTTTATGAAATTCTAATTGCTGTGTTCATTCTATTTTGCTTCATGATCCTTTGTGTTTTGTCCTTGGTTACAAAAATGTGCTGAGTAGAGGAACAAAGGATGCATGTAATACATTTACTGAGTGTAGTGATTAGTGAGCTGAACTTTGAATCAGGCTGTGTGTCCCGTGCATGTTCTGTGTGCTTTGATAGCCCTGTACAATGCTGCTTGATCTCCATGCCACAAGGCAACACTGTAAAGAAGCTGAAAGCAGACAGACTTAATTCCCAGCTCACAGGTTGTTGACACAGTATACGTATTCCAGAGGAGAAAAAAACAAACTTTCTAAGAAAAGGAGGGTCTATTTTTCAGTCTTGAATGCATGGCTACAACTGTTCTTTTATAAAAAAAAAAAAAAAAATGTAAGACTGCAAACATAGAATGGTGACAGATGTATCAAAAAGCAATAGCCCAATGAATAATCATTCCCCTATTTGTAATAAATGTGTTTTTAAAAAAAACATGTAAACATGTAAAACTGGTAACATGTAAACACTGAAATAAACATACATGTTAACATGTATAAAAATAAACATATAAACTACCCACATACCTCATTCACTGCGCACATGCGGGCAATGGATCCAATGTTATTGGTGATGGTAACAAGAGTGGCCCTGGCCAAATCCTCTTTGCTAATGCTATCACGTCTTTCCTTACTCATCATATGACCAAAACTGGAATTAAAAATATAGAATTAATCATAATCATTTTCAGTTATGGGCTAAGTTTATTTAAAAGTTGCAGCAAAAAAAAAAAAAAGGAGATGTGTCATATAAAGAGGTTGTCTGGGGAAAACCTTCCCGTACCTGGATGCAACAGCAGACCCTTGAAGACCAAAACGTTCATAATCTCCACCATAAATGTCCTTCACCAGTTTGTCTACATTAGTGCTGTCCCCCTTAGCTGCCATCTCCAAGGCCTCCTCAAATGTCTCACAGCCTGTCAGCAAGCAGCAGAGTCCAAGGAATGTACCACCACCCAAACTAAGAGGAACAGATTTGACAACAGAAGCCTATTAGTGAACCGGCAAGTGCTGAACTCAAAAGCTCTGCTATTTAAAATAGCAACGAGAAAAAAAACGAGCCTCGCTGAAACCAGAGCATCTTAGCACGTAACAGAAACACAAATGTGCTTCAGTGGACTGACATTGCTTTGGTAAAGTTACACCTATGTGGACCGACTGGACACAAGACTATCTACACCGGCCCCCAGCCCCTCCCCCCACCCCCCTCCAGATACATACCAACACACATATACACACTCACACAGACACACATACACACGCGGTGTATTCTGTATGATGTTATCTCATTCTACAGTCCTATTTACGTTATACACTTCCTTCTAAATAAAAACAGTGTGGCTTTTCTAATCCATATGTAAAAGTTCTCTGGAAAAGATCTTTCAACCTGCGTTTCCTTAAAACAAAAAGTGAAGAGCATTTACCTGGTGCCTGTGACCCTTTTATAGTCGTCCTTTGAGTACACTGCCAGGATGCTGACCCCTGAGCCAATGTTTACCAGCAACATGGGGAAAGGGTTGTCAAGACAACACGGCCTTTTAACACAGTTTTCAGGGTCAGAGGGATTTTCGAAAAAGTAGCATTCTGGGTGCCCGTTAAAGCCAACAGAATCAACAAAAAGGAGACCGTGGATCAGACAGTCCAGTTCATCCAACTTCT
Organism: Chanos chanos; assembly: GCF_902362185.1. Classification (NCBI taxonomy): domain Eukaryota; kingdom Metazoa; phylum Chordata; class Actinopteri; order Gonorynchiformes; family Chanidae; genus Chanos; species Chanos chanos. The sequence goes on along the minus strand of NC_044499.1, from coordinate 44,017,501 downwards.
GTAGCTCTAAGTTAGCAATCTGCAAGAAAAATTACAGGAAGCATAAGAGCTGAGCAAATGGTGTATGATTTCTATGGTCACCTCCACTGAATAAAAAAAAAACTGACTCCCATAAGTCTAAAGACCAATACACAGTACTCAAAAGAAGGAATCACACTGTTGATAAAGATGAACTGAATAACTGCATATTAATTAATTAATCGTTTAAAGAAAATCCTTAGATGTGCAGAATGTACTCAAACAATAAACTGGAGACCAGAGTAACATGTTTTCTAACAAGATATTTATAGATATTCACACCTCTGCTCTCTGAATAATTACACTAGTCTAAAATACGACAGTGGCTCTACAGTTAAGAATACAATATAGTTCATTACTTGGTCATTTTATACAGCTGTTTCTGCTGGTCTTATAAAAGACTGTGCATAATTCTGCCTGAGAACTGTAAATACAATACCCCTATGATTGAAAACAGATGAAAAAGCAAAATGTCACATCAAATGACTAAATTTTACACTTTCAACTTTACTCTTTATTATCATCAAACAGTGTTTAAAAAAAAAAGAATTAATTTTAACAGCTGTTTAAGGTTCACACACCATCCTGAAGTCCTCCTCAAACTTGTATGCGCCTCCTCCAGTGGCGCACAGAGTGGTGTGGAGGCTGGAGAAGTTCTTGTCTCTGCCCATCTGAATAAAACCGTGCATATCTTGCGTGGGGAAACGGATAAAGTGCAGGTTGCCCTTGCGACCACACATGGTGAGGTTCTTTAGTTCCAGGTGCACGTCTCTGATGCCCGTGTTGCCGTAGGCGACGTTAGAAGTCAGGTATCTACGGATGCTCTTTAGGCTCTCCACCTCCTCCTGCTCCTCTTCGGCGGTGATGTCTTTGGGTTCAAAGTAGACCAGCTTTACCAAGGTTCCGCCAATATCCATGCCGAACCAAGGGAAAGCTGCAAAACAAACCATCTTTAAAAATAGGGACGTGTCTCTCTTTTACGACAGGAAAAACCTGTTCTTCTCCACAATGTGACGCTGGGCTAATTTTCCATTCCAAACAACTGACAGAGTGACGGGATGTTCCCTGCACTTCATTGTACTGTATGATGTAGGCTAGTTGTATTTCACAGGGCTAAGACATTCACGTTTTCTAGGTTATATGTGGAATATTCAGGCCTTTCTGAGGTATCAGGTGGACTATGCATCATTCTACAAGTGGAAGGAGGGGCCTTTGTATTCACAATAGCCTGTGAGAGCAGACAGTTTTTGTTGCTATGGAAACAGCAGCTTGGAGAAAAGATTGCCTCAAGATTGTAACAAGCCCACTTTTATCATCAAAAATAATTCAGTAATAGAGAGAAGAGCATAACTACTCAGTATTTGCACAGTTATAAAGACACTTCCCACATTCTGACACTTCCCAAGTCTGTAAATCTTTTTTTTTTTATCAGTTGAGACCACCAATCACCACTTTCATCTGAAAAAGCATGGAAGTTAGTGATGTTTCACAGGAAACCTTTCTCATGTATTTGGCGGAGGTAGACCTTAGTTTTGTCCTTTGGGGAGAACCTGACTTTGGCAGGCACACATGTAGGTGAAAGGTGTGTTTACTCCTTGCCATGCAGATCAGAGGTGCAAAGTACTCAAAAACCACAAATGCAAGAGTGTCAACTGGCCTTGTCACACACACACACACACACACACACACACACACAATCATATGTTCTTAATTTCATGGGTTGAGATAAACTAGTTAACTATTTTATTATTATGATGGTACAAGAACTGTAAAAACGTAACAAATTAAGAGAAATACAATAAAATATTGGTTCAATTAGTAATGCTGGCACAATGACACTTTCCGCCTGATGGTCAAAATGAAAGGGAAACCTCTAAATGCAATGAGCTTTCTACACTAGACAACAAGACTGTACCTAACCAAATTTTCTTGCTGACAAACTAAGTTGCTGCTTTGTTATATGAATTTTACAATACTGTCTGCAAAAGATTTCTCCTTTTGTCAACCCTTACTGCCTCTCAACAACTGCATCAATTGCGTTAGCCTGCTTACTTTGATTCTAGTTCGAACTGTTAGGTGCACAGAGGAATGTAGTAAAACCAGCTTGTCAAAAGAGTCTTGATGATTTTTTTTCGTACCACTACAGACGATTAAACTGCCCCTGGTTATTTGTGCCAGTTTACTGAATAGAAATACCATTTGAATCGATAAATATACTTCTCCCTTGTATTCAAAGAATCCATGACCATTAAGTTAGGCATACCAAAGTCTTATAGTATCAAGTGCATAACGTCTTACCTGGCTTCTTGGCCATCAGCTTCATGTTTTTACAGAGGTATGTATGAGGAATATAATGTAAAAACAGTTATTTGATCTCAGACGCTGCCATCTACTAAATGAACATGGTTTGACTATGTTGTGTGCTTTCGTCACCACTGTAAGCTTGAACCCTTCTCTCAATATGTCAACTTCTTATGATTAACTACGTCAGTGGGAAACTCCGTTGTTTTACAAGTAAGAATCATGGGCTGGTCCTTGCTCTTTAAACCACCCCCATGCTCGCGAACATCGTTTTAAATGGTCTGGATTTATGTCAGCAATGACATGGCACACCCCAATGCTGACTCGACCAATGAAATAAGAGACAACATGACGATCTCAACATAATAAAAATCACAACCACTGTACAAATTATTATTACAGTTGACATAAAATCTAAACAGATTTTCTCACTTTTTTCTAGCACAGTGTGCGTATTCATCCTTTTACAACACATGCATAATTTAATAGCAAAACTGGTATTGTTCTCGAGATGTCAAATGTTTGTCGAGCTTTTCTAAAGCCAGCTTGAAAATTAAAAGACGAAATCTGTCAACCTGTCAACGAAGAGTATCCTGCACGCTTGTGTTTCATTGGATCGTTTGATTAACAGACAGCAGATACATAGCCTACCCAACTGTTCGAAGAAGCACTGTTTAAAATTTTACTGTTAGCCTACATTTGTAACTGATTTATTATGTCTTTGTTCACGATGTATAGGTTATACAATGATACTAACACCTGGCACACCGTATGACACTCTTTCGAATAAAGCACTGATATATGTTGGCTTTAATTTCACCAAAAAAAGAGAATTCATCACAGCCGGTTTAAATAATGTTTTATGCTGTATCATTGTCCTACCGACCCCTCAGAATGAAGGGATGACAATTAAAAAAAAAAATTGTTTTGGCATAGTCTCGAGACAACTTACGCGGCCGGTTCTTTTTCCCCGAATCCATTCGTCTCCGAAGCCTGCAGCGTTTAGCAGGCGAACCATTGTTGTGCACATCCTGCTGAAGATGGTGGAAATTTTCAATACCATTATGGCCACCGCTACTGTTAGTGCCATTATCACTACCACCGCTGCAAACATTTGAATTAAAAGCAATGCAGTCTCCGTTGCTGGGTGGTAACGGATGAAATCCATTTAACAAACCACTCGAGTAATGCGTAGTCGTTCCTTTTTGATCAGTTGATTGTACATTTTCCATATTTTACGCCGAGCGCAGCGAAACTGAATGTTCGGAAGACAACAGTACAGAGATCTAGTCTCCGCTCTAGATTACGTAAATCTTTCTAAATCTTCGGAACTGTCCGCAAAAAGATCTTGTCAACTATTTGATGTGTTAAATGATGCAAACAAGAGCTACAGCGAGGACATCGAGGTCACTGTCGGTCATTTCCCCCTTACCTTGCAGCTTCCGACTTAAACAGCCGGTATTCTACGTCACTACAAAGAACATGCCTCGGCACCCCCTCTATTAAAACGTCACATTTTTGAGAGAATAGTTATTGGCCTCCGATCCAACACTGATTGGTCGGCTCTCCATATGTGAATAAAATCGCCATGTTGTTTAATAAAAACAAGAAGCTTTTAGATTGTCCTTCTGTAGCCAGTTAACCATAGTTATATTATGATCATCTTCTTCTTCTTCTTCTTCTTCTTCTTCTTCTTCTTCTTCTTTTCCTCCTATTTTTTCTTTTCCCTCTTCACTTACATCGTGTGTGGTATAAAACTTCCCAAACGTTCTTGAAAAAACGTTTACTCTGCAAAACAGCAAAAATAATAGTCATAGAATAAATAATTTACTTTCCATTCTCGTTTTGTGCTCATGTGCTCTGCTATTGTTTACTTGTGCTATTTTTGCTTTTTTAAAATGCGTGCAGTTTGTCTATTGCTTATTATTTACAGACGTTGCCAAAGTCGGTGATATACATTTAAGCAAAATTTTAAATTGCTACTTACTGCCTATCATGTCTTCACGTATCGTCTCACTCTTTATGAACATGGGCTGTGCTAAGACAGTTTATATTTACAGTCGAGTATAATAATGGGAAATGCTGGTACATTTATGTTAAACAGAAACTGCTGTGTAATGTTTTTCATGTGAATGAACTCACAATAAGTTAAATACTTACTTGACAGAGCGTTTGCATCATGAAGTGAGACTGTAATTGTAGTATCATATAAATCCATACGATGGCAGTATAGTGATGTCCGAGAGGCATGATGACCTACTTCTCAACAGAACGAACTGGATTTTATTTGTGCACTTACAAATTTTATTTATCATTTTCTTAGCGTTAGAAGACTGTCTTAAGTCTTGCATGCTCAGATATGTCAAACGAAAAACTATGTATGCTGGTGTTATTTCTGATGTTGAATTTGTAATTATGAAAAGGAGGAAGGTTTTTCCTCTGACAGCTCAGTATAGCTTGGGCTGATTTACGGAGAGCTAAGAAAGACACTTTCAGTGTTGTCACTTTAAATGCATCTCATTTCAGAGGTGTTTAAAACTTTGTTTTTTGAGTCTACGGAACAGTGACGTCATGTGAATGTATAAGAACGCCTCGACCGAGGCGGGTTGGTGAGAGCGTACACTGTTAAACAGAGGTGGCTGGTGCTTCGTGTTATCACGTTACATTTTCTATGGAAAGGGAAGACATGGGAGGAAGTGAAAAAGTCAGAAGCTCCCACTTATTCCATTAAGTTTTATCGAAGCACCTTAACAAAAGATAGGCAATGACGTTTGTTAAGATAGTTTTTTGTCTGCTGTGGGCTGGCAGAAAAGGCAGACACTGTTCATTTAAGTCATTTTATTTCAGAACCAAGGACAGGTCGCTTGCATCAGCATGAGATCGTCTCCGACAAAAGAACTTATGCAGGAGCTTGACGTGTCCACTCTGACATCTGAAATGATGGACCTGGGATTGTTGAAGGTTCATGATACGTCAACAGCAACTTTACCAACTTCGAGTTTAATGGATAATGAGACGAACTGCGGAGAGCAAATTCTGAGTTACGGGAACGTTGAGAAAGTGCTAATAGGAGGAATCCTCACCATTCTCACTTTTTCAACAATTTGTGGGAATTTGCTGGTGGTCATATCTGTGTGCTTTGTAAAGAAGCTCAAACAGCCGTCCAATTACCTGATTGTGTCCCTCGCCGTTGCAGATCTATCTGTAGCAGTAGCAGTGATGCCCTTTGTCAGCATCACCGATCTTATAGGAGGACAGTGGATATTTGGTCGGGTTTTCTGCAACGTCTTCATCGCTATGGACGTTATGTGTTGCACTGCTTCAATTATGACGCTTTGTGTGATAAGTATAGACAGGTGAGCTTTTCTCATGGCTTTTAAATTACTTATAAAATGCGATCAAACCAGAGAAACCAAAATCGAGTGGACAAAATTTTTAATATTTAAGGAGTAATTTATGGTCATGTGGCAAGATCATATAAATTAACATTACACATATGATACATGTGTATGTTATAATACATATATACATGTATATGTACAATATGCATAATACTGATTTATATTTGGTTGGGATAAATAAAGCAAAATTTAAGTGTAAATAAATTATGTAAATAAAAAGCCATATACACAACCATGTATTTGAGTTTGCTGATTTAAAAAAAACTGATTTAGTCATTTATGGCTCACTCCAACAGCAAAAGTCGCTCCCTTTGGGCCAAAGACTGACATGCAAAATGTGCTGTGTATTTATATTGCCCCACTGTGCTCTCTTTTTTTTAAAGGTACCTTGGCATAACTAAGCCCCTGACATATCCTGTGAGACAGAGTGGAAAGTGTATGGCCAAAATAGTCCTGTCTGTATGGCTTCTCTCTGCTTCCATTACTCTGCCTCCACTTTTTGGGTGGGCGCAGAACGTGAACGATGACAAAGTGTGTCTGATCAGCCAAGACTTTGGCTACACAATATATTCCACTGCGGTCGCCTTTTACATCCCCATGTCTGTAATGCTGATCATGTACTACAGGATATACAGAGCGGCCAAGGTGAGCGCTGCCAAGCACACGATAGCCGGTTTCCCTAGAGCAGAGGACGAGGATAGCGTGGACTGCGTGACGGCTGCGCTGAAGCTGCAGAGAGAGGTCGAGGAGTGTGCGAGTTTCTCTCGCCTCCTTAAGAACGACCGCAAGAACATCTCCATCTTCAAACGGGAGCAGAAGGCGGCAGCCACGCTCGGGATAGTGGTGGGTGCCTTCAGCGTCTGCTGGCTGCCGTTCTTCCTTCTGTCCACAGCTCGGCCCTTCGTCTGCGGGGTCCAGTGTAGCTGTGTTCCCCTGTGGGTGGAGAGGACTTTGTTGTGGCTGGGGTATGCCAACTCACTCATCAACCCTTTCATATATGCCTTCTTCAACAGGGACCTCAGGACCACTTACCACAACCTCATCCGTTGTCGCTACAGGAATATTAACCGAAAACTGTCTGCTGCCAGTATGCACGAGGCTCTTAAACTGGCAGAGAGACCAGACGTGGTGTTGTAGACTGCATGTACCTGTCAAGTCTGCGGGCAAAGGACAGAGATGTATGAGGCTACGGAGCTAATACAGTTGTGTATATAAGAAATGACCTTAGAGAAGCCCCTGTATGTACTCTTTGTGACTCCTGGAGTGTTACTATTTAAACTGTGTATTTGAATAAATTTGAAACATGTATGTCATTTAAGCATTAAGGGTCTACCCAAAATTTCATAGTCACTCCTGAGCAGTGTCATCAGCAATTTTAGAAAATTTTCATTGTAATAATCCATCGGCACTTAATTAATTACCACTTTATGAATCTCAAAAGTAATATTTTATTGTTGCTTTTTAGTGTACAAAGAACTTTAAAAATCATCCTTTTTAGGGGGTTTGTATTCTGAATATGTCTGGTTTCTACACTGATGTTTCCATATCAGTATAACACAGTTGTCACTAATAACATACAAAGATGAATATCTCTCACAAAACATTAGACACACATCTTACATGGAAAAATACAATTTTTACAGAATGTTTTCAATTTTCAATTTGTCCTCATTCAGTTTCAATTTGTCCTCATTCAGCTTTCTAAATGATCAGCACTGTAAGCTATTCCTTTGAAATTATGGGGTTTTATTTTATATGAGCAAGTCTTACAAGATTATTTTTCAACCAGTGGGTGTACTTCCTCTCACCTCAAAATGGTCTTTTGATGCAGCCATCATTGATTGGCGGCTCTAATGCGGTGTCAAACCGGGCTTGTCTCACCAATGGAGATAAGTATTATTATTAGAAGCATGGCATTAATTGTCTTCTAGCTGTGAGAAAGACAAGGGAGGGCAAAGACATTGCAGGTGCCTTTCATTTCTGTTGACACACTAAGCCAACAGATGGCAAATCATAAATCAGCACACAGTGCCCCTGCTGTTTGTACCAGCATGGCAAGAGATCATGTTTTTGGAAGGCTGAATCTTTTAGTTGGCTTTAATATTAAAATATGATGTATAAAGATGTATGAGCACACATAACACAAATCACTAAGTAGACATATCAAATTTGTCAGTGCACGAAGGACAAATTACGTCGCTTGGCTGTAATAATCTCTTGTTTAGCACCATACACAATCTTGGCAGATGGAAACGGATAACGGTTCTTTTGATATGTCATTACATGTTGAGGTGGCCTTTGGCTTAGATTCTGGAAAAGAAAACAGACTGATATTTGCTTCTTGCATAATGAATCCAATGCAGCTCTAATAAGAGCTCAGTGGAGTAAATTTTGAGTTTTGGATCATAGCACAGGAGATCTGTACTGTGGAGATATGTATTATGGAACTGCATGTTCGTGTTACAGTTCTTCTACTATTAGAACAAAAAAAGCAAAGACAGCAGATGGCTAGTGTGATAAATTCACAAAACAACACAGTGTCAAATCCCATCAAAGGAAAAGGATTGAATTGTAGAACTACCACCAAATAAAGAAAATCAATGAGAGACGGAAAACTGCTATGGAAGTGAATCATTAAGTTGCTGCAGGGATCTAGATGAATTATAGGGTATAGCGACACTGCAATGAAACCGTTCCAGTGGCCCAGCTGTCTCTCCAGTCATCTGGATTTACAGATGAATGCCAAATTATGGGAGAAAGCTCAGTAAGTGAATGAAATGTATCTGAGATTCGCTGGCAGTGGCATTGGGAAAAACAACAAGGGCACTGGTATCGAAACTCAAAATAACCTTGAGATTTCCACGGTATTCAAAAGTAACCTTCTGTTATGACTCAAAATACCTGCAGACCACAATTTCATTTCAAAAAGCTTTATAAATAATTCTTTGGCCATTTACTAAAGTACATCTGAGCCCAAAGTTGATGTATATTTCCTGACAGATGTGGAGATTAAAGGGAAAGCAGAGGGTAAGGTATGATCTAAACGGAGCTGACAATTACGGGCATACATAATAAAGGATGAGTAATCCTAGCCACCCAATTGTCTGTGGGTTGGTTATTCATCAAGAATGATAAACATTTTGTCACCGAGATCATTTTTCAATAACGCACAAAGGTCGATTCACTATAATATCATATCTATTTTTTATGAAGTGGTGGTTAAAATGGGTTGAAATATCCTATTTTGTGATTTTGAAGCTTTGATAAGTGGTAGGTCCCTTTGCTGTTTAATTTTTCAGGAGACGAGTGAACTGTCAGACTTCCTGAATTATCTGATACACTAGGTTCTTTCCTGCCCTTTCAAAACAGTTGTATTTTTTATCAATAAAAGAGTGGGGCACATAAATCCGATTGTATAAGTGTCTGAAAAAGATTTGAGTATTATCTTTGGCGGAAAAATAATTATAGGAATGAAATTTACTTTAGTTTTTTTTTTGTTGTTGTTGGTGGTGTTTTTTTGTTTGTTTGTTTTTTGTTTTTTTCTGTAGATACATTTCTGTCCAATATAAGAGACTGCTATGTGAGGGTTTTTGATGAAAATGTTCTTCACTGATTCGTCATAGACTAACAACGTCAATAGCCATTCCAGGAAACTGTTTTAAATTTTAATGGAAAAGTGTTTATTTACTAATTAACACATTAACAAGGCATCTTTATCAAACACCATGCATAGACAGTTCAGATTTCACTTTATTCATCCTCTGTAAATGAACAGAGTGAAACCGAGGGCTTCACTTGCACATGTGATGTAACAGTGCCATTTCTGAATTATACACAGTTAGACACATTTAACATTGAGCTCACATCATATCTCACCTTAAATTCTTCATTTCTCAAATCTGACACAAGACTGCAATTGCTGTAAAATCAGTAGGAAATTTAAATGGATATTTAACAGAGAACCGAATAAGGCACGGTAAAAATGATGGATGATACATACAGTAGATTTTAAATAATGAGAATCCTCATTTTATTGGCTCACTGAGCATATAATCAACTAATTGCACTAAGAATGAAATGGTCTATATTTCAGTAGAACATATAAAACAGTTCATGTATCCGTAACAACTCTGCACAACAATTTATCATACAACATGTAGTGTCCCAGTATTTTATGCCATGCATTGTATATCATTTGACAGAGACAAGTTATCAGTAAATATTGACCAATACTTACTTGCTTGTTATAGTTAGTTTATTATTACCATAAAAGCATTTCATCTCATTTTAATTTTGCTTAACAAGCTCAGAGTGAACCAAGAGATAGCAGCTTATTGGGCTTGCTGTGTAGAGTAAACTCCAAATGGGTGGCTTGTTGGCAAGTTTTTAAGGCATTTTAAACCATGAACTTTTATATTGAGTTGTGAGGATCACAGTTTTTTTTGGTTAACTCAACGAATCATGCCCTTCAAAGTAACACCTCAGGGCGTGTAAACAAATGAAAGAAAGAGTGACATCCAGTGTGTTCCTCCACTACTGATCTTCTGTAAGCCTGCCAAGCTCCAGACTACATAGGAGCTGCATCCAAGACCACCAAATTACATCTGTGTAGTCAAAAGCACACTGATAAAACCAATGTTTAAAATTTAGTTCAAACTACCTTCCTTTTTATTGGCATTGCTATTCATTGCCACTCTTCAAAACCTCATTAGCAGTTTTTAGCATAATTGAGATTATATTATTTATATGTTGTCAAATCATTCACATGTTTTAAATATTCTTTACAGCAGCATTTGGCCTGTGAAAAAGTGACTTGTTTAATGACCCATCTTTGCTACTCCCTTTATATCTAGAGGCAGTCTATTTTTTAAATGAATTTCTTGTATCATTTGCCTAAAACTCATTATGACTTTTGGTCCAGACAAAAAAAAGTTCCCAGTTTGATGAGAAAAGGCCCAGTTTGTCCCTCCCCAGTGAAACTCTAAGTATACCGGTGGCCAGAGGCACTGTTCACAGCACCCTGTACTGGCTGAACATGTGTAAGGCACTGGTGCCTTTGAAAGAAAGAAATCTCAAGGCTAATAAATCATTCAGTCCTGAAAGATGCTCCCGAACGCAAGTGTAGAGACAGAGGTGATATTATTAGATCATTGCCAGAGGAGTTGTAATGCACAAATTGGACATGGCGCTTCAGGTTAAAGAGGCATTCCAATTAAGGAATGGCAATCAATTAGATTAGCGGAAATGTGCTGTTCTGAATGTGTGCGTTGCCTTGTGTTACACGAACTCACAGCAATGTAAAAAGTTAAAAAAAACCACCAGGCCGTCCCACTTCTCCCTCTCTGGTGAGAATGTGTAATTGGCCAGCTGTCTATTGTGCTAGACCATTGCCCTTTGGTATTGGTGGATGACATCATTAGCGAAACATCCCCTACACTGAGAGTAAGACCTTAGAGAGGGCCATCACAGCAGGCAACCCCTGCTAATGACAAGTCAAGGATTAATAGCTGACAGCAATTAGACCAAAAAGTGAAAGACATGGTAAGGAGAACTACCTCTCTGGTGAATTCATCTATTTGCCTCTTATTGCTTATTTTTGGAGCCTGCCTCTTAGGATGACTCCAGATAGGTTGCGATCCTGACAGGAGCATTAGCAGAATGGTTTCACAGCATGGTGTCTTAAAGGGAATGGCTTGTATGAAATGCTTAAATATCACTCACATCCAATGGAATAATACCTTTTACGGGTTGAATTAGATAGCTCAACTCGCACTGAATACATAAATCTGAAATGAAATGCTAAATATTGGAAAACAACCTCGATGTTCCTCATAACAGATGGACAAAATTGGCTGCAATAGTTCTGTTGGTGACTGTTTGCAACACTTTACAGTAGTTAGAGGCCACAAAAAATAAACAGTCTGATCTTGTCTGAATGAGTTTGATTTTGGTCTGTCAGCATCATAAATAATGAACATTTTCATCACACAGGACTGTTATTCTCTTGGCCTCTGAAGTTTACGGCATTCTGAGCATTCACATTGGGAGACTTTGGTATTTGCCAATTCATTCACTTTGTCATGACATTAAAAACCATTGCCATGGCATTACAATCTCCTCCCTAGCCCTCCAGGCCAAGAGCCTTGCTTTTCATTTGTGCAATCAATACCGAGGATTCAAGAGTGATAGTGGTTTTATTGGTGGGGAGCCTGTGATGCACTGAGGCGAGTGTGTCTGTTTGAAGGAAAAAGAAAAAGATATTGTAGGCTAAGTGCATTCACTGCATACAGACATATATCCCTGTGTCACAGGAAAAACAGCTGAGTGCTTAGAGGCAGTTGTTGAGGAGTGGAGAGTTGAAGGGTACTTTCAAGGGTACTTCCAGTTTTGAACTCAGTGTTATATTAGTCTTATTTTGGCTATAGGCATTTTTTTTCCCCTGACCTGATAAAGTATGCTTTACTTTACTGGAGTCATTGTAAGGAGTTGCAGCATCGTGCACAGATGCTGAGGTTCTCAAGCGCATTTACGTCATACAGAAGTGGGAGATGTAATTTGAGCCAAGAGCCTGTGCATTTAGACATGAATGGCAGAAAAACATTCTGAATTCATGCTGACATATTCTCACAGTCATATGGTAACAAGCTCCACTCTTGGAGTGCGGCTCTCAGGCTCTCTTATTACAAACCGAATCAAACGTATCTGATTTTAAAAACACCTCTGGCCATTACTTCTCTAAATCAGGTGTGTTTGTGCATGACTTTGGGACACTGAATACTCTATGGCTACTTTTCTTGTACCAAATTCAGTAAAATAGGAAAAACTTAGGATTACTGAAACACGCACGCACACATGTGCACACAGACACGCACATGCACACGCACACGCACACGCACACACACACAGCACCATAAATATGTAACCCGTCCTCATTGTGTCTTGTAAATGTGGAGAAGTCCATTGTTCTTTGAATACAAATTTAACAAACATCAATACAGAAGCATTCCTGGAGATAATTAACTGGGTGAGATCAGCGTGAAGCCACAGTAAACTAATTTTTCTTTTCCAAATTGACCGGAATGGTAGAATAGCTATAACGAAACAAATTAGGACTGCGGACAAAACAGAACAATAAAGCCCTGATACACAATTCTGATTGTTAATGTCAGATCAATATGCAATGTAATTTCACAGATAGATTTCATTAAATGTTATTGATTTTGAAGTAATTATAAGTTGAGATATTTCAGATTTGATGACAAATTGTTTGAATGTGCACACTCCTTTTATGTTTTGTTGACTGATTCCAAAAAACACTCTGCATGGTTTATTAAAAAAACAAAAACAACAACAACAGCAATAACAAAAAACAATCAGTATCCAGAACAGGAAGCTTGGATTTGATCTAAATCCTTTGACTGTCATCCTAACTTTTCAGTTTCATTTACTTTTCAGACTTGAAATGAACCTTCTTTTGTTTACTGGAATGGTGTTCCCCAAGGACATGACTTCAGCTGACAAAGATCAGGTTTAACACAGAGTGTTGGAGCTGCTGGGTTTATTGTGTAAATCAAGCACCTTCATCTGACCTCCTCTGCAATGCAGCAATAGGTAGAGTGATGTAAATCCTCTCAACATACATGTGAGAGACTTAATCCATTGCATTTCAATGCTTTTTAACTAATGATCAATTTTACCATTAATAGCCTGCATTTTCCAGTACAGAAAAGGCATTTACATCAACATTTACATTTAGATTATCTTTGGGCTTGTGTGTGTGTGTGCGTGTGTGTGTGTATGTGAATTAGGAGGATTATCATTCTGAGTGACAGATGTCAGTCAGTGACCTTGTGGGTGTTCATCACAGTGACCTGATTGCTGCCAAAAAAAAAAAACACGTGACAGCCAGAATGGCTCTTTGAAATCAAATCAAATTTTTACTATCAGGTCTATCAAATTACATGTCAATCAATCAATCAGTCAATCAAAAGACCTGGGGCAACTGATTGTAAGACGTCAAGAAGTCCCTGTCTTTCCTCAGACAGGGCAAGTCTAATTTTCACAGGAGTCTTGAATCCTGACCCAAGGCTTAAGGTTACCAAATCCCGCTCTGCAGTGCTTTACATTTTAATAAGGTAGTGCTCACTCTTAGAAGCACAGTTATGTTTTGTAATTCATGGATGCTTATATAAGTCAATTTCTGCACTTCAGAGTGTGGACACTGGAAGTTAATGCACAACCTAGAGAAATGTAATAACCAAATTGGACACTGACTGATACAGTCTCGTACATTCATTCATTTATTTATAAGAAGAGTGACAGAGTAAAAACTTAACCCCATATCGCCACATCACACAAAAACGATGCTGAAGACAGAATAACTGAATGTCTCTTGCCTCAAGTGACAGCACTATAGAGATGAAATTAGACACTTGGTCTATATCAAATCAATTTCAGCACTTTTTTTTTTTTTATCTCAGGTAACCTATTATTTCTCCTTAAGCTGCAGTGACAGTATCTCTGTGAAGCTGCGATGAGTCTACATTTATTTGAGATGCAACATTTTCTCACTCACAAAATGAAATAACTTGCATACACATTAAATGTAAGACATATGCCCGCTAACCAATTCAATTTCAGCGCTTGAAATTAGAACACGTTGTTTTCATTTCACTTTCGTCACTTTGCTTGTGTAACTTCAGCAGCCAATTCTGTCTGTAATCTAACTGCCGGTGACAAGGACAAATCTAGCTTTTGGAACTACTGAACCCTGCTTTTGGAGAGGGAAAGAATGCACTAACACAAGACATTATATACTATTACACTGAGTGAAGTAATCCGAAAGGTCATCTATATTTTTAAACATTATTGACGTATGGACAGTAAAATGTGACACGTTACAATTATTTTTCTGCTTTCACACTAAGCCACTGAAACTGGCAACAGTGAACCACGCATAAATTATCCATAAATGAAATGCATTTATGAATAGGACGGCTTACTCTTTATATTCCCTGTGGTTTCTCCTGTAGCACGCCAACACTTTCCCTAAGCACTGAGAACATTAATCATTATGGCAGAGCACTATAAAGGGAGGGTTTTTTAACGTGAGTGTATCTAAGTCTGAGTCTGTCTATGGATACTGATAAGTCGTATTGCGATTCTCACTGCACCAGAACTTCCTTCATAAATCACAACAGGGTCACCCTCCCACGCAGATCTACAGATCCGATTAAACAGTACTTGCAACACGACTTACCCAGGATGCCGTAGAACTGTCTCAGTGATTTCTAGGTCATGGATTTACCTCAGATGGTAAGAATAACAAAGCTGTCCCAATGCACAACTGCACCAGTGTAATTTTAAGTGTTTTTAACATCATTCATCCACACTGAACAGAGCTGTTGGCCTACAGAACTCTGAAATGACATCTTAAATGGCTCTAAGAGGACACCAGTGGACACCTGAAGGACAACAACTTACTATTTGCGGATCTGTTCAAGGAGTAATTTCCAACTTGATGTAATAACTATTTGCTTTTCAAACAAGTTATTTAAACTGATGTCTGAGGGATTTTTCAAGGTTTGAAAGCAATGAGCCCTCAGATATTGGATTAATGAAACTGGTTGTAGCCTTACAAAAGCAATGATACACAGCAGAGGATGAGGAGGAGGAAGATGGGTTTTTCAGTTTGAAACAAATGAAGGAGAAAATGAAACCTGACATAGTACCACTGATTTCAATATTTAATGTCACTTCTCATGAGTCATTTCTCCCTCTAGAGTCAGACAACTCTGCAATATTGACTGTATTTAGACTAGGCAACACTTCATGTAAACTTGCTTTCAAGACTCGACAAATCCCCGATAAAACTGCCTTGTCATAAACATTAATATCTTGATGGGGTGTTTGACTAGAGGATAATGCATTTCATCCATATATATTACTTGTGATTAATATCACTGTTCCTGACAATTGCAAGCATCGATAAAAATGTGCTACTTTTTTTAAATAAGACGGTCCGTTTGATGGGGTCCGTTACCCAAGTTTTTAGTAAGAAATGAAAGAACCAAACGCAGAATGAAAATTGCAGATTAAAGTCTACGGAGAGGGGTGTTACAGTGTGTCAGGAGATATCTCTATGGCCAAACTAGATATTATAACAGGATACTAAACTGTGCAGCTCTTTTCTAGGCAGGAAGTGTTGACAAGCACAGCATGGGGCACAGCTGCTCATCTGATGGCCCCTAGCGAACCAGAGACTGAACTGATAAACAACCATGACACAGTAGAGATGTCAATCAATTCATCACACTGTGGTGGGTTGGGGGGAGGGGGGGTGATGCTAGGTAAAACTTCCCCGCCATCTATTTGAAAACCTTAGCAATGCTCTCGGAGCATATTTTCGAGAAGTCGAGATGACGCCCTCCATCATTTTTATCCTCAGCTCAGATGTATGTCTCTCTAAAATGCAGCCGGCTCTTTCCCAGCCTTGTAGATCATAATTATATTGAGTCAGAAAAAAAAGAGACATATTTACAAGTAAAACGGGGGTCATACTATTCAGAATGAATCCCAAGAGCCTTTGGACTCTATTCACATTTCACTTTTAAGTGGTTGGATCAGAATTTTAGTTTATGGAAATTCTACTCACTAAACACATCCCTGGCAGTTCTCCCATACATGAATATGCTGGTCTGTTTTATTTATTTATTTCAGTCAAGCACTGCAAAGAATGGTGGTAACTAGACACATTGGCTTTCTATATTCAACAGTGTTAAGGTATAGCTTATTTATGTAGCTCACGTTATGGCATTATGACCTGTAAACTTGTTATTATTGCGTGGTGTTTATTATAGCATACATACGGCTGGACAAAACTCACTATGTTCATGGTCTTGACTAACAAAATTTGATTCTGACTCCAGCCTTTTTCTCACCAGACCAGACTCCCTCTGAATATCAACTACAGATCTCTAAATGACTTGCAATGACAAAGTGTAAAAACAAACAAACAAAAACATACTACACTCTCAAATATTGATAGAAGCGCAGCTTTTCAGCAGACCCAACACTATTGATTAATCTTCTGACTGTGTAAAGTTAGCACTCCACAATGATAAAGTACAAAAACAATAACAAACTATTCATGTTTGCAGTGTCACATTCATTTCACCTCAGACAGTGGAGACAGAATGACTGCAGCTGTGACCTGACTGTGTAAAATGGATAGAGATCAAGAAGTCAGATAAAATGTATTACTTACGCTTCTTACATGACAGCTTCCCTCTACTCACTGACACTGGTAATAAATGACCATTATCTCCCACACTGACCCCAAACATACAGCAAGAACAATGCCTGTTCTCTTCAACAGGTTCTGTTTGTCCGTGTAAAGCATCACACAAAGCCTTGCACGACATGCTTACAGTTACGTTTTAATGGGTATGCTCTTAATATGGTCAACAGTTCTTTTTTTTACCCCAAAGGCATTTTTTGAGGAGACTGACAATTTTAAACTGACCAAATTATTGTATAAATTTACTAAAAAATGTATGTAGTTCTAACAAAATGAAGGATGGTAATGGATGTTAACAGTGGCGATTCGATGGTTTGTATGTAACTGTAAAAAGATTTGACTGAAAACAACAGGGCCCCTGACAGAGGCACCGCTCTTATAAAAATGCAGCAGATGCAGCAGCGTTATAATAATTCCAACGGTAAGAAACGTAAGATTTCCATAAAAAAAAAAACAAAAAAAAAACTCACATTATTTACATTATTTCAGTCTTGCATGAATAAAAAGAACACAAATGAACTCCATACATCACCAGAAACGATTATCATACAAACAGAGGCGAAATAAAAACAGATGTAGAAAACTGATGACCACAACAATGTCCACAGATGGTCTCATTTCTTCACAGTTCTCGTCCTGAGTTTTCTTTTGATAATGAGATGATCGCTTTCTTTATCTTCATCAGTTCCAACGATCTGCTAAAATAAAGTCAAGCAATGTTTTTATTCATTTATTTTTTTTTTAGTTTTAATTTAACCACAACATATTAAATAAAAAAAAAGAACTATTTTACTAGTACATTATAACATTATAAAAATATAATTGTAACTAGAGTAATGTGGAACATTTCAAAGGCACAAGCCATTTAAACTTTCAAAGAGATATACATAATTTAGCACCACGGCTATAAAACAGACCACTCACTGGCTGAGAAGGTATATCCATAGGAGAGGAAACGTGCGTTTTGAAAAGTTTGCGTTTCGTTCTCTTTGGCCTGTTACTGGGCACGCTTTGTGGCTCTGGGGATTTTGCAGTCACAATTCCAATGATCTTCTTGGCTAAGGTCAGAGGAGGACATTTAGCCACGTTGAGATATATAAACTATTGGACTGAGTGCAAAAATCAATCTCATCGACTGAGCCAAATGTAGAAAGACAGTACTGACCTTTGCTCCCTAGGAGGGTTGGAGAACTCTGGATGAAGTCACCAATCTTCTGCAAAGTCCCATCATTTTTGCTTTTCAGGCCTGCGGGAGAATCCTGCTGCTGTGGTCGATTGGCCTTTTTATTCAACGCTGTGGACGACTGATGAACAAGAAATATTGACACACAAATAGCTAAATGCATTTTCATGTTAAAAAGCAAATATTAACTCATTCTTTTCTTCATCACAAACAGAGAGGAAAGTATTTGCGGGTACATATTAAACACAGACTCATACCTCTGTTGACTCAATGTTCATCCTGGAATTCCCCCCGAGGCGAACATTCTTCCTATTCTCAGATGCAACTGGGTCCTAACACACACGTGCACACACAGACACAGACACACACACACAGACACACACACACAGACACACACACACACACACACACAGACACAGACACACACAGGGAGTGCAAACCAAGGTGACAACAGTTTCAGTAATGGCAAAGGCATAAAACAAGGCTATAAATTTTTTTCTTTTTTAATGAAATTTTTTTTTGGAGACTCGTGTCAACTGCGACTCATAAAATAAAGAATCCGTTTCATGAGCTCCCATATCCACCTCCAGCTCAGCACTCTTTCTCTTCCTGGCCGTTCGTCTAATTTTGATGGTGACGGGCGAGTCTTCCCCCGGCCTCCTGACGTTCACGCTGTTAGGTTTGAGTGGGCTGAAGTGGATTTCCAGCTCTGGTTTAGGGAAGCGCTGGCTTTTGCCGCTCTCTGAGGAGATGACTGAGGAGTCCAGCACAGACACCTGCTGCGACTCCTTAATGAAGGCATGAATGAAGGCGCATTCATTAGGGACAGATACAATCACAATGAAGAGGGAGCAGTAAGTCTAGAGAGAGCTCATGCATAAACATGAGAGAATAAATGCAGATAATCTCTGAACCAGATGTGCCATTAACACAGTCTTCGCTTGGATCATTAAACACTAATTCCACTTAGATTTATCATGTAATTGTATGTCTTCTGCTCTCTACTGACCTCTTGTGTTTGAGAGGTAGGGCCTTCACTGGGTTCATTTGGCTTTTTGTCGTTTTCTGTCCGACCATTTTCAGATTGACAGGATGTGATGAAATCCTCTCTCTCCCTTTTCAACTGTGAAAGGCCACCACCTTCCTTCTCAGCCTGTTGCTTTTTCAAAGCCTCCTTAAAAGAACAAGAATCGTCAAAAAATTTGAGCAGCTGTGTAAGTTGTATGATATAGTCCACATGTAATATTAATTTTCATAACAGAAGACTGTGAGCTGAACATGATTATCACTGTGTACAGTGATACACAACTGAACACAATGTTCAATGTGTTGTAAGCTCTATCGAATCTCTCTTTCTTAACAAATGACAGTTGGGCAGTTCCCCTGAAGATGTCTTAATGCTGGTTTACTATTAGGAAAGTAACAGATGTTCTGAATAACGGAGTTGGTTTGTGAGCCTGTCTCAGGTCTGAGTCTGTCAGTATGCAGCCTGTACAATAAGCCAGTCTAATCTTAACTCAGGCAGCCTCTCCTGTTGGCAGGCCTCTGAAAAAAAAAAAAAAAAAAAAAGATACAGAAAAATCAGGGAACCTGCTGCCTAAATAAATTACTCCTGTACGGCTAAGTATCCCTTCAAGTCAGAGAGGCAAGCCTGATCCTATTACCACTTCCAGCTGCGCCATGCCATGTTTCCCGCCCTCCGGTCGCCCTCCCCTCTCTGCCCCCGTGGCTCCATCCGGCCAGATCTGTTCCTTTTCCAGCCCTTTCCGCTTATCAGCCGGCTGCTTCTCATTAGGCAGCCCAAACATCAAAAGGGATGCATCCCCCCCGCCCCCTCGCCCCCCTCCCTACAGCAAGCTCTCCCTCTACTCTCGGACGAATTCAAATGGCCGAACGAAAGGACACGAAGCGGGGAATGGGCTTTTCGATGATTAAAAAAAAAAAAAGGGTCCACGCTTTCTACGTCTTACCTTTAAGATCCCTGCGTCGCCTTGCCCCGCATGACGCGCAGAAACGTCCGAGTTTGAATCCCGCTGGGGAACGTGGGAGTTCTCCGAATCACCGGTTCTTTCTCTTTGGTATCTCTCCCTCAGCTTCATCAACTCTGAAAAAAATATGCGCATTTCTGTATGAGCGCCACTGTCAACCTAAGCCAAAAAGAAATCGAAAAAGCTTAAAATACTCGTGAGCTCTGAATGAAGCATTGCAATGAGTCCTCTCACCTTTACTCAAGGATTCAATCTGTCTCAGTTTTGCCTCTAGCTCCTGCTCTTGTTTTTTCTGTGTCCTCTCTTGATCTGTCAAGGTAAGATGTGTGTCCTCAACTGCCACAGCTTTTGCCGGTGGCTCTACAAACAAATAAAACATCTCCCCATGGTGAATGACAACACAGCTCACATCAGACAGGGCGACAAGGTATGGAATTCAATGTCAAAAGAACCAGATTAAAAGAGTCTTAAGGTTAACACGCGGCTGAGAGACATAATCAGTTTGACATTTCTCATGCTACACTCAATTTTTTTCAGCATGAGCTTTTTTTTTTTTTTTTTTTTAAGAAATACCTTGACGGTCTCTGTGGTCGCGTGGGGAATTTGCTTCAGATTTCGCGCGGCTGGCTTCTCCCCGAGACTGAAAATAAATAAATAAAGTAAATAAATAAATAAAAGGAATAAGTAAACCAAATAAACTGTGGCCTGATAGCATCGTTTCTGCAGTCAGTCAGCTTTAAAGATAGGGGAGGACTCACAGTCGATAGCTGATGAATGGTTCGCTCCATACTACTCAAGCTAATCAGAGCTTGATTCTTCACCCTCTCTGAGTCACCCAGCTTCAGCTGAAGAGATTTCTTCTCTTCGTTCATGCTCGTAATCTAGAGGGAAAACCTTCGACTTTTAAACAAAAATCTGGCCTTTTGTGTTGTTGTTGTTGGGAAAATGTTTATCGGGAAAAACACTAACCTCTTTCTGCAGTCGATCAATCTGTGTATTACGATCTGTCAGCTGTTCTGTTAGATCTGAGATTTCCTTCTCTTTGATCTGCAGCTCAAGGCTTAAACTCTTGATTTTATCCAATCCATCATTCACTAATTCTTCTGACCTACAAGAGGACAAAGTCCGTCAATATTTCAGAGCCGTCTGTGCATGTTATAAGCTATTCTTAATCATTTGGGTTCCCTCACACCATACTCAAAACAAATCTAAACATCTGATTTAACAGAGACAACATAAAAAAAAATGTATGTAAAAAGAGAACGTGCTTTGAAAGCTCTTGGGCGCTTCTCTCCAATGCTCCATCCTTTTGTGCCAGTTCTGCCTTGACTTCTGTTATTCTCTTCTTTGTTTCATCTCTTTGTCTGGAGATCTCCATCCTCTGCTCTTCCTCTTCATCTCTTGCTCTACATCTGTCTCTCCTCCTCTCCTCCTGTTCTTGGCCCAGTTGGATCTGAGCCTCCCGTAGGTTTTCCTGCAGAGATTGAATCTGGGACTCTTTGGCAGCGAGTTCATTCTCCAGCTTAGTAATTCTGTCGGAGCTGCTTCTGGAGGCCTGGACCTGCTCTTGAAGCTCAGCCAACTGCTGCTCGAGTGTTGCTTGTTGTTCGCAGTGGGTGCTTCTCATTTGTTTCGCTGTGAGCTTCTCTGCTTCGTAGGAGCTGAGCAAGCTCTGGATCTTGTCGCTCTGGACGTCTCGTTCCTGTCTCAGCTGATGGCACTGCTGTTCCAGAAGACGGACCTGCTCTCTGGCCTGATTCAGCTCCTTCTCCATATTCTCTATCTGCAGGTTTTTATCTTGGGATGTCCCAACCATCTTCTCGCACTCTTTGCGAAGCGCTTCTATGGTGTCTCGGAAGGCGGAGCTGCTCCTCTGCGCCGGCGAGAACTCTTCTTTGGCGAGTTTCTGACGCAAACGCTCTGCCTCTCGCATTAAAGATTCAATGGTTTTGGATTGCACACTGGATTCATCATCACGTTCTTTAAGAAGTGTCTTTGTTGCCTCTAGATCTTCAGTAAGTTTGTCTGTGATCTCTTTCTGAGTGCTTAATTTTGACTCTGTGGACTTCAGCTTTGTGCTCAACTCGTATGCTGTGACCTGGAGCAGACGAAGCTCACTGGTAAGGGCCTTATTCTCATCCGTGAGTTTGGCTGTTTCTGTTCTCTCTGCGGTGAGAGAGGAGAGGGCAGCCTCACAAGCTTGTTCTTGCTTTTCAAGGTCCTTGGTCAAACACTGTACAGTGTGCTCAAGTGAACTCTTCTCATATCTGAGCTCATCAAGGATCTCATCTTTTGATTTCACCTCCTCCACAAGCTTCTGAATATCTAAATTTCTACTCTTCACCAAACCCACTTGGCTTTCTCTTCCCTCTTCATCAGAGACGTGGTCATTACTCCTCACGCATTTGCAATTATTTCTTAAGTGTAAGATTTCCTCCTTGATACTATCAATCAAGACCCTCTGAAGAGCAGAAGAAGAAGAAGATTAAAAAAAAAAATTCACCTTTAAAACCATATTGAAAACACCGACTTTACAACCTGCAACTATCATGACACTGAACCGAGTTCTTGTTAACAATGAAGTGACATCTTTTACTTACATCTTTAGTAGCTGTCTCAACATTCTGGTCCAATGCTGTCTGTAGTTTGACTATCACATCATCCTTTTCTTGACAAATTGCCATAAGTTCCTGACACTTCATGGTCTGACTTTCCAAATTCTATAAAATTGTAGGACAAGAAAGGGTAAAAAAAAAAAAAAAATACATACATTATTTTGACATTAGTGGGATGCATTTACAGTGAATCATCCTCCCTCAACAGACCAAACTCCAAAACAGGACGTACCCTTTCTGCCTCTTGTAGCAGCTCATTTGACTCCTGTGTCTGAGCTTGTGTCGTTTCTAATTCTGAAATGAAATTAGAGAAATAAGCTCAGAACAGCCTTTGCTGGGCTCGCTGTTTATTTGACAAGCGTCGGTAAAAAAAAACCCCCAAAAAACAAAAACACGCGAACTCACCCTTGGTTTTAAGGCTGAGGAGCTGCCGGCTTTTGAGGAGCTCTTGGTTTAACTCCTCCAGCTGTGCTCTCAGACTGCCGATGGTGCCGGGGGAATCAGGCTCATTTACCAAGCACGTCTGCGCCGTCTCTGCATCCATCTTTATCTTAGCCAGGTCATCCCGCATCGTCTCAATCATCCCATTCAAAAACGCTATCTTTGCTTCCTGGTTGGAAAAAAAAAAAAAAAAAGGTTTAAACAAGCAGACAAACAAAACATAGCACGCTCTCCCTATTTTGTTTAACAAAGCGAATGTGGAGGTAAACAGAATTGAAATGATTTCCTACAGTTGAACAGGTGTGGAAATAGATAGAATTACCTGTGTTGATTCTTCAGCACAGCTAGCAGCTGCCAATTCACTGGCATTTCTGTTGACTAAATTTTTAAGTATTTCCAACCTCCTCTCAGCACGCTCCTCAACAATCTCTTTTTCTCTCTGAAGACGTTCGCTGCGGGGGGAAAAAAGAGGCTTACAATAAGTTCATGTGATTTTTAATGATAAGGAAGTCATCTCCTTTTGTTGAAATGGAAATGGCATAACTTACTTATAATCCTTTTCCATGTTAGAAAACAGCTCCATGAATTCAGTGTTAACCTCCTCACGGATACGAGATTCTAACACCAGTTTTTCGGATTGCTCCCTACAAAGTTTCTCCTTGAGCTCTTCAATCTGCTCCTTTAACTTGACAGAACAATAACAACTGAAACGTTATCAAAATAATTGAAGACACAACGAAGTATACATGTTTTGCAAAGAAATAAAAAAAAAAAAAAATCAATCACCAAAAAAAAAAAAAAAAAAAAAAAAAATCACACCTGAGATACACATTGATCTTCTCCTGCTTCCAGAATAGTGTCTTCCACCATGCTCTCTTCTTCACTTTCTTCTTCTTCCTCTTCTTCGACATCATCATCATCACATTCATCCTCCTGCACATCCTCCAGACTCATGTCCCAACCCATGAGTGAACTCTTTCTTCTGCCCAGAGGCTCTCTGCTGTCTGCACTGTTAATGATGAGAGAAACGTCCCTGGCTGATCTCTTGGGCACGATGAAAGCAGATTTGGGGTTGAGAACCACAACCTGTTGTTTGAGTGAAGAACTTGTGTAAATAGCACCGTCATGCATTAAGAGCCGACAATGACATTAGACTCTTGCTTAGTAACATAGTAACAGCGTTATTTTTACTTTATCTAAGTAGCTACTTCCGTCACAGTGCAAAAAAAATCCACACACATTTTTTGACTACTGGCTGACATACACTATGAAACTCTGATGAACTCACTGACCTTTTGAGCCACTGCAGAGAATTTGAGAACATTCAGGGTTTCATCATACATAGAGGCACACTGATTGATATTGACAATCATGCAGGCTTTCCCACGGCCACAGAAAAAACCCTGCAAATAGTGAGTAAGCTTGCTCTCTCTGAAAGGAATGTGTTGTTGGAACCTACAGGAAGTTTAACAACAAAATATGAACATTGATTTGATAATCACTCATGGATATTAATACTACAGCAACATAAATGACAATAAAATACACACAGACAATAAAGAGTGAAACAAGACAAATAAATTAGGCCAAAACATGACATGCAAAGCACCAAAACAACCATTTACAGAACACAGAAATATCAGCAGCAACCCTTCCGATGTCATAGTCACATGAGAAACGTCAATCACTCACTTTGACTGAGTCTGGTTGAGTCTCAGTGCGTTGATGCATTTTCCCAGTGTCAGCAGCGAAGTGTTAATGTTCCCTGCCTCTTTTAACCGGTCTCCTCTGTTCTGAGTTTTTGCACATCTCTCTGATCCGGCTAGATCGCATAAAGTCAGCCTTTGAAAAAAATATGGGGGAAAACAAGATTGATCAAAAAAAAAAGAACTAAGCACAGTTTCATTCTGTGAGGAACCGTTTGACACGCTGGCATGCTGGAATATACTTACTCGCTAATTGTCTGAACTCGTGGAACACCTACGTCTTCAATCCGCAAAATCCGGATTGAGAATATGCTATGGCTGAGGGAAAAAAAGTTTTGATTATATTTTTGCATTAAGAGCACAAATAAATCCATAAAATGTGATATCTTATTCCAATAAAATATATTTTCACTTCTTAAAACAAAATGAAAACGTACCGGCCTAATATGACAAGGAATTGTTTAAAACTGAGACTTACCTTCTGCTTGAAACATTGTTGAGCTTTGTGGAGGAAAAACTTTGATTTTTCCGTCCAATTTTCACAATTTTGTAAGCTTCATTTGCATTGTTCACCTGAATCCACTTAAGATCTGACAGAAAATGGAAATGTTCAGAGTAAAAATCAGAATCAGTGTGGTGTTCAGAATCTATTATTACATGGTATGTAACATGGTAATTACATGGTATGTAATATGGTATTATAGGTATCATTTCTTTGATTAAACTAGACAAAACTGCACATCCGCAATAAATGTGAGGAGCTACTAATAAGGACTGCTTTAGGAAATACTTGAAGAAAAGCTCTGTTTTTGCAGTCTGTCATGGAAGAGTTACATGACACACATAGGTTTGATTTATCCAGAAACATCATGCTTCAACTCAGAACTAAACCTTAACCACGATTTGACTTCATAATTAGAATATGAACAACATACAGTGGTATCACTGGAACCCCAATGGGTGTGCTACTAGGTTTTATCATCGAATTATGTTTAGGAGCTTCCCTCATTCAGCATGACAATAAGACACCAGGAGAGTAAGACTGAGGAAAAATCATTTTTACCTTTGACAAATGCATTGCCTTTGATGTCTTGTGAAAGTCTCAAAACATTCCTTTTTTGCGAACCATTTGGAATAAGATCAAGCAAGTCGTGAATGCTTTCATTGTAGATTTCACAAAAGGACACCCATACTGAGAATTTAACATGAGGGTCATCCTCCATACAGAGACTATCTCCGTCGATCTGTCCATCCACATCACTGGACAAAGAACCTGGAAAAAAACAACTCTCTTTAACACCACAAAATAAAAACTCTCAAAGTAAGCAGCATTCAATCCAACTTCAAGAGTCAAAAGACATTACCACAACAGATGTTGTCAAATATACAACAATATTTACAATATCTGAAATATTAAGACACCAATATGGATGGAACGCAGTTTGGAAACAGAAAAAAAACACTTGCCTTCAAGCAAAGTTTTGCCACATGAACTGGACATTGAGGACATGGTATTCTGAGAATTACCCTAGAGGATTAAAAAAAATCCAAGTGTGGTGAGCGTAACACCAAGACAACTTCAAAATGCGAATTATTATCCCAAACTTCTTCTATGACTAAAATACTTGATAATATGCAAACCAGTGCATAAACTTTTTGGAGGAAAAAAATTACCTCTTTGAATCTCCGAAGAATGTTTCTTTTGTTTGCTGCTTCCTCATCCTGCTGGTCTTTCGTTAGCCTTGTAAAGTCTACACATCGATGCGGTTTGATGTTATTTTGTGTGTAGATTCGTCCCTCGATGCTATTGAAGATAACATTCAGGGACCTTGGTAGAATTCCACCATCCGTCTCAGGGCCTTTACCATTAAAGGGAAAGCATTCATCACCACTCAGTGAAAGGAGCACGATCTAGGGCCCATTTCTCATGTTAAGAGAGTATACAGTAAATGAGTTATGGTGCATAGGGGCTTTTTTTTGCATATGAAGAGGACTTCCCTGCCAGGCATTTCGTCTGGGGTTACAAAATCATTTTTTAACTCAACCAATATACAACCAATTCAAGCAATATTCAGAGTTAGGCCACTAATCAAATTTACATATTTAAATTCATATCTGTGCTACTGGAAGGAAATTTCTTCAGAACAAAACAAAGTAAAAAAAAAAAAAAAAAGGTTTACCCAGAAAAGTAAATGTCTTCCCGGCATTAGTTACACCATAAGTGAACACCACAGAATTCCCTCCTTCCAGAACATCTTTTACAAGGCTTTTGGTTGAGCCATCAAATATTTGTCTTTGGGTGGTTTCTGGTCCATACACCTGGAAAATGCATTTGGCAGTATGTCATTCCACAAACTTGTGATTAAAAATACTAGGAGCTCAAATCCAGTCCTGATGTCAGCAATGACAACACTGTAATGTTCTCACCTGTGAAAACTGGAAACGTTGAGCAATCTGAGGACCCCATTTATCACTCTGTCTGGCAGACAGAGATGTTCTCGGAGCCTTTAGTACCACTGTGTTTGGTGGTTCAATCGTAACGCACTCCTATAAAGCAGTGAAAATAAAAGATGATTTTATTAATGCGAAATGGGCACAGAAAGATTTACAACCTCACTTAACCAAGTTTTAAAAATGCTGTCCCATTAGGCATTGTTATACTGTTCTTCTCCGGCTGACAAATGTTATACAATCTACTATTCAGTCAGTCTATTAGAATTTGATATATAGCCTACCTGTGATTCACCCAGATCACTCTCTGCAGCGGTAAACGGACGAATACGGAGGTAAACCTGCAAATGTTCCTTCTCCAGTAACACTGCTTCCTGTGACACAGAGGGAGTGATGCTATTAAAGTGTTTAATCTGTATGAAAGAGAACACTTAAAAAAAAAAAATCGTAGCGTGGGTTATGTTACCTGAGATTCTGTGGGTATTTTGGAGAATTCTGAAAAAAGGTTTTTCTTCAAATCTTCAACAACAACAGATCCTACTCTCTGGGGTTTATAATTTAAACAGGATTCCATCATCCTAAACAAAGAAACATACAACAAAACAACAACAACAAAAAGCACATGAGCGCACCGAGATAAACTTGCTATGAGTTGACACTGGTAGACTGCTGCTGTTTTGCCCCTGGAATATGTCTGTAAAGACAGACATTTAGGCAGGATATACATAAACAATGCAGTGAATTTTCGAGGTATAATTTATATAACATTATGTATAACTTTAATCTGGAGTAAACCAATCTCATTTTGTCGGCTCAGCGAGAAAGTCACGCTGTGTTAATAGGCGCTGACAATGAGCTAAGTAGCTAAGTTATTTTAGCTAAATGAATTTGAAAGGGAAATAGAAAGCGTACCTGGCTGTGGTTATAATGTTTTAATACGACAGCAAGATGAATTATGATAGGGATCCCATCAGTAGGGAATGGCAGACCTACTGTTTATCTATTATTGTCTAGATTCAGTTAGTAAACCCAACAAACTAAGACTAAGTAAGCATCTAACCCGTATACCCTGCGCCTGTAGTCAACTAACGCTACAAGTCAGAGTCGCGGTCTTGTTTTCAAATTGGGCCAATCGGTGAGCTTAGAATTGCCGCAAAGGCCCATGGTAGTAGAAGTCTTCTTCATGTAGTTCTTTATTTTCTATTCTTTCGTTACTGCCCACGAATGCCTTCCGACTATTGAACTACATAAACCGTGATGTTTTACTGCGCAAGCGTTGTACGAATTTACCATGTGCGGATCCTCATTCCACGCGAATGCGAACAGTTGGTAGTCTGAAAAATGTTAGTTTAGCTGTTCGTTGACTATTCTGCAGTCTGCTTAAATGTCAGAGTATTTTATTGCATTCCAGTAAGGGTTCACAGCTTGAGTCTCCACTAAACATTCATCAGAAGCTCCAAGTCTAAAATAAAGTCAACCAATTTGGTCCAAGGAAGATGTCTGTATTCATGGACTTGAATATTAGCTACACTACCGACAGAAAACGGCTGCAAGCTATGATTGAAACAGCTGCGCACCGTAAGTATCATCCTTGCATAATCTTTTAAAATAAATACTCAATCAAAAGAACATTATCTGTGCAAGCGATGTGCTGTGTCTCTAGTATCTACACCATGAGTTATTAAAATGGTATCCGGCTCTCAAAGTTGTCCTCATTCATGTGTCAGCATCAGGCTTATAAACACAAGTCTCTTTCGATGGATGCAAGCTAGAATTATTGACTTCACATCAGGACATACCGTGTTGTCATGATGTAATTGATTATTTGTGTCACACCTCTCATGTTATGTTCCCGTTTAGTTGGCTATTCCACTGTTGCCATCAATTATACGGTTGAATTTCAGCAAAAGAAACAGGTATGACTCAAGAGAATGCCTCTCCTTATCTTTAAAATAATTCTAAGATTTTATTGTAACTGACTTCCTGCATTGTTGTCACAGGAAATTCCTAGACCAAAAAGTGTGACAGAACTATTTGAAAAGCTCCCGATAGTACAGGTAATTACAGTGAATTCTGCATGTTTATGTTGTATCTGTGGTCCTGAAGTGAATAATCTCTTTTCAAATATGTATTGCAAAGGGTAAATCCAGTCCTATCAAAGTGGTGAACCGTCTTACAGTGGTGACTGCTGATGCAGCTCACTTCGTAAGTACATAAACAGAGCTTCATGTTATAATTCAAAATGATATGATTTGTGCTTTCACATTACCAAATGTTTGATATACTTACCAGGTTCTTTCATGATTTTGCTTTTAGAGGCCCACTGCTGAATATAAGTCCTTTGATCTCGTGGCTGTGTATCCTAAGACGGAGAAGCTGTTTCATGTGCGTCTGTTAGGCAATTTTGTTTTTGTTTTTTTTGACTGTGTACATTCTTTTTTCACCCTTCCCACTTCTGCACTCATTGCATTTTATTCCTGAAGGTGACCCAGAAATATGAAAAGTGTTATTCCAAAGCCATTTCACTTATTCACTTATCATTGTTGTCCCTTTAACATCAACAGACAGCTTGCATGACATTTGATGTGGATATCATCTGTATAGCCACAACTGAAAAGCAGCCTTTCCATTTCAAAAGATCTCCAGTAAATGGGGTAAGTCGCTTTGACTTGCCATGATTGGGCACCAACGCATTGTCGAAACATTTATTTTTCAATCCAAAAGGAAAGAGTTCTCCTTGAGAGTTTTTTTTTTTTCAATGTAAAAGGAAAGAGTTCCCCCGGTTTACTATAGTGTGCTGTGCTGATTGGAATGCTCTGTGTTGGTTTAGGCTATTGAACGGGGAGTGTTTTTTGAGATTTGCTACACACCAGCGATCAGAGACTCCACCATGAGGAAATACACAATTGCAAACGCTCTTTGCTTGATGGAGATATGCAAAGGGAAGGTAATATAGGTGAAATATTGTCATAGCCAACACACAGGATATCATACACTTATGTTTTGTTTATCCAATGCTTTACTTTAAGTGTTTTTTTTTTTTTTTTAACAGAATGTAATTTTGTCCAGTGCGGCAGAAAAGGTAAAGTTCCTATCATTATGCAAGATGTTGCTTCGCTAATATTTTTGGTTTGGTACTTATTGGTTAAGTATTTAGTTTTTTCTACTTCACCATTGCGGGAAAAAATCGGAAACATTGTTTGACATACTAAAGCTTTTTGTCTGACATTCCTCAGAGTATGAAACGTCAGAAAGTAACCAAAACAATCACCTGAGAAAAATTATAAACCCAGATGCGGTCTGAAATGGTCCAATCAGAAAAGGTGTAGATGAATTGGTACTGTGTTCAGAACACTAATCAGCACACTGTTAGATGACCAATAGAGTTAGCCAAGTCCAAGTGACAAAATGTCCAAGTGACAAAATGAACTCTTTCTGTCTACATAGCACTGTTTTTTAATGGCTTTTATATAGACAGATTCGAAAACTCCTAAGTGAAGAGGTGACCTTGCTCGGCCAATGATACAAAAACAGTCCTCTCGGTAAGTTTTTGTTTTGGGTTGTTGAGTAGATGCTGACCTATGACAGAGTCATGTTTTAGTGTTTTAGGTTTTGATGTGCGATGTGGCTATTCTCTTTGCGCAAATGTTTTTGGACGGATACTGGATTGAACATGCTGCTTTATCTTATCTCCTAATCTTTGGGAAATGTGTCGTATGTACCTGGGGGGTCTTCCAGAAAGTGGGTTTAGTGAAAACTCACTTAATGAAGTAAGGTGTTAACAAGGTTGATTTTTCTCTGTTTTTGACTGAAAGAATCCCAACGTATGTACAGGCCGTTAAAAGTTGGTTTCCGATAAGCAATGGTAAGAAATCCAGTTTCACTTTTTTTTAATGAAAACATCAAGAAAAGGCAAGAAGTTGTTTTGCTCCTTTTCGAAATTAAATTTGAGAGACTGGTGCAAATAGTTAAGGTTTTGAGGGAAACAATTGCACTCAGATTCTTTTTGGAAAATGGTGAAAATGTCATCAAAATAGCAAAAATACACAGCAGGTTTGTGTGTGCAACCAAAAAATATTTTTCATAAAAACCAACAAAGATATTCGGCAGCGCTGGTCCCAGAGGACTACCCATAGCAACTCCATCTAATTGGCGGTACATCTCATTGTTGAAGATGAACTCCACCAACCTGATGGCAGACTCCATAAATTCAATAAAACCTCCTCAGGGAATGGAGGGCTATCAAGCTGTCCTCGGTACAACGCATTAGCACAAGTCTCTATGGTCTCATCTAAAGGCACGTTAGTAAAAAGGCTGCTAATGTTGAAAGGGCACATAAAAGTTTTTGTTGGGTTAAGTTCAGGATTTTGGATAAAGTTAGCTAAAGAAAATGAATCTAAGATGCAGTTTTTAGAGTACAAAAACTTGTTGTACTTGTAGTACAAGTTCCAAAACTTCTGAAAGCCACTGGACAAGTTCACGTTGTATAGAGCCAATCACAGATAAAATGGGCCTACGTGGGACATTTTGTTTATGAGTTTTAGGTAGACATAGACCATACATTCGTGGATGCTGTGCACTTGTGGGTCAAATCCTATCATAAACTTCCTTGGCCAACAGTTTTTGGTAGGCTAGTTCCAGTAGCCGTTGTTAGAGCTTCTGCTCTATTTTAGCTCTGTTGAAGCAGCATGTTCCATCCAGTATCCGTCAAAAAACATTTGTGTGAAGAGTATAGTCACCTCGCACATCAAAACCTAAAACAACACTAAAACGTGACTCTGCCATATGTCAGAATATGCTCAACAACCCAAAATAAAAACTTGCAGTGAGGATTGTTTTCGTATCATTGGCACAGCAAGGTCATCTTTTCACTCAGGAGTTTTGGAATCCGTCTGTATAAAAGCCAAAAAAACAGTGCCATGTAGACATGAAGGGGTTCGGTTTCTCACTTGGACTCTCCGGCGAATTCTTTTGGTTACCTCAGGGTATTCAACGTGCCGGTTGGTGTTCTAAAACTCATCTACGTCTTTTCTGATTGGTGCGTTTTGATCTGCATCTGGGTTTATAATTTTTCTCAGGTAATTGTCACTTTCTGACGTTTCATACTCTGAAGAGTGTCAGACAAAAGGCTTTAGTATCAGAGGTGGAAAAAGTAAAAGTTGAAGTACTCGTGCTAAAAAAAAAAAAAAGCACTGTAAGTAGAATTCAAATATCCCTTCTGAAAAATACTTGAGAGTAAAATAGTCACTAATTTACAATTTACAAAAACAGTTGTCAGTTTAACTCTACTTGGAGTACTTTTTCTGTTTTATATGTTAAACAACGTTTCCGCTTATTTCCGCAAATGTGACACTTTGCACCATTCAAAGACTTTTTTCTGTTTGTTACAGGTCCTTGAGTTACGTGGACCATATGACATCGCCAATTTGTATCCTTTTCTTTGTACTGTTAAGAGGTGAGTTTGGTGTGTAGCATTTTAATGGGTTTCATGCCTGTTTGTTGTAATCCTGAAGAAACAATACAGGGGGCTAGTGTTTGGTCTCTCTGAGGGAGATGCCAAAGCAGCAGTGTCTACAAACTGCCGATCTGTTCTCCTACACGGAGGTGAGTGATCTGCTATTTCATTTTCCGCCTTTTTGTTTTTTTTGCTGTTTCTCTACTATTATGTTAGCTGCTAATATCTTAAAGTCGTTTCAGCCTCAAGGTATGTAATGTGTCACTGTCAAGAATGAGTTTCCATCACTGATTAAAGTGCTCTTGTTCCAGAGACAAGAACAACTGCATTTGGTATCATTCACACTGTGAAGAAAGTACAACCAACCACCAAACAGACAGATGAAGCAGAGGCTCCAGCTTCCAAGAAGACCAAGACCGAAAATATTTAGCTCAGACATTGAGTAAAAGAGTATTAGTTTGTTTTTTGTTTTTTTAAGATACTTTGAGAGTAAAGAATATTGTTATTAGCACTCATGTCTGTGTACACACTCATATGAATTGTGGTCTTAGTGTTGTTATTGTTGTTTTGCTTTTTTTGTGTGGTGTATGCAGCATTGCTAATTCTGTTTTCAAAGGTAACACATGTGAATGAAAAGCAAAACTGAAAACAAAACTGTCTGTTTATTTCAACTGTTTAAATGACAGCAAAATGTACAGATTAAGTAAATGCTTTGTTTTAAAAAAAAATTACAAGTCAGCATAAGCACATTCAATTACTTTAACATCTGTCAAAATATAATAGTCATTTTAAAACACCTCACACATTTCATGTCCAAAAACAGTGTTTGCAGAGCTGTAGAGAAATCTGTAGAAATACACGAAAATGCTTAAATAGTTTACATTCAATCATACAGGCTTGCAGTCAAAATCCATACAAAGAATAACCTCCATAATGCATCACAGGGCACATGACTTTTATCAACCTTGATTTATCACAATCCAGGGCACTTCTGGTCGCTTCTCAGAACCGTTACGTATCCATTCCCAGAAATTTCCCTCCTCTTTGTTCTTTCATCAGAAACTCTGGAACTCAGTAGCCATAGCAACATAAAGCCACGTTTTAATTCTGCTTAAGCCTTGAGCTCTCTGCACATGTGAAAGCAGAACACACGTTGCTAGCACTGAGATCACACTTTTACAGCAGTTCTTCCTTATCCTCCGCTTCTTGTATGTAGTTTGACTTTACTTGACCTTGAGATTGTCCAAGATGGTTTTAGCACCGTTCTGCCACTCGAGAACATAGTCCATTGGTGACTTCCCTTCCTGTTGAAGACAAAGTGGTGATCCATGGGATAATACCGGTATTGATTTAAAAAAAAAATATTTGATTGGTTTCTAATTCCAACCATATATTTGCAAAGATCAAATATTTTTATGATTAAGCTGATGAATTGCTACTCAGAGACTAAACTGATACCATGGTAACCCCGGCAAAAGTATGTTCATAGAATAACCACTAGATGGCTCTGTCTTCATCTTAAATTCATTTCCTAGAGGCAGACTTGAGTAATGAGCAGAACCTTACATTGGTCAGGGTTGCTGGAGAGCTATCCTAAAATCACTTTTTCAGATCCATACAAATGAATTCTGTCTTAAAGTTTAGCACAAGAACAGAGAGTACGACTGAAAGTACTTACACAATTCTTTAGTTTCAGATTTGCTCCGTGCAGCAGAAGTAGTTCAATAAACTTGAATCTGTTGAGTCTGACTGCATCATGCATCGGAGTATCCCCTTCCTGTATGCAAATAACAGGTTAAGTAAAAGGCCCAAACTCTGGCTTGCGCTGTCAATCCATAATTATGTGTTCATTCAGACCTCTCTTACCCTGTCTTTGGCATTGATGTCTGCGCCGCAGTGGATAAGATATTCGGCACATTCGTAGTGTCCCGTTCTCACGGCCACATGCAGAGGAGTGCTGTTTAGCTGAGAGTCAGGAAACAGAACAAGATAAACTACCTTGTCAGTCTTTGTTTTCCAGTTCCCTTGACAATTCATGTTATCAGTGCGACAGAACAGTCACCTGGCATGTTCGGGGTGACTTTACCTTGTCTCTTGAAGTAAGTTTTCCATTTTGGTTAAGCAGCAGTTCTAGCACTGGTAAACTTCCCCCTCGACAGGCCCAGTGAACAGCAGTGGCATCAAGCTGTTCCACAGGGAAAAAAAAGCACAAATGAGCACTGGACAAAGGAGCATCTCTCAAAGGGATGAAAACTTCATGTCATTTGCTTACCCCCCCCCCCCCCCCCCCCCCCCCAATGTTAATAATAATTTAAAAAAAAAAAAAAACACAGTACATTGCAAAAAAAGGGACTTTTCCCTCTCAAATCCCGATAAAACAGAAATTCATCCATAGTCTTTTTGATGACTGATGAGGTGATGAAACATTCTTCTTGAGCTTGCAGCACAAAAATGGAGAAGGTATCAGTTATAGATATATTTTTCAGTACCTTGTCCTTATTTTCAATCATGGCTCCAGCCTCCAGTAACCTCTTCACAATTTCCACGTTGCCTTTTGAACAAGCTCTGTGAAGAGCATTACGGTTGAACTATTGAAAGAAAAAGAAAAATATTCAGCTATGGAAACCATACAAAAACACAGCATGCTATGGAGCCAGCGAAAGCCGGGATACAACAT
Source organism: Chanos chanos (assembly GCF_902362185.1). NCBI lineage: Eukaryota > Metazoa > Chordata > Actinopteri > Gonorynchiformes > Chanidae > Chanos > Chanos chanos. The sequence goes on along the minus strand of NC_044499.1, from coordinate 43,981,966 downwards.
GTTCATGAACCCACACACTTTGTCCGTACTCACATTATCGCATGCGTTGGGATCTGCACCTCTGGCGAGATATTTTTCAATCAATGGCAATTTGTTATCTGTTGCTGCTGCCAGGAAATCATCTTCATCCACAAAATCAGGCTATGGAACAAAGAATGGATACTTTTATCTTCTCGCAAGATGGCCAAACTATACCGTGTCCTTTTGTAAAATGATCAATATAAATTCAGACTGGTTCTGACTGTGAAAGAAATATCTTTATGTCTTACATCAGTTTCAGGAACCGGTTGTATCTTGGGCACTTGTGTTCTCCTAGCTTTCCTCTTCTGCTTTAACTCCAAAAGTTTTTGAAGCTCGTTCATAGTCTCTTGTTTCCAGTGGTCAGCTTTTTCTGTCTGCAATTTAAATGTACAAACATTTCCGTCTATACATAAAAGAAGAAAAAAAAAACATTATAGAGAGAGATATAGATTCTTTAGAATGATATCCTAGCATCACTGACTGATGCCTTGTCGTACTTGAATGAAGCTTGCGTTGATTGATCTGAGGTCATCTTGTTTCTCTTGGCTGACTGACGTCTCATACTCTCCTGCTGAATAATCCTTCCGCAGGGCATCTTCTGGCTCCTTGATCCCACATCTATTGCCAGTAACCTAATAAGAGAGAGATTGTTTTGATTATCATTAGGGCAAAAGTAAGCTTTTTGTGAGGCACTCCTTATCGATGAATGAGTCAAGTCATAATGGAAGGAGAGGGAATTTATGAAGAAACAGCTGTCAACAACAGAGATTTTTTTTTCCTTTTCTTTTGGACAGTAGTATATTATGGATTTAAACAAATATTTTCTTTTCTTTAAAGTTTGAAGCCACGTGCCAGTGGCAACATTCTCTGCTTGCTATTTGAGTTCATTTAATTTAAAGGTGTTATGTTCTTTAATGACCATAAATAATATCTTATGAATAAGTTAAGATCCAAGAGCATATAAAGGCTATAGAAAATAAAACTCTTCATTAGATACCACTATCAGTCCCAACACCATGTTAATATCAAACATTAACAATATGTTGCCATTCAGAATATACATCAGAAGAGAGCTTATTTTCCTCAGAGAGAACAAAAAAGGAACCTTGAGAACATACCAGCTCTTCAACCTGTACTATCCCCATTTTAGGCTCTGTGTGCTGTGTGATAGTCCAGTGGATGTCTGCTGTTCCTTGATGAGTAGCTTCTTTCAAAAATGCTTAGCAGACCCATAGTGCAGCATCACTTATATATGTGTTTGGAACCGCCTGAGCAGTGAGATCATATTCTATCCCTGGTGTATTCAGCTTACCCTCCCACCTCTGCCAGAAGTCTCCAGTCACGCTTAACACATCATCATATGTGATCTGGTGTCAACTGTGTTTTGGAAGGGGGTAAAAAATCTTCAGGAGTAAGAAACCTTTAGCAGTCATCACTTCCCAGTGGGAGGAATGGACGTGAAACCTGAGTGGGACTGACTAGGTGACCAAAGAATCTGGCTGAGGAAAGGTGACTTTCCCCCCCCCCCGATACTTACCAGCAACATTTGGCACCAGGCCACTGACATAGAACACTTTGCCAAATCACATATGGGAAAAAACCCAAGACATGTCAAATGACAGGAAGACACAAGAAACTGAAATCTTACCCTTAAAAAAAAGCAACCAAACAAACAAAAACCCCCAGAATTTTTGATACTTCACATTACTGTTCAGGTTAATACTGAGTCCTAGCTCTCCTGTCTTACAAAAGTGTAGACAGCAGATTTTACTGGTTTGTTTTCCTTCTCTTAAGTTTCTGGCCCACTTGCGCCAATAATAAGGTTATTACCTGTGTCTATTTTTAATTGTGTCAGCAGTAAATGTCACATAAAAGCTCAGCATATATGGTAGTTGCTGTTTTTACTTGCACACTTTATACCAATGATTACAAATTAAGGAATGAAGCAGTTACAACATTAGCATGTGTTAAAGGTAAGAGACTGGTGACACGCAGCTTCAGTTCACATTAGTTATGGTTTTCCTAGTCCCATGGTCTTCAACATGATCTCCAGCATCGTAAGTGGTTTTCTGATGGGCATCTCTGTCATATGTGGCATACCTCAGTTCCAGACTATATAAAGACATAACAGTAAGACCTAATTTGATGACTTACTTGCAGGTGCACAGTTTGGCAGAACATTTGAAGTGCTGCTCATGGGAATTATGCTCTGCTTACAAACACATTCAACATTAGAAAAAAACCATTTTTTATCCCTATTTCCCCTAACCTCCATGTTATAGAGAGAGGAAGAATAAATGTTTGCTCCCACAGTTTCAGCACATAATGTACCCCTTTATGTTTAGCTTTCCATCAAACGTGACAGTATAAATCCCTTTCCCCTCTGCAGTAAGGTAAATTATTTTGGTGTAAAGGAGAAATCACTGGTAGTAAATGTTTCTGTCTATTATGGCTGAAGAACAGAACCCCCCTCTTCTGCTTTTTATCTCTATAATGTGCCTCTGAAGTTTTCCCTGATGTTCCTGACTTTAATTTACCATTGCCTGGATGCAAATGTTACAGATTAAGCAGATCTCTCTGCCATATGTAAATGAAACACATGTCAGAGAACTAACCTTAAATTATAAAACTAGAAAAGAATTGCCGAGAAGGTAAGAGGAGCCTAAAAAGGTTATAATTCATTTGTCATATAAAAAAAAACTAATCGGATGCGTAGTTGCATACATTACATATAATCATTGATTAGTCCTTCTATTCTCTTATGCTTCAGAGATCAGCTCTGACTCCAGGATCAAAAACGACACATTCAAGGCCATGCAAAATTTAAAATCCCCCCAGGTAAGTAATTCATTTGCTGTAAACGCTAAAATATCGTATGCATGTGAGAAGAAAAAATTTTTTCAGGCATAATCATTAAGCACAACTTAAACACAAGACAGCCAAAGGTTTTAACTTAACTCAAGCATGCAAAGTATAATATGGAGATTTAGGCTGATATTTACAGTCTCTCTTGTGTTGGTGTCCATCTTTTCTGTTAAGAGTGGATGCTTGGTTTTGAGTAAGCTATTGACAAACCAGCATGTTACAACATATATGTAACGGTGTGAAGAGGGCAGCTATGCGTTCCCCACATGCGCTCTATCCAATCAGAGAGCTCCGTTTTCATTCATATCAAATGCTGTAATGACAACCGCCTGTGACATTTCTTTGCAACCTGTGTACGTAACTAAGAGAGAGAGCGAGAGCGAGAGCGAGAGAGAGAGAGAGAGAGAGAGAGCAAGAGAGCGAGGGGGAAAGACAGAGGCTGATTTACAGCATGTGTTCTTACTTTATTAGTTTTGATGAATGATGAAGAAGAAGCAGTCCATATTATAAAAAAAATCGGGGAGTGTCATTCTCTCTTTTTCCAACAAAACAATTACAGGCATAACCAACAGTAAAGTTTGTTCTCACAGCCCATCAAACACGAGGTATAGAATGTCAGGAATTGGATTCAGCATCACAGCAACACAAGAGGACAACATGTTTTCATGCTGTCGAGCTGTAAAACATGTACACGATGTGCTGAAGTGCTCATATGTCTGCTAAGTACATGAAAAAATACCTTAATCAAACAGAGTTGTTGAGATAGAAATAGCCATTCAGTGGGAAATTGATCAAGACTAAGTAAAAAAAAAAAAAGAAAAAGAAAAAAAAAAAAAAGAAAAAGAAATCTTGTAACTGCTTTCAAAGAATTAGAGTCTTATGTGTTCTGTTGTCTTTCTTTCTTTTTTTTTTAAAGAAATATGTCACTTGAAATTAAGCGTCGGATTAGCAAATTAACTTGTCAGTTTACCGGATGATTTTTTTTAAAGGCTTAATATTTGTGCTGACCATGGAAAGTCCAAGAAGATTCTGTTTGCAATACTATCTGTTGCTCTGTGCATCTGCTTCGACCGTTTCTTGGCCCTGGTTTCGAACTCGTTATCCACTTTTACTGACTCCAGGTCAGTAAAAGTCCTAAAGTGGATCAACTTCAGCTGCCTCACAGATTTTTATTACATTTCATATTACTATCATTAAATCTTGACAGAGCTCTATGGAGGTGTTTTATTTATTTATTTATTTATTTATTCATTTTACATTCCTAGATTTTAAAATGAACTGAACGGGCCTTCGTCATACCGAAATCTTAAAAGTTCCTCCTTTTCAGTGACCATTTAAAATAACTCTGTGTGTGTGTGTATTTGTGTGTAAGTGACAATATGACACAGCGGAGAAAGAGAGAGAGGAAGAGAGAAAGACTGAGAGAGGAAGAGAGAAAGACTGAGAGGAAGACTGAGAGAGAGAGAGAGAGAGAGAGAGAGAGAGAGAGAGAAAGAGAGAGAGAGTCTACATTATGCGAAAGGTCGTTTTGCTGAAAGCTCTGCTGACCTAAACAGCTGTTCCTTTCTTTGTGACAGTACTATACATCTAAGGTATGCAACACTCAACAGAGCCCTTTATAGTTCCTCCTGAGAATTCTACAGATCTTGCCGCTGTAGACATACCACACGTGAGCTATGAAGACATCACACTACTGGCATAGAACTGCTATTAGAACATTACTGGATAATATATTATATGATCTTGATGCTGATATGTGTTTTGATTTGTTGGAGGACAGCACTGCCTGCAGCAGCTGAATGTGTATAAAATGTTCATGTCAAGGGACTAGTTCCATCACTTCTATGACAAGACTTCAAAAGCGTACAGTCACAGATAAGGAAAAGCAGGCTGTGATGAAGTAATTGAGGCTTAGTGAAGAATCTTTTGACAACCATGACTCTCTTGATGTGAGGTGGCTGTAAGATATGTACACATAAAAAAAAAACCATCTTCCCTATGAGGTTGACTGAGAATAAGACCGCACACACATTGCTATGTGTTCTCAACCATGACCATTTTGCCTTTTGGAGGAAACAGAGCTACGTTTCAAACCTTGTGAGACATGCAGTGATCCCTATATAACATTCATTTCCTATGTGTGTTCAAATCATTCTCTCACAGAAACAGTTTCAGAATATATTCTTCATTTAGGCCAACAGACTTTGTACTTTATTGTCTGGCCGCAGCATCTCTACAGGCAGTAGGCGATTTGCTATTTTTTAACAGGGGTGATGGCCCAATGGCCAACAGGGGTGATGGCCCAATGGTCACTGACACTACTCTATATAGTATACAGGTGGGTGGCAGGTTAACAAGGGGGATGCATTTTGATCATTTTGCTAACAAGGGGGATGGCATCCCCCTTCATCCCCTTACAAATCGCCAACTGTTTACAGGAGAATCTTTGTGGACTCTCTGCTAATAATTTACGTGCATATTTAACATACGGTAGTTTGTACAATGCTTCGTAAATATGCCTTTGTTGCATATTCTTTTTTGATCGTTTCCTACAAAATGAAAAATTGTCGGGGTTGAGAGGCTCTGTCAGTGGACAAATGCCCTCCCTTTGTGTCATTAATGTGAAAGAAATAGAGAGAAAAAGTGCAAAGTACCAGTAATTGTCTTGGCTGATTATACATAACGCTACTTTAACTGCAAACAATGATTTAATACGTCTCTTTCTTTCAACTTAATTCTGACATGGCCCAATTCACGAGCAATAAGAAACATTTCTGTCAGTTACTGATTTTCTCCTGATTATTATTTTTTTATTCAATAACATATCTGTTTTGTTCATGGAGATTTTAAATAACTTGCTAGAACCTTAAAAAGAGACATCTGCATTGGGTCCTAGACTCACAGCTGTGATTACAGTTGCTAATGAGAGGGTTGTCATGCCAACAAACTGTTTTGAGTACTGAACTTCTAGATGAGAATAATTGAACTAATCACCAGTAGCAATTCCAGAATTAACTTGTAAGGGATTCATTCCCAGCATTGCCATTTGTTTGTTTCTTTGCTGGTTAGTACACGTCAGTGGGAGACCAACATGAGCTAATTGATTGCAACTCTTTGTGAGGGTCAGTAGGTGAGCAAATGACCGAGAGAGTGGATCCCCTGTGGTTACAGAGAAGCAATAAAAGAATAGGAATTTCAATTAAATAACCCAAAGGATGCCCAGCAACATTATCTTCATCCAGAGACAATTCACACGCATTATATAGTACATAATATAGTTATGTACAATGCACATAAGCATGCTGCTCTGATCCTACCTCAGTGATGTTCATTTCACCCTCATCATCCGAATAGAAGTCCCATAAACGCTGTTCCTGCAGTGACATAGTCATGTCTGATCTGAAAATGACATGAGATCCAACATTAGTATGGACATAGTTAATCAATGTAACTGTCCTGATTAGAAATGAAATAAACTGCTTACAGTAGTGTAAAGAGGAATCAGTAAAAAGCCTTGCTGATGAACAAGTTTATTTATACACAGTTTTGTCTCCTATCTTTCTATCTGTCTGTCGGGGAAATTCAGGTTTTCCACACGTGTTATATTTTGCTGAAACAGTGAGAAGCAGATGTGTTATACATTTTGGATACACCGGTACAACTCAGCCACAATTTAGATGTTTACCTTTTTTTTTTTTTCACCTGACAGTTGCAATTCTATTTACATAAGCAATCACCGATGCTGACTGTGCAGACAGAGGAAGGCTGGTATGTGTGGAATGTTTCTTAATGAGGTTACTGCCAGCAGCAGCAGCAGCAACAACAGAAAGTCTTCGAAAACTAAACTTTTTTTTTTTTTTTTTTTTTTTTTGCTCAGTGAGGAAATTATTCTAAAATATAGTTAGCCTAAATGTACCAGAGACCAGCATTTATTAATGTAACTTCATATTTCCTTTTTCTAGAAATTGCTTGAGCATACACTTGCTCCAGTGGAATTAATAGAAAAGATCAACATTTTGCTTTATGAAAGCCAACCAAAGACATTTGAGCTGAACTTTTGAACTCTAGAAACATCTACATGAGGTAAGGTTAATTAAATAGAAGAAAAACATACTGTCTGAAAAGGGTACGATAAACAAAACTTCAATGTTCTTCTTCAGAGCAAATATCCATTGTTTTATATTTGTTTATATCACTCTGATTGAAACAAGTTGTGCAACCTTTTAGAATAATAAAAAAGACGGAACACGTTCAGTTCTCACCTTTCTATTTCCATGATTCCAATTAAGTTCTGTACACAATGTGCAAATGTGCAGCAACACAGCCAGTAAGAGTTACTTGTTGTCCTAACCTTTGAGAGAATCAAGCTCCTTGCTTTTTCCACCCACTGTGGAAAACATTAAGACAACCAGTCTGTTTTGCCCTCACGTCTTGTGACAAATTCTTCCCCTCTCACTGATTCTTTTAGTCAGGGCCTTTTTATGTATGAACAAGACACAAGTGTAAGACTTGAACTTGCTGCCCCCTCATTTGTCATGAGTCCTGTCAAAGAGAGGTGTCACTCAGTCTGGAAATTACTCTCTCTCTCTCTCTCTCACTTCCTTTACTCAATTTGTGCCTTCACCATGCGGTAATGTAGCAGATTAAATCTACTCTTCAAATATTTAAATTAACTCTCCTAACTACAAACTTTAAAAACATATTGATATAACTTCATTGCAAATATATATATATATATATATATATTCTATAAATTACCTCAGTTTGCAACTGCTTTTGGCAGTGGAAGTCCTTATCTGGCCTAACTGTTTCTACACTGATACATTTACCATATCAAATTTTACATGGCAAAGACTACTGTGGCAGTTAGCACAAAGAGCCCTTTTCCCAGCTGTTGATGTGAAATGATATCTCATTTTCAGCTGTTTTTGGAGGCTCCTCATGCATTCTTTACCCACCCAATTGAAACAGATCTCAACATCGCTGACCATGTCCTGTCTACAGCTAGGAATTATGCTTAATTCTATTTTAAAGCAGAACCTCAAATAAGGTGCTCTGATAAAATCATGTTATAAAAAAGTTTGACTGAGTTGGGCACAAATTTCTGTTTCATCAGATTGTTGTTAGGTTTGATTGGTAAAAGGGGCATGTGGACAGAAGATATGGTGCAGACAATCCTGTATTAACTTTATATAATGTAAAATTTATACAATAAAATGTTTTTATAAAAATGACATTTGCTTAGATGGTTGGATAATAATATGGTCTGCATTGAACAGACATTTCAAAATGAGACATTTAGGTCTAAATGTGGAACTAGGGGATTGTCAGAATGTCAGTGCTTTAAATCTTTATCCACGCTTCTCATAAACTGTGACAAAGTGATTGAACAGTGATCAGGTTTACCTGGGCTTCATTCCGAGACAGAGAACCATTATGCACGCCGCTTAAGTTTGTTGTTATATATAAATTCATATATTCGTAAAGCCGTTGTTCATGTCAAGCCTGATTCTGTGTTTATTAACACATATTGTCACACAGTAACAAAAGTACACTGCATAAAAGAGCGGCAATCATACTGAATAATGATGAAATATGTTTGAACGATAGAACAGGTCCATTTAAACTAAGTTTTACAATGGAAACATTTTTATCATGAATTTGGTCATGAGCGTAATAAGTGTACATGCCTTTTTGTACAGTATTAATAAGGTGGAAGAAGAAGAAGAAGAAGAAGAAGAAGAAGAAGAAGAAGAAACAAAATTTCACGTTAAATTTTAAAAGCGTATACCATGGTCCATGTCTGTGTTGGCGAAGTCTGCATTTATTGGTAGACGTTTTTCGAAGATCTCCGTCTATCATACAGCTCACACTTACTGAACTAGTTGGTAAATGAAGGCTGCGCCCTAGTTTGTGTCCAATCAGAGACTATCTGCTGTGGAATGAATAAAGCAGCAATGCGTAAACAAGAGCTGGAAACTCCTCCGCCCCTTTTCCCCTATCATTTCAACTGAAACCAGTTCCGTATTCAGAGCTACCACTTTGTAATGTAACAATGACTTGCATCACACACCGTTTGGCCGTAGAATTACAAAATTAGATTAAATCATCACGATCATGGACTCGTGATATCTTAAAGGTAAGAAATGGGCTGTAGTGCCTAGGAGCTGAGAATACGATGCTACTGCGTATCATTTTCTGAAGGTGCATTCACAGTAAAGTTTCGAGCGGGATGGGAATGCGATCATGTGTCATATATCAAGTTCCTGGGCATGTGTCGGTCCATGTCGTTTACTCTAGACGGTAGGGTTGAGCTAGATGTTTTGTCAGCGCGGCTTAGAAGGAAATGTACGCTTCTTTACAGAAAGTGGAACATACGCTAGTGGCAGCAAGTTGGGCTGCAAGTCAGTCTTGAAGGACTGCGTTAGGGATTTTTTGACAACTCGGTATTCGTAGGCAGCTGTAATGTTTGACACATAGTAAGCCAGCTTCTAAGGAACGTGACGCAAAGACTGACGTTTGTGATTTCCCGGTGTTAATGATGATATTTTCATCCATAGTTTTGATAATATTCATACATTTTCGCGGTCACGTCTCCGCGCCGTGTGTTGAGGGCTGCTCTAGTTGCCAAATTCATAGCAGTTCATTGATGATATTTTATTTGTGCATCTCAAAATGATATCTTCGTCAGTTCTCGGTTAGGCTATGTATTCTTAAGCTATCTGGCATAACCTCGTAACTTGTTAAATGTATTACTAATTTATTATTGTGTTGTCATGAAAAATAGGCCCTTCAAGATAATGCCTCAGCGAAGTGACAGCTATTGCAATACAAAAATGCAAAAAATGTTTTGTTTGTTACACCTCACGTGTAGCCAGAGATATTCTTCGGGTCTAGAACTTATGAAGGTAATAGAGATTGACAACCACTGTTATTTGATTCAAACATATAATTTATTAAGTAAGACGTGTTACGTCATTTGTGAAATGTCATTTCACTTCGCGAGTGACTTCAAGTAGCCGTCGCTTTCGATTTGAAACAGGAGGGGCGGGGCTTAAATGTACAGCGTAACGTGCACCTGTACGTTTAACCATCACATTAGGAAACTTCACATTAAGGAAATCGTGCTAAATGTAGATTTTTATCAGTCAGTGATAATTTTAGTAATTTGGTAGAGTGTTCTGAAGAAGAATAAACGGCATATGTCATTTTTGCAAATGCCGTGCATTTGCGTTCACTGCCCCAAAGGATTAGATTGTAATTTAACAAAAGGCTGCGTAATTAAGTTATGCAACTTAAAAAAATATGATGAATGCAAAAATGAATTTATTGAATTATAGCTTTTTGAAATGTTTTTTTTTTTTTTTAATTGGACAGGCAAAAAGACCTTGTGAGGACAAGAACACAGGAGATGAAAATGCTGTGTACCTGATGTTATGTTCAGGACGAAGCCTGGAATGAAAGGAAAGAAAGACAAGAGAGACCCCAGCAGCAAAGTGCTTTGACTGCCTACACTGCAACATTAATTCACTCCCCGTAACGCCACACATACACCTTAAACCCTCCAGTAGCACTTTGGTCACAAGGCAAAATGACAACACAGAGAAAGTACTTAGTAAAGGACTTCAACCACTTCATCACCTGTTATGTCTGTAAAGGTTATCTCATCAAACCCACAACAGTGACAGAGTGCCTCCATACCTGTAAGTGCACCACCACTAAGCTTTGTAAAATGTCATTATTTTGAAGGTGTCTTAATAGTGTGAACATGTTGTGAATGATAGAAACATATAGACGTTGTTATTAGTTACAATTCTTGGTGTAAATTAATATGCTTCCAAGTATGTCATTTTATTATTTGCCCATGTATTTTGATATGTCGGTGATATTTCTTGATTCTTGATATAAGCCTTCCCTGTACTGCTTGGCATTTTGTATCAGAATGAAATGGCAGATGTGAAAACTCTCTCCTAAGGATGACACATTTGAAGTAATCAGGATGAACACAGTCATCTGTGGGTTCAGTCACCATGACAACCAATATCTTCCTCTGTGGATAAGCTGTTGTGTCCAAATTGTTTGTTTATAGAAGTCGGTTTTGTTTTATTTTGTGAGGTTATCATTCTTCCCCAACAAACAAATTCAGATCATTTTAAGAAAATGCTAAACGCCCTTATCTTCCCATGACATCTTTCTGATACCAAGCAATTTCCTTGTTTTCACTATCTTGCAAGAGACACAACATAACAAATTTGTGGCTAGTAAAATACTGATGTTAAAGCAAAAAAAAAAAAAAAGTGTATACGCAGTTCTACAATTAAATAGACCACCTACTCATCCTTACATTTAAACAACCAACCACTTGCCAGAGAGCACATACCCCATCGTTAATCTTGGTTACTCTGGAGGTTTCTTCCTGTCTTGGCCCAAATCTTCTCATCTGTCAACTAAGGCCTGTTCATTAGGGGTCTCAAACCAAGTGAACTGCTCTGTTATACAATTTATTATAAGAGGTGTTCCATATAGAACTTGAGGCAGTGTGTTGTATCCTTATTAGAGTCTTTTCATTAGATGGACAGTCATCCTTGTAGCAGTTATTGGACCAGTGATAACAACAACCAGATGTTATGTTGGTGTTTTACTCATCACTGATTGGATGTGACAGTGGATACCAGTGTATGCAGTGTGTGCATGCATTGTGATGTATAGATTTGTCCATAGTAAGTGCTGTGCATGCACCAAAGAGTTGCTTTAGGGTGTGATGTGTCCTATATTTTACCCCTTATCACAGATCATATTAGATATTGCTGACCTGATTTTGTCTTGTGGTAGTGTGACATCAGAGTACAGCATATGAATGCGAGCAGAAATAGCTTTTTTGCTTAGACAGTGTGGAAGGCTTGAATCTCGTTAGGACAGTAAGGTTGTATTTGTGTGAATTTGTGGTAAACGTGTGTGTATTTGAATGTATTTATTTCCAGAATTATACATTCAAACCCTTAGTCAGCAAGTACTAGCGGTCAAGTGTATTTATATAAGAATGCACATGTTTAAAGTAGATGTGATTGTGCCTCTGTGTCTGTGTTTGTCAGGGTCTGGTACATGTGTCTATGCGTGGTGTGTTAGTTAGTGTGTGTATGTCTGTGTGGGGGTAAGGTTAGGATAAGGGTTAATTTGTCCCTTCTTAGTCACAGTAAAATGAATCAATCAAGAGAGTCAATTTGAAATCCTCATAAGGATATAAAGACACTTGTGCCACTGTATCTCTCTCTCTCTCTCTCTCTCTCTCTTACTCTCTCTCCCCCTCTCTCTCTCTCTCTCTCTCTCTCTCTCTCTCTCTCTCTCTCTCTCTCTCTCTCTCTCACTCTCTCTCTTTCTTTCTTTCTTTCTCTGCTTGTGTGTGTGTGTGTGTGTGTGTGTGTGTGTGTGTGTGTGCACGTGTGCATGTGTTGCAAATGTGGCCACAGTGAAGATGGGGCGGTAACTGCTGTGGTTGGCTGGTGGAATGTAATAGTTACTGTTCTGGCCAGGCCATGCCCGGTAATGCTTTATTGCTCCGCCAGGTTACAGTCTCAGTTTCTACTCTAGGCCTGCACTTCTGGCCAAGGCTTCATCAGCACAGATATGCAGATTTATATACTCTCCAACTCCTGAATATTCACTTACATGTCAGCCTTTTGATTTCAGTAACTTTGTCTGTAGTCAAATACAACAGTCTATGAAGGAACCATTCAGGTTGGAATATTCATAATAGAAAAACCAGCTGTCATGTTGGCAGTCATTCAGATGTTTAATAAGTAGAGATTTTGAATGTAATGGTTTCACATTTAAGTCCACTTACTTAACATGAACACTACATAAACATTAAGCTTGGCTCTAATTCTAATAACAAAATAGTTTAAAACAGCAATATTTATTTTAGTAAAGTGATAAACAAGATCTTTTATTCAGCAAATGACTTCCACTTGAATTTTCTCTTTTCAGTTTGTAAAAGCTGCATTGTTCAACATTTTGAAGATAGCAACGACTGTCCTAAATGTGGCATACAAGTTCATGAGACAAATCCCTTGGAAATGCTGAGGTAAAACAATTTCACTATGTATTTGACTACTCTCTAAAGACTGTTATATTTATTGGAATGAACCAAACTGCTTCTCATGTTACAGTGAAGTTCATTTTTTTTCTTACTGAGTTTATTGAACTACACTGTTGTCTACTAGATATGATGCTATTAATCTGAGAAGATGTTTTTAATTAAAATACGTTCAAACGCCGTGACGGTTGCTCTTGATTGCACCCCCGATCTTACCTTATCCAGCAGTGGGTACATTTGACTTTCACGTGCATTGAGTCAGGTCCAGGACTTTGGCCTGAGATGGGTTTGGAGAATGTAGTGAATTTGATCTTGGTAGATATGTGTTCCAGGCAGCAGCTGGACTCAACACTAGAGCCAAGGCCTCAGCTGTGGGTCTGAGAGACACAGGTGCAGCATCTCCACCCTGACACGAGAGTGTAGAGATATGACAATAACTCAGCCATGTACCTATATCTGTCACAACATGAAATGAAGACTTCCTTTGTGACAAGTGCAAATGGTCAAGATAAAAATGTGGACCACCTGTGGACATGCTCATGTAGTCAACGTCCAAACACATTCTGACTGTGAAACTGATTTTATTCAAACTAATCCATTATTGCCTCTCTCTTTCTCTCTCTCTCTCTCTCTCTCTCTCTCTCTCTCTCTCTCTCTCCCTCTCTTTCTCTCTCTCTCTCTCTCTCTCTCCCTCTCTCTCTCTCTCTGCCCCTTCTCTTTTTTAATCCCAAAGATTGGACAATACTTTGGAAGAAATCATATTCAAACTTGTGCCTGGATTGAGAGAAAGTAAGAATTTTGTTGTTTCAAAAATTTTCTGTATAACTGTCATGTCAGTAGAGTAAGATATTCTCTTACTTACAGAGAGCGTGTTGGGTCTACTTTGTTCTGTCTTTAACCTTGGTGCTATTGAAGGTGACCTTGCTTTTGTGTTTTTTTTTTGTTTTTTTTTTCTTTCACTAACCAGAGGAACAGCAACAGGAGAATGAGTTCTGGAAGAGAAACAGATCAAAAGAAAATGGGGAAGGTAAGCCCGATTGTCTACTGATTCGTCTGAGATTTGCAAAAACAGCCTCTTGAGAAGAGCTGTGTTTCTCTACCTGCCGTACTTCTTTGTGAGAAACCTTATCTTGAGTTGGCTGTATCTGCACTTCAAACCTTCGTCAGAATAGTGACATTAGGGCTGCTCAGCTGAATGGGCTGGTTATGGCACTCAGCTATTTATCTACCTCGTCACGTCTCCATGACGATTTACACGAACGAGGAGAAAAAAATGTTTCCTGAGTCGTTGCAAGTAAGGGAATGTATCTCACCCCTCACCAGTCAATCAGCTTGACGAGTTGTAGGATACAACAGACCGTAACCAAGCAACCCATTGTAAGTGTCTTTCTTAGTCCATGCTGCTGCTATCCCTGAATGACATAAGGGACCAGAACATCAGATGGACACTGATGGAGTTTCAAGGCCCATTGGTGTGTTGAAGATAGAGTATTATATAAAAGGACAAAAGAACAGTCCCGTGATTGAGAGCCTTTTGTTTGCCTGGCTGGACCTGTAGGCTTTACAGTGCTGTCGATGTAAGTGGGAAGTTGAAACTTGGAAAAGAGAGGCGATAACAGACGGCGGATCTTTGACAGCGTCCTCTAAGGATGCCTGATTAGATTTCTCTCAATTTCGACTCATCGAGGTGCAGAAAAAAGAAATCAATCAGTCGGAGCTAACTGAGCTCTGGCTTGTGGACCCCAGAGTCACATCCATTCCATTCCCATGGTAGCAATATGTGGGCCAGTATGTTACAAATTATTTCTTGGTGGGTTTATGAGATTGCTCATTGGGGCAGAGCACTTCATTGTAAACACCACTGTTGTCTCCTTGAAGAATAGACATCAACTTGTTAAAGTATGTCATCAAATACAGTATGCTAGAAATGTCTGTTATGCTACTCACCAGGGAAAACGTGTGTGTGTGTGTGTGTGTTCTTTTTTTTTTTTTTTTTTTTTTTTTTTACGAGGAGGCATATTTCTTTAGAAGAAATCAATTCTTGATTCTGTTTTGTCTTTTGACCCCTTGCCATTTTTGCAAATGTAAAAAAAAACCTGAATACATAAAGACTGTAGACTCAATACTTTGCATATGAAATCCAGATGCTGTGTTCACAGCGCTCATAAGCCTAGTATTCCATTCAACACTGAAAAATATGCAGGAAAAATGTTCTCTTTGCTCACTGTGTTACCAAACCATGCAGCTTTTCATCACATCTCCAAGACAACTTCCAATAAGTGTTTGCAGCTGTAAGCAGTTCCTAATGGCTGGATAATTATTTCAGTGTCAATTTTCTACCAAGAATGTCTATTTTGAAAAGCATTTCTTTTATACGAAAGAAGAAAGAGGAAAGATTCTGCTGCGGTTTTTGCATTAGCATATTTATTCATTTCACCCTTTGGAGTGAGCTTTTTTTTTTTTTTTTGTTTCGTTTTTTTTTGTTGATGCGTTTTGTCAACATGCTGTTTATCTCGGTCAAAGGAAAAGCGAATATGCGATCCATTTGGTTACTCTGTTCTGTGATCATGGCTCCTGTATGCTGCCATGCTCAGCGGTATGTATCTCCTAATGATCTACATGTTAATAACGCAGATGTTCACGAACACGCTCTTATTTCAGAAGATGGGCCTACGTCCAAGAAGGCCAGAATGGATGATGTAGAGGATAATGGTGGTGATGGAGACTACCACAGGAGTGACCCACAGATAGCCATCTGCCTAGACTGCCTACGTAATAATGGCCAGATGGGAGAGAACATCGTAAAGGTCAGCCATATTGGAAATATAGCTACCTTGCTCTGTCTGATCCTCTTGCCTTGTATTTCTTTCTTTCCCTTCTCTTCTCAGTCTCTAATGATCCGATGTAGACCTCATCCTGAACATAATCTCAAACATAACATGAAAGCAAAGCTTGATGAAGAACAACTTCAAGTTCTTTGTATTCTCTCTCTCTTTCTTTCATTCTCTCTCTCTCTCTCTCTCTCTCTCTCTCTCTCTCTCTCTCTCTCTCTCTGTGTGTCTGTCTATCTGTCTGTCTCTCCCTCTCCTCACTATAATTTATCATTTTACTCTTTCTCTTTCCTGTTTTCTTCTGTATCCTTCCCTTTCCATTCTCAAATCATTACTTACTTTCTCCTTTGTCATATCTGACATGCTCACCATTGGATGGATGATAACAATGATAACAGCACAATCTTATCATTAAAATGAACATGTCTGGTGATAATTTCCTTGGCCATTCAGTTCTTTAAATCAAAAACACAAAACACACAAATTCACCCAATGACGTAATGGGCTTTTGTGTCCTTGTTTTCTTGAGCTTTTGTCCCAGCTTCAAAGCCTCAGTTTCTTTAATGAGACTACTTGTCATATTTCATCAAATCCACTTTAAATCAATGCCAGTTGTGCACCTCAACCTTTAACTAATAATAACTACGCACTTTCCTTTCATTAGAGCTCTGTTGTGTAAAGCAGGTTATTCATACTGACAGTGTACTAATACACTCCAGGACTAATTAGGAAGTTAGTTCCTTTATTACTATGTTTCCTCATTAAAACACTATAGCTGCAGTTCATAATTGGATAGCAATATGAGGGCTGTGTTGTGGAGATAGTAGACCATAATCGTTTCTAATGAAGACATACAACTTGGAGTGCTTTTCAGTGGTAAAATGCTGAGTCTAACCTCATTATGTGTTCATTTAAAATCATGGCAACGAGCCTCCCAGAATTGGGGGATTTTTTCTTTTTTTTGGAGAATTTGATCAAGTGTACCTAAATTATTGTGACTATGTGCTCTTTTGTTTTTATCTACCTCCTCAGGGCTTAATGAAGAAATTTATTCGCTGCTCAACACGAGTCACTGTTGGAACAATCAAGAAGTTTCTCAGTCTAAAGCTGAAGCTTCCAAGTTCTTATGAGGTAAGACCTTAACACTCAACATATGCAGCAATAATGAATAAATTCCACCTATTACATTATATGTATGTGAGGTTTGCATGATGCGTAAAATCATGCATGTCAGCGTCTCTGCACATGTGCGGGGCTTGCTCATAGTACAGCTTGTCTTTTTTGGTGGGGCATGGGGAGTTAATCTCATGCTCAATATGTTAGAGAGCTGTCTGTCCTGAATCTGTATGGTAGCTTTGAGTTTCACTATTCGACTTCCATGCATGAGAGGGCAACTGCCAATGTGAAATTTGCTGTTCCTACGTGTGTGATTTTGTGTGCAATTCATCATAATATTTTCAAGTCCTCGATTTAAGTGTTGTACTCTGCTAGAGTGTATGATTACTTGACTAAAGGATTTAGGAGTAAAACATAACAGTAGTTACTGGGCAGTGCATGGTGTTTAACGCTGCACATGTCTGCTATGGAGCTGATTAGAAAAATGTATTTGGTTGTATTCATTATTTTGCTTAGTTAACATTACTATGAAATGTCTGATGCTATAAAACATTGCTGCTTAAGATAATCTCTGTCTCTACATTTGGAACAGTGATAAAACTGTGGACAACCCACATTATCTCTTGTGATCAGAAGTCTTATAATTCTGCTTTAGATCGATTCTAGCACTCTCTCTCTCTCTGTCAATGTATTAACCAGTATTAATCAGTAAATAACATGAAGCGTTGCTAGTTAATACAAAGATGAGGAAGGAATATAAAGTAATGCTTTCTTTGTCAGTATCTGTCATCAAACTGTTTTTGAGCTTGAATGAACCACGCTCTGTTCTTTAACACTTCTGAAGATCTCAACTCAATTTTGTCACATTGGCTCCTAGAGCCGCCCTTTTAAATTAATTATTCACACCTCCAGCTGTATGCTCTGGGATGAGGAGGTGTATAATGGAAGTCTTGAGCTGAGCGCCTGTGATTAACCAGCTATTGTTCTCCTCTACAGTTAGATGTTCTATGCAACGGTGAGATCATGGGCAAAGACCACACCATGGAGTTCATCTACATGACAAGATGGAGGCTTCGTGGAGAAAATGTAAGCTGTTACGACGCTCCTTTCACGTTTAAAATTCAGACCTTTCACTTTTTCCTCAAAGATAAGCGCAGTGATGGATCCATTTAATGTGACACTTACCGCTCATTTTTAAGCTGATTAAGGAGCTAGACTTCTAAAATGCCTCTCTCACAGCCATTTTCTTTGCCAGTTTCTCGAGAATCAAAGATATACAGTACAGTTTGATGTTTCGTAACAAAATTTAGCTTAAGTCATACCATTTTCATGTTTTGTCTGTTGCCAAGTTAAAAAGAATAACCATAACACCAATCATGCCCTGAGTTGACATGGAGAAGCTTTATGGTATTCCTAGCCTTAAGTCTAACCTAGGTTTTTTTTTAGGTTAGACTTGGTGCTAGGGACCTTGTTACCACTTAGTTCTTGACTCCTGAACTCCAAATACTGTAGATGTCTGTGAGGTGCTCTTGGAGCCACTATAAAATGGGTTATGTGACCTCTGACCTGGGAGTGTCATACACATATGGCATATATGGTTTAGCACATGCTGACTGGTATATTACCACGTTTATTCATTTCACAGAAAAGAAAAAAAGTGGGGTGAGGGTGTTGGGGGGGGGGGGGGGGGGGGGGGGGGTATGTGTTGACAAGGTCAGTGTTGAATTCGATACTGTATGTGTGGCATGTGTCATGTGTGTCTCTACTCTGTGTGAAAATGGTCTCGAATGCCTCTCAGCATAATTTAATCAACATCATACTCACTTAATAAAATGATGTGGATCAGCTCTTCTCGGACTAATACCTCAGGATAATAAAATATACTTTTTCATTTTTCACGTTGTTTTGCTATAAGATACTTATGCAGTGGTTACCCTTTATAGGATGGAACTTGGGAGATGCAGCTATTGACTGTTAAATCTATCTCCAGCTATTAAATCTTTTTTTTTTTTTTGCTTTGGCCAGTAGAACCGTGCACTTCGGCCTGACCCACAAAATCTTTTCCTGGCTGGGCGCCTCTTTGCTAATTCCATCCCCATGATTGTCACTTTTACATGAGCTTGTTGGGGGTTCTGGCAGCCGGAGGCCAAGGTTCAGGTCATGAATGGCTGTATTAGTGCGCTCAGGACAGGTGTGGAAAAGCCTGAGGGACCCCAACAGCTGCCCCGGCAGGGGGTCTGTCTCTGGGACTCATCGCCTCAGCTTCTCCCTTCTCCAGTAAGCCCACTGAGCACCATGAAGTTTCCTTGAGAATGCTGTCATAGCCACAGCTCCTGTTAACACCACCATATCCTGTCCTGGTTTGCCCTGTTGAAAAGAGTGGTCTACTTTCACACTGTTCAGTTACACCACTCCTGATGTCCTGAGGTCTTTTGAATATGAAACATATTCGCAAAAATATGCCAAATTACTTGTTTAGTTTTATGTATTACGGAACATTTTAGCATGTTTCTGCATTTCTAGTGTTTAGATTGTAGTACAAAGAGAAAACATCATTTTGTTGCTTGAACACAAATTAGCATATGAATGAAATAATGCCATGCTTGTACAATGCTTGTACACACAGTTCCGCTTGATCTGTCGGGTTGCTTAGCTATAGCCCACATTCAGTTATTATTCTGGAATCTGACTGAAGTAGTTATTTTTTAATTGTCAGTATGTCAGCGGTGGCTTTGAAATAATCAGCTGATTTTGGATATCTGCTGAGGCTAGATCAAAAGCATGGTCCATTAAATATCCTCTTTTATCTGAGTATGTCCACCTCAGAATGGATGGCATCTACCTGAAGCTTAGAATGAATTCCCTCTGGGGTGAAATGGCATAAAACTGGGTCACTGTGAGCTGACACTTCATTTCCTTTTTCTCTGATACAGAACAGAAATGTCCTTTCTCTCTTTTCCAAAAATAGGACTCAGCTAGGGTCCCATGTACTGCATTACTGTGTGTTAGTGTTTGTTTGTGTATGTGTGCGTGTTGTGTGTGTGTGTGTGTGTGTAGGGGTGGGGGGTTGTGTTTGTGTGTATGTGTGTGTGTGTATGTTGGGGGGGTGGATGGGTGAATGCATTATTGCGTTGCTCTCTTATTCAGCTTTAAGCGTTATGTTAGAGCTTTACAACTTCAGTGTTTCAAGTGAGGTTACTGGTGTAATTCCTTGTTTTATTCAAAATACATCATTGTATGTTTGTATTATTTCATTTGTTGTATTGTTACAGGGTAATAATCGACCCGTTAGAGCATTACGGTGATAAATTTAATTAAAATAAACTGATAATACCTAATCATGATGCATCTGATCCCTCTGCAGGCCTACCCAATGGTACTAGAATATCGACCACGGATCGACTTTGGTTAAAAGAAGAGAGATGTGCCCTGTGACTCCTGCACTAATTTCAGCCCATCAACAGACAGCACAATGAATGGACATTCTCAACATGGGGGACTCAGACACACATCCTCTCACATCTGATGCCTTTGTCTTA
Source organism: Chanos chanos (assembly GCF_902362185.1). Taxonomy (NCBI): domain Eukaryota; kingdom Metazoa; phylum Chordata; class Actinopteri; order Gonorynchiformes; family Chanidae; genus Chanos; species Chanos chanos. The sequence goes on along the minus strand of NC_044499.1, from coordinate 43,961,501 downwards.
TTCTTTTTTTTTAACTGATTAAATGATTTCCATGCTGTTTTCACATTTTCTTCTGTGCACTTCTTCTGTGTGTATAGAGGAAACAATTCCTGAAGAGTAGAGTCGTGTGTTTATTATTGACAGGTGGAGGACTCAGCTCAACTTCTTTTATTTCTTCATGCTAGATGTTTGGAAACTATGGGGTCTCTAGTTCTAATTTTTTTTTGTGTGTGTGTATTTCCTGTCAACGATATCTAAACACATAGCAGATGAAAAAGGATTCTTAAAGCATTGGATGATTTTAATATGCCATGTAACTTGTGTTCTACGAAATTCCATAACTTTGGTAGTGCCTTTTCCTGTAAATCCCTCTTTCAATGCCTCACATTTGATCAAAGTCACTGGCCTTACTGCAAGACTCTTTTTTTTGTTTTTGTTTTGTTTTTGTATAGCTACGTCCTGGGTGTCCAACTTGATCATCAATATAAGCTACGTCGTTTCCATGCCAAATGTCTGTCATTGTGAGCTTTTATCCATTGTAGGTACTGCACACTGATAGGAGTAGGAGAACATTCCTTTTTTGGAGATTCTTTTGTTCTCTGGATTGCTTGTGCACTGGTTTATCTGTACATAATAGAGATGTCCACAGGGACGTCTCAGTCACATTCTGTGTCTCGTTTGATGGCTCATGATTAGATCACTGAAGTTATGGGTAATGTATCCACTGTGGTACATAAATTTACCCTCGCAAGATTTCTTGAGCTTGTTTTGTTTTGTTTTTTTTTTGTTTTTTTTTACACAGTTGATTTCATTGTAGAAAACATTAAGGTTGAAGTTCTGTATTCACTGAAATAGCCATTTGTGCTTTTGTGTGTGTGTGTTTTTTCTTTTTGTTTGTTAATTCCACTTATCTCTTGATGACTTGACCTGTGCCTCAGTCTTTGAGTGAGTTTAGAGGTCAGCTAAGCCTCCCTTGACCTCTCAACTGGCAGTGAAATCAGAATTATGTGGTCATGGTATCATCGACTTGTTTCTGTTGGACCAAGGATGAAGTGAAACAGCTCTCACATTGTGGATTGCATCCCATGATCACATAACATATGGTGTTAAATTGTGACAAATACTATAGCTGACTGTATTTGGCTCTTCATACTACACCAAAGATGCAAACAGAGCCTTTAGAAGGTGGTTCACTGGTCTTGGCCATGTAAGAATAACCATATATCTGAAGTGTAATACCGACATCATTTAAAATGCCTTACAGCTACAGCAGAAAAATGAGGAAATTTTAAAATGGTTTGGTCATCCTAGTGAAACAGTAATAATCATGAAATAATCTGAAGAAACCCTCATGTGCACATCTGTAGCAGGGTGGCATTAGAGAGGTAATACACCGAAGGGTTATTATGGTTGATATTTAAGATATTTCATGATGGTTCGCAGAATGGTTCACCCGAGCCTCTACCGCTCTAAATCTCACGCCTCAAAAAAACATAGTCGACTTATCGATGAATATGAAAATCCTCTTTGAAATGGAGCCTAAGAAACTGTTTTCACGTGTGTGTGTGTGTGTATGTTTTTGTTTCTTTGTTTGCTTTGTTTTTTGTCATGTGATCTCAGTAGTGTTTTCAAAACCTTCCAAGTGACTTTCAGAAGACCATAGTGATTTTAAGTGGTAGCTGATTATATGTTTAGATCTAATAATCCTTGAAATGTCCTTGTGCTGCAATGAACTATCTGTATTTTTGTAACAAACGCATTTGTAGATATTTTATCTTGAAAAGAAAAAAAAATGTATATTGTATGATTAACAAACATAAAATGCTGCTTAGAATAATCTATTCTATTTTTCAATGTAAATGTGCCTGAAATGGTTCATATAGAGATTAGACATGTACATACTGTATGCAAAAGTTATTCTATTTGTGAAGCATTGTTGAAAAGGAAAAATACAGAGTGACTGAATGAATATCTGACTATATGTTGAATGATTTAGCATGTGAAAAGGACAAGGAAACAATTATAGCACATGACAACATTTTGTTGAATTTTTGTTTTTTATTATTATTATTATTATTATTATTATTAGTGTTATATTTACTGGTAACACAAAACTAAATGTAAAAATGATAATCAGTACTCGTTGCCTACACCGCAGCTCCACAATGTCATCTTTGATAAAAATCCAGCAGCGTACTTTTCTGAATAAAATAGCCTCCAGTCCCAGTCTTGAAATGATCTAATTGAAAAGCACATTAGCAAAGTCTCGCAGTGATATGATAGTCAATTGTCCAATGACAATTGCACCTAATTCTGCCGTCTTCTCAGAGTCTGGCTGAGCTGCAGTAAGTGGAGATCTGGCCCTGCAGCAGTACCTCATATTTTGTTGGTGATTTCATCTGTGGTTTATCTGCCAAGGATAGGATTTCTTCTCCACTAAAATCTGTCTACATTTCAAATACTTCTGCTGCCTCTGCGTTTGGCAGACGAAAAAGTGCAACAGACAATTTTGTTAAAAGAGAGCCAAAGAACCTCCAGTCCACCCCTCCCCTCTGAGTGGGAATATAGCTGCCTGTCTGCACTTCGGTTCGGGCAAACTTTTTGGATTTTCTGTTTTGATAGGAAGGTCACCCAGTACACATCACACAAAAGAAGAGCCTGCCAAATTGTGCCTCGCACCATTGGTGGTCAGCTCTGCTTTTTTGGAATCAATCCCCCCCCCCCCCCCAAAAAAGAGGCAATGCTCTTGTTTGAGACGCTGTCAGTATCCTGTGAAAGTCAGTTTCTCTCGTTAGCTCGGCCAAAAATAATGTCACTGGATTTTCACTTTCTTCCCTCAGCTGAATCGTCACATTTTCCGAAAGATCTCTCTCTCTCTCTTCTCTATCCTCCGGCAAGTGCACGAGTAAAAATGTTGGCTGACCCAAGCCAAATTTATTCTCCTTCTGGACAATAGCAGACTACTGTAACCTACAGGACTGACCGCCATCTTTCTTCTTCCTCTTCTCTTCTAAAAGCAACAGAAGCTTCGGTGCACCAGCTGGGTTGAAATGAAAGTCAAAGCCCAGAAGGTCAATCTCATAGTGATTTACCCTATACACAGCTCACTATACCTCAATTTGCTTTGATTGCTGACATTATTTACTCAGCTGCTTTCATTTAAATGTCTGGGCCAAGTCCACAAATTGTGAAGGGCGCATATGTGTCACACTTGCAAATGAGGGTCTGTCTACTCTGGACCCCAATAAAAAAAAAAAAGAAAAAGAAAAACGTGAAAGGTTGTGCATTGAGAGGAGAGACCTGGAAAAAAACAGACCCCCACTTTAGGTAAGCTGTAGATGTTAGTTGCACAACATCTGTGTTCTGTGAAGTTATATCCTGCGTGATCAATCACTGCTATAGTGCGTTGGGCCCTTTCTTGTCAGAGTTCAGTAATGGTAAACATAAGCACACACAAAAAGTTGCTGTGTCTTGATGTTTTCCATTAAAATTTTTTTTGGATGCTGAGGATCAAACCCCAAAAAGAAAGGTTTACATAGTTAGTCTATAGACAATTTTAAAGAATATTATTTCACGGCAAAAAAAGGCTACAATTCATTCAGATGCGTGAAATAGGAGGTAACTGGGATGTCTGAGGAAGCTTGACTGGTTGTCTTGGACAGATGGTCCTGGGGTTGTTGACTGTCATCAATGGTATATTTCATTCATAGTGACAGCCTGTCTAAAGCACCAAGGGTTACAAATCATTCTTATTTACATTAACTACTGGCGTCGGCTAAGGCCTGGGATCTTGGAAATTACCACGGCTATTTAAAGTTATGAGTGAACAGAATGTTTGTTGTTCACGTTAGAACACTGAACCTTGATGAGAGACTGTTTTCAGTTACCTCAGTTTTTGGCAATAAATTCAACTCTTTTTTTTTATCCACAGATGTATTTTTTTTTTATTGTTTTAATATCATAAACCTAAGATATGCCCAAGAAATTGTACATGCTTATGTAGACTTTGTTGATGATTTCCCAGCAGTATTTCTGATTCATAAAGCTAACTGTTATGTGACATCTCTGGACAGCACCCTGCGGGACAGCCCTACGGCTTTCAAACGATATTCATGGCTCTGATCCCTGTGACTTCAAATCAGGAAAATAGGCAGCCTGCAGGGGCACATTTTGTCCCCATACTTCTATTTCTATTTCTATTTCCCATAAGGCTGTTTGGCTCCCTGAGTTACGATTTACTGCACAGTCGCGTTCCACCTGCAACTCAAGAAGCACTCACAAGTATTTGGTGCGGGCTCACCAGGAGGGTTATGTCTCAGAAGTTGTCAGGACTTTATATAGCCTTTCACTGAAACATGGTGTGTGGCTCTCAGATCAATCGGACCCTCATAGGCTGTAGACAGATTTAACTCCCACTGAAAGTTGTGCCCTTTCATTACATCATGAAAAGACACATATCATGGACACATCACCTTGTTTGAACAGTATATCATGCAGGTATGATGCATACACATCTTCAAAATGTAATTCTAGTTGTGACAAAGTCCTTTTTTTTTTATCTTTGCTAAGACAAAGTGTTAAATTAGTGTTAAGAGAAAAATGTCTGATTCACTTTTTAATATTTTTTTTTATAACAGAGTGTAACAGAGTAAATACAATTTCGAGTGGAGTAAAGTAGTGTCAACAGGGGTAAATCACTGAAATGCAACTCCAAGCAGTTTTACAATGGGAAATCAACTCTTGGACTTGAAAAGTTGTGCAATGAAGGATCCGCGCCTCATCAACTAAGGGTGGTATTTCATAAAGCAGTATTCTTTTGCCCAGCCAGATCATATTTATAAACATCCAATCAAATTGTATGATTGCTGAAAAGTAGAAAAAGTAAGGAATTACATGTGTGACAGGAAAATGTAGCTTTGTATAAACACATCATCATTTTCCTTTATCATGCAATAACTGACTGCCTGGGTTTTTGTTTACATTTGGATCAAAACATTGGCTTTAAGTACCTCCGAAAGCTAATATAAATCTCATGGACCAATTGTTCTTGAGCTCAAGAAGAGGAAGAAGAAGAGGAAGAAGAAGAAGAAGAAGAAGAAGAAGAACTTTACTGGTCACACACACTAGTGCAGAGAGCAGTGAAATGCAGCCTCTGCATTTGACCCATCCTATACACCAGTGAGCACACACACACAAAAGCAGTGAGCACACACGTACACTGGGAGCTAAGAGCAGTGGGCGGCCGGGTACCAACTCCAGGTCTTTTCGCCAGTGCCTCAGTCAAGGTCACTGACAGGAGTATTAATCCTGACATACATGTCTTTGGTGGTGGGAGGAAACCACAGCACCCAGAGGAAAACCCACGCAAACACGGAGAGAACATGTAAACCACACAGAAAAGGGACGGCCGGGATTCAAACCCAGGGAAAAGCTGGTGAAATTTTCATGTTCAAAGTATCATTCAGAAAATTTGTCACTCTGAGATCTTGTGTCAGTTGCATAATATGGAACAAGTGCTTGGTGATGCAAATATTGTTATGCTTTTTAATTTTTTTCGTATGAGTTATCATTGTTTGTGAATGAATGAAACAGAATGAAATGGAAAGGCATATTTGCCCCTTCATTATATAGTGTAGAAAAAGAATTTTAAGCGATTGATGTTAAAATGACCGACCTATGACGTATAACATTGTTTTGATTGTCCTTTGTTCAAAAACAAGGAGGAGACAGAGACAGACATAAATGAAAGCCTTGGTTTTCCTCCATACCGACAGTCAAAGAGTTCCGTTCTGCTGTCCTTTCAATGGCTTTGAGTACTGTGAGAGTCGGCCAAGGAAAAGAAAAGCCTTGTGCCTGGTCTTTAACCGACCAGCACACACTCACACACACACACACACACACACACACACACACACACACACACACACACACACAAACACACACACACACACACACACAAACACTCACACACAAACACACACACACACACACACACACACGCACACACACACACACACACACACACACGCACGCACACACACACACACACACACACAGAGCACTCTGGTCAGGACTGAACTGATGGGAGCAGTCTGTCAAAAGGCTCTTTATACTGAATCTAGGATAAACAAACACGGTGTCAAAAGTAACACAGTGGGTAGATTTCTAATGTATCTTTCAAAGAAACCAACTTGCAGTTATAAAATCTATATGAAAGGGGAATCTACATGAATGGGGAAATTTGTCAACATCTCAACAGTCTAAAGCATCAACGTGTTTTTTTTTTTTTTTTTTGCCTCATATCTAAAATTCGATGAAGAAATAGAGAAAAGAAAAACAAAATTTGACCATAAATGCCTCACATTATGCTGTCAATGTCAGCCTCTCACTGCTATTGTGTGTCATTTATTTCCCATTTTTTCACCTTAATCGTGACACAACCACCTGTGAGATGGCTTACAAAGGGCATGCCAGACAGTAAACAAGTGGTGGATAGGCTTCTGTTGGGAGAGATAGAACATACCAGAACAATGGCTGGGGGAAGGACGACATGGTGAGACATTCCTGGTGTAATGTTTTTAGCTGCAGATAACCCACTGAAACCTTCTGGGCAATGATGAGTCTTTGGTGATCAATGACACATGACTTATTATGTCATGTTAATGGTATGTACTACTGGATGTTGCCAAATGCCTATGTCACGCTGGGCAAGGATACATGTTGCTGTATGTTTGTCACTGAATTGCTTTAAGATTTGTGTGTTTCTGTAAAAAGCATGTTATGCCTTTGATTTCTAGTTAAGGTGTCATGTTAAGCTTTAGAGGTGCTAATGCCTCCGGTATGCTGCTCATGTGCTATAACAGTTGCAAAACTGTTTGGCAGTTTGAACTGCTGAGTAGAACTGACATCATCACGTCCGAATAAGTGCAAGTGGAGAGTTGAACCTATTTGCATCGACATGCACTGCCCAAAGTTAATTTCCTGTATATTGTGTCGATCCAGTACTGAAACAGATCATACTCTCTCTCACTTTCTACCTTTTTTAAAGCAGCACGCCGACAGACCATAGATGGTTTCAGAGCAAATGGAATTTGTGTTGCTATGACATTTGGCTGACAACCAGTTTCAATACTGTGGGGTTATTTATAGAATCTGGAAAGATAAAAAAAAAAAAAAAGAAAAAGTTCAAATGAAGAAGCTTAAAATGTGAAGCATGGAAATGCTTATCTGGTATGTATGGAACAATGCCCTTGTGGAGATCTTTTAAAAAGCCCCAGGTCCACAGAGGCTGTGGAACTGGTGGTATTTTCTACAAATACAGAATCTCCTTTGACTTTTGTGCAGAGATGGCACATTCCATTCTCTAAGAGGATTTAAGCTCTTGTCTCAGATTTGGGTGAGAGTGTGGACAGGCGTTTTTTTTTTTTTTTCTTTTTTTTTTTCCTTTTTTTTCTGGGCTTATCATAAAATCTGTTCTCTCATCTCATTCCTTCATTTCTCCCATAGCTCACCTCATGTGCTTTAGCTTCCAGAATACCAGTAACCCCTTTTAACCAGCACTTCTTGATAAAATGTACCCACGGACTAAAGGATGAAAAGGAAAGGTGCTCTTGCCCTTTCACTACATAAAGTTGACAAAAAGCTTTATCCACAGTTTCTGAATGGTGGTAATACAGACTCGTTTAGAACCATTAAAAGAAAAAACAACAAACAAAAACAACAACAACAACAACAACAACAACAAAAGTAACGCTTGTTCTATTGAGTTACATTTTTAATATGACATAGAGGACGTCTCTGGACTCAAATAAAGCAAAGATTTAATGAAACGAAGAAAGCCCCCCCAGGGAAATCAGTGTATGTATGAAATGAAATGAGATAACAAATAGGGATAAAAGAGAACAGATAATCATTTTCACAAACACGTCCCTCTGTGGATGTTACATCACAGCATGGAGTCGCACAGTCTGGAATGACGGTAGTCACGAGCATAACGTAATGAGAGGAATGTTAACCATGACGGTGATGAGCGTATCCCGATACATTTCCCAATGGATTTCACTCCAGCTATAGTTTTATTTACGCACTCATGCTGTTGAGCTCAGGTAACATAAGGTAACGCACAAGGGACCCAGGTATCACATAAGAGTCATTTCCTAATCCTCGTGGAGCGATGGGCGAAAAGGCGAGAAAAGATGGTTCGAAGAAGCATCAAAATAGTGTTTGGAGCATGTTCAACACAAACAGCTCATTAAATGTTAAGAGATTATTGTTATGACTTACAAGTGCTTCAGTAGCTTATTGTCACTTTCCTTGGTTATTTTGGATAAACCAACTGTCACACTTAAAATTAAACCTACCATGCCCTTGTACAATAACACCAAGATAAAACTAACACAACCACTGTTTAGACACAAATCCTTACACTGAAGTATTGCTTTTATTTATGCTAATAAATCAAGTATTGTTTTTTTTATTATTTATGCTATATTTCTACCATAAAGCAAGGAGCTTTTTAGAGGTGCATTCACACACTGACTCACTCAGTCCACTGGAATAACATAGAAACATCTTCTTTTCACAAATGAAGAATGTGAGAAAAACAGTCAAGCTAAAAAAAAAGGTTGAAAAAAAAGGGGGGGGGGGGCTCTGATTGTAATCTACTAAAACCTAAACTTATTCATCATACATTTCTCGTGTCTGTTGTTCTCATGTATGTTTTGTATCTGAGATAATGTGTTTAATGTGAAGTAGCCTGTCACTCACACATTTTGTTCTCATTAGCCTTTTGACACTGAACAGACAGACCCTCACAACCAGTCTCGTCCATGGCAGTACCTCATTTGAATTTCAATGCTGCCAAGAACATTGAGGCCTCATTGGCCTGTAAAAAAAAAAAAAAAAAAAAAGGCTCGCGGACCGAGTTCTGACACGCTTTGCATTTAGCTCCAATAAAATGAATTATGCAGGCAGAAGTGTACTCACATACATGGATGTCTGCAGTACAGCTCTAAGGTGTCTTCATGGAAAACCTTGTAAAGCTTGCTTTTATTAATTAAAATGTTTCAGATCCGGTTTCAATGTCTGACTGGTAATAAAAAGCAGTATTTTAAAATGTGGTAATCTGAGGCCATAAACATATCAAACCGTAAAGCACGGGTACTCACCCATGCCGAAGATGTAATGTCATGGTGACAGAGTGAGCCATTCCACAGCGGTTGCATCCACTGCTCTGAGATGCCAACGTTATTCGAGCCAGGCTCCATTGCTGTTGGCCTGAGGAGTGTTCGTGTACACAGTCACTAGCATTGCGGACGGGAATTTTTGTCAGGCTGACGGGCTGTAACAAGCAACCTGATATTGTCGGGATATGAGGGACGTGAGGGGAACATTGCAGTCTGTCATCAGATTTATTGTAAAACAAGCACTGCCGGATATTTCTTCTGAAATGTAAGATGTGGTCGATTTTATTAATTAAAATGTAGTGTGGACATTCACTGATAGAGTGTGAATAAGACATCTGACGGGTGATATTTAAAAGAACCAGTGATCCTCATTTGGAAGTACTTTTAATGTCAAGTGTTATGTCGACTGTTCTCCTTAACCTTGTGTGTCAGATATATAATCTTTATTGCTCTCTCCCTTACGGAAGGTGCAAAGCAAGCAGAAGAAACTTAGTCTTATTCTTGATTTAAAACTTTTAAAGGCGTAGTTTGTCTGTTTCAAATAAACATTCACTCATTTTCTTGTTCATTTCTCATTCATGTTCTACCTCTCTCTCTCTCTCTCTCTCTCCCTATCTTTGACCATACACATAAACAAATTGAGCAAAATCAAACAAACAAACAAACAAATTTTTGTAAATACAAATGTTTTGTAATTGGTCACAACACAGATGTCTTCTATCCCAGTGTATTTCCTTGTGAGTTATCTGGATACATTTAGTGTAATTACATTGTACAATATTTTTTAATAATTAATGGAAAAACAAGAAACACCCACATATTAGAGCAAACCAAAATCACATAATTAATCAGCAGTAAAAATAAAGAGATGTCCTTAATTGCAACAGGACATTTCACTCATTGCAACCAACACTACAACTCTTCAAAAACAGCTCTCTTTCTCCACCTGCTGGCTGATCTGCTGGCTGGGTGTGAATGTGTGTAAATGTGCCTGCATGTATATTTGTAAGTTGAAATGTGCATTGGGTGTGTGCGTGTCTCTAAATCATCGGTAATGTTCTGTTGTTGTCACTTCCAAAATCACAGCATGAGAGTAAAAACAACAATTAAAAAGTAAGCGAAAGCACATTTAGATAAACAACAAAAATGGATACTGTAAAGATGTGAAATCCAATTTGATAAAAGAATGATTTTTGCAAATTCAGAGCAGGTATATATTTGTCTGCGTTTAGCCTTTTTAAACATAAATATTCCCATGTACTTTAAAGGTCATGAAGAAATAGAAATAGAGAGAGGAGAACAGGAGTGCAAAAACTATGAAAGACTTCAGTGCCAAGAGGGGCCTCTGCTGACGCACAGTGCCCAACAATCCTCTGATTAGCCCCCTGAGACAGACTATAATTCACAATGCGCTCTCTCTCTCTCTCTCTCTCTCTCTCTCTCTCTCTCTCTCTCATACATTCAAATTTCCGTATATTCTACCGGCATTAGTAATTCATACTTAAAAGTCCAAACCTTTAAAATGTTTATGTAATGTAATACATACGTACGGAACATAAGGTAAATGCTTTCTAACGGTAACCTGAATTCTTAGAGAGACCTCATTGGACGTAAGTAATAAATCTGACTCAGCAAAGGGGCGCACAACGCAAACCAGCCCCTCTCTTACGTAGTGTTAGCGGTCGTATCCAAGTTCGTAACTACAAACCTCATCCTCAACAACATGGCGCCAGCATGCAGCTGGATTGCAGATAGACGCCAGGGCAGCATTTCACCAAGTTAGATAAGTAAGAAAATTAACGCAGCTTCGCGTAGACTTTTGACTTTTTGAGTTCATTGATTTTATAATAGTTTTTGTTATTTGTCTTTTACTGCAACAGCATCAGTTTTTAATTATGTTGACTATTCAAAGACTCACCTGTTTATCGTAAAGAACAGACCGTACTGGCTTCGCGCTGCAGGGACCGTTATGTTAAATATTAATATTAATATCTAACTTTTCAAAGTTAAACTTCAGGTTAATGTAGGTGGACCGAAGTGACCGTTTTCAGAGTTCTTTTTTTTTTCATAAAAACAAGCCATATGATTGATCGGAAGAGCAATTTTCATCAGAGGACATGCATGTAAACATGAGTGAGAATAATTCTCCACTGGACGAAAGGGACAGAGACAAACTTCCTCCTATTTTGAACCATGTAAGTTTTTTCCTCTATTTACTTTCTCCATTCTTCGTCCCTTAGGGATTCCTCAACTTAATTTGAACTTATTATGAGATTGGTGTGGTTCAGCTTTGAGTTAATTGTGATGTACAGTTTTAAAACTGCTGCACTTGCTCATCTCTTCGGTTGTGCTTAGGCATTATGTTGTTAACTAATGACTAAGAGTTGTTCATACCAATTTACGTTCAGCTTACACAATAACTTTCCTGACCAGCATCCACGTGAAGTAATGGTTTGTTGCCACTGCAACATACAGACAGCATCAGTATCCCTGTATTCATAAAGTGTACTTTAAATTTGGCAAAACAAATAAGCCACTTATCTCTTTTTGGTTGATTAATAAACAGAAGGAAATAAAGTCTTACAAGCATTCCTGATTGAACTTAAGGGTGTGACTTTCTGGTCAAAACTTACTGCTTTGTTATGTAAGGCGCCAGTCAAAATATCCTCTCTTACTGACTTATTGAGAGCAGTGCCTTAAAACCTGCAGCATTTTAAAACATTCTCGTGGTACTGGATAATACATGAAATGAATATACATACAGAAAATAGTATCTTAAATACCATTTTAATTAGGACATATTCGTTCAACAACAGTATTTGTTATATCTTATGATGAACATAATAATGTCATTGCGTACAAAGTAGTGATAAATGTATGATATATATTTTTGAAACCTTGGTTCACCATCAGTCCTCTAAGTATTTATGGAAGATGAGATAAGATGAAGATAAAAAGTGGAGTTGAGGTCATTGAACGTCTGATGTAATGTGATTGCTCTCCACCACCTAATTCTCACTGAATACAGATGTCTGGCTTTTTTTTGGAGTGACTTCATGCGTGTTAAATCTAAGTCTACATTTTGCAACTCATTTCACCTCCCAAGTTTGTGTCGAAAGATTTGACGATTTCTCTTGTGGGATTCTTGTTCAGCTAATGTATTTTCTTTATTTTCTGGACATGTTTTGTAAATGCTGAAACGCTGAATGTGAGTGCTGATCCTTTGGCAGAGTTTGGATCGTGGGTCAAAGCTACCGTTTTCCTCATGTGGAAGCTTCATATCTACCTTCAATCATAAGAGAGAGACAGGCAACCATAACCTCTCCACGCAGCTTCTTGTACCTGCTGTAAGACAAGGTTAGACCTTTTTTTTTTTTTTTTAAATCATATCTAACGTAACCATAACAACACAATTCTACATCATCCTACATCACAGCCTCGTCCTGAGAGCTTTGTTAGTTACGTCCTAGGTAATTAACGCAATGACTCATAACTAGATTTCACAAGGTAAATCGTTTGTGCGCTTGGTAGAATATAACTAGTATATATTGGTAAGTTATTAAACTTTTTGAGAGAAATGTACATAAAAAGTTGATGTTATCGGTTTGGTTAAGAAAGGACTAAACAAGTGACCCAGAGAAAACTTTGACGTTTAATGATATGCAGACTTGTTTTAGATGTAGACATCTATTTTATTATTGATGCAAAAAAAAAAAAAAAACTCATTGCATTTCAAAGTGATCCATTCAGCTGCTTTGAATTAATGAACACTTCAGTACTTCAAGCAGATGTGTTTTGCTTTCTTTGTCACTGACATCAAAGATGTTGTCTGAGACTTGAGGATCAATGGATTACACAGGCAAAGCCATTCACGTCTTCCTCAGACTGTCCTTGCAGGGATGAGTACGAAACACAGAGTGATGAATCGACCTCTTGGATGCTAGACAGTGAAGGGTTCTCCATGGGCTGTTACATGGTCTCACTTATTCATGCAAATAGAGTGGACTAACAGCAAATACATGGCCTAATTTATTCTGTGTAACTACAAGTTTTTTCCATGTTCACTGTCTCGTAGCATTTGGTTCCCCTTCACTGGCTTTAATTGATTAAGTTAGGTGAACAGGAGCAAGGACAGCTTCACTCTCTGGAAATACACAAGTCCTTTCCGTTATTGTCAACATCTTGAGTTAATGGTGACTGTTGGTTAGCAACAGTTGTTAAGGTGATAACAGGAACTGGGCTGTTGTCTTCGTGAGGATTATTATGAATGATGGTAGTGATTTACTTTTGATTGATGGCAAGCTATGTGAGACAAAATTATATGGGAGCCTAAGTTGTGGTGTTCACTGCCTGTTTCTGTGTGTGTGTGGGTGGGTGGGTGTGTGCCTGTGTTTGTGCGTGTGTGTGTGTGTATGTGTGTGTCTTTATCTGCAGTAAGAGAACTCCCCCCAATATGCCCAGATGTTAGACAGAAGCAGCGAATCTCCATAGACATTCTCCCTCCAGAAGTAAAAGCCCGCTTTGCCTCAGACCCGATCATCCCCATCCGGACCAAGACTGCCAAAGAGTTTCAGTATGTCCTGCCCCTTTCCTCTTCCTCTCTGTTTCTCATCCTTTAAAAAATCTTCTTTTTTTTTTTTTTTTGGTACAAACTATTTTTCCTTTAACTAACTCTCTGTGTCCAGGGAAGATATGGAGAGGGCTACTGTCTCAGGTGACTGGAAACAAGTCCATGATTTCTACTTGACTACGTTTGGCTCCTTTTTGGAACTGAATGCTGCCTTTAAGGTGTGTGTTCGATAAAGTAAATAATTTCTTTTTTAGTATTTGAACATTGAGTTATTATCGGTTTACTAACATGGCTTTACTGTAATTATTTCAAATGACTAAGATGTCAGATATACCTTAGGTAAGGGGTGAAAAGCTGACGCATGTTTACAGTATCATTGTGAGAGAAGGGGAGAAGGGGAATGCCAAAATGGGTTTTGGCTCTCCTAGTGAATGAATGAGTTCATTCAGAGAGTTGTAAAAAAAAAAAGGAAAAAAAGGAAAATCAGAACCTGCGTATGGTTTCTATAGAAAGTGTTATTCCTGTGAGAGGTGAACTTTTTAGCATCTATTTGATCATTTATTGCATAGGAAAAGTTGCCATTCGTTACATGTGTGACTGCAAGTTCTCCAACCCTTTTTTTTCCCTCTTTATTCCAGAAAGAAGCAAACGCTCCATTCAACACTATAGATGACTCAGGAATAAACATTAAATTTGTTAATGCTGTTTATGATTCCTTACTCCATACGGTATGTTCGGTACTGTATACAGGATGTGTTAAAGGTTATAGATTCAATCATGATGTGAAAAGAGATACGCTGCTTTGCCATCTTGTTATTTCGCTCTCTTATTCTGTGAGAATTTAATTAAAAGAAACTTATTCCACAGCCTCCGGAGACACAAAAGTCGGTCCTAAAGGGAATCATTAATAGCTTATTAAGAGAGTGGAAAGGGTGAGTGTTTGTTTTCGCTCCTTTCGCTCTCTGGGAATGATCATTTTAATAGAGAACAACTGTCAATCCGCCATCTTAACACTGTCTTTGTATCTTTATAGACCTCGGACAAAAGATGACTTGAGGGCGTATTTTATTCTTGTTCAGGTAAATGAAAAAATTTCGTACGTTTACACAGTTTTTCACTTTGACAATATTTTGGCTGTTTAGCCTATTTATCCTTAGGTATTCAAGTAGTTACTCTCTTTAAGAATAACGACTTCGTTAAATGAGGGTCTCTTTCCTCCCCTCTCTAATAGCCAAATCCATGCCATGAATAGAAAACTACCTCCATTATATAACTGGAGGACATGTGGTACTTTTCAGTAATAGCAGCAATTTCCTCTGCCAAAGCAAGCCGGTTATCTGCACGCAAACCTATAGACGTGAGCCTTGTGTTACACGATCAGACTAATCTGTTTTTTAAAATCCCGTTTGTCTCTTAGGCCACATTTAACACTGTAGTTTCAGAGTGAACTGAATCAGAGAACACAGGAAACTCTTGATCTCCTCTCTCACCACATGCTCCATTGACTCCAGCCATAGCTGCAGTCAGTCAGTCTCGACGCTGCAGATATATAGTGAGCTAAGTGTTTACTTCACACATGACCAGCATGGACTGGCTCTGCATTGTCCAAATAAGGACACAGCCGCTGGATTCAAGTCTGAGAAAGAATGGTGAGGGAAAAGAGATTCATAAGAACAGGGGAGGTTTTCTTGGTTTTGGTTCAGTTATGGTTTTTGCCTGGTTTCAGTCACTTTGTGTGATTTTCTTTTGTGGCAGGGGGGAGTAAAGATTTGATGGCGGTTGAGGGTTTTTTTTTTTCTCTTTTCTTTCTTTCTTTCTTTCTTTCTTTCTTTCTTTCTTTCTTTTTTTTTTTTTTTTATAAACAGCAGCATGTTTTGAGGTTGGGCTGCACTATAGTTAGCTTATGAGGTTATTTACCTCCAGGCCACTGATGGGCTCTTTGACCTACATTTCTTAAGAGGACACGGTGAAATTGAAAGGCAAAGGTAATTATTGGGCTGATGTGTCTGCTGCTGATGTCAGTCGGCTGCTAGTATTATTTGCCTTTCTGTGCTGGAGGAACAGATGAGCTCATGTTGGAGTGGAAAAGGCTGGTTTCCGCTGTAATGCCACTCTTTATTAAAAGCCAGACTTCTGCTTCGCTCTCCACGAAAGTTATATTTCCTTTTTGAAGTGCGCTTAAAAAAAGCCTCTCTTTGTTGCAGAACCCACAGTATACCAGCACAGCCACATATGTCATCTATGCACACTTACTGAGGCAAATAGCAGCTTTGGCCGAAGCAGACCACCATTTCCTGATGCACTGGTTTAAAAAGTGAGTCTGAATCGTTGCCTCATGTGACATCACTTTGCATTATAAGAAACATGGAAGAGCAGTTTTCTGAGTAAAACCATTACACTCTTTACTGATTAATGTCAGTAACGGTATGCTATACATTTTTTTTTCTAGCATTTTAGCATTTTCTAGGGGTAAAAGCAAAACGCTTTTAAGTTATGAAAATAAAATGACACTTTTTTTTAAATGATATTCTGTTCATTGTGTTTTACTTTGATTTAAGAAATATGTAAAACACCATGAAAAGAATCTATCCGTAATTTATTTTTAGCGATCAGTAATTCTTACTGTTGAATTGCTATTTACAACACCTTTAATTTGCCTATATCAAACATCATAGAAAACCACAAATAAAGATGTGACCAAAATAACACATTCAATTAGAGAGCCATATGAAAGATAATAAATGAAATGGAAACATAATTTGGGGTTTACTGCACTAGGCTATAGAGTCGAGAGCGATAGAGGAACGTGACCAGCTCTGTATAGCTGTTGGGCGTGTTTTGTTGACTTAAGCTGTGGATCCTTCCAAAAATGCTGCGTCTCAGAGGCTTTAAGTCCAAAACGTGGTGAGGTGGAGAACTGGATAAAGCCAAGATTTCAGGGTGGTTTTCCTGACCATCCATCATTTATGATACACTGCTAAATCTCATAGATCTACTCTCAGTCCGTGGTGTATAATACATTAAACCAGTCACAGTAGGTTTGCTGATATAATTTAAGAGGTGGGATGATATCACTGATGCCTTCGACTGAGTAGACGTGTTATATCTCAGGCTCTCTCAGAAGCGTTTCAAACAGCTTGTGGACCGCCTTCAGCTTTTCATCACCACCCGCCTGTTCCCAGCCAAACCAGAGGAACTGCCACCAATGGCTAAATGCTCCTGGTGGATCCCTTCTGCTACCAAGGTTCTCTCTCTTCTCAGTGAGTACTCATCCTGACTCGCTCACTTCCTTTCAAAGAGTAGTCCCACTGGAGGCTGCCTGTTGTGTTGAAAAGCAGTAGCATCCTGTCTAGTCTTCCAACGAGAATGAACAGAAATTCTGATCTGGTTTTGTTTTCTCATTAGATGCAGCAAACAGCATTTCATCTCCTTCGATCATTCCGTTTGCGGATTTCTACAATCTCACTCTGGACCACATTGACTTCATGGAGGACTACCAGACATGGCAGACTCATGGAAATTCAAACAGGTGTGGCTGCAAAATATCATTCTAAAAAGAACACCATGCTATACGTGCTTAGCCAGAAACAATTTCCTCCTGCCCACACATATTTTAGTTCTTTCCAGTTAGGTTTTTTTTTTCTCTCTCTCTCTCTTTGCCTTTGCAGCAATTGGTTTGTTGAAAATAATGAGAATTTGAGCTCCCTCTTGTGTTTACAATCAGCAGTGGAACATTGTTTACAGATGTCAACAGCTTTTTTGGAACACTCTGGCCAGAGGTCAGATTATATTGACTGTGTGTTATTAACTTAAATTTTCCTCAGTTTTGAAAACTGTCAGAGAAATATGGCCTGTTCTGAGAACATTTTCTGCACCACTTCCTGTAACGCTCTGTTGTGGAGAGTAAATTTTGACCACGTCCATTTGAATATAATTGTGTGTGTCCTACTTTCATTCTCAGATTCACTTTCTGCCAATTTCCCTTCATCTTGTCCACTGTGGTGAAGAAAGCAATCATTCAGAGAGATTCAGAGCAGCAGATGATCAGTATGGCCAGGGTGAGAACTCATCTGTGACAAGCGGCATTTTTGATTTTGTCTCCAGCCATATAATGTTGACATCAGGTCTAAGGGACATTCATTGAAAAGGGTAACTACTTGATGCCAAAAAGAAAATGTTGATTTTCATGCTTACACTCTTGTGACAACAAATACAGCCCCCCCCCCCCCCCCCCCCCACCAAGAGAACAGATTTTCTTGCTTATTTTCAAGATATGTGAAATGATTTGTTTGATTTTCCGTCTCTGTGCCAGACGTCATTTGTTGACTCGCAACTCTGTTGTTAGTTTTTATCGAGCAATATTTTTCATGAACAGTGAATTCCTGTACCCTTCCGTTTACACTGGATACCTTCGCAAGATTTGAAACTTGGTTCACAGTGGGAAAAAATAGCTGCATTCCTTCAGTTTTATCTAATGGGAAGAATCCAGCGGTTCTGTTTCTAACATGAATGACCCAACACATGATAAATAACCGCATTACTAGTTCATAGAAGACACTATGTACCGGACCACACTCATAGGCGTGGTCTGCGTTGGAGCCAAGGGAGCGCCTGTTCTCTGAGCTATCTCTTGCCAAAAATGGATTTTATGAAGTTGCTTAAGTTAAAAAAAAACAAAAAAAAAACAGACACAAATAAACAGCGTTAAAGCACAAACAAGACACAAATAATCTCAGTTAAATAAACACTGTGTATGGTTTAGAAAACATTATTTCTGCTTTGGGAAGGCTGAATGATAATAATACAAGCTGTTCTTTTCTTCTACAGCAAACCCTGGTGGACAAAGTCTCTCGCAGACAGAGGGTGGATATGAGTCTCCTCTTTCTGAACATTAAAGTTAGGCGTCTGCAGCTGGTCAGTGACTCACTGGATGAGGTAATCCCATTAAAGCCAAATATGTGTGCTTTAGAAACCTCTCTGTCTTCAAGCCTCAGATGTCTCCACTAGCTTGTTTGAATCACTGAAAATATTTACTATACTAATAGAGAAAATAGTAGTAAAGCTTGTATGTGGTATGGTACTTAACACCAGCAAATGATTCAACATGACCGAGAGCGTGTACATTCTGTTCTGGAAAAGTATTACTATGGCTTCATTTGGAAAAAATGGCCCCGCTATAAATGTGTTCTCTTTCTCTCTCTTTCTCTTTCTCTCTCTCTCTCTCTCTCTCTCTCTCTTTCCCTTTCTCTCTTTCTCTCTCTGTCTCTCTCTCTCTCTCTCTGTCTCTATCTCTCTCACCCTCGCTCTCTTTCTTTCTCTTTTTTTTCTAATAGCTTTCGAGAAAGCGAGCAGACTTGAAGAAAAAACTGAAAGTGACGTTTGTTGGAGAAGCAGGGCTGGACATGGGAGGCCTTACAAAGGAGTGGTTTCTTCTCCTGATTCGACAGATTTTTCACACAGACTACGGTGAGACAGGCAGGACAAACACAACACATTGCTCTGGCTCTTTGCCAGCGTTCCTATATGTATAGCAGCTGTGCCTGAGCTTCCCACATAGCTGTAAAGTTGCAGGAATTTACTTATATTGATGTATTCCCAGAAATACAAAAACTGTATGTACTCTAACCAAAATAGGGCTTTCTTAGTATCCCTTGGTCTCTTTCAGCAAGTCAGTGTTTTTTTTTCCAGCGGTACATGAAGTTCCCATGTAATGTGTGGTTTTCATATAATTTTCTTATGTTCAGCAGTATAAAGAAGGATGGAACTCATGTACTAGTTTTAGAATCATTCTTTAGTTTTGAATAACATGTCCGGCGTGTGTTTCAACTTGTGTGTATTTTGGTTTAATTGTGTGACTTAATTTTTTTTTTTTTTTTCATTTTTTTTTCTGCAGGCATGTTCACATACTTGAAGGATTCCCAGTGCCACTGGTTCAGCAGTTGGAAGTGCGACAACTGCTCAGAGTTTCGACTGGTGGGCGCTGTATCCTTTTATTTAATGACATGATTTACTGTACTAAAAGTTGTGCGCAGAGCGAACTTTAAATAGCCTTTAAAGATACTGTAGGGCTGCACGTGGAAGAGATATTGCCACAATGTATACTTAGAGACCATAAAGCCTTTCCGTCTTTGTGCTGTGTGCTGGAGTTACACACCCACAGTTGCAGTTAGCTTTACTTCAAGTCAGTGAATGTTGTCTAAATCTCTCAAAGACACGCTGAACTTAGCTGTGGGCTAAATTTCACTATCAGCGGGTATTACTCACTCACTCACTCACTCACTCGCTTATTATCTAAGCGGCTTATCCTAATCAGGGTCGTGGGGAGTGCTGGAGCCTATGCCAGCACTCACAGGGCGAAAGGCAGGGAAACACCCTGGACAGGTCGCCAGTCCATCGCAGGGCCAGTGGGTATTATCCATTGAAAATCCTTGTCTAGATTTAATTTGTGCTCTGATAAACTAACCCTAATATGCATTCTAAACAGTCATTCAGAAAGAATAGAGGAAAAGAAAGCTTGAAAGCTTGTGTTTTTAGTATATTTTTGCGTAAGAAATTTTGATATCATTATCAGTTTTCACTACAGAATCTCTTAATGGAATTACTGGTAAGATATACCAAAATATTAGTAACAGTAAAAAAAAACAAGATTTGCAAAACATGAAAGAAACTCCAAAACTATGAGGTCATAAACAATGTTATAGGCACTGTAATTTCTCGTTGTCATTTCCTCATTTCGTTCGCATCAGGCGTCCTCCCCACACTTAACCGTAATCCCGTATGACTAAGAACTGTAATTAGTAGACTTTTCATAACAGCTTAAGTGAAATGTAGTCACACAACTATCAAAGGATTTTTTTGTTTTTGTTTTTGTTTTTGGTTTTTTTGTGCAGCCACGGGATATTAGATTCAGCAAGTGGTGTGAGAGATCCTGGGCACGTGGCAGTGCCTAGCAGAGCGTCTGACTAAATCTGGCCACGCTGCTTTACAGAGACATGATGAGTTAGACACGGTGGCAGCCAACCACTCCATGTCCTGCATTTACCCCTCTAATTGTCCCCTTTGGCTCTCGGAGCTCTGTACATGTGGCTGCCAGTCAGCCAATCCGGTACTTAGCATGCCTGCAGCAGAGAACACAGAAAGCACTGTGTCTCGTGGAGTCTCTTTTCACTCAGCAACAGAGAACTGCTGTGTCACAAATGAAAAAAAAAAAGAAAAGAAAAAAGAAATAATGGCTTTGTTTTGTCTCGTTTTGGAAAGCCTTAGGCTCCATCCGACTTGTCTCATCACCCCCAACCCCTCATGGAAATTTCCCTGCTGTCTGCCCAGACACGAGCTCCCGCCCTCGCGGGCTGCTGTCGAACGGAGCCGAGCGTTCGGTGAGTTAGGCGAAGAGGCTTTTTTTTTCCGCCGCTCTGGCATATGGGGAGCACATGGAGCAGATATGTCAGCAGCAGCTGTAAGCACTTAAGTGCAGACCTCCTCAATTTTTCCTCTCAATGTATTCCACACCTGTTGGGTCTACTTCCCTTAAACCTGATACAAAAGGAGAGAGATCTCAACTGGTCCGTCGACCGAGCGACGATCTCTGCAGATGATGTTGAAAATGATAAGGGGTATATATGGATTGTTGACATGAAATTTGGAAATGAGATTTGGTTAGGGAACAAATGGAAAAGATCAGCCGCGAATCAATTCGATGCAGCAGTTGGGACTAACTTGAAGGCTTTGTTGTCTTCTCTCTCTCTCTCTCTCTCTCTCTCTTTAAGCCTCAGTTCTCATTGTCCTTCAGTTGGCTCTTTTTGGCAGGTGTTTCAGATGATTGATTGTGTGGTTGTATAGAGCCAGTGATTTTCTAAAGCTGTGTACACTTAACCTAAACACTCTCAGCTCATGGGTCTGGCTGTGTACAACAGCATCACTCTGGACATCCGTTTCCCCCCCTGTGTATACAAGAAGCTGCTGACCCCACCCATTGTGCCTTGTGACCCTGATACTCCTGTCGGCATGGCGACCCTCACCCTGGATGATCTGCAGCAGATTATGCCTGTATGTACGCAAGCTGTTACTCAAGTCTTTGATGAACACTTGGTTTTATTTCGCTCATCTAAATAAGGTGAAGGTTTTGCATTCCACCAAAGACCTCGCTCACCATGGACAGATAAGAGCGTGTGATAGAGCAGTTCAATATGCACGTGCCACTTATACTTTCAGTGCAGTATATCATAACACGTTGCACTGGAACCTAAGAACTTGATGTGATATATAGCAGTACATGGATGCAAAGCCAGTGTGCTTGAACGGTGCGTTCGTTCTGGTAAAGGTTGTAACCTTTTCGTGGCTCTGGCACATTGAAACGTATTCAACAATCTATACTGAAGAATGACATCGGCCTGAGAAAATGACATTATGTCAGAAGGCTTTAAAATAGCTTAGACAGTTTGTTCACACTCCCACAGTCTCACTGAGTCACCAGTTCCATTCTGGTTGTCCAGTTGCCAAAGGAAGATTAATCTGAGTCAGGTATCGAATCTCACTGTTCCAAGCCTTTAGACAGCAGTGACAGATTCCATCTCCGTAGTGTCACCAGCTGCACTGCTGATAAAGCTCTCTGAGTCATCCCAAGCCCAGAATACCGTGAGAAGATGACTGTTTTTACATGCAGAAGTCTTTAGTCCTCTCATTTTTAATCTCTGATTTTATTCGTTTTAAAACTTTATTATTGTAATACTCCAATTCAGTTCTTTTCAAAGGAAAATATACAGAATATTACCTTGCTGAATAGATCCGAATGGGCAACAGACATATTAGTACAAGTCAGAAGCAGTAGTGAAGATGGAATTAGCAATAATTAACAATAATAGGAAGTAGTAGAGGTAATAATATTCCCTTTTGAAATGATACATTATCATGATTGTATGGCTGCGTGATATGAAAACACAGAAAACAACGTATCGTAAATTGCACATAATACATTGATCAAGAAAAAGAATTTGTGACATTGCTGTGCCAACTTGCTGTCCTTCCACTATCTTCCACCAGAGGGCTGTAAAGGTTAACTATTCCTTTGTATTTTTAAACCTGTAGTTTAAATCTTCATTTTAAATCTTAAAAGTTATATAAAATCCATTCTTGAATGGACAGAAACACGTATTCAACGTATCTCTAAGCTAAATGTTCACAATTTTGAGTGTCAGTGTAAAGTTTTGCATTATTCATGTAGTCTTTGGTTGTGCTGGCACGGTCATGCTAAAAGTAGCCAGATGTTCCATTCTGCCAGAGCTGCTTACTTACATAACCACCTCAGGGCGTTGTTTGCTTCCTTGTTTCATACTTTTTTTTTTTTTTTTCCCAAAAGTAATGAGGAGGTAGATTCACTATAACTACTGGCAGTCCTTATTTGCAGAAAAACAGAAAGAAAAAAAGAAAGGAAGAAAAAAGAAAAGGGGGGGGAAAAAGAGAATGAAATAATCCCACATCTGACGTCAAGCAGTACAAAATGTGTGTCAAATCTTTTCCACAGCCCTTTTTTAAACAATATTGCACTGTTAGTTGTTGTGAGATGAGGATCAGAGGGGCTTCAGATGGGTTTAGTTTAGTTTTCAAGCACATGAACTCAATGAAAGGTGTTCAGAAGTCATTAGAAATGAACATGTGTTGATTCAGGAGAAACACTGTCACACATCCTCTGGATGCTTAATTCAGTATGAATTGCATGAATAGACAAGTCACTGTATTCATAAGAATGACGTCTGCTGTTTAGACTTATAAACTGTACTTGCGTCAGAAATGAAAGCTTTTAGACATTAAGGCTTTTATGTATAATTTTGCATTATTGCAGTATACAGTTGCGCGTAAAGGAACTATACGTTAGTCAGTACATTGATTTGCATTTGAACATTTTTATTCTTGATGTGTTTGCATTGTTTGCATTGTAAACTTGTAATATTGTAATTATGGTATAATGGATTTGTGTTTTAGGATCTTGCTCATGGCCTTGGAGAGCTCCTGAGCTATGAGGGGAATGTTGAGGAAGATTTCTGTTCTACCTTCCAGGTCTGGAAATCTGGTGCAACTATTCCATCGTCCAAGTAGTTTGTATATCAGATGTGCTGTGACTCCAGAAACATTTGAGAAATGGATAAAAACAATTCTGTTGTCTGAATCTGCATGATCATTTCTCTAGGTTTTCCAAGAGGAACTAGGGGTGGTCAAGTCATACAATCTTAAGCCAGGGGGAGATAAGATTCCCGTCACCAATTTGAACAGAAAAGGTGAGTTAACTCGAAGTTTGAGGCTAAGAAGCATATAATTAAAAGATGAGGCCCTAATGAATGGGTTTCTGTTTGTAGTGTGAATTGTGTTCCCTCACAGCTGAACGCTTTTTTTTTTTTGGTCTCTGTAGAGTACGTCCAGCTATACATTGATTTTCTGCTGAATAAGTCCATCTACAGACAGTTTGCTGCCTTTTACCATGGCTTTCACAGTGTGTGTGCATCAAATGCTTTGATGGTGAGTGTGCCATTTTTTTTTCCAGGTTATGAAAGCAGGACTTAATTATGTGTTGTCAAGGCGCAGTGTGAGGAAATACTTTTTTGAATCGTAGCACAGTTGTGATCAGATGCTAATTAT
Organism: Chanos chanos; assembly: GCF_902362185.1. NCBI lineage: Eukaryota > Metazoa > Chordata > Actinopteri > Gonorynchiformes > Chanidae > Chanos > Chanos chanos. The sequence goes on along the minus strand of NC_044499.1, from coordinate 43,937,138 downwards.
GAACTCCGAATCTGTTTATCAACTAATTATCAACCCCTAGTAATTTCTAACATGCAACTTATATCAGTGGAGGACTCTAGAATTTTCCATGACTTTCTTTCAGGCAGCTTTGGCAGTGAAACAGTGCAGCAGTAGGAGCTGTTGAAAGTGAGCTGCGTGTGTGTGTGTGTGTATCTGTATATGTGTGTGTATATATGTGTGTGTGTGTGTGAGGGAGAGAGAGAGAGAGAGGGAGGGTAAGATAGAGAGAAACCGTGTCTGTGCGTATGTGTCGGTTTGCGCGTATGTGCTTTTAAAGGCGGTGAATGTCGATGCAGAGTCAGCCCCCACCCCCTCTCTTGGCAGTGACTGGGACTTTTTTTGTGAACTCTGTCTCCACACAGTATCTAGGCTTCCTGAGCAAGCGCTGGAATGTGTGTCACACTGGCCTATAGACAGAATATGTGAAGACCCACAGAAAATGGCAAGCCTTACCCCCTCTCTCGCATATCAACTAGAGGGTTAACAAAAGAGTCATTTTCCTTCAGAACTTGGAAAACTCTGGACCTCTATGGCCCAAGACACTGAAGCATCCTTTGGGTTGCGGAAATTTCTTGTTCTAATGAACTGCGGAGTGTCTGACTAGGGCACTGGTTGCCCATATACAGGCCAGAAGATTTCTACAGCTCAGCACTGAAGCTGGAAAAACTAATCACTTTGACTGTAGGATTACAATAGCCTCATAGTATGTTTACCAGCCTCAGTAGCGTCAGTAGTGGAAATTTCCATTTGCATTTCGTTACTTGTAACCTATTTGTGAGCAGACATTGCTTCATCAGCAAAAAAACCTATCTGGTTTTATTGTCTTTACCTCAATCAAGAATGTGTATCCAAGGCTGCATGTTGGGATCAGCACCAATAGCAACCACAAATATTCTTTCGAGAATCACTCAGTTATTTTCCACTCGGAGCTGCAGTTTTTCTTTCTGTCTTTCTTTATATGCTTATTTATGTATTTGTTTATATTTGATGCATTGATTGCAATGCTGTAACATGTTTTAGTTTTGTCTTTACACAGCCATATGTTTATTGCACTCTTTGGAACATAAGAAAAGCTTAAACCACACAGTGTTTACTTTGTAAATGGCAGGGTGAGATTATACTTCCCAATATGGTATAAACAGCGTCTCCCTAAGGCCTGCCTCGGTCGTAAAACTTGCAGGAAACAAAGTGGTACAAAGAACTGGTTACATGCTGAACTTTCCAAAAGGATGGAAATTTCTGGTCTCATTTGGCTGTTCAGTTTTAATTTTTTCTTTAATGTTCACTGATCTGCAACATCATTAATTGTGTCTGCCTTGGATTTTGGGAAATGTTTCATATGTGCACAGTCGTTCAATTAATAGCCTCATGCCAGCGAGACGCCGAGGTGAAAACTAAGCTTTTGGGGCCTTTTTTTGGCTCTGGTCCAGTATATGGAATCAGTTTTCAACCCACCTTCTCGCTGGCTTGGTTATGCAACAGTTGTCTGTGTCCTGGTGGGTTATGTAAGCGGCCCAGGGACAGTAATATCTCACTCGGTGGTGCTGGCCTGGTGTGGGGAGCGCTGAGGGTTGTGAGGGGTGGGACGTGGCAGATGGGTTTGGACTGTTTCAGACTCTTTTATAACTCCTTCTTTATCTGAACCTTGTCATTTGGAATGGTTAGTCGAGAGTTGCTCTCCAAGATATGAACGTGAACGTGCAAAGCGCATGTGTCTACCAGACATTGTATTTTGAATAAGAATGAGCTTTTTTTTTTTTAATCTTTTATCTTTGTATGAATATGATAACAGCTTTCACATTATACATTTTAGTCAAGCACCGGCATATGACTAGACTGATATTGAATAACAATCAACTTAAAACTAAAACAACACTTGAAAATGTTCTGTTACTTTTTGAAATTTTAAACCAGTAGAAAAAAAAAGTTAATTAAGTTAATTAAGTTAATTAAGTTTAGTGTTTACTATGAAACTGGATTAGTTGTAGTTGAAAATTGTAAGGAGGCCAGTTTGGGACTGTTTCCCTATTTTAGATATTTAAACAAATTAAGAAAAGTTCACATTTTAAGTTTTTGGAGGCATGCAGTGAGAATTTTAATCATGTTTTGTCCGAAGACTATCACTACAAAATGTTGAAATGCGAAACGGTTAATATATAAATAATGATTTAGGTTTATTATCAATTATAAAAAACACGATCTTGTTTTGTATGTTCTGGTTACAGCTGCTGAGACCAGAGGAGGTTGAGATACTTGTTTGTGGAAGTCCAAATCTGGACATGAGCTGTTTGCAAAGGCTAGCACAGTATGAAGGCTATAGCAAAACTGACCCCACCATACGGTACATGACTCCACACCATGTCACATGTTCAAATTCTGTGCTGTCCATAACAACTGTTTCACTTAACCTTTACGTCAAAATCGAATTAGGTAGGATATGTATGTCACTATCAAATGAAATGGTATGTATGTATGGTATATGTTAATAAACACATATGCTAGTAATAAACAATAAATTAGTTACATAAACAAGAAATTATGCTTTGCTGTTTTGCTTACTGTTAAACCGACCAGAGGGACAGAATAATGGATGCAAAAACATTTTGACCCCTAATCTAATGTTTGTTTTCTCACAAAACCCCAGAGCGTTCTGGGACGTTGTTCTGGCATTCCCTCTGGAGCTGCAGAAGAGACTCCTTCATTTCACCACAGGAAGTGACCGGGTCCCTGTTGGAGGAATGGTTGACCTCAACTTCAAGATATCTAAAATTGATGTCTCAACTGACTGGTAAGTCACTTGGGAATGGTTTTTATTCCCAGAGTGTCCCCTGTGATACTGGTTATATTGAACTGCATCCAATACACTGACATACCCTGAATGCGGAAAATTAGTCTGCCATATTTATTATTTATGATTTGTCCCCAGGTTGCCCGTGTCGCATACGTGTTTCAACCAGCTTTGTCTACCTCCATACAAGAGCAAGAAGGAACTAAGGCAAAAATTAACTATTGCCATTTCAAATGCAGAGGGCTTTGGCTTGGAGTGAATGCTTGTAATTTGTGAAGATGTCGTCAAATCAGTATGTTGCTGACGCACAGTAGTTATTTTCCAACATAAGTTATGACGCATTCTGTTAAAACAGCTTCAGTTTTAGTAATATTAGCCATTAGATTTGGCTATGATGATTTGTAAGAGATATTTATGTACAGTATAGTAGTCACCTTATAATGAACCAGGATTCTTTAAAGGAATCCAGTTTATCTGTTTGTCTTTTATCTTATCTTGCATGTTGTTTAAGAGTAAGCCCCCAAATATGTGGATTTCTCTATGTCAGTTACCTGTATATAGCAGTTGTAATGCTCAGAAATATTTTTAATATGTGACTATCATAGAATTTCTGCATATGACATCAGTATGTATCATACTGGACAAAAGAATTCACGAAGTAGTCAGCAAAACTGACAGCTACAGAGAGCTGTTTGAATAAATATCGATACCGTTTAAGTACCAAGTGTAAAAGTTTAACAAGGGTCTCCTCTTATGTAATCAGAATCAGTTGTCTGGTTAGGAGGAAGAGAGAAAGTAGGTCAGAGAGGGGCTTGGTCTCCTTTAAAATAGCTCAGCAGCTATTTGTCAAACTGGCCCTGCTGGAAGTTCTTAAAGAGACAGTACTTATTTTCCTTGGGAGCAACCTCTGCTCTGTCTGATTGATATGCTTCTGTGAGCATATAGACTGCATGTCTTTAAAGACCAGCAGCAATGCATCTGTAAATGGTACTTAGATATGTTGGCAAATATGTGTTTTTTGTTCTTTGAAATGACACTTTTGCTCTGTATATAGTGCAGTGAGTATCAACGACACTTTCTCAACCTCCCTTGAGTGTGAAAGGAATAATGGAACAGCTTTTGTGTTAGTCAGAATGAGTGATTTACATGTGAACTAACCACAGCTAGACAGTAAGTTTGTGATGTTTCTGCAGATTAGCTCTTACATAATAGCAGATAACCGACACTAGACCATGAAATAATAGCAAATAACAGGGAGATTAATTTATTTAGGAGTCTGTCTGTTAGTGTTTCAGGTAACAGCACAAATTAATTAGTTCTGATAAGATTAATGAAAAAATGATAAAAGCCATAGTACTGTCTGGTTTTCCCTCATGTTTGAATATAATGTCATGACAATTATGGCTCTGCGTATTTTGAGTTTCACACACTTTGATCTAGGGTGTGTAAACTGAGAGTACTTTTATTATAGGTTTGATCATGCAGACACCTGATATGAATTGTATTTAAATAACATGTGAACTTCTTTGCTCTGTTGTGACATGTTGAGAAAGACTGAATACAAAATGTATTTACCGTGTATTTATTTTAACTTGAACTTTGCTCATTTGTTTATAATGATTAAAGTTACCTGGCAAGCAGCTGTGTTTATAATTCATTGATGTATCCATAGTGGTGAAGGATATCCGCTGACACACTGTTTAAGAGGATTCTTTTTCAGTGTTTCTGTTACAATACACTTCAGACTTTAACTTTCTTTGAGTTAAAGTTTGACCTGGAGCAATATCTCAGTGGAAGAAATGATTTGATACTTAGATGCAACTTTGGTCCTAACGTCTTGTTTATGCCTTGGTTGCTTGTTGCAAGTTATCCGGAAAAAAGAAACAAAATATTGTGTACCTTATATTATTTTATGAACATTATTTTTAATGATGTACATTATTTTTAATGAAAAAAAGTTTTCAACAGTTTTCACTGTCAGCATCCAAAAGTTTTCACAGTGATTCATACCAAATATAAAAGCACATAGTAGTTTAGTACTATAGATGTCATGAACAAGTTATACACGTCTCTTACAATGCCACTGCTTTTGACCGATGTGACACTGCAACACAGTCTTTCAGTCCATTTGCAAAGCTATGTCCCACATATTGGCCATTGGAGGCCCTGCCTGTCTTTTTATATTTACCAGAGGGCTCAAAGGCTTTTGATAAGTGTGTATGGTTCTATGAAACTGATTTGAGAGCATTGTCTTGCTGTAATTAGAATGACCTTCAGAGCTATTCATCTACCAATAGACATTTGACTCATCCTTTCAGTTCTTTCTGTCTGCACTTGGAGGTCAAACCAGTTCAAGATGAAATAAATAAGTTAATGAAAGCAATGGCTTAAAGGGGGATTGAGGTCAAGGGCAAACCATTTTTGCAAACATATACCAGGAATCACGTTTGCAGCTCATCAAATCGTGACCTGACTGGCTGCAGTAAGCTCACACTCATTTGGAGCGTGCATGGAAAGCAACCGGTTACCGCAATGCTTTTGAAATTCACGGCCCTGTTCCAGGTCTATGATGATTGATCGCGAGTACTGAAAGGATTCAGGTTGCCGCAGCACAGGAGAGAAAAGCGGCAGGGCAGTGATAAGCTGGATCGACAGGTGCTCTCTATGTGAATTGGCAGCACACCGTGCTTTAAGGAAAAAGGCAACTGTCAAGTATCCATCAATAGTAACTAAACATAGTGTACAGACACAGTATGTGTGGCAATTGAAGAGTGTACTTTTTCTGTAAAGAACACCCTCTTCTTTGCAAGGACACCCTTTCCCCTGGGCGACAAGGGTATTGTGGTACAAAGGTGTCATTTTGAGTGGAAAGCTGTGTATAAGAATGCGTTTGCATTGGGTTTATGAACAAATAATCCCTTATCTGCAGGTTCATTTCCCCCTTTTTAATGTTCTGGTTTTTAAACGACAATCACAAGCAGTAGAATCACAGATTAAGTTGAAATGATACTGAAGTGTGAGGAAACCCAGAGGATGGTGATCATTATATATTAATTTAAGTAACATTCAGGGCACTGTGAATGATATTAGTAGTGCATTATGGTGAAGGGTTCATTGTGAACTAAAGCTGTAGATCATTAACATGAAGGCAAGGCTGGCATACCTAAGGAACATAGCACATATTTGACTTTTTTCTTTGAAAATTAATAAACTGCATGATATCTCTAATCCAGAGAGTTTGGATTGGTCCATTGGGTTTTTTCCCAGTTCAACAAGATCATGCATTTTGTTACTAATGTCACAAAGGCAATAAAATCCCACATCCAACTAGGTAGTTGCATAATCTTCAGCACAGCCCAAAATAGGGCTATAATTGGATACTGATCTGTGAATGATTTCAGTACATCAGATAGAGCAGCAAAAACAGACATCCAATATGTTTGGAGGGAAGGGCAATGCTGGGTCATGTGATTTAAGATGGCATGGGCTCGGCAGCATCCATCCCTTATAGCATACCAGTTCATCTCGCTTTCTGCACCTCTGAACATTCAAACCAGCAACACTTCAGTCCCTAGACTACAGCGCTTATAGTTTGACGTATGACATTACATGCTGTAGCTCCATTTCTGTATAATGTATTTGATAACACAGTGCATATGACCCTGTTGGTAAGAATCAGTGCGGCTACAGCACATAAATACCATAGTGACACAGAGTCCATGAACAAGGACATTCTGTTCTGTTGCTGACTAAGGGGCTTGCCTTCTGTTCCCGTTTAGGTTCCTTCCTTCATACTCAGTCTCACCACACATGCTTTGAGCACAATAGGACTCATTTATGGAATGTGCTGTAAACGGTATATGTCATAGGTTATTGTTAAGCCTAGAAAAACTCTACATGTTTGCACAAAGAAATTAATCTCGTGTCTGTCTATCTGCCCCTGTGAGATCAGGAAATCCTATAGGAGAGTGAACAAAATGTTACAGGAGGGAAAAAAAGAGGAACTTTGTCGTGAATTTACAGCACTATAGGCATTTATGATATATTAAACTGGTGGTCGTCTATTTATGATATATTAAACTGGTGGTCGTCGAGGTGGTCGTCTGTCAACAAGAGTGTGCTTCCCCTTTAAAGAGACTTAGAGCTGTTGGACATTGTGTTGAATGAGACCATTGACTTAGTTGCTGCGCCCCAACTAAAACTCTTTAATTGATTTTCCATGGCAACACTGAATCGACCGAAATTGTCAGTAGCCCCACCCAACCAAGTATTACTAAGCATGTCAGTATTGCTATTTTTAACGTTCTTGTTTTGTATAGAAGCCCATCACTGTTGCTACCACTTACAGCCTGTGCACACAGATGGTTAATTTCTCTGGACAATGCAGGGAGGTGTTGCTCTTACCCTTGGCCAAATATCTTGCTCCACTTTGGTTTCCACAGAGGTCTGGCAGGCGCTCTTCCAGAGGGCTTGCTGAGCATCCCAGAATGCATTGCATTGTAGCCTGGTTCTGTCTGTCTCATGCTGTCTGTTTGGGAATGAGCTTCCAAGTTCAATTTTCTGCCCTTGTTTAAATCAAAGCACAAGGGTGTTTATAGGGGCTGACTGGTTTTGGGTGGACACAACTCCTGTTTATAATGGAGATTTGGTTCAATGCATTATGGGAGAATACTGCCCTATCCTTTCATATCTGAATGCAGTAGGCCAGTTGCAAGGGTATTATACAGAAGCCGTCTGTTATTTAGATAGGAAAGTATAGCTCAGGGCCATGAAATTCACTTTCTCTATGGTATTTGCAGTATTACGTTTTGGTGATTTATCTTTCTCTATGTCAAGAAGGGGGAAGCTGAAATGCAATATCTGTAAAAATGTTGCATTCTCAGGATTAAGTAAGTGAGTCTGTCAATCCCATAACTCACAATATATCAACTTGTGAATTTATCATCACTTATCTCCATAAAGAAACACTGAAATGCAGTTACTGATTCTGCTAAACATAAGAACATGATACAATATAGATACAGTGTTGTTCACTGAGATGCTTTTTGAGAAAAAGCGGCAATGGGATAGAACACTGCAGTAAGCAATCGTTTCTGGTTAACCAGGTGGTTGCAAAAGAAACATCCTCTTAACAAAGAATGTGGTCTCTCATGTGAAAGAAAAATAGCTGCTGCAACTTAATAATCCAATTTTCTGTCACTATTTAAAGAATTATATTGATTTAATTAAATAACACAACCTATACAGTATTTACGTAATACTATTATTACTTTATGTAACTGCTAATGAAGGCTGATTGACGTCAGTCCTAGGTGGACCCCTTGGTTATGTCTCATTCTATGTTTAGGCTGTTCTCATTCGCATGTTCAACTCTCAATAGCACAAGACAGGCGCTGTAAAGTGCGCTGTGATTCTTGTGTGAAAGCATGTGCTAACACTAACTCAAATGAAGTTGGGCTACATAAAGCACGCGATGACTACACTCCATTCAGAACACCTCAACCCCGAGGAGGAATCGAGCTTCGGTTTCCACAGCTGAAAGCACAGCATTAATCTGGCGCTTTCCTGTGCCTGCTCCGTTAAACTCTAATTTCCCCCCCAATAAGTAGGAAAACACAAACAGTTATGGGTCGTCCTCTGGCAGTCTCATTTTGGTAATTAGAGGTTTCAGGCCAACACGTTTGCTGGAACTGAATTGTACTCCTATTGATGACCCCCTCTGAATGATCCAGTGGTTTTATTTTGTTTGTCCCTCACGGAGTTCTTGCGCTGTCATCATTTCCTCTGTTTTATAATTAAGTTTGTATTTATGTTCCTTGTAATGTATAGAAGTAGCTCTTCTTCATGAATGTAAGTGACATCCAGTTTAATAAGTCTATTAAGTTTAAGATTAATTCCACACACTTTCAAGACAGGCGGTGTGGCTGACGGGTTGGCAGTGGGGGAGAAACTCATAAATATCAGGTGGCTATTTTTGACGTTCTGGTGTGGAGAGTTCAGAAATTTCAGCCTTGTATCACAGTGTCTGTATTATGTCAGTGCACGTGAACACTGTGACCTGATATAGTTATATACACCGATATTCACGTGGGCCCTGAGATTTATACCTACACTTTCTACGTAAGTCTTAACCTTATGAAGAGACACTACACGCCTCACTATGAATAGTTCAAAGGTTGTTGCCTTCACAGGGAGGATATATTACTATGAGATGCTTTTTTAAAATGGAATAGCATGCATGACAGTAAGTTCCCTTCCCAAAAAGCAATGTCCTGAACACACCAAAAATGTTTGTGCACTGCCCATGGCTAGGTTAGGATTTTGAACACATTTCCTGCAAGGCCATATGAGCAATATTGTCTGGAATCATACTGTGGGCAAAACTAACAAGTTTTAGATATTTTTCTCTTTCGACGCCCAGACATGGGTATTACGTAGCAGAAATCTCCCCAGCCGACAGTTAAACTGCATTATTTGTGTGTGTTTTTTTTTTCATTTTTCTTTTTTTTTTTTTTTTGTATTTGGGACACCTCTTTTCGGAGGGGAATCTCTCCAAGTCATTCTGTCATTTCTCATTTGTCAGCAGCTTTGAGCTCTTTTCAGCCTCGGTGACCGGCTGTGTAGTGTAGTCAGACTGAATCAAGCCACAGTGTGTGCTGTAGCAGCAGCCCGGGCCAATGAAACGACTCGACTCAGAGCCCGGCAGGCCTCAGGCTCTCCCCTGTTGTGTGCTGAGACACAACATTGAAAGCCCTTTCCATTCGGGACTGAATATCGTTCCATGCCTGCCATTGAGAGGGTTATATGGCTGCAGCTGTGTAATAGCTAATCTAATGCTGAGAATTTATGCAGGTTTACAAATCTAGTACTGTAAAAACACTGTCTTCCAATTCATGGCATTTCATATTAGGGCTTAATGTCATTATTAGAGTCATTCATTTATTTATCTATGTGCACCGCATGCACGTTGTTGTGTACTGCGACAGAAAACTCTGCGGTGGAGCATAGCTCAGTTTCCTGCATAACCACTCAGTGAGTCTATCAGTGCTTGCCAGAACAAACCTTCTGGTTAAGCAGAACAGCCAGGGTGTGACTTTACTCCACAGGCTATCTTTATTTACTCTTCATCAATCCCCATTTCATCAACAGTCTGCACTGCCGCTTACCATCAGAATTCTTTACCTTATTTATGAGCAAGATAAAATAATTGGAATTGCGCATTCGGTAGTTTCCAAAAGGTAGTTTCTCGCTCTCTGTGCCCACTAAGAGAATTTTGAGAACTCATTTACTCGTACTCATACTCACATACTCATTTTTAAATATATTGCATGGATTGGACATGCTGGAAAAGGCTTTCCTTCGCACAAATAGCTTGTGTGCGGTAACTACTTTTACGATCATATTAAACCAGTAAACACATTTGCAAAGTCAGTTTACAATGACCATGAACTCCACATTTCTCTTATTCGACTGTTATTCAACTGATGAAAATATAAGTCACACATATTTACACAGACAAGAAATAAACACAGAGGTATTTGTTTAACCCAACACAAAGCCTCAGGCCTAGCCCTCTGTTTTTGGCAAATACCATGTCTTAAGCAAATGTCCATCCAAATATACTTCACTGAAGAGCAGCATTTCTATCATATCATTTCCTTTGACTGTGATGTCTTCATATCAACACACTTTACCTCAGATGTCTTCATGAATGTGTAAACAAATAAATCACTTAAAGGCCTTAACGTACCTTTCTTCATATACAACATGGCTCACTTTGAACATACAGTACAGGATTCTCCTGAGCAACATGAAGCGGACATGTGATAGGGATAAGGTTCATTGTTTTGGCTGTTAGCCAATAAACAATAAATAACTCAGTATGTAATTTGGGATGTCCTTAGACTAACCTGCTTTACTTTAGACATGAGCATGAGTATACAGGCACGAAATGCCAAGCTACAAAAGTTGAACCCAAATCCCACTGAGAGCCACAGAAACTTCATCTCTTATATTAAGTTTATCACCAGTGCTGCAGTTTCCTCTCCTCCTTTGTTTGGTAGTCCAGCTCAGACCTTGAATGATGTCAGGAAAGTGAAGGGAAATGACAAAGCCTTGATTCAAATTCAAGGTTAGGGAACAATGTGAGATATAGTGTTTGCAAACTAGGACTGTACTCTGGGAGAAATAGTTTGACTCATTTTTCCATGCAAGCCTACGAAAACTCAGAAGAAACATCACTGTTTTGCCACAGGGCCACCTGGGGCTGTGTAAATTGGGAATTCTGTGCAAATTCTCAGGTGGTTCTTTCTGGCATGGTCCTTTGTTTATTCTCTCTGAGAAATTTTTGGTGCCCTTATATTTTCATTACCACAAAATCCGATAAGACTTTGTGAAGCATGTGGCTACAGTGGAGCGTGCCACTACAAAGGGCCGGAATACAAAAAGTCTGTGAAAAGTGAATATTTCAATATCCGTCTGCTCTTCAGAAGATTATCCTGGCTTCCCAGCGCCAAGACTGTTTGTTTTCGCTTGTGGCAGGGCCATGGACCGATTTCAGTTATGACTACATCAGCATGACTGTTAGAGTAACTTTTCTACTGTAGGTTAAGTGATTTACTGTAATAATATGTCTTTATATGAGATTGTGGATCCAGAACCAATGCAATAACACCTTTAACTGGTTTGTGTTTCTATACTCCACAAAATCATACACAGCACTTTTAGAGAGGAAATAAGCTTAGGTGAGCAACATTTAGGAGATTTTCCTGTCCCTGCAACCGTAAAGTGCTATCAAAACTAAGAGTACGCTGAATCTGCAACAGGAGCTCCTACAGAATGACACTGAGTAGAACTGAATTCTTGTGGCTGCTCTAAAAGCCTAATTGAATAAAGACCAATTCTAATTTTATCTCTGCCAAAGTTTAGATAACACGCAGCACCCTCTGACACACAATGCAGTTGGAACGCTTGACACGAGACTCACATAGAAGGTCAAAATGACATGATGTCTCAGATATCAAGGTTTGGCAGGACCTGATTTGTGAAGGTGATCAAGTTATAATTCCACTGCTTCACTATCAGCAGGCAGCTATCTCCTCGTGCCCGCATTTGAGGACACCGAAACCCATCGACAGTGATAGTAGGTTTTGCTAATCCCATCCGCTTGTGTGGGAGTCAGACCACATGTCTGTAGTGCTCTGGGATTGGATTTTGCTCAGCACTCAGACCTCTGGTAGTTACGCTATCGAGCTTTTACCCAATGCAGTGGGGAGACACACACACACACACAGTGATAAAATGAAGAGCTGGCGGCTGCTTTAATCCTATGTTATATCCTGCTTAATGGGTCACGTACGCCATGACAAACGTCAGCTCACCATAAACAGCAGAGCGGGAGACAAACAACCCGTTGTTAGCCAACAAGCATCCAGTTCTCTACAGACTACAAATCACAAATATGTGACAAAAAACTTTGTTTTTTGCATTGTAATAAATTTTTTTTGGTAGTAATGTTGATTTATGGAAAACTGTATCAGGAATCAAAGACTCCTGATACATTATTTTACTTCATTTTGTCAGCTTCCTAGAGGCAGTCTCATTATGCAACGGTTATTGATGAATTTTATGTACCCTATTTAAATATACATAAATAAGTCAGTCATCATATTATCTCTTGTTATTATTTTTTTTTCCTCATTCTTGATCAGTTGCCGAGACTAATTAATGCACATTCCACCTGGCAAGCCAAGCCTACATTTTGAGTGTGAGAAACGTGTCAGATTGATTCAGCATTGATGTCTGTTTTTCGACCACAGGTATGTAACAATGGTTGGCCTACACCCTAAAAATGCCATCTCAGCATTCACACACTCAGGGAGGAGTGGAATTCCTGTCTATGCGCATCACCTCTGCAGTTAACTGACTTCAGTGACATTAACGCTTATGGCAGCTATCACTGAGGCGGCCGTCATTATCCACATCAGGTTATTAAGCAAGTTTGTATGCGAAATCTATGATTAATCATGTCATATTCAAACACTGATGCAGAGTTTCTTTCGTACCTTGTCACCATAGAAATGCACAGCTCGTTTCGAAAGAACATGTCTGACAAGTCCATGTTGTAATCGGAGGCATCGCCAACTCACTCTGTGTTTATTCGCTTTGTTTCCTCTCCCAACACTGAGACGATTACGTTTTATAACCGCTTTGTGGTACTTTATAGAGTACATAAAGGGGAAAATGTTTTCTTCTACAGCTGAATATAAATTTAAACTAGAGAGACATTCACATTTCAAAGGATTATTTTAGGAAACCTATATTAAACACAAAACGGGTTTACATGTATTCATTTAGGATTAATGCAGAAATACACAATAATTATAAATGTGGTAGCTGGCTTGAAAATACTTCTCATAACAAATAATGACCAACGTTAATATTTTGTAACATATATTAAGGAAAGCAGCTTTGCATCGCTATGGACAAGATGAAGTACTTTTAACTGACTTATCACTAAAACAGAGGTAACATTAATATTTTTGTCCATTACTTGTCCAAATTTGACCTCAGCTGAGCATTTAACAGATCATCCATATGGCAACAACAGCTCTATATTTTCCACATGAGCCATGCTGTGAATGACGTTTGACATTTAGTCCCAGTTAACACCATGTTTAGCAGTTTAGGTATGTGCCAAGAATAGAAGGCATTTTAAAAGGAAGTCAAGTCTCTAGAAGTTCCCGTCATTTTTCAGAGACCTTGTTAAGAGCTCTTTTTTGTAAGAAGAGAACTGATAACTAAACGCAGGACTTACTCTGCGAGACAGTGGTCTGGACATGAACTAGAACTCTCAGTGGCTTATGAGGACATAACAGCCAGCAGTTCCCCAAAGCGGTGAAATCCAGGAGGCTTCAGAGTTCATATGTACTGGATCCAGCTGGTGATCCCAGCACTCACATGGCAATCATAACTTCAATATATGTAATACAGGTGCTTAACCTTCAGATGTACTGTATGTTAAAGCTAAGACTGACTGTATTATTCAATACTAACACAGCAAATCGCCCCTGCGTTTACAATGTTACAGCTGTGGAGGGTATTCATAAGCACTGTTCCTGATGTATACGCATTTTAAGGTATTGCTTATCAAAGTTGATAATCATCCAAAAACAATGTACAGGCGCAAGTAAAGAACATTTCCCTTAGCACTTCAGTTGTTTTAAACAGTGTATATTACAGTACCCTGATGAGTGTATTTATGGTGACATCTCATTATTTGTTCAAGATTCCCCTGATAATGGTAAGCACTAGGTCCTGTCCCTTTGATTGGGGCCGGGTTGACCCCCCCCCCCCCCCCCAACCAGCTACAACAACAACAACAAAAGATGCTTTGCCTCATTAAGACTTACAAATCTACAAATGCTGCAGATTCCATGGCATGGATTTTTTGTTTTTATAATGATATTACAAAATCAAAACTTCGACATTATAACAGTCCAAAAATATTTTAACCCACTTTTTTTTTGCTTATTGGAGAGTGTTTACTTGAAGCCATTTGTTTTGGACAGTTTGATAATGAAAAGATAATGGCTGGAATGTTAATCACTGTTTGTCTGCCAGTTTGTCATGTCTAATCAGATTGAAATAACCTCAATGCTTTCACATCTCTGTGGCACACCACTGGAGAGATCCATGAAGGAAATGCTTACTTACTAGAATTTGCTGTTAGAAAAGTTCACAATTAGAAAGGGCATGAGAGAGGTCTTGGTTCTGATATCGTGGAGTCATGTGTAACTCAGTTAAGACTTTTTATTAGGTCACGGCACAGTAAGAAAACCCCCTCACACCCCAATATTCACACCACTCAATTATTACCATTTGTTGACAGGTTTTTCTCTTGTGCGGTTTGCGTGGCCAGTTCAGCACTCTCTGTACAAGAACATTTCTGAGCTGATCACACAGAAAGTTAACTTCTGTGCTTGCCATTGTTTACTTTACCTAGCATAACGTGCTACGTATCACATTTTACCTGTGTGACACCAGCAGTTCTGAAAATAAAGTTGTGAAACTTGCCAATGCACCATTAGTTCTTTGCCCATTTATTTGAACATGTTCAAAGAGCAAGGCCAACCAACACTGAACCTGCGGTATTGCCACATATACAAGCAAGATTAGCTACAATTTTTGGGGGGCAAAAAATGAAAAAGGCAAAAAATATGAAAAAAAAGGAATGTAGGTCATTGTATGTTTCATATTTGTAAGTTAATCTGGGAAGGAGAGATGTCTTGCTATTGACAGTAAATACAGGGTGAAGCTATCCTGTCACTCAACAAACATAGCCACAGAGCGTCAACATTCCTCCTGATGTGTCAGCAACACAGGATGTGAAATGCTCCATATAAATTGCTCCTCAGTTGATTAACAAATATTTAACTGAATCCCACTTTAGATACATTATTAAAAGAGAGTGCTTTGAAATCTCCCAAAGCGCTACGAAATCCCCTAAAAGAGCTGTGGACATATTTGGAGTGATGAGAATTATCAAAAGGTCTGCTATCAGATAATCAACAATGATTACCAAAATAAGGCCTAAGCGTGACTTCTGTTAAATGAATTTTACACACATCCAAACCCACACTGAGTACCCTTTATTTACAAATATGGACGTTGGTCTACACTATTCCAAATATTTCATGTGTCCAATTCTGTCGACAGCTAAACAAATTGGCCTCAATTTGTCAATTGTTAAAGTCTACCTAATTTACAGTTACATTCAAAATATCATTGACACAACCCAAATATTACTCTGATCTCAACAAGGTTTTTTTTCCTTTTTTATGTGTTCAGTGGCCTGCAACGATTGCTCAGTCTCTGATGGAACTGGACTTTTTCTTTTTTTTTTTTTACTGTTGACTGTTTCCAGGCAGAGAAGCTATTTTATGCTCTCTCTCTCTCATACAAGCGTTCAAAAAGCAGAGCAGTGGGTCAGTTTCTCTTATTAGATTTCTCAAAACTAAACAGAATCAACTCATCCATGACATTTACATTAATTAGCACTCAGTCTGAGCTGTTGCATCTATATAAGAGACAACAAGCCTATTCATAGCCCACCGTGTAATTGACTTCCCATTGTATAGCTATTGCACGGACATACAACGGGTCATGTTATTCTGAACACCACCAATTCGTATACAGGCATTATGTAATTGAGTAGCATGCAACATACTGTGAAATTAGGTTCACAGACACAACAAACTGAGAAGCCTGTATACCATGCATTGCACAGGGCCTACCAAGGACAGATATCATCCCCTAGGCTGACTAATCGAATTCAGGAAAACAGGAAAAAACAAATTTGCGTTCATAACTAAACTGAATTATAAATGCCTTTTTAATAATCAGGGCAAACTTTAAGACACATGAGCCTTTCACAGTAAAAACATTAAGTTTTATTTCTAAAAGGAAGAGCATGTACAGTAAACCACTCTTTCAAACAGAAGCCTTTCCTTGCAGTAGACACAAAACTCAGGCACACACCATGGTTTGCGTAGCCCTTTTACATTCAACCAACAAACATCTCTTTTAAAAATAAGAGCAGCTAGCAGAATTCATCCTTTTTCCAACACCATCCAACTTGTCCAAGGTATCGACCTTTAACACTGACCTGTTTTTTCCATGTGAAGGAAAGGGGAAAAAACAAGGTCACAGAAATGCAACAACAACAACTACTCTTATCTCCATCTCTTTCCAGTATAAACACATTTCATACTTGTTATACTTGCGAATACTTCCTTAAAAGAACATTCAATCTCCCTCACTGCTCATCCTCCATTTTGCACAGGAGCGCATTCACATACCATGGGTCCAAAACAAAATGCAGACAAATTTGTGCAGACAAACACACACAAAACATAGCAGCAAACATTCAAAAGGAAAAAAAAAAAGTTGTGAAAAGCACACTGAGAGTGTATATACAAGAAGGCTTTACAAAAATAGAATGGACATAGGAAAATGTTTAAGTGCAAGAGAAAAAGGGTATGAACACTTATTGGCCAACTGTATCTTACATGGGCTTCATTAAACTGCATATTTTGCTGCTATTGCTTTTTAATGGAAAGTTTCAAATAAACTGGTACCATGAAATTTAGATACGTAACTTCAATATGAAGTGGCTTCATGTTGCACCAAATTATTACACTTTCACATCCTTAAATTTGTAAAGGCATTGCACGTAGTGCAAACTTCTTAGCGTTAACTATGTAAGGAGGCCTCCCAAAACAACTGGTAACATTCCAAAAGCAGAAGATAATTCCCATCATTTTAATGTATGGGGATTCTCTACAGCCATGGGATACTGCTGGTGACTATTGCATATTGATCTCTAGATTAACAAAAAAAAACAAAAACTTGGAAAACAGGAAATTACATTTTAACAGAAAGCACTTAAGTGCTATTTTTAAAAAAAATGGGATATGCCCTTTGTTCATGAAAAGACTATTTAACAACAAAATTTGTAATAATGCCGTTGTATTGCATCTGGTTTAGCTGGCATTCTGAGAGCATCATGAAGGAAGGCATCTATGTTACGACAATAAATGATTTACCACATTTCAAAATCAGGAAACACTTAAGTGTGCAGCAAAAAAAAAAGAAAAACCCACAAAACTTAAAACTAACAGACATTGTACTGGATTTTAACATGAGTACCATATTCAGTCAAAAGAACTTCAAAAGCCTTTATCAATGTTAAAATGGTTAGTCCTCTACTTAAAGTGACAATGTCTTCCCTCAAAATTTTCTTAAATCCAAATCTGTCATTTTTAGCTAAATTCATAACCCAACATATCATGCTACAGCTCATAACCAAAGGCTAGTTATTAAAAAAAAAAGAAAGAAATAAAGCCAATGTGAGTATGTTTTGTTTTTTTTAAATCACTCAAATATTGGATTTTCTTGAGGTTTGCATTAATTTTTCAAACATTTTGACTCTGTTTTTCTTTGTGTTTCGTTTAGAGTCGAACAACACACAGCTGGGTTGTCTCTGAAATGAACACAATGTTCTTTCTGCACTACCTCCTGTGCACTACTAGCTTTACCTACAGAATTTTTCTTTTTTTTTCCTTTTTTTTTTTTTTTTTTTGTGAGAGGTGCTCTGTGTTATCACCAATAAGGGGTGGTGCTCTCAATGTGACCCCAGCTCTGCCACTCTGGAAAGAAGCCACTGGACGTCCTGGGACTCCCATACTGATCAAACTCCATTTCTGGCCTCTTGCCCTGGCCCTTGATTTCCGGTGTTGTCTTCTGAACGACATGGTTTGCCTGATCAACATCACACTCAGCATGTTTCAACTGGTAATTCTTCCCATCATTATTGTCCCAGAACGTGTGGTCTTGGGTTTCGAAGAATATGCAGAACTCCACTCGTTCATTTTGGGGCAATAAACTCGGGAGGTCGATGGTAAAGGAGAAGGTGTCAACGTCCGAGCAGCCATAAACATTATTCATGTACGTACAAGTAACGTCTGTGTAGCTTTTCCATGAGTCGAATGTTATCCGTACATTGACAGATTTCTCGAAGCTTACATTGCTGACTTTGACTGTGCCTGTGAGAGATTTTTCTTGGATTATGCAGTTCTCCAAACACACGAAGTTCTTCTTGAGTCGATTCCGGAAGTCCAGGTAGTCTGCGGCGGGCTGAGGAAAGTCCAAAACCAAGCTCTTCTCTTTCTCCACTTTAAGGCCCACGATGGCGTTTTCCAAGTCGGACAATTCAAACTGCAAGTCTGATAGTGGGTCCTCCTCAAATTCCTTAAATACATGAATGGCTGTAAGTGACATGCCTTTGGAATCAGCAAAAACCACTCTCTTCTTGGCTTTGGCCTTGGGACTCTTCCATCCCAGGCTGGAAGCTTCTACGTCTGTTTTGGAGCTGATGCATGGCCTCAGAGGTTTGTACTGATTGACTAGGCTTCTAGACTTGCAGTCCTCATACGAGCTGAGGAAACTGCGGAGGGGCGGCGAGTGTGCCAGACAGATCCTCATGGCAACATCGACAGGCATGATTGGACTTGGCATTGGTCTTGGATTCAAGATCTGCAGTACCCTGGTGCAAAAAAAATAAAACTACGCATTATTATGCTTCAGAAAAAAAAAAGAAAAGAAAAGAAAAGACTGGAGGTCAAATCCACCAATGTTAAAGAAACTGTTCAAATCCAATGTGCATTATAAAAATCTGATGTCTTAATTTAACTGGAGCCTTTATTTTCAGTGAGGTAGCACTGATAAGTTATTATAAAACCTTTTATTCAAAGTTCTAGGACCGAACTGGTTTTCAAACAGTTACAACCGCATTAACATTAGTAGGCAATACCATTACAGGTTAGGACTTAAGCACTGCACAGAACGAAAATCTCATTCGGTGAGGCTCAATATTAGGCAGGCATGGGTAGCACAGCAGGGCGCAAGGTAGACACTTTCAACTGGTTCCGCATAGGGAAATGGGGGATACTTCTGCCATCATACCCTGGGCAACATTATGACACTTCACTCAAACCGTTGTATTCAGTGTTAAGTTTGATGCGTTAACTCCAAGGGGATTCTTTCGTACCAGAGGCGTGAAAATGGTAAAAATCAATATATATATTACAAATATATATCATTATTGTATTTACATTAACTGCTGAACGTATTTCTCGCAGTCTACCTCATTAAAACTTGCATTTACTTTGTCTACAATGAATGACGCACTTCATTGTCTTACCTGGTACAGTTCATTGGAAAACGTTGAAAAGATCCCAAACGACAAATGGTGATGTGCTGTTGGAGAACAAACTCTTTTTAAGGAATTATATGGCTTATTTAATATTTTATTAAGTCATTATAGTATGCAACCGATGCCTAAGACTCTGTATGAGCGGCACGCCCCCCTCGCGCTGCTGTCCTGCTGCACTGCAATCGTCAAATGAGTTTCAGCCGGTACGTCAGGTCTTTTTGCGTATTGGTTCACGTGAACATAACGTGAAAGCCAATGGGAAAGCAGAAAAGTAGAGAACTCAAGCAATCAGGGCCTAGAAGAGGATCACGCATGACATGCATGCAACAGACATCTAATCGTTCTCGGACCGGGAAGTGAGAGGCGGAGAAAAGTGCTTCTTTCGAATTCGAAAATCACAGTAGACCCCTACCGGACTGTATTCCAGCGACAGACATCCTTAAATTTGTTACTGAGGTATAAGTGCATACTCCTCGGGAGATAAACGAATTCTTACCGAATTTGAATGTTCCAACAACAATGTTTTATATTAAAGAATGTGGTTAAAGAAGTGGGTGTGGATTTCACTTCGGGTTTTGTGTCACTTTCACTCCTTCAAATGCCATCTCGTCGTATTTTACTCACCATTATTCTTCAGTATATATTTAAACAACAAGCCTGTGAAATCCATGATATGAAATAGTTCAGGCTTGCTGGAATCAAAACACGGCAATTTACAGAGTTACTTAAAATCGTAAGTTTTCTTATGTAACGTCGTTAATGTTGGCATAGCCCTAGTTAATATTTAATTAGCCCTTGTTATATAGGCCTACCATTTACTTCTGTTTATTAATACTTTATGTATGCTATGTGTGATTGCTCATATTGCACAAAATCACCCAACTTGCCTGCAATAATATATTGCTCCATTTTGCAAGCAATCATAAGAGACAGCAATGCCAGACAACATTCTTTCAACCTCTGGACAAGATCATGAGAACATGCAAGTACAGGTATTGGCAAATTGTGGTTAAGAAGGTTGGCACACTTTCATTATGACACAACCAATTCTCTTAACTTCCCTAAACATGGTTTTGAATTTCCCAAATAGAAGTTTTACTGTATGAATGGGTAATGGCAAAAAGACTACAGAACTCAAACTCAAAAAAAAAAACAAAAAAAACAAACCACAAACTCCACCCAAGACATCAACAAAACAACCAAACAAAAAAGGAGTGGGATTTAGGCAACAGTAATTTTGTAATGCAAAATGTTTTTGGTAATATGGTCTTCATCAGTGCAAAGGGCCAGCAAATTTGGCTTTTACTCCGTGCGAAAGCATTTGTTGGTTTTTTCATTATTGTTATTATTATTATTATTTTTATTTTTTTTATCAAACTTTATATTATGAAGCAAACTACTCTCCTGCTGTTAAAGGTCATGGAAATAAAGGGTTCGTGCATGATCTTATTGTCAGGCCATGTAGTTCTCATCATTATGTTTAGCTAACCTTAGATGAACGCAGTGTTGGACCAGTCATGCACTGGATAATACAGAATCACGTAGCCACATGGTCTGACCTCATAGGCTTTCTAGCAGGCACCGCAAGCCCTTGAGATAAGGCCTGGAAAGTTTGTCGTGGCTAGTGCTTGACAGATAAGATGCCTCAGAAATGAATGTTGAATGTGTAGGCTAAAATCCTTCAATAATTGAATGTGCATGCATCTGGTTTCTGACACAAGTAAACCAGTTCTTCTTCACAGAAACCCATTCAATGCTTTAAATATTTACCATGAATAAAAGAGAACTTTTTTTAAAATGCAGATTTCACTTTCCAAATGATCTAAAAGTAGTCAACTCCCAAATCTGAACATCATACAAGTGTGAACCCCATGTACAAACATCAGTAAAAGATAATACACTTAGTAAAACACTACATAATCAGACAGTTTACAGTGAAAATTTCCTTTACAAGGCATTCAGTAGAATGTTGACAAACTGGAGAGGAGATGTGGCGTGCCTATTAACCAGTTCCGCAGACAAGCAAAACAGGAAGTTTGCTGAAAGCTTGTCTTCTCAGTTTGTTTCTGCATGGTGCATGCTGTTCCTATCTGGCAGCATATATTTTAAGGCACAGAGTACACGACCTGTTATATGTTGTTTTACTTTGACTTTACTGGACATTTTGGGTGAGGATTTGTTTGTGTGTGTGTGTGTGTGAGTGTGTGTGTGTGTGTGTGTGTGTGTGTGTGTGTGTGTGTGCAAGGGAAAGAATAGGAACATACCGCTTTTGTTGTCAACTCTCAAGTGACATTTTACTGGTAAACACAGTTTAATGAATACAGGTTATTGATGATTTCCTTATTTTCCTAAAAACAATGCAAGGCGGGAACACCTTTTCATTCTCCATCAGCACAGATGCAAACCCGTGATACAAGGAGAATGGATAATAGACTAAAACAAGTTAGAACTTGTCAGGATTCCAGAGTGCTTAGCAGATAATGGGCAGTCCTATTTTTATAATAGGGTTAGTATACCAGGATTTGCCTTGACTTGAATGGAAGAATACAAGTAGATTTTGGGCAACCTTTTAATGAAAGTAAATAATGTGCTGGATTATGGCCTATTTTCTTTCTAAATAGAGCAGTTACGACATTACTAATATGAGAAGCTATTTCCAGCTGTGATATTTGGTCTGTTCATATTAAACATTTGAATTATTTTGTTATGCTTTTTAAAAGGCACCTCTGGAGAAGGTACATGGTCAAACTATCTGTTTCCTTTTCTCTCCAGTAGGTATTGTGGTGATAGCCTTGAAGCTGTCAGTTCCCTGTTTGGAGAGTGTCCCATAAGCTGTTGAGGAGGTGAAAATTAGCCTCCTAGGATTGTGATATGCATGACTAAGCATTGACAGGCATGTTTATTTTTAAAGCTCAGACTCAGATAATGTTGGCGTGTTGTCAGCCCTAATAACTGTCAGACTAATTCTCCTTTACACAGAAAATCAGTGTATTGCAACAAGCCAGTGATCAACAAAAAGAAGTAAGTGATTCATTAATAATGACAAAATGCTTTTTGGAAATGTTGACGCTTGTCATAAATTGTACTCCAGGTCAGAGTGAGCAGAGAGCAGCTGAGCACTCTATGACTTTTTTTTAATGGCACTTTTTTAGGCATCTGGAGTCAATGAACTGAAGTAGACCTGGAGCTGGCCAGCTGTCAGGGCATGCTTAAGCGTGGGCAGCGTTGCCTTGTGCGACAATATTTGCACAGCTATTGCAGGGAAAGCCTACATGCAAAAATAAACTAGAGAAATGAACTGGCAAGCTACAGACAACCAGAACTAGAGTGATGAGCCAGAAATATCTGGAATGAATTTTTCGTGTAACGCACGTAGTGTATTTTAATACTGGATCTATTTGAACTGACCCTCTTGTCTATGATGTCTAACTTTGGCTACTGATCACTGTCCGTGTTAATGGAAGACCATTCATGAAGCTTGCCAATAGAATGAACAGCACAAAGACAAGCCAAAACAAGTGTGCAGCGTATGCCATATGAAGAAAACCTTGGTCCCTGATAAAAGAAGGAACATTTTATTTGTAATGTGGGCAAAAGTAATGTTTTCAATGCGGTCATGCAGTACTTGTTATGAAACAAGTCAGCTTGTCATGAGTTAACCACTCTTTATGCATGTCAAAAGCTTCAAAATAAAAACTGCGGGTGGGATTTACAGAAGTTGTCATCTGTATAAATATGCAGCACTCATAACCAATGACAAATCTCATGATCGATGTATAACCAGTTTTGTCCCAACACTGTCAGAGTAACAGGTTTTGTGCAAGTTAAAAAATAATCTTTTTTGCACAGATCCTCTCCTGTTTTTTTGGGGTTTTTTTTTTTTCATTATCTGGATCGTGAAGGTTTGAGTGAAACTTTGAAAGTAACCATCACATTGGTCCAATACTGCCACCTAGTGCTGGGTGTCTACTTAAAGGAACACTGTGGATGACGGAGTGGTAGCGTCATTACATAATTGTTTAATGATGCAAGACTAAAACCGTTCCTCTGTGCTTTTATGGAAATATTTTGCCCAATCTGAAGAGACTATCTCACCGTAGTTCTCTAGTATTCCTTTATTAGATTTCTAATCTCCTCACAAACAAATATAAAAATAAGGGTAATCCAGTCACCATAAAGATACACAGTAATAGAGAAAACAGGTACAGCTCAAAAAACAGCTCTTATCTAACAAAGGAAAAAATATAAGAGATTTCCAGCTTGCAAGAGTTTAAAAATATACAGCATACATTCAACAACAACAACAACAACAACAACAAAAATTCCCAAGGCATAAACATTCATAATGTGTGATAGTATCAATACAGAAGAAGTCAATTATGTAACATGCCTTCTGATATAATGTTGTTTCTTGTCTTTCATTACCTCTACGATGTAGATTATATTATCCCACCAGTCTGCTACTGGGAGTGTAAACAGACCTTTTTTTGTTCTTGTTTGTACAACACATGTACAAAAAACATCACGAATAAACAACAACAACAACAAAAACAAAACAAACAAACAAACAAAAAAAAAGATAAACCTCTAAATTTTAGTATGACCTAGGGTTGTTGCCTGTGTTATTGTTTTTACAGCCATTCAGAATATATACAGTCAGATGACATTCTGTGAATCCAAATATCCTACATTAACAAGCAGAATTTGAAGGATCCCTTTCAATGAACAGTTTGTAAATGAGTTCTAGTAAATGTCCTGTTTATTTTATTGGTGACAAGACAATGGAAAACCTGAGTGAAAACTGTTTGGCATTAGGATTACACTCTGATAGCCCCCATCTGAATTGCATTTTTGATCCTTTCCATATTCAGCGGATACAGCACAATACACGATGAAGAGAACACAGAGTTCAGTAAGAGAGCTGTAAGGGGCATCATCCATCACTGACATCACATTGAGAATCAACCGATAACTTCCAAAGTTTTACAATACGATATGAAAAGGTCTTGCGGAATGTTCCTGAAGCTCTCCACTGTGTACAAACACTACAAGTACTGACTTTGAGATGAAAATTTGAGAGAAATAATGTTGGTTTTGACAGAAGCTGTGTGATCATTGGCAAGTCACCGCACCGTGTTGGTGACCGTAGTGATAGATTCTGACAGTTTTGGAGAAATGAAGGTGAGGATATCAGGTCCTGACCCAGCTTACAGGCACCCACTGGGGCTCCCTCTCTAGCCTCTCCAAAATATTCCTCAACTCCATGCACGCGCTGGCTGAGTCTTCCTTCACCAGAACACGATCCGCCAAGTGACCATACTGCTCATCCATCTGCTCGGCCGACAGATGCATCTCTTGGAGGTCTTCGTCCTTCATGTGAGCAAAAAGAGAAAAACAGAGGATGCAAAGAGAGCAGAATATGAAGACAAAGCGTATTGTTTCATATGGAAGCAGGTGATTGTTATATCCTACTGCTGAATCTCAGATTGATGGAAATGCGTGTGCTGGTGAACTCTACCGTGAGATGACCGTTGTCGCCCCCTCCTGGTGAGGTTGCTGCACTGCGATGCCGGCGGATCTCTGGGATACGGGGCTTAACAAAGATTACATAGGGCTTAAATTCTGCTGTACGAAGGATTTTCAGGGCCTGAAAATCAGAAAGGGGCATATAAGGACCATGTGAGGAGCAAATGATCATCTATCCCAGTTGAAGAATGATGTGATGACCACAGACCTAATCATAAATATTAGTCATTTAACCATGTTTACTTCAAAGTGTGATAATCAGCAGCGTTCTGAAATCTATATCTAACTGTGATTGTACTATGATGAAATGTAGCCTCCATGTCCTGTCGGTACACTCACATCTGGCTGCACGTCCACTAGACACAGTTTATTTTTGGCCAGCACGCTCCGAATGGACTCCAGACTTGTCCCATACTGGTTATCCTTATACTCCCCATACTCAATAAACCTGGAGAAAAAGAATGCTTTTTAATTCACTGAGAAATTAATTTTGATGAACCACAAATCAAATATACTTTTTAATGTGTGAATGTGTCAGGGTGATATACTTGTTGTTTTGGATATCTGTCTCAAATGCCTGTTTGGAAATGAAGTGATACTCCACACCCTCCTTCTCATGGCTTTTCCTGGGCCTTGTGGTGTCTGTGAGGACACAACAGCACAGCATCGCTAAGCTACCATCACCGTAAATTGGAGTAGACATTGGCATAGTTATAGAAAGTAGGATTAAACTAAGGAAACCCTACCTATCTACAGATAGTGGAACAAGAGAGAATTATCTCAATACACGAGACCCATGTAAGCCAGTCTCAGAAGCCAGATGACTCACCCATTTCACATGACGTTAGGTTAGAAAAATAAACATGTTAGCACAGCACCGTGCTATGGTGCAAGCACATTGACGCATAGTGGATATTTCTGACCTCAGCTGATCTTGAATCATAGGGCAAATATCACTTTGATGTGCCAGCCAGTGCAGGTGGGTGGGGGGGGGGGGTAGTAATGGGGCGTGGGCAGGGTGTTTCTTTGGATGTCTGATATTGTGACAGTTTTAAAAGCTTACTCACGTGGCACGGCAACTCCATAGCGATGAGGATTCTCAGCTATCACCTTCTGTTTGAGCTCATTAATCCGTGCACCAAGAGAACCTACACAGAGTCAGGGATACACGGATCACGGTAACCAATGATGTAAAACTCCATTTAAAATGAAGCACCGTCATAGGGCGCTCAAAATGCTGAAAACAGCTGTGACCGTGTGGCCGTATTTAACAGTACGTATGTGCACAGTGAATGTGTTTGCACTTTGTATTTATTTATTCATCTCTCAAATGCAGGCTTTCTCTCAAAGACCAGAATCAGCTGTACCTATCAGCACAACCAGCCGTGGTTTTTCATTGGGACGAGGCTGGTAACGTGTCACTTCCTCATAGATCAGGAACTCTGACTCTCCAGAGTCCAGGGGCTGAGACTCTCCGGTCGTACCCTGATGGTCCTTACGACTCAGCCTGAAGCTTCTCCTGAGACCAGCTGAGGTCCAGTGATAAGATCACACACACAGAGTATAGCAAAAGGAGAATGAAAGAACTGCTACAAATTGGTAAAATGTGTAACATTATTACTGTAAAACAATACAGCATACAAATTGACATTAGATTAATTTGAAGTGTACAAATATAGAGGTACAGGTCAGAGGATGTGAAATATAACCCAAGATTATGTGGTCTTTTGGCTTTATAGTAATTTTTCATATCCAGTTTTATTGGATGTCTCACTCTCCATTATATATATGTGTATATATATATATATATATAAAAGATCTATTCCTAATACTTCAAAGATGAATTAAACTGAGACAAGATGCGAATAAATTAAATGTTTTCTATCTGCCACTCAAGGAGAAGCACTATATATTTAGAAATCTGGAGCTGGTACCTGAGTAAAACTCCCAGGAAAAAGCTTGGCCACAGGAGGGAGCCACCGCCTTACACTTGGGAGAAACTACAACTAATGTTAGACCATCACACAGCCAGCTTAATTGTTTTTTTTTTTTTTAAAGACCAGCACAAAGTCACAGCCATGCTGGAGTGTGTGTGTGTGTGTGTGTGTGTGTGTGTGTGTGTGTGTGCAAAGTGACTAGAAGCAAAATCCCTCTTAATCACAGAAGCAGTGAGCTCCCCCAAGCATCAAGTAAGCCACATAGACAACGAAAAAAAGGCCTGGACAGTGTACACACGCCCCGGTTGCAAATGACAGAAGCCAAAGCCCAGAGTCACAAGCAGAACGACGAGTTTTATTAGAGTGCTCTGCTATTAGAGTGATGAGCTCTGTGAGGGTCACCATAGGTGTGAAAATTAAATTTTCAAAATAGCTCCAAATAGAAAAACTCAAAGTGCCCAAATGACCACAGCACATCTAAAGCAGTTACACTGCCACAAGCGGCATTCACTGTGTTTCTGTATGAGGCGGCGTATGCTCTCACCTATGTGTTGTCCACTGACATTGCTCTCATTGTCACAGTCCTCTGCAGGGAGGGAGGCAAGGGGAAAAGAAAGGATCAGATGAGGAGAAGCGCGGAGGAGGAGAATGACAGGGAGCGACCGCATATCTCTCATTTAGTCAGAAATAGATGAAATGCCATTGTTGTCTCTGCAGGCGTGGCAATAAAATTAAGACGGTTGAAAGTCTCTCATAGCTAAAAGTTCAGCGTCTGTTAACTTGCCAAAGGATAGAGTTACCTCTCTCAGGAAGCAAGCACTTTTTAAAAGATTCCATATCATCTGTTAACGGTCACGACAAATCAGTGAATGTTAACAGAGGGTTTTCAAAATACAAAATAGAAGCAATTGCTACTCTGTTTTGCATTCACCAATGGCAGCAGCCTATGTTTATCCCCTGCAGAGTGCTGAAGTGTACCAGACTGTGAAAGGCATAGCCAATGCAATAATTCACCATCTGGCTACGTGGGAGGCGAGGATCAGGGGCTCAGGAGGGGCAGATTAGTGGCAAAAGGGAGGAGAGACAGCAACAGCAAATAGGATTGGTGATGTTTTGATAGCTTGATAGGATAGGTGTGTAAGAGCGGAGTTTCAAACATCAAGTTGTCTGAATGTTACAGAATCTCAGCCTCGCTGCTTGACCGTTCAGAAGTTTGGCTTCTGGGGGCCCACTGATTGGACGGTGAACATTTCATTCGTTTGGCATGCTCCTTTTTTTTTGTTGTTGTTGTGTTATTTTTTTTTTTTTTTCTTTACAGCAAAATCAGTTCTTGTGTACAATCTGTGTCTAAGTCAGCCATCATTTCACACAATCATGATTTTCAGGATTTCAACATGCTGTTTGGAACACTTTTGTTATATTCTCCCATTGAAGTTTGTGTAAAGAGCAAGCTGACCCTCTGTTGACATATGGGCCCTTTTCAACAACTACGTTCGTGGGATTAAATTGTAAACATGGCTTTTCTGATGATTTATGTTACTTCAGCTGCCCAGCGTCTTTTGTTGTTAGCATTTTCAAAGCTAGTAATTACATCAATGTTTATCTTTCCCAACTGAGACTAAAAATATCTTGACCATCCCCTCTTGAAGACCAATTTTTTTCTTCTTCTTCTTTCATTTTACCAATTTGACATTTAAAAAATCATTTCCTTGAAAAATTCTTTGTTGACACAGCTACCACCCTGCTGGCACTGTAAATCAATGCAGTTTTGAGAACATTCTGAACATGAGCAATTTGGGAAAAATAAATAAAAAATCTAAAAGCTAAACAATCCATTTGTTTGAGAAACTGTCCGAGCAATAGACAAACGCAGAGGTTAAAAGTAGCCCATAAATCAAAAAGAGTGAACTTTTTTTTAAAGCTTTTACTGTGTATACTGTTCAGTGTCTGAACCACTTACCCCTCTCACAGGTTTGATCATCTGAGGCAAGCAGAAAGCAAACACACATGACATGACTGAAATGGGCAAGATTACACATTAGTACCTGAAAAGTTGAAAAAAATTGGCACTGACACAGAAGGTATTTTAAATTAAAAAATCTCTGAATTTACAAAGACTGGAGTCTTCTCTACAGTGTTTATTTGTGTGCATGTGTGTGTGTGTGTGTTGTGTGTGTGTGTGTGTGTGTGTGTGGGTGCGCGTGCGCGTGTGTGTGTGTGTGAAAGAGAGAGACAGAGACAGAGAGAGAGTGTGTGTGTGTGTGTGTGTGTGTGTGTGTGTATGTGAAAGAGAGAGAGGGAGAGAGAGAGAGAGAGAGAGAGAGAGAGAGAGAGAGAGAGTGTGTGAGGGAGAGAGAGAGACTCTGCACACCCCCCACCAAAAAATGCATAAAAATAATACATAAACTGGGTCAAATGACTGACACAGATTAAAAAAAATATTCAGCGGCAAGGTTTGACAGCGGGGGATTAATATCTGGGAATGTTCTGTAAAACACAGCATGTCTCTCTGTTTTTGGTATCACATGGAAAGATCATATATTGTTGAACTTTTGTTGTCTCTGTGGATGAGCAGAAAGGCAGTGCCATCAGATTAAAAATACGAAAAGGCACAGGTGATCCTGGCCTGTCTGTAACGGCTGTTCTGCTCAAGCCACGGCTCAGAGATGTGAAAAAATAAAATCTGAATGGCTGCTCTAATTTATCTGAAAACTTTATTGTTTAAATGGTCTTGTAGCATTGAGTTGAATTTGATATTAGTAACAAAAATTTTGGACGATAATGTAAGTTGAGTATTGAAAGACTTACATGTGGGACTTTTAACTGGTTTAGGACCCTGGTAAGTGCCCATTTTCATTCTATGCAACAGTCGTCTACGGAAAAACGATAAGAGAAGATGAGACAGTATTCAAATCTAAAATGCTCTTAGATGCTAATATTAACATTTAAGAAGCTACATAGTCTTACAACGAAACTTAAAATTTGAAATTGAACACAAAAGGTTATTTGTAAAGCTATGATACTCTCGTTAAGAGCAAATCCTGATCCTGTTGTCTTCTGCTAAAGGACACATTGGCTGAGTGACAATATGATTTAGCAACTGTTTGCGGGGTTGCCCTTGTCCGTACCTCTGCTGGAACTGTCTGGAGGGGATGAGTCCGGCACGCAGGTTGCTATCGCCCACTCGTTTGGCCTGCCACCATGTAGGGTCATCTTGGCTCACCACTTGTAAGATATCACCACGCCGGAAAGAAAGTCCCGCCTCCTGACAGGGCGTGGCCTTATCCTCAAATGGAGAGTATTCAAATAGGGCTCTCAAATAAACCTTGTGAAGAACAGCAAGAAGAACAGAGAAAACTGAGTGAATATAGAAATACGTGATGAAAGGTTTATTCATGGTCGTTAAGGTAGAGGCTCAGTGTTCTAATCAACTACTCAGCATGACAGGAATGAGGTGTAAATTTTTTTGAAGAGATTTTATGTAGTGGTATTATTTACCTTACTCTCTCTCAGTTTGTCATCTTCTTTAATGGCAGGGATTATCTTCAAAGTGATGGAGCCTTGAGACTGTGACTGCAAGATAATGAGGAGAAAATAAACTTGCAATCATATTCCATAATTTTCTCTTGTAAACTAAAGTGTTGCTTGTGAAAATGACTGACTACTGCATTAAGTCGTTAATCATTCCTGTAAACAGAAGCACATAATTATGCACATACCAAAATTTGACTGATCTCATCCGGGCGTTTGTGTATGATGAGGTTTCCGTTGACCTCCCGAAGTTCATCTCCAACATGCACTAGTCCTGAGAGAATATTCGCATTCACAAACTATGTTCAAATATATATAATGCACCTAAGAGCCATTATATGAAGATGTCAAAATGTTTTCATTTAAAAGCCACAAACCACATGTTTATGAGGATGACTGGCGTGAATGTAAGTTTATACCCAACCATAAATAAACACAAACACTCAGTAAGACACACACACACACACACACACGCACACACACACACACACACACATGCACACACTCTTATTTCACCGCTCTTGATAAGGAAAATTTCCATGGCAACAGTGATGGCCAGTTCTGTATCTTATCATTGTAATCTGTAATCACAAGGCAGAGCCATAATCTGGGGGGATTTTATTCAATATTTGGTTTGCTGTTGCTAAAGTCTGGTGCTCAACTATAATGCAGTAAAACTGTATGGAATTCGGCAATCTTTCTGTAATCTCGAGCACTATGTCATTCTGAAATTTTACCATTTGGAATTTTTTTTCCATTCAGGTCTGAAAGCACAGCAGTAAAACTCACCAGCCACATCACAGGCCATCATTTGACACAACTGAATAAGCAGAGCTGTATTTTTTATATACTTGCATCCTCTGTGCAGGTTCTAAACACTGGGCAGTTTGACTTTAACGTGAATGGCTATGTGTCATCACGTGTTATGGTTATATCAAATCTGCTGATGGTGGACAGGAAAGTGAGTGACAGGGGAATGGGGGGTTGAGGGGACAGTTAGAGAGGGTTGAGTGGTCACTTACCACTGCGGTCAGCTGCCCCTCCCCTCATAATCCTGGCCACGATTATTGCCCCAGTTACTTCATCTCTGCGGATGGTCGCTCCCTGATCAAACAAAACACGCAAATACCAGTGAGGTCAAAGTAGTCCCCTCTCATTATCTGCAATGTTAATATTAGTATAGGCTATTTGTCTTAGCAAGGATACTGAGGCAAATAAAGATAAAGCTGGTGTTTTAGCCCTAAAATAAAAGAATCTCCTCTTTCCAAACATACTATCTATTGTATAAAAATATAATTATGAAAATGATCACAAATTTCTTTTAAAATTATTATTATTTATTTTTTTGTATAACACACATGGACAACACTATTATGCATCCCAGTTTGACGCTACATCACTGAGGTGTACTGTAACTACACACTAATGCAACATAATACTAAGCTGTTTTACACACAGCGACTATTGATGATATCTTGGTTTTTACTGTATCAGGCACATATTTATAAAATGATATGATTTGCTTGTGTGCCAAGCTCTTACTGGGACTCACCAGAGGCTCTTTGTTCTTAACCAGACGTACAATCTTCACTGACTCCTCCTCCAGCTCATCATCCAGGTCATCGGGCAATGGCGGCAGCACAGGGTCAAAGTTCTTCTGTGCCACTGTGTCATGCACAGCTAGCACAGCCTGGAAGGAACCCAAAGACATAAACACAAACCAAAAAAGGAATGAATGAGAGGGATTTCCTTAACCACACAGGATAAACTGCTTCAAAAATGCAGGGAAAACAAAGGATATGAAAAGATGGGGAGAAAGCGAATATGAGAGAGAGAGAGAGAGAGAGAGAGAGAGAGAGAGAAGGCCGGGGGGCATTTTTGAAATGAGTATGTCTAATTAAGAGGATATTAAAATATCATCTAAGCCTATTTCACCATGCACAATGCCATCAAATCATTTCTGTTTAAATCCAATCCCCCCGTGCCGCTCTTAATTACAGTAATCAAAGAAGAAAATCTCTATCTTAGCATTACATTTGTTTTGGAAGGGGGTGGGCTTTCATTCTGTGCCATTAATGATGATCCTCTATGTGTAAGAGGCATTGAACAGGCATGGACTGATGGTAGAATTACTAAACAGATACAGTAAGCCTGTCTTTGTGCATGTTTGTTTGTGTGTGTGTGCTTGTGTGTGTCTGTGTGCGTGTGCATGTGTGTGTGTGTGTGTGTATGTGTACCTTGACATGGGGGGCAGTTAGAAGCATTAACAGCTCTTTTTCATCACCTTCCAGGGGTCCATTCTGCAGCTCCTCTGCCACCTGTCAATCAATCACATCAGCAGCAAGTTGGACAAAATTACTGTATTTCAGCAGCCATTTCCAGGCATATGCTTGTACCATGCAACAGAAATTGCCCTCCTTTAAAAAAAAAAACCCGCCATAAGCCTGAGATTCTTGGCAGTAGCATTTAGGAATAGCTTTGGAACAGACTTTCGATTCTGCTCATAATGACATCCACTTGCCAAAGACATGCAGAGCAGGCTCCATTTGGCAACCATCTTGCAGTCAGAAGGATGCACAGATCCTTAGAGTACAGTATCATTATCCTACTAATCCACTCTCTTATCACGATACACGTTCAGGTAAAACATCATTCATTTTTAAGGAGCTAATAAGGTTATACTTACGTCCTCTGCTAGACAGGAGGCACTGTGAAACACTGGGGTTGGACTCTGCTGTTCGTATTGTCTTAGTCTGTCGTGGATCTACAGAGAAAGAGACCAGCGGTAAGTATAGACACGATGCAGACACAACACGCATCTGACCATTTAGAACCGTATACCGAAAAGGTGAGATTTTCTGTATGCTGATATACTTTCATTAGATAAGCGAGACTCCTCTCACTGAAGACCTCCCTCAGGAAAACTAGGCCCTCTTTATGGTTGGCATCAGGATGCAGCTGAGATGTGAGCAGGGCTAGCATCTCATGAAGTCCTACACAGCACGAAAGGAAAGAGGACACTGTGCATTTGCTCTCCACTGTAACACACTGTAACATCTGTTTTCCAACACATATAAATTAGCAGGGAACCGCATCCCTGGGACTGTCAGCTGGTGTTCATTTGACATGAATGTTCAACTGACACAGCTAATTTAACGTCAGTGGTGGAACGTGATACCGAAGTTGAAATGAATTGCATAGACTTTGACATTAATGGGACTAATATAACCACGGTAAATTGTCAGTACCTGTGCTAGGTGAGAGAACGGGCATGGTTTCTCTCATTTAAATACTGTAGAGGCTGAGGGAAAAAGCAGGTATTTCTTCTGAGTCCTTACTTCAGCTCATCTGACAACTCTGGGAGCTAAAGAAAGAAAAAAAAAAATCCATCTTATTCTAATCTGGCCTTATCGTACTCTCTCTCTCTCTCTCTCTCTCTCTCTCTCTCTCTCTCTCACACACACACAAACACATGCACACACACATGCACATACACATATACACACATACACACACAAGAATATATACTATGAACGAATGATTCTTTCTCAATAGGTATATAACAGTTAAGAGAAATACAGTGGCAAAAAGCACCCAACCTTAATTTATCGAATCTCATCCATTGACATGAGAATTCAATGCCATTAAGTCTTGCACATACATTCATTTGTATCAATGGGAATTAAACAATGCTATAAAATGTAAGCCATTATTTATTATAATCTGATATTAATATGAATCACAATGAAATATCCATATCCATGTGGACTTGTTCATTGTGAGGTCAGCGAAAATTTATGTAATGCCTAGATAAATACCTCAGTTGTCTTCAAATGCATTGTTAAGTATTAATGTTGCTTTTCAGAACAAAGGTTGCTCTGTAAACCAAACCACCTAGATAAGGTATCTTTTTACTGAGGGACTGCATATTTTTTCCCTGATGGTTTGCATAAATATAGAGGAGAAAAAGTGTGAAGTTAGTAGAAACCTGATCACTCCTGGTTGAAAAGACCCTCGAGAGCAACATTGCTCCCCGTTGACAACTACTGATCAATACTTTGATACTCACTTTGTGTGGAAAGCCAGTTACAAATAGAACTGTTTAATGCTTAATGTTTAATGATGATTCCTGTCTGCAAGACCATTTTTATTGGTTTTTTTGCCCAGAAGCCAAAATTGAAAATCTGAAAGCCATCTCTGTCGCTGAACCACTGCACAGAAACCCCCCCCCCCCCCCCCAACATTCCAGTCTATCTGCAAATCTGTAAATCCAAACGGCCATAAATGCATCCTTTATCGTTCTGCAATTGTTTTGATGCAATTTGCTTGCTATGATGACCAGTTTCCCGGAAAGGGTGCATTAGCCACAGACAAACGGGAGCGGCACTTTTCAGGCCAGTCCTGCAGCTACTTCTCTTCAGGGAAAACAGTGGATGCTCCACTTAATTCCACAAAAAGCAAGCAAGCAAGGGGCTGACTAAAATAACAATCAGACATTATGTAAGAAGAGATAAGAAAATCTTTTTTTTTTTTTCATCAGTTAAACAACAGAACGTTAAAATAGGAAACTCCACATTCAAGACATGTTTATATGCACCGTCAAAAAGTCAGAACCAAACAAAAAAAAAGGGCCTTTTGTTACTGTATGTGTGGTTTCGGTTCAGTCCCATTAAGATTTAGACTGCGGAGAAAGGGAGTAACTCATGCTGTAAAAAATTTAAAACAACTCGTAAAACAAAGAGAATTAAACAGATGGTAGGACCACTGTCATACAGTCTGAGCTTAGCTCCATTAACGAAGTGAAGTTTGGTTTTGAAATCCACTCTCTTCTACAGAGGCCTTTGCAGCAGCATTCTGCATGATATGCCCCCACCCACTGCCCCCCCCCTTTTTAGAAGACCCTTTAATCCATGATCCCTGACTCCCAATATCCTATAAGTTAAGATACATCAGCTTTTCCTCCTTCTCTCTCTCTCTCTCTCTCTCTCTCTCACTCCCTCTCTCTCTCTCTCTCCTCCTTATTATAACATGTCAGATTGGGAGATTATGCTGGTGAACTTTATAACCTCTTGTGCCGTCCGACTGATCATATGAAGTTCCTGTCATCATGCGTATGTTAAAATGTTAAGATCAGGGCAGACATCTCAGCCATTTTAATATGCTGGGCCTCACGTATGATCTGCAAATGCCATCCTTTCCAATGCTTTTAAGAAGCTGCTTCCGCTCGAGCCTATGGATTTCTTCTTGAATGCCATTACACCGCCGCTATGCAATAGAACAGAAATGTCTCTAACAGCCCATGTTTGGGTCAAGGCGAAACACGTCCTTTATATTTTGAAATGATAAAACGCTTCCTTGGCGTTCAGAAAATGAGGTGCTTGTTCTGCACATGTGTGCTGAGTTTCATGAGATTATAATGTGATTTTTCTGTTGAACCTGAGGGCCGTGGATCTTGTTGTCTCTTTTAAAGTCATTCATTCACTGTTCTGAGTCGTGCCCTGCTGGGGCGCAAGGACAGCCAGCCTCTGTCCTGCCCCCATCTGTCCTCTTTATGGCCATGTGCTGATTGGAGACATCATTAATGGAAAGAGCTTTCTTTCCTTCTTCCCTCTCTCTCTCTCTCTCTCTCTCTCTCTCTGTTTCTCTCTCTGTCTCTCTCTCTGTATAGCCTATGTGTGTGCATGTGTGAGAGAAAATGAATTTGAGTGGTATGTATGTGCACTGGCATAGTATTGCATTGAACCACCAAAAATGATACTTTCTTACAGAAAAGATTGCACTGAACCGTTAGCAGACAGATTTAACTAAAAGAATATTCCAAATTTGAGTTTGGATGAACGAGGGACTGCATGCTGACAATCAGATATCTGAAAACTCAGTAACTAAACCTCAGAAGCGAAACCTCATATCCAATAAGACATAAAGATGCAGACATGCATTCCAACATGTCTTAAAATTTTTTTAAAAAATTGCACATACATGCACACATACACACACACACGCACACACACACACACACACACACACACACACACACATCAACATTTACGACATCTATTTGACTGAAAATGACTTTCCAATCCCAAGAAGTACTTGGCAAAAAAAGAAAGAATATCAAGTAACATGAAAAAAAAAAAAAAAAGATACAAATCCACGTGCCTATTTTCGTTTGTCTCCGTCTATAAAATTCTGTCTCTCAGTTTGAGGTGTTTTTCAGGATAACGCACGCCAAGGGGAACTCAGCATCTATCTGCCTCACCAGTCCGAGGATGAGCATTCCATCAGCTCTCCGACATTCACCATCTGAAAATGCACCGGTGAAAAAAAAAAAAGAAAAGAAAAGAAAAGAAAAAAAGAAAACAGACTGTCGCCTCCTCGTTGTCCCTTTAATAACTGAATCCTCCCCTTCGCTGCTTTGTCTGTGTCTGCAGAAGGGATTAAACATCCAACTGTGTGCTAAAGGGGAAACGCCTCCACGCTTCCTTACCTTACACTCTGGGTCTGTGTGGGTATTTCCTCTTCTGATGGAAGCCCCTTTCTGTCACTTTGATATGGTGTCTTGATTCGGTGTGTGTGTGTGTGTGTGTGTGTCGTGGCTGCTTACTCCACCGCTGCAGTTCCCTTTTCCTCCTGCCCTCCCCTTCTCTCGCTTTCTCTCTTTCAAACACACATTCACATACACACACACGCGCGCGCACACACACACACAGTTTTTAGCCCTCCCTCCTCCTATCTAGTGCTGTACCACCATCCCCCTCCTGTCCGTATTTGTGTTCTCTCTCTCTCTCTCTCTCTCTCTCTCTCTCTCCCTCTCTCTCTCTCTCTCTCTCTCTCTCTCTCTCACTCTCTCTCTCTTTCCCCTGTAGCATGTTGAAGCTGAGGGGCAGTGCTAACATTGGGCGGATGCAATAGAATGTATTGAATCATTATTCTCCACCCCTCTCGTTCCCGCCTCCTCTCCACTCAACACCCAGTCCAAGCCTAAGTAAAAAAAAAGCAAGTCAGTCACTGTTTATCATGTCTCTCTGCCCCCCCCCACAAACCATCCCCCTGGGAAAAGCCCTGGCTTAATAAGACACAGAGGATGTACGTGAGAATGAGACAGTGTAGTCTCTTCTCTTTGTTAGGATTCTTACATGGAAATACAGTGAGTCTGTGAGCCAGCTGGAGGTCTTTCCCTGTTGGAAAAGATCTTGTGCTTCACTCTTTAAGCTTGAGGGAAATATCACTGAGGTGCTGGGATAACAAATGGACACTTGACATACGTGGGGAAAGATTGGCCAATGTGTGTGTTTGTGTGTGTGGACACGCGCGTGTGTGCGTGTGTGTGTGTGTGTGTGTGTGTGTGTGTGTGTGTGCATACATGCACATGCGCTTCTCTGTCTCTGCCTTAGCAATTTTGCTTATTGATAAATGTTCATAAAATGTATTCACAAAAACCCATTTTGCATGAAGTGAATTACATTTTATTGCGTATATGATATAAGGCAATGGGATTCTTTGTATAACAATGTAATCAAAATAAGATTTAATTTACAGACTCATTTGACAACAAAATCAATAAACTGATCAAGAAATAAGCAATAAAACATATCTAAACATTACATCTATGAACACATATCACTATTTGAACTTCATTTATAAAAAGGCATAACATACAGAATGTATTGTCCAGTATTATTAATGTTACTAATGAATTTACCAACATCTTCAAATATTGGCTATAATTATACATTTTCTTCACATATTCACATGTCAGAAGTGCGATGCTTCAAGTCGTGAGAGAGGTTGTGCCATACTCAAAATATATAGTGTATGTGTGTTTCACGACAGACACTGCAGTAAAAACGGACTTAAACATTAGACTCTCCCGGTTCTTTCTTTACTTTCTTTGTTGAGTCCTGCCAAAAGAAAATGAGAATGAAAATATGAGTTTTTTTTCCCTTCAAAACATTACCCTAACAAAACAGACAGACAGACAGATAGATAGATAGATAGATAGATAGATAGATAGATAGATAGATAGATAGATAGATAGATAGATAGATAGATAGATAGATAGAGATATATTTAAAAAAACAGAACAAAACAAACACAAACAAACGTGTTTTTCTGTAAAGCCTTCCAGCCTGATGAGAAATAGGGAGCTTTTACCACACTTTATTGCTCTCCAGTGTAATAAACTCCACTTAGGCCTGAAAAGAGAGCTGAATCTGATCATGTATGGAACTAAAAGACTTGATGAAGCTGAGAGACTGATATGTACTGTCACTGGCCCTCACGGAATTACCCAAATCATGACAAATCTGGGTCACATACATTTTTTAAGCAGCCGTGGAGCAGACTTTTTGAGAAATGTAATAGAATCATTTCAGCATTAGCAGCATGTGAATCATGAAAACTAGGCTGTGGGCAAATTAATACTTTTCGTTCTCGCCAGTCAATAAGATATAGTAGGTTTTAGACATGTATATTTGGTATAGATGCAAATTTGACTTTCATTTAACATAATATCAATATACATAATGGCTAGTTTTATTTAGAAAAAAAATCTACTGTATATGAGTTAAAAAAATGTATATTTAAAGAGAAAGTCAATGATTTTATCTAAAACATTCTTTTGTATAAGATATCCAATTTTGGGACACAAAGCCATCATAGCAACAATAAAGAGCGTCTCCTTAGAAAATGTTCCCCCACTTAAAACACGGTGTTTAGGTAGGACAAATATATCACATCAAATCAGATACTGCGGTTCACTCAAGCACAACCACTCTGCAGCACACAAAGCATGCAAAGATCTCTCTCTCTCTCTCTCTCTCTCTCTCTTTCTCTTGCCTACGTACTACTATCAGCCATCAAGGAGACTCCAAGGTTATTCTCCTCTCCCATCACCTTTTTCATCAGTGAGGTAGTTCTCCTCTGCTCCCTTAATACCCTCGTGCCCACAGAGAGCTTTTCTAAGCAGGTACCTCATTACAACCCCCCGGTATACTTCATACTGCCCACCTTTTACCCTTTTGCTACGTGTGTGTATCCCTGTATGTGTGTGTGTGTGTGTGTGTGCATGCGTGTGTGAATGAGAGAGAGAGAAAGAGACAGAGAGAGAGAGAGAGAGAGAGAGAATCTTGGATAGCTGGAGACATGTCTGTGCTTTATACCCTGAGCTACAGTATGGTTAGAACACCTCCAGTCTCCTTACTGATGTTGTGCCCCCAAACGCAACATAGAGCCCACTAGGAGTCAAAGCTCCAACATATGCTCGTCCTTGCAACATATTCCACTTTGTGCTCTACAGCACTACAGTTGTCTCTCAACACTCACTTTGATGACTGAGTAAATTCATAACACCATTATATTTAGCTCACCGCATATACTGGGTTTGAGAATGTATCTGCTGTGTCCACTTCTTCCTGAGAGACATCCACCTGATTAAATAGAGGATGGAGAATTTTATGTCACATGCTCACATCAGAGGGTAATGCTGTTTGGCATACAATCTTATTTAGGAATCTGAGATTCCAAGCAGAATGTCCTCATCAAGAATGGGTTTTACTAGATAAACATGTAAGTATATTTTTAATAAGCACAGAATACTATCCCGGTTGTAATGCTGCTTCTACATAAATATATTGATATATGTTTTGAGGGTCTTTAAAAGGTAAGCATATTCTCTGTAACTGCTCAACCTATTATTGAAAATAGATTGAATATAATGAATATACTGAATCCAGTTAGTATTTAATCTCCCCTGCATCCATCTCTCTCTCTCTCTCTCTCTCTCTCTCTCTCTCTCTCTCTCTTTCTTTCTGTCCACTCCCTCTCTCACAGTTTCTCTTCCTCTCTCCTTTCTTGAGCAGTGAGGAGGAACTCCTGTGCGTGGGTGTATTTGATCTGGAAGAATAGGGGCTTATGCAGAAGCACACCAAAGGGGAATGAGTGTATGGATACCTCCACTTGTTCCGTTTCATTGGCCTCGCTGTCTGAACCCTCTGGTGTTTGGTCATCCTCTGTGTTGTATGCAGGATTTTCAAAAGCTCCCTATAATAAATGTAAATTAAAGAGGCACGCTGTATTAGTGATTTTGATGCAGATGTACAGATACAGGTGGAGATAAGGAATACATACACACAGAAGCACACTGAAACAAAGACTAACCTTGTCAAATGTTGGTTTAACTGATACAGCAGCACCATTGGATTTAGGCACCATAGAGATATCAGCAGCATAGACGGGATTCTCAATATTCTCCTACAAATCAGAAAATTCTCATCACAAAATCTGAATTCAGAATATAAACAAACAGAACAGCTAATCATGAGGGGTTTTTTTTCCCCATGATAAAAAATAAAAGTTTTAAGGTCTAGAAAGAAATAGCTTATTAGACATTATACTCTTCTGTAGTCAGTTGTATGTTACCAGTCTAAATGACAGTGCTCTCAAACTGCACCAGCCAAACACTAGGAGTAAACCTATAAACAGGTTTGGCCATAGAGGGCAGCAACACACATACTTTTGCAGCGCCTCTGAAGGCAGGGACGGCAGTTGCTACGCTGCGGGGAGTATAGTCCTGTCCGCCAGCCTCTGCTGTATAGGCTGGGTTCTCAAAGTTCTCGCCTGCTCCCTCCAGCTCCACTGCTGTGGAAGGGTTCTGAAGCAGACCAACGAGGTAAGAGAACCAAAAGCTGAGATGTTCATAATTACATTTATAAACAGCCATGCACTCAGCGCTGTTAAAAAAATTTCACATTTCAGTGACAATTTCTTTATTTTGTCTGTTTAACATTATTACTATACTCCCTGTAAGCAAGACAACACTGGCGTTATGGTTTGAGTCTGTGACAAAATTAAAAGGCTACAGCTTAGTGATTATTGTAAAAATAACATTATGAATAAATGTTTAAAACTCAAGAAAAGACAAACCACTGTGTTGGTGATGCTGTGGTCTGTAGCCTCTATTCTGGCTTGTCCTGTGCTGTCAGCAGGGGGTGGGGTGGCACTTCTGTTTGTGACAGACAGGACACCAGAGAATCTGTCAGTCTCATGTGTACAATAACAACAGGTTTGGCCACATGTGAGGCACCCTAAATCCCTTCCATCTCACCTGAAATGGGGAATACTCATGTTCTGAAATGTTTCCATGATTTTAGGTTTTCTCTTTACCGTGTAGACCAAGGCTCCGAGCAAAATAATAATGAGTGCTGTAATGCCGATGGCCAAGCCAACTGAACGGGAAGAAGAGAGGAGTGGATACGTGAGTGGGAAGATCAGGGGGCCATCTTCATGAGCGGCGATTTCTTTTCAAGCTATTGTATTTTATGAGCAGTTTCAGTGCGATAAGGACACCAAAAAACAGATGAATAGTAAGAGGATCAGTGTTTACCTGAGGTGGCTACTGTATTATAAATGCTAGTTTGGCAGAAATCACCCTGCCAGTCTGGGGTACACCTGGAAATTAAAAAATGACAATCAGTTTTATATTTCATCCATTCATCCAACCACTGATAAATGCAAACATACATACAAATATGCACAAATACATATATACATAGTATAGTTATAGAAATGTTCAGCTGCAGTTAAAATAATGAAAAAGAGCGTTTTCCATGATAGTCGACATACTTGCAGAGGGCTTTGTTGTCATCAAAGTAGCAGGTTCCTCCATTCTGACACTGACATGGAGGAGGCATGGTGGCAGGGGGCTCAAAACCTGAGCAGATTAAGAGGACATACCATAAGCTGGTGACACATTGCTCAGGGTGTGAAAGGATATCTGATGATGACCAGTTTCCAGGCTAAAACATGAACCATGCACTACACTAACTGACTCATCATTACAACAGGATAGAGAAACTTCATTCATTTCTTGTGTCCTCATCAAACGAATGAGGATTGCTTCTGACCTTGACCACAGGATTTCGATGAGGCAAATGGTGCGGGAAAATGTTCTAGACTGTTTTGCACGGATGAAGAAATAAGCGATCTGTAAACTCCATAAAGCAGAGAGTGTACCTGCATCACATTCAGTGCTACTTCCAGGTAAGAAGTTGGTGCCTTCAGGGCAAGCGCAAGTATAGCCTCCGGGCCGCAGCAGGCAGAGGTGACTACATGTGCCCTTACATGGATTTTTCACTGTGGGCAAAAAAATGGCAGAAATATCAATGTAGACATAACTGGATTAAACTGGATTTCTTTTCTGAGGGAAGCACTGTTCTGCTAAACTGTATATCTATCATTCTGAGAATAAACCAGGAAGAGCAGCCTTCTCAGATAGTTAATGGGGTTACATTTCTGTTCGGTTCAGGATGATTCCATGCAGTGTCACGTGGTTTGACTCACTGTTTATGGAATTATATTTCTGCTGTTGGTAGATGTTGATTTGCGTGAGCCAGGGTCCAGCTGTCAGCAGCTTAGTCTTGGCCGCTTTGCCAAATTTATCCTGTTTAAACACCTCTCCTGTCTCCTGTGTGCTCCAATACACATGGTCCTCAAACACATTCACACTAAGGGGGTTCCTCACATCTGAGGGAGAGCGGAGCAAAAGACAGAGACAAACAGAGAGGTGAGAGAAAACAAAGAAAGAACGACAGAAAGAAAGAGAGATGGGAGGATCTTATTCAGACATTTCTTTATTCATAGCATTTGTTGGGACAGCTATTACTGTTACTTAGCAAAGCATTTTGGCCGAAACACAGAGCCAATGGACAGGATCTCATCCAGTGCGCTCACCTATGAAAACTGCTATCCGTCTATCCTCTCCAGTTGGAAGCACAGACTCAATGTGACTCTCCTTGGCATCAGACCAGTAAATGCGGTCGTTGTTGGTAAAGTCAATGGACAGGCCTGTGGGCCAACCCAAACCGGTTTCCACCAGAACTTTCCTCCCCTGACCATCCATCTGCGAGGCCTCTATCCGTGGTGTAGATCCACAGTCAGTCCAGTACAGCATCCTGAACCAGACCAAAGAACCAAAAAGAAGAGCTAGTAACTTATGAGTTGCAGATTTAAATTTCAAATAAGTAATTGTAGACAAATGAACTGATGGTATGAAGTTGGTACAGGGAGGATACAGTAGACATGCAGACTTTTAAAAACAGTTACTTAGGGATTTCACATGGTGAAATTAGCATATTTTCTCATTCCAGGCAAGCAACAATACAGTCTTCGTGAAGGGAAGTGTTATGTCATCAAATCTCACCCAAGTCGGGGGTTGACTGCTACTGCATTGGGTTCCCCAAGGTCTGTCTTAACCAGATGCTTCCTGTAGCGCCCATCCAGCATGGCCACCTCTAGGCGTCTGAGCTTTGAGTCTACCCAATACAAATTCCTACATGCACAAAAACAAACAAACAAACAAACAAGGACCATTACTCATTTCAGCTGAAAAGCATGACGAAATATAGC
This sequence comes from Chanos chanos, assembly GCF_902362185.1. Classification (NCBI taxonomy): domain Eukaryota; kingdom Metazoa; phylum Chordata; class Actinopteri; order Gonorynchiformes; family Chanidae; genus Chanos; species Chanos chanos. The sequence goes on along the minus strand of NC_044499.1, from coordinate 43,893,157 downwards.
TTTTTAAACATAATTGTATAATTTTCTGTCATTTTATGTAGTAAAATCGATGACATTTTTTGTCATTTTATGTAGTAAAATCATGAATTAAAATGTAAACCTGAAGAAGAAAATGTTCCATGAACCTTTTAAAACACAAGTATATTATGACTACTGTACCAACAGAACTCTGAAATTTGTAGCAGTCTATGATGACAGAAAGAGACTGATATCACAAAAGAACTCCTCTCTCTCACCTGCCAACCCAGTCCACTGCTATACCATTGGGCTTGGTTAAATATTTGATGTCCAGATCAACTGCAGCAGCTATATTATTACTGTGATCATCGACTGTGGGCAGATAAGCTCTCTTTATACCCCCTGGCGATGAATCCTTCCCCTCCACAGTGAAATAAACCACACCTATGGCACAGAAAGATCATTAAAAAGTGTTTAGAACATTCCGGCTTTCGTATACTATAAAGCAGTGGGAGAGATAAAATGAACAAGTCTAACTGTGTCCAAAAGTTAATCAGTTTGTACTTGTGTAAAACTAGTGTAATATTCTGTTGTAAAAGAATATGACATTATGATGTGATTGCACAGAGTATTACTGTCAACACTATGTTAAAGATGCAGCTCAAATTCCGGAACGTGAACCAATATATACATATCTATGACTTTGCCTTGAAGGAAGCTAACACATCTTACTGAGTCCAGTGTTGTTGTGATCCCAGTCATAGTCAAGCGCCACAATGCGTTCGTGTTCCTGAAGGAAGTCATGGTATTCCTCAGTCTGCAGGTTAAATCTGCGAATGCGGACGTTCTCGGGCAGCAAAATCAAAGGTGCAGCACCTGAGACAGGAAGAGAAGCAAAAGTGGAACATGCTCACGCACACACACCCCTGCCCTGGTTGTCACAAACACGAAAACACACATGGTGAACGGCTACAGTTTTCACTGTTTATGCTACCGTGTATTTATCTACTTGGCTTCATCTGACTGTATAAGCTGTTATTTCCCATCAGCGCACTGATGCCCTCCTGTCATCTCAGGCCTCACCTTCAGCCTCGCATGCGTTCCCCGTGCCCACCTTCCGGTACCCTGGAGCACACTCACACTCATACCCGCCTTTTTCGTTCTTACAGGCCTGAGGGCATGTACCATGTATCGCACATTCATTTATATCTGTGAGAGGATCAGGAGAAAATGCTTTCAGAATTAGCTCATCACTTTGTTGGTCTGCCTGTAATACTCACACCCATGGGGGAAAATTGCTTTCAAATTTGCAAACATGTACAAACAAACAAGTGTCAGAAAGTTTCGTGATAATGCATCCTTTATGTGTGTGCGTGTGTGTGTGTGTGTGTGTGTGTGTGTGTGTGTGTGTGTGTGTGTGCGTATACCGTTGCAGTCGAAGGTGTTGTCTGGGTCCACACTGTAGCCTGGTTTACAGGAGCAAATGAAGCCAGTTCCATTAAGATTTGTGCATTCATGTTGGCACAGTTTCTCATCGCACGTCCGGTCATGGCCAAAATCTGAAATGTGATTTCAGATTGTGATATCATTTTAAATCAAATTACTATACTTTAAGGTCAGGTTTCTTTAATTCACTGTCATTTTCAGGTCTATGAATGAGGAAAACATAAACAATAAGCAATTATCTGATTTCAATGAACGAAGACCTATGTACATATTTGCGAAAATTAAACACTTGCTACATTAATTGTATCCAGTTTACGGTATCCACTGCATAACATTTGCTTCATGGGTAAAATACGGTATAGATATCCAAAGCACTCACAGCAGCCAAGCTCATCAGAGAGGTCACCACAGTTGTCATTGTGGTCACAGACATAGGGTAAAGCCACACAGTTGCCATTGGTACATTTAAACTCTTCAAGGGTACAAGGGGCACGAGTTGGCTCTCGACCTACAAACAAAACACATGCCATCTCACTCATTTACGCATTTAATGATTTATACAACCATCTCATACCACAAACTGACATATTGTTATGCCTTTACAATTCTTTAAGCCTCTCCAATTGTATAAACCTGTGATAGAAGAGATAATAACAGCACTGTCCTTCTCTTAATAGTCAAGTTACGCATACGTGAACTGCTCTGGTAATTAATCGTATGTCAGCACAACGTAATGGTTGTGAGGGGATGAGTACACTAGTGTATGTAAATAAAGGAAGGTTCAGTGAGGTAATGCACTGCTGTGTGTTGAGAGAGGCATGTACTCCTTACAGACATCTTCCTTTTCATCCGTCCCATCTCCACAGTCATCCTTCTGATTACACATAAGGCCAGAGTAAATGCAGTAGCCGTTGTCACAGCGGAATTTATCCGGCATTTCACAAGTGACATTCCCTAAACAACAACAACAACAAAAAAAAGAAAAACACACATACATTTAACATAATGTGTGTTTTTGAGATGAGTTTCTATATATCTCCCATGCAGACTTTCACATAAAGTTATGGGGTTTTTTTTGTTGAGATGTGTTTTTTTTTTTCATGTGAATTGCAGGTCAGAAGACCAGATTGTAGAGGCGGTTTCATACAGCAGAGGCTGAGATCCTCGTCCGAATTGTCCCCGCAGTCGTTGAAACCATCACACACAAAGTACTGGTTCACACACAGGGTGTTCTTACACTGGAACTGGTGAGAAGGACACCACCGCCCCCCAGGGTAGCGTGTTGCTAATTATACCAACAGGAGAGGAAGACGGCGTCATTGGTAATCCTTGCTTAAACCGTAAAAACATTTTGCTTGAGCCACCTCTAAATAACAAAAACCTAAATAACAATGCATACAGTCATGCAAAAAACAGGGTGTAAGTACAGCTGAGTAACACAAACAGATCACGACTGCTAGACAACAGCAGCCTCGTAACTGCCACAGATATAAAGAGCGAGAGGAATTAAGGGTAACCTGACTGTGTGTCACAATTTTGAAAAAGAGAAATTTGGAATGAGAGGGGTAATATGAAATGTGTGAAGTCATCTAAAAGGTGAGGAATCGTTTGGAGCGAGGTTTAGTTTAGATGAACTTATTGTTGCTCAGTAATTCTGTATGAGCTGTATGAGCACTCACGGCAAGTGGTTTCGTCGGAGAAATCCAGACAGTCTGCATGCCCATCACACCTCTGGGAAGCGGGGATGCAGTGTCCAGACGCACAGCGGAATGTACCCGGACGACATGTCAGCAGTTCTGAAAGATATATTCATAAATAAATCACGAAATCTTTTATACCCTCAAAACTCTGGGATCACAATGAAAATGTCTGATTGTGTGCTACCATCACTCTCCGATTACAATTCAATTATAAGTCACACATTACTGCATAATTTTCTAATTATGGATGAAGATGGGCTCATATTTACCGCAGTCCCTTTCATCTGAATTGTCTCCACAGTCGTTGTTATGGTCACAGACCCAAGAACCAGGAATACACTGCTGGTTGTCACAGCGATATTCACTCTCAGTGCAAGGTCTGGGTTCTAGAGCACACGAACACATATATACAAGGTATCAGTGATAGTCTCCACTAACATCATCTGGAGAAGTACTGTGAAGTGAAATTCCAGACAGTTCTACAGGGCCCCTTGATGAGATTGCTCACCACAGTCTCTCTCATCAGATCCGTCCCCGCAGTCGTTATTCCCATCGCATTGCCAGCGCACGGGAATGCAACGATGGTTATCACAGCGGAAATCTCCCAGTGGGTCACAGGTCAGTGCATCTGGAAGAGTCAAAAGGTAAAAGCTTTAAGTTTAAGTTTTCAGGTGCTCATATATACCAGAGGTCTGATCTATGTGTTTGGTGGGGGGAACTCACCACAGTCCTTCTCATCACTGTTGTCGATACAATCATTAGAGCCATCACACACTGCCCACTGAGGAATGCAGCGATAGTTTGTCTCACAGGCGAACTCAGTGTGCTCATCACACTTATGACCAGGACCGACTGCAGAGAGAAGGAGAGAGAGAGAGAGAGAGAGAGAGAGAGAGGGGTGGGATGAAAGAGGGTGGTAATGTTTGACCGACATTGGGAGATTTTCTCTCGTGGCCCTGACCCTAAACAACAGAACACTCACTGCATTGTTCATAAGGTTCATCTGAATTGTCTCCACAGTCATTCTGGGCATCGCACACATAGTCCTGTGAAATGCAGTGTCCATTATTGCACTGGAATTGTCCCGGCCGACATGTCTTTTGGTCACAGCTCTCCGGTCCCTCATCACTACCATCAGTACAGTCAGAGAAACCATCACAATGCCAGGAACTGGGAATGCATTGTTTATTCTTACACTGGAACTGGTTCTCTTGACAACGATGGTCACCTAGGAGACATTTACATTCAAATATGTTTAAATATGAAAGCATGCTTTTGAGGAAAAATACTTAAACGTTGATATGTTAAAATATGACTGCTATAGACATGATAAAAGTAAAGGCCTTAGAAAGTGAATGCATACTGCAAAGTGCCTCATCCTCATCAGAGCCATCGGGACAGTTAGGAGTGGCATCGCACACTTGGTTTGAGTGGGTGCAGTTACCATCCTGGCACTGAAATTGACCAACTGGGCAGACCCGTGGTGGGCATGTCTGAGGCTCATCAGAACCATCCCCACAGTCTGACTGACCATCACACTTCCACCAAATAGGAATACACCTGGAGAAGAGAAGAGAAGAGAAGAGAAGAGAAGAGAAGAGAAGAGAAGAGAAGAGAAGAGAAGAGAAGAGAAGAGAAGAGAAGAGAAGAGGTAAAATAAATATGACAAACTTAGGTGTAGATAGTATTAAACACATTAAATGATTTACCAGCACGTCAACAAATGTGACCAATAACATCAGAAAATGTTCCTATAATTCAGACAATTACACGTCTCACTCCACGAGATCAGTGATAAGGTTACAGAAATATTAATAAGACTGTAGCATCATAATAAAAACCGAAGGACGTGCTGACTCACTTCTCATTGTCCCCACAACGGAACTGCGTGCTGGAACAATCAGCGACACACTGGATTGTAAATCCCAAAGAAATTGCAATGAAGTGATCAGGACATTCACAGCTGGCACTGGTGCCACCCGGTCCGATAAGACACAGGTGACTGCAGGTTAGATGGTGTGTTGTGCAGGGGTTCTCACCTACAAAAGCATACATATTTTCAAGTCTTACACTGCACATATTAAACAGTACAAACAATATTCAAATAGAAAGCAAGTAGAAAGCACATTCACATGTGTTAATCTGTCGCGTATGCATATAATGAAACTTAAATGAAGCTTTATATGAAGAAGTGAATCAACTACTATTAAATGGCAGAGTCCCCGAAATATACTGGCATATTTATTTGTGGGAAGATAGCTCTGTAAATGGTGAAAAATCTCTCGTACTGCGTGGCTGCCTGTACGGGTGGTACACGTGGATGTCGTAAGGACGGTGTGTGTTGTTGCCCATGACGATGCGATTGGCGCCTGTATATTTGTGGGCCCGTTCAACAGTGTGCGTGTTCCAGTCAGTCCAGAATACGAAGTCTTCAAACAAGGTTACAGCATAGGGATGTGGCAGAGTTCCAGCTATAGCCCTGTGTCTGTTCTGGCCATCCATGTCAGCATAACTATGGCAAAAGGAAGACTGGAGTCACAACTTTGGTAGTGCACATTACACCTGCCATTTGTACAGCAGTACAACATTGTCCCTTGATATGACAAATGTAGTAAAATATGAATAGTACATAGAGTAGATTTCCCTAAACACTCACTCTAGGAAGCCTAGGTGAGAGTCAGCAAAGAAGATCTTGTTGGTGGTATAGTCAATGGTCAGTGCACTAGGCCACTCGAGTTTGGTAGTGATGATGGCTGACGCGTTGGACCCATCCATGCCCGCCCGACCAATGAATGCTCTGGTCCCCCAGTCTGTCCAGTATAACCATCTGAACAAGAGTGGAGGGACAAAGAGAAAAGAGCAGAGGATATGAGTTGTTTAGAAGTTAGAGGGTACAATTTTGTGAAAAAAGCCCTTAAATATATGTTGTTCATGAAAGGGATTCTTTAAGACTCTTTATTTACCCGTATTTTGGGTTGACTGCAATGGCCCGGGGCAGGGTGAAGCAATAAGTGGAGTTGGTGTCAACACAGCCACTGAGAAGCTTCTTGCGGAAGCGGCCATCAAGTTCAGACACATGAATTGCACCTTGGAGACTCTCTGACCAGTACATTTTCCTGTTAGTAACAAATAAAAAAAACCCACAACAGGAAGTGAGAAAATGGAATAAAGAAAAATACATACCAATGGAACTTACACTCCCGGTCATCTCAAAACCTGTTGGCTTACCGTCCCACCCAGTCAATGGCAAGGCCCTCTGCTCCAACCAAATCCTGATCAACTATGACCTCTCGTCCTGTTCCATCCAAAGACATCCTCTCTATGCGACCAGCATGTGAATCCAGCCAGTATATATGCTGCTCATAAGAGTCAAAGTCCAGTGCCACCACATTAGAGAGTCCTTGTATTACCACAGACATTGATGAGCCATCTGTGTTGAGTTTGCGAATGTAGTAGCGGTTTGTGTAGAGCAGGTAAGGAGCGATACCACTGTTCTGTCGACAGGTACGGCCGTCTGGCTCACGTATGTACCCTGGGGCGCATTTACAGTAGAAAGAGCCGACTGCATTCTCGCAAATCTGACTGCACACGAACGGCATCTCTCGACATTCGTCCACGTCCTCGCATGCCTTTCCATCTGGCATCAGCCGGTAACCATCACGACATGAGCAATAGTAGCCTGTCAGGGTGTCTGTGCAGTTCTGAGCACACTGATTCACTGCTGGGTCGAGGCATTCATTAATCCCTGTGACCCAAAAAGGTCAGAATATTTAGAGAGGTGTTGACGAGAAGGGAAAATAAAAAAAAAAATGGAAAAAAGCAAATGGAGAGAGAAAAGGAGAGAGAGCAAGAGAAGGAACAAAACGCAAGAGGAATGGATTAGAGAGGATGAATCTTGTTATCTAATAAAGTTCCACAAAACGATGTAACTCATTAACAGCACCTATCAACCAACCACACAGAATTCCCTGTCTTACCACAGCCCTTCTCATCACTGTTGTCTGAGCAGTCCCTCTGGTGGTTGCAAACTTTGTGGATGTCTATGCACTCTCCAGATTGACACATGAACTCCCCGGGGGCACAAGTGGGAACAGGAGTCCTGCACAAACCGTCAAGTTCATCGGAACCATCTCGACAGTCAGCTGTGCCGTCACATACAAACATGGCCGGAATACACATTCCATTCTGGCAGGTGAACTCATGACTGGCGCAAGTATCGTAGTTACAGCCAATCTCGTCGCTGCCATCACCGCAATCATTCACACGATCACAACTAAAGAAGATACAAAATACAAATAAAATGGAGTCAAATCTCTCTGTTTTGAAAGAATGCAGTAGGACCATAAACATATTGATAAGTAGAAAGCTCTTTTAATTCAGCAGTAGGTTTTTGGACTGGGTACAGGACATACTGGAAGGGGACCAGAATACACAAGCCATTGGCGCAGGCAAACTCGTTCATGTGGCAGGTGCGATTAGGGCAGTTCTGAAGTTCATCTGCAGCATTTGCACAGTCAATCTCCCCATCGCACACATAGCTCTTTGAAATGCAGCGTGGCCTTCCAGGTACCCAGGGGGGTGGACAGGTGAACTCGTTAGGGTGGCATGTCTTCAAATCTGAGAGTTTGTTAAACAGACAAAAATGGAAAAATGCAAACAAACCACACACCTAAACTTTCATGCAAACAAATCACCTCTGCTGAAGTATCCCTGATAAACCTTAACTCTCACAGTTTCTGCATTTACACTTACATGTCATGGGAATAAACTCATTTCTCTTGGGATTTTCTGGCCTCTTACTCCCTTAAATAGACTAACTACTCAAAAACTATATCCTGACCGCCCAGGTTCAGCCAGATGATGATGGATCTCCCCTTTCAAGGTTTGGTGTCTCTCAAGGGCTCATTTGAATTTAGCAACGAGGCATTTTCCCCATCGGCTTACATCTGCTGCCTGGGACTCTGAGGCCATGTGAAAATAGCTTTTGGTATAAATCATCTATCAGTACGTGCAGACAGGAAGGAAAGTCTAGAGTCAAAATAAAACTGTGTCTATTAAGATCACGATAAATGCTCAAAAGATGACTGTGTTTTTTCCTCACCACACTGTAACTCTGCAGCTTCATCGCTATCGTCCCCACAGTCGTTGTTGCCATCACAGATTAGAGTGGCAGGGATACAGTTGCCATTCGTACAGGTGAACTGATCAGGATGACATGTGTGAACCTGATCCTCTGTAGAGACAGAGAGGGAGAAAAGATAGGTCAGGATATAACACCAAATAGAAAAGAAAAAAAACAACAACCAAAGGGCCTACATTATGACAATTATTTGTTTTTAGATGATGAGTTGTGTGTTAATTATTATTAGCAATTAATTAATATTATATTATATTATATTATATTATATTATATTATATTATATTATATTATATTATATTATATTATATCATATTATATTATATTGTGTTATATTATTGAAAATGTTGGTGCTAATGTGCTGGCACTCTGTCTCTTTCTGCATTTTGTGGCAGGATAGATAAATATAAAGGTTGGTTGTAAGGTGGGATTGATAAAAAGAAAAAAGGTTGATTTCTCACCGCAGGTCAGAGGTTCATCACTGCCATCCACACAGTCTACCACACCATCACACACCCAGAACTGAGGAATGCATGTCCCCTGGTCACAGCGGAACTGGTCTGCAGAACATGTTCGACCCGCTGCCGAAAGCAATCAAAATCAAACTCAAAGAAACATTTTAGATTAAAATTTCACAATATCTTTAGAGCAATCTTTGGCATAAATCCGGGCCAGTTATTTTACAAATCTGGGGTCCCATTTAATCTCTACGATCTCTGTCGAGGAATAGTGAGAGAGATTTTCCTCCTCAACTGTATGAAAATCTTAAAAGCATATTTTCAAGGGGAATTAGACTTACCACAGAAGAGAGGGTTTTCATCACTGTTGTCTCCACAGTTGTTAAAGCCGTCACACAGGTTGTCAGGATATATGCAGATGTTAGTGGTATCACATTTGATATTACCAGGTGGGCATGTTCTATCCGCTGAGGAGAAAAAAGACAGCACAGAGTCATTAGCGTTCATCCAACCAACAATTACTGCTATATCCAAGATGACTAGTCTTAGTCTTCAGTAAACAATGCTAGTCTCCAATGATTGAATTTTCCATAAGAAAGGTTAAATGAACTATAAGTTCTGCATCACTCACGGCAGTTTATCTCATCTGTGGTGCCATTGTCACGGCAGTCATTGAATCCGTCACACACAAAGTCAGCACTGATGCAGCGTCCATTGGAGCAGGTGAACTCAGTGGTCGGATTACACGTGGGGAACTGGCAACCCTTTTCATCGCTATTGTCACCACAGTCGTTGGTATAATCGCACACGTAGAAGAGAGGGACACAGCGGCCATTGTCGCAGGTGAAGTCCATGGCTGAGCAAGTGTGGAAGGCTGCAGCAGAAAAACATCTGTCATGTCAAAGCATTGTAAAGCCAGCAAGTGATTTTTTAAAGTTTCAGTTTTAACAGCTCCAGAGATCTCTATAACAGAGCATACAAAACAAACAGAGAACCAAACTGAATTAAGACTGGTTAATATGTCCCGTCAAACTGGTCAGTATAATCCAGTCGGAAAATAACTCTACCAGTTTTATGAACTTGTGAAAGAGGTCTTTTTCACAACTCACCACACACTCGTTCCAGCTCATCAGAACCATCACGGCAATCATTGTATCCATCACATTTCCAGCGCGGGGACACACAGCTCCCATCTAGACAGGTGAACTGCTCTGGCTGGCATCGATGACCCTCGTCGCGAATACAGTCCTTCCCATTATTGGCCAGGTACCAATCCCCTTGTGGACACTGACACTCTGGGCCTGTGGGGCCTTAGATGTGAGAGAATGAGTAATTTCTGTGAGTTGTGTGCAGTTTTTTTAGCAGGCAGACAGACCTTGAAGTATAGAGGAATTGTCGGTCATTTAAGGCAGTTTACATATTTAACTTCTGAAAGGTGACACCATCTTAAAATTTGAAGATAACCCTCTGAATCACATTTTTGATTTTACTCAACTTGTGTTTTCTTCAGATTACCTTAAAATTTTAAACTGGAGTCACAGTTCACATATTTTTTGTGTAGATATCGCAAATGGAAGCTACATGACAAAATTATTAAGCAATACTATTTGTATGAACCAAAAGTCAGCAATCAGAGTTTGACCTCTGTTCCCTGACACATAGTAACAGACCTGGGACACAGATATGGCTGCAGCCACCATTGAACAACTGGCAGGGGCTGGAGCAGCTCTCCTGTTTGCTGCCCGTGAACACATGAATGTCATGAGGTCTGTCCTGCAAGTTCTGCACTATGATCGTTACTCCAGAACCATCGTCTTTGTTGGCCCGATACAGACTATAAGTGCTCTGGTCAGTCCAATATATGTCTTGCTGGAACATGGTCATGGCAAAAACGTTCTGGGTATTGCTGACAATGACCTGTCTGTTCTCCCCTGTTAAAGATGAACGCTCAATCCTGTTCCTGCAGCCGATACAGAGAGAGGGAGAGTATTGTTAGAACTTTTACTGATGATATATTCTCGTACTGTGAAGCAAACCATAATGATTATCAACAACATTTTCAGTATATAATATCAAAGTCTGTACACTTACATCAAAGCATCAGCCCAGTAAAGCATTCTCTCTTCATAATCCAGGGTGAGGCCACTGGGCATAGACAGTCCACTACTTATGATAGGAACCCGGAAGTTTCCACCCAGTGTGGCTCGTTCAATCTTAGGAGGGCCTCCCCAGTCTGTCCAGTACAAGTACCTGCCAACAAAGTGTGTACTTAGATGAAGGTTGAGGAGATGAGGATGAAGTTCACAACAACAAGAACATCAGTGACTATTGTGGACAGAGGTTGTGTTTCTTCAACAATCGGTTAATCAGTTAATGTCCACAAGCAGTGAAGGAAATAAGACTAAGAATAACAACTGTAAGGGAAAACACATTCTCATCTACTCTAGGGCAGAATAAAAGAAATAGAAAGTGTCTTTTACCCATAACAAGGGTCTACCACAATGGCTAGTGGGCGGTCTGCATGTGCAATGAAGGAGCGGTTCTGGCCATCAATACCGATGGCCTGCACACTCTGGTTATAAAAGTCTGTGAAATACAAACGCTTATGAACCCAATCATAGGCCAGGCCTTCAGGTATATCCAGATCTAAGATGGAACACAGAGAGAAAGAAAGAGACAGAGAGAGAGAGAGAGAGAGAGAGAGAGAGAGAAATCTCATTACTATCCCATAATCATAAGTGCACACTCATTCTATTTGAAGTGGGAGAGAAGCCTTAGGTCTTACTGTCTGCAATGATGACAGGAGGGCTGCTGACAGAGGTTGTGGTTATATAGCCTATTCTGCTACTCCCTATGCCCATATACTGGCAGAAGAACACTCTCTTATCCTTGAAATCATAATCCAGAGCCACCGCAGTGCTCCCAACATGGAAAGTAGGGAAAGGTGAGCTGTGGTCCTCTGGGTCCAACCTGACACTGCTTACAGTATTTTCAGTAGTGAAGATGAGAAACTCATCAAGGCCAAAGCCACAGGATACACCATTACTTAGCAGGGATCCATGGGCACAACCACATTTGGGCTGCTGCTGTTCAGGTATGGCAAAGCAGAGCTGTTGGCATCGTCCGTTGTCCTCAAGGCATGGGTTGAAGGCCACCTGGTTGGCAGAGGTGGGTTGTACATGGGAGTCAAAGATAACAACATCCATCAGGTTGTCAATACCATCTCGGATCACTTCAGCCGCGTCAGTATTCCCAGGAAGCTTGCTGGCCTGAAAGAGCTTCCCAAGCTTCTGGTCAACCCACAGCATGTAGTTGCCCAATATGGAGATGCCATATGGAGCTGGGTAACGGCTTCCAAAGCGCACAATTTGACGCGCAGATCCATCTGCATGCATGCAGGAGATCATATCCAGCTTGTCATCCACCCAGTACAGAACGTCATTGGTGTAGTCGACTGTGAGACCACGTGGTGAGGCCAGGCTCTCTGACGCCAGTACAGTGCGGTTGCTTCCATCCAGCAGAGCACGCTCAATCTTTGGTGTCTGACCAGCGTCAGTCCAGAATAGGTATCGTAGCTTAGGACTGACCGCAAGGTCACGGGGTTGGTCCGCAGAACTTTTGAGAAGGATAAGACGGTCAGTGTTGTTCAGACGTAGCACCTCAATGTAGGTCTGAGTTTCATATGCATTTGTGAAGTACAAGTTTCCTGAAATGAGAGATACAGAATGGTGTAACATATTAGAGCACAGGCAGTTGTATGATATTTTTGTCTGTGTGTTTGATGTAAGTGAATGATTAATCAGCGCTCCCTTTCCGTGTGTACTTACTCTCTTAATTTTAACTAAGCAAACAAATAAAATTATGATAATGTCAATACTAGACATTCATATTATGTTTGTTGAGGTGTCATTGTAACACGCTCAGTCCGTTTGGAATTTTTTCTCAGTTTAGCGGAAGACGACTAAGGCAGCGTCCCATTATTCCAAAATTTCAAAGATATTTTGAAATATATCTGCCCTCTTTTAAACAATCCTTATTTTGAAATATTACTTAATGTAAGATATATGAAATGTGCATGAACAACAAGTAAGATTATTACAGTTGTGCTTTTTATGTTTTCTGGGGCTAAATATCCAAGATTTGATAATGTAGTATGATTTACCAGCAATCCAGTCCACAGCAAGGCCTTGTATCCCTTTGGAGCCAACTTCAGATGATGTGACAATGCCAGTGTAGAATGATCCATCTGTCTTTGCCCTGTAGATGCCTCTGTAGTATGGGTAAGGGCTTTGATCGACCCAGTACAGGTAGCCAGAGGGAACATGTAGGTCCAGCTTGTCAATCATAGAGTGGGACACTATAACGTAAATCATGGTGGTGACGTTATGTAGTGTTCACTTGTAATTATTTTCCTTCACAATTAACATATATATATATATATATATATATATATATATACATTATTTTTAGTGTAAAACTCAATGAGTGCATTATTAAATGAAAGTCAGGACGACGTGTGTACTCACTGCCTCCCACTGGTACCATGGCCTCAGAGTGGTCAGAGCTATTGATATGGAATCCTCTAATTTGGTTTTGAGCAGACACCACAGCAAACGAGTCATACTGCTCACAGCGGGAACCATCATGTGATAGGACAAAGCCTGTGGTGCAAGCACAAGTCTTCTGACCACCTGGTTTAGGTAAACATAGGTGAGGACACCCGCCGTTGTTTGTGCTGCAAGCGTTTGTGGTCCCTGCAGAGTCTGTTAGAGAGAGGCAGCAGAGATGGAAAGAGTGTCACAATCACTTGTGAAGAGGAAATTTTTGTCTTTGACTATGCTTTAACCACATGAATTTTTTACAAAAATGTATCCCAAACAAAATCATTTTCCTTGTTTGAATACTCTCAGTGGAGAACTCACTGTCTCTAGCATGCACTTTGAGGGCATGTAAATCAGTCAGGCCACTCCTCATCACCACCATGTTGCCCCCTGTGGTTTTGTCCACTCTCTCAATGACCTCATAGTCCAGATCAGTGTAGTAGAGGTAGTTCTGATACACAGTGATGCCCACGGGGTGGGACAGGCCATGCACGATTGTAATTCTAGTCACACCATCCATAGTGCCACACTCAATCTGCCAATTAAAGAACAAATACTGTGAGTGACGTGAACTTGACCCATAGTCTTATAAACACAATGGTGAACTCCACCACCTGAGATTCTACTTTATGTAAAATGTACATTTGGACAATACAAGAGCAATGTAGAGCAGGACAAGCTTAGCATTGTGAAAGCACATTCTGTTTTCTACTGGTCCTCTATTTCTGTTAATTCTCACCTTTCCTGTGCTGCCAACACTCCAATAGAGTTTGCTCTCTGCAATGTCAGCAGTGATATATTCAATTTGGCCAAGGTTTTCAGTGTAGAGGTTTTTAAGATTACTGCCATCCATGTCAGCACTGGCCACTTTTGCAGGAACTCCACTGTCAGTCCCTCTGTCTGTCCAGAACAGTTTCCTATAGTATTACATAGTTACAGAGGTTACAACCATAATAAGGCTCTGGTCTGAGCAAAGAAAGTGTAGTAATCAACAATTAATGTTTCAGCTGGAAGAGGGCTGATCTCAGTGAGTCTGTACCCTCTGGCAGGATCAAGGGCTATCCCTATTGGCTGTCCCGCTCCTTCAGGTTTGCCTGTGTTCGTGATGATTGTCTTCCTGTAATGCTGAAATCCATCAACTCGGATAACCTACAGGGAAGAGAAAGCTTAACATTCATAAAATCTCATACTGTTTATAAAATAACCCATCTCCCACAGTACTAAATAAGTTAGATTTGATTCAAGTTTTATGGCCTAGCATAGACAATACATGGCAAAATAACATTTTTTTTTTGTTTGTTTGTTTTTTTTTCTTTTTACCTCTATAGCTTTACTGTCGGGATTGGTATAGTACATGATACGACTTATCCAATCAAAAGCCAGACCAGAAGGTGAGCCAATGATAGCTGTTGGTGCAAACTGAGTACGATTGGTTCCATCTGTTTTCACTCTGAAAATGGACCTCTGTTTGACAAAAGAAATAGATGGTAATTTGCTTTGGAGAATTAAGATTTTAGAAACACAAAACATTGCTGTGTGATGTGAATTATTTGCAAATTTGTAACCTAAGTAATATATAGTAAGTAATATCACTAGTTTTAGCCTCTTAGTAGTTAATGTGCTGTGTGTAACTTGGTAACTCACAGAGCCCTCCACCCAGTAGACAAATTGCTCCTTGTCATCAAAGTCAATGTCTTTGCCCTTAGTGATGCCTGACACTGGAGTCATGGCATTGTCTGAGGTGTCATTGGGGTCAAGAGGGATCCCCATAATCACTGTGTCTCTGACCACCATCAGGAATGGTGTATCATCTGTGGCCAACAAACAAAGAAAGATTAAAGGACATTTCTAACCATATTAGAGCAGAATAAAGCATGGACAGGAATATATTATTACTAAAAAAAAAATAAAGCCTTAAGTTTAATCCTCATGCACTAAGTGGAGCATCTGACCTTTCGTGCAGGTACGGCCGTCGCTGTTGAGGTTCCAGCCAGACTGACAAGCGCAGACATGATATCTGGGTCTTTTGACTGACAACAGACAAAGTTGACTGCACTCATGGTTCTCACAAGGATTCCATGCTGAGTAGAAGAAAACAAAGTGTTAACAGACCAAAATACAGACTCACTTACATTGTTTGCCAACTTTAGGTGTCCATGGCGTGCATTAGCCACATAATCTGACCTGGGGGCTGTTTAACAGGGTGGCTCAAGACGATGCCCAATGGCTGGTAGATGCCAGACAGCGCAATGGTCAGATTTCCTCCATGAAATTTGTTGGTGCTCATGACCTGGTGGGAATAGTGTTCGCTCCAGTAGACGTCATCTTCAAAGATGGTCATCCCATGAGGGTGTTGCAATGCCTGAAAAAGATAGAACCAAGTCTACTCCAAGCCACCACTTCATACTATTTGGCAATCATAGAAAACTCATGTTATAGGCTTTATACTGGGCTGGCAACATTGGGGGTCCATGAATGTTTTGGATGTTATAATGCCCTAAGTCATTGTCATATAGCAATGTGAGACAAATCAGGTGTTAGAGATGATCCTTTCCTGAAAATTATGTGATTTGTACATAAAATATCCATTTTGGATGCAAAGAATGAGCTTCATTTTCTCAATCAAATTGTATCTCTAAAACACGTTATGTCACATGAATGCTCATCTTCTCTATCTCTGATCTTATAAATCATTGACAAAAACTTCAGATGGTAAGTGTCATGTTATGTGATTTGAGATGGAATGTACCCATAGGATTTAACCTGCAACTCCTCTTTCCCATGTTTTTTGAGGCTAAATTGTCATTTGTGAAGCTGGTTTATTCTATTATCTCTTTCTTTGATTCTCACCAGGTCACTTGCAAAGACTTGATGTCGGTTATTGCCATCGTAGTCACAGTAATCAATGTACTTAAGGTAGGCATCTGCAAAATAGATCCGTCTGGTAGTGTAGTCAATGGCTAGCCCATTAGGCCAGTACACCTTCTGAGTCACAATGGCTCTTCTTATCGAGCCATCCATGCCTGCCCGTTCTATCCGAGGGTTTTGTCCCCAGTCTGCCCAGAACATCAGATTGGTACTGGAAAAGTCAAAGAAATAAAAAAATTCTGAATCTAAATTCTAATTCTAAAACTTGCCTGAAAGACTTCTTACAGTGAAGAATCTCTAACAGTCATCTTGATAAATTTAACATTATTTACAAATTTACAAAACATGTTTCGTAAAACATATTTTCAAAGCATACTGGTTCCGAGGATCCAGAGCGAGTCCACGAGGGCTGGTGACATTTTCAGTGAGGAGAACCTTGCGGAAGCGGCCATCAAGAGTAGACACCTCAATGTTCTGCATCACAGAGTCAATCCAGTAAAGGTTTCGACCGACCCAGTCCACTGCCACAGTTTCCGGTACCATTAAACCTGTGGAGAAGAGCTGTGGAGAAGTTCACTGTTTAAGTATTAATTTAAAACTCAATATGATTGAGATTTTAGTGATTTTTTATGCATTTTGAAAAACCAAACCTCATGTTTGTCTGTGCCGTTCTGAAATGAACTATAGATCTTTTTCTCTGTGGAATCTGCCCAGTAGATCCTCTTGGTCTGATAGTCAAAATCCACTGTCACAATGCTGGAGCCGCTGACCAAAGGAATAATCAAGGGAGGACGGAGGTTGATGCGGTTGGAGACAATTTCATTGCGTCTGGCAACCAGAAGCATGGCCTCAAAAGGAGCTGGAAAAGATTTATATCAATAAGGATGACACATACCTAAGACTGAGGAAGCATTAATACCCAACAGAAATGATTTGAAGTGATCAATAGTAAAATGCCGTGGTACAAGAACATGAAAATCAAACAAGCAAAATTATATCACTTGAATATACTCTGTATTTTCCAAAAATTAAAGCTGGAGAGATTTTTCCAGAAGAGCCTTACAGCTGGCTTTACAGGTGCGACCATCAGGTTCTAGCTGGTATCCATCCTGGCAATTGCAACGGAAGGAGCCACGCTCATTGAAACACTCCTGGCTACAGAATCCTGGGATCAAACATTCATCTATGTCATCACATGTTTTTGAGTCATTCAGAAGCTGGAAGCCTGGCTCACAGGTACATTGGGCCCCAAAAGGCCCCTGAATGCAACCATGACTACAGCCCCCATTATTCACACTGCAGTCATCACCATCTGCAGTTAGCCAGAGAGAGAGAGAGAGAGAGAGACAGAGAAGAAAAATAATAAGTGAGAAAAAAAGAAATAGATTCAGACTGAGAAATTTCCGGTACAAGGCTTATAACATGAATACGTTTGCATATTTAGACTTAAATATCTTCTCAAAGTAAGTCAGAGTATTGATGTGGTTGTATGGTACTCACTGCAAAGGGGTGACTCATCTGCTCCATTCGGACAGTCTCTCTGGCCATCACACACCTTGGACTCACTAATACACACTTGAACATTTGGACAGAGCCATTGGCCTGCAGGACAACTGAAGGGAGGAGTGGGGCAGTTTCTTTCATCGCTCATGTCCCGACAGTCATTGTCTCCATCACACACCCAGCTCTGGGAGATACAGTTCCCATTGGCGCATTGAAAGTCGTTAGCCTGACAGGTCCGTGGCGGGCATCCATTGTGTTCATCAGAACCGTCCTCACAATCCGGATGCCCATCACATTCCCACTCACCCGGAAGGCAGAACCCATCCACCTGGCACTGAAATTCATCATCGTGGCACAGACCCGGCCCGCGGGTTGCTACCCAAAACAAACACAAGGATCAGATTCTGATCAAACAATCAAATACAACTTTAAGGTCTCCATCGTATAATTTACTTCATTATATACTTTCAAGTATTTCACACTATTTGTAGAAAAAGAAACACAAAAAACTCTGGAGGAGGAAACATGCTTTGAGCCTGAGAGCATGGTCTCTAAAGATGGACTTGTGATACGCATATGGCTGTTGAAATTGACTTACGACAGGTGGTCTCATCAGAGTGGTCCCTGCAATCATAGACTCCATCACACTGGTACATCAGGCTCACACACTGGTCTCCACTGAGGCAAGCGAACTGAAAAGCGCTGCAGGTGAATTCTAGACAGCAAAGTAAAAAAGTAAGATACATCACAGACTGTCTTGGTTCCTTTTTCTGTTTTCATGCCCAAGAAATGAAATTGAATTTCACACCTTTACCATCTCTGGAGAATGTATTATTTGGAGCATTATTATTCTGAAAAATAGTAGCAATTGTGATCTGAAGACTGAATTAAATGTTTAGACAAAGGTCCAAAAAGTTTTAAGAGATTCTGAGAAACTGGGATTCACTTGTGAAGACTGCATTAAATGTTTAGAGAAAGTCCCTAAAAGTTTTAAGAGATCCTGAGAAACTGTGAATAACTGTAAATGAAGTAGCAGATTTCTCTGGAGTAGCACATTTCTCTTGTAAATTTCCCTACTTTAAGCTGCAGGCCAGTAATATGACAGTCCAGCTCTTCTTACCGCAATCCTTCTCATCAGAGCCATCCATGCAGTCCTGGTCTCCATCACAGACATAGCTGTTGTAGATGCACCGGTGGTCCGGACAAAGAAAGAACCCAGGCAGGCAGGTACTGATTGTGGAGTCTACGAACCAGGTAGTGCAAGAATAAGTGCAAAAAACACCCCAGTTTATATTACAGTGCCAGAGTGACTGGATTCAAACATTTAGTAGTTTAACACCAGAATGTTGGAAGCTGGGCACAAGTACAATTTACTTTATTAGTATGTGGTATTGTAGAAAATCAATAATGGAAAGAAAAATCAAAGATCTATGGATCTGACAAAGGATCTCTTCTAGGTCTCTCATGCAAATTCACAGAGAAGCATTAAGACTAGTACGTAAATTTCAGAATCTCCTAGAATCCTCTGTACTCACTGCACTCTCTCTCGTCAGAACCGTCTCCACAGTCATTATCGCTGTCGCACACCCAGGACTTGGGAATGCAGTTACCATTGGAGCAAGAAAACTGATCCAAACCACAGGTGCTGGGAAGAAGTGTTGGACAGTTGTTTTCATCTGTCCCATCATCGCAGTCATCATGCCCATCACAATGCCAGTTAGAGGGGATGCAGTGCTTGTTACCACAGGTGAAAGCACTTGGTGAGCAGGTCATGCCTGAACAACACACATAAGGTAGAAGAGACAGAAAGAAGGAAAGTTCCCACATGTTCTGCAAACCATACCTTACACACACAGAAAAACAATGTTCATTTTCACCTTCTTTTCCTATCCCTTGCACTCTTTATGATCTCTCTTTCTGCAACACTCCCCTGTGACGAAAGACACACACACACACACACCTGGCATTGTGCAGTTGGCTTCATCGGTTCCATCAATGCAATCCTTAGTACCGTCACAGCGGTAGGAGTTGGGAATACAACGGCCACTATCACAGGAGAAGGAGTAGTCACCACAGGTGATGTCTGGTGGGGCTACTGAGTCATCCTTCACACAATCCCTCTGATTGTCTTGCAGCTTCATACCATAGGGGCAGCCACACACTCGATTAGAGGACGGTGTAGGGAAACAGAAGTGGCTGCAGCGCCCATTTGGAAGTATGCTACACTTGCTGGTAAATACTGACACGCACAGGAAGAAAAAAAAAGAAATATGACGTCGAATGTATGAAATAAACATATGAAAATTCAACAAACTTCAACAGAAATAACATTAAATTCAAATCTATATGATCCATCGTTTAAATCTCCCTCCGATTTGTTTTTTAGACACCACTAAAATTTAGTTTATCTGTGTTCATTTTCATCTGCACTGAGATTAGTATAAAATCCACACCAATATCACCTTTCCAGGAATGAGCTTGCCTACACTAGTCTTACCCTCTAAATCCTACTCTCCCACCCTGTGAGTAACTTACAATTTTGTAGGTCAGCTGAATAGGCCTTGACATTCAAAATGCCGGATATGCCACCTCGCAGAACCAGGTTATCTCCCCCATCTCTCTTCCTCATCCTGTACACTGCATTTGTCCTCCAGTCAGACACAAACAGGTTGTCTGTTTGAGAGATGGAGAGTTGATGAGAGGAAGTGAGTGAAAAGGAGAGAGAGAGAGAGACAGACAGAGAGAGAGCAGGAGTATCTTGTTGCCAATAAGACAAAAAGCGAACAAACTTCAGCAATGACAGAAAGCTTGTCATGTTTTCTTAATGGAGTAGCAATACTAATAACTGGTCTGCAGTAAAGTGGGGTTAAGAGGTGTGATTTAAAATGGAGGAATTGTTGTTAACTAGAGACAGAACAAATGCAGAATGGTTGTCTCACCTGCGTGTATGGTGAGAGAGAATGGGTGTGTTATCTGCCCAGTGCTGGAGAAGGCCTGTCTGTCATTGCCATCAAAGTTCACATGCTCAATGCGATCCAGTAGAGCATCCACCCAATATAGCCTGTCCATCCTATAAGTAAGACAAAAAAAAAATGATGAGACTGAAAAAATTCCACTTACATCCACTTACATATATACTACAACTACACGTTAGAATTGTATTGTATATCAGTTAAACTAATACTTGTTAGAATAAAAATTAAACGGCTCATAAACTAAAGTCTTGTATAAGAAAGAATATTGGGATAGTTTGGTGTATACAAAAATGTAAAAATATCTTATTGGTAGATGCAAAACATATTGTCCTGAGTTCCTACATGTAGTCTATGGCAAGTCCATTGGGCCAGCCCAACGTGGTGTTGATGAGTGGCACCGCATTGCTTCCATCTGTGTAAGATCTTGTGATCACAGCTGGTCGATACCAGTCAGACCAAAAGAGGTATCTGTGGTATACACAAGACCAAAAAGCAGATCAGAGAGGAACATTCAAGGATTTCAAGCTGAACTAAATCTCTGAAGGTCTTACTACATGTTTTATTGCTATAATTATTATAACAACTAATTTTATATCTGCACAGTGGTGGTAGATTTTTATTACGACTGGAACTGGAGGTATTCAAGACATAAAGGCCATTTTACAAATACTGTAATAACTGAATATGAATACAGCGTATGATAGGGAAAATGAGTGAAACTGGGAAAAAAAAAGGCAGAAAGCCTTGCACGTTTATTCTCCTTTCCGTACCCTGCACTTGGGTGTACAGCAATGCCTCGAGGGTTTTTGAGGTCCGTTACAACGTCCGTTCTGGATTTGTCTGTCACTTTTAAGGCTGCGATAATTCCATAGGTGCTGGATGTCCAGAAGAGAACCTTAGAAGTCCAGTCATAGGCCATAGACTCAACATTACCAACTCGATAGCCGGTGAGTAACTCATGGTCTGAAGGCAAAAGAAACACATTACACGTGATTTCAAAGACTGGATATTACTTACATATTATTCATCTTTCAGTTTATTTCATGATGCTTTTAATGGCTTAAGTAAATAAATACACACACACACACACACACACACAGCTACATGCATACATACATACATACGCACATACATACATGCATATGTACATACATAGAAAACGAAAATAAAAGACCGTGTGCAGAAATGGTTAAAACTGTGCATGCATCTCTTGGTATGTTTGAGTGTAGTTGTTGTACAGTGAAAAAATACCGCGATATAAAGTCTAAATGGAATCATTTTGTTTTTGGGTGTTTCATTTTTACTTACGGGAGCCGTTCACAGCTGATTTGTAGATGAGACGTATGCTCCTGTCATTGTAGAATACAGCTTCCTCCTTTCCATCATACTCCACTGCAGAACCAGCAAAGCTGTAGCTCAAGCCAGTGAAAGGCAGTGTGACATCCTCCTGGGAGGACAGATTTAGGGGGATTCCCCTGACTGCAAACTGATTTGCTACCAGCAAGAAGTCTTTAAGCTCTGATGGACACAAATAAAGAGACAGACAATTTCTGTGCATTAGACAGCGCAGTTCACGTGTAAGAAAAAAGAAATATTGTAGAGTTCATTCTAATGTGACATGATTTCTTCATAATGTCTGCTCAAGAAAAGTTATTTAGTTTGAATACACTGTCAAAGTGTGTACTAACAGAAAAGGTTTTGTAACTCACTGTAGCAAGTTTGCCCGTCGGGCTGAAGGTCATAGCCTAGGCGACATTTGCAGCGGTAGCCTAACCCGTCATTATCAGTGCGATGACTTAAAACACATATCTGCTGGCAGCCTCCATTGTGTCTGCCACAGGGGTTCATCACTGATAAGGAACAAAATTATACAGTCACAATAAACATTAAACAGTCTGCTCTCCCCTGGCAGAAGTAATGTAACAATTACTAACCTTGTTCTGTTATACCACTAATAGTGGAGACTTAATAGAGTATAGCAACCTTACATTACACACATCTCAAGCCAAGAGGAAATCATGAATGATCAGTCTACAGTGGATAAACCTCATATTTCAGCAGAACATGATTTGGTCTCATCTCATACAATAAAGAGCTTGCAAATTCTTGGCTCTAAAAAGTGTTTTAGTTGGGATTTTGCAATACAGTTGATGAAATGAAATTGATATTTCAAATTGTGCATTTTGACAGTGAATACTAGTACTGTCATCCAGTAACATAATTATGACACTACTAATATAAACCATCTCTTTCTTACCAATGGGTTGCAACACCGGGTGAGAGACCACAATCTGACCAGGTCGGCTACTGGTCCGGTAAAGGAGGGTTGGGTTGCTTCCGTTAAAACGATTGGTACGGATTACTCCCATCTTGGTCCAGTCTGTGAAGAATAAGTGATTCTCAAAGACAGACAGGCCGAAAGGGTGAGGGATTTGGTGACCACCGTTCAGTATAGTTTTCCTAGGGAAAAAAAAGAGCAGAATTTGTAGTATGCCTGCTGTACACTCTTATATCCAAACTACAGCAAAATGGTAAATAGCACAATCCCTCTTGCACAATGTAATACCTGTCTAAGCCACTGTAGGTGACTGTCTCTACCAGGTTGAAATGACTGTCTGACCAGTAGACCCGCTTAGTGACTAGATCCAAAGTGATTCCTGTGGGCACACCCAATCTTGTCCTGACCAGCTGAAGCCGGTTACTACCATCCATATATGCCCGTTCCAGTTTCACGTCTTCAGCATTGTCGCCAGAGTCTGTGAAGAACATGTATCTGTATAGAGGGCGGAAAAGGTCGCATTAGAGTGTATCATCGACCAAAATGGGATTATAAACTCTTAAATGTACTTAAGATGGAAAAATTGAAAAAAGTTGATTAAAAACTAAATACATTTCTAGTTCAATGACATCTGAGAAACTGAAAAAAGCTGATGAACACATAGTTCAATGGCATCTGTTGACACATTTACCATGAAGTGTCAACATTTAAAGGACGATGAAATTGTATTTATTTATTTCATTTTCACAGCTCTGACAAAATATTTTCCATACTCACCCCACAGTAGGGTCCAGGGCAAGTCCATGTGGAGTTACTAGATTCTCTGCTATCAGAGTAACGCGATTGCCCCCATCATAGTCACACACGTCGATGCGCTCCACACGAACTTCCAGTACATACAGTTTAAAGTTAATCCAGTCTACTGCGATGTTTTGAGCATCGTGCACACCTGAAGACAGTACCTCCTGTTTTCCAGTTCCATCATAATTTATAGAGTACACCTGAGGACAGTTTCAAGCACGCTAGAGATTAACACAGTGAGCCATTAAAAATTGACTATATTTTGCATGAAATGTATACATTTACACTAATAGACTTTTCGTTGGTAGGCATAATATGCCCAACCAAAGAGACAATATTGCTGGTACTCTCAGTGTTAAAAGTATTCACATAATGAACTCACCACATTCTCAAGCTATGTACTTCGAGTGAGATATCTGGAAATCATTACAGCTCAGGTATGATGTACACATATAGTCATTTCACAAAAATGGGGCCTCACTGGGCTCACCTTCTGGGACTCGGTGTCAGTCCAGAAGACCACCTGACTATGTGCATTGAAGGTCACACCAACAGCATAGCCTTTGCCATCTGACTGGACCAGAGTTCTGACCATACGCCCATGTATGTCTCCCAACATCACATTACGCCCCTCAGTGAAGAGGAGCCAGGGCACACCAGCTATGGCCAAAAGGGGAAATTAACATGTGGTTTACATCAACTTGTTGACATGGGCAAATGCTACATTAATGTATGAAACCCAATCAAATTTGAAGTATTTTACAAAACCACTGCTTAGACTGATTAAAACAAACTTGTAAGTCATTACTGTGACTGCAGAAACATATACAGTCAGTCAAAGTAGGAATTTCCCATACCTGAGATATTTGCCCTGCACATGTGACCCTGTTCCAGGAAGTAACCATCCGCACAGCTGCAGTGGTGAGTGCCAGGGCGATCCTCACAGAACTGGTCACAGATTCCCCAGATCTTGCAATCATCATAGTCTGAGGACAGAAAACAGTCACAGGGCCATCATGCAACATTAATGCATCAGAGAAAAGCCAAAGTCACCATTATATTCTGTATCTCTGTGATAATCGGATGAATGCTGCAAGTAGCTACTTTTTCAGTGGTCATCACTGTCATTTAATCATAATGTAACGCTCTTGTTTTCCGAATGGATCTCTTTGCACACATACAGTTTCAGCAGTTTTTTGTACTGAAACCTGCTTTGAGGAGCACAGTGGTAGAAGTGTGCCATCATCTGGCAAAAAAATGAATTTTGAATTGAAATTAATGCAAAAATGAGCAGGCTCTTATGATAACATTTCTGAATTTCTCATGACGATTGACTGGTAATGTATCTTTTTATCGTCATTCATAATGGGTCCACCAGTTACCTAAAATAACTTGCGAAACGGAGAAACGTCTAATCAAAAATACTTCTCCTTTTGTAGAGTTCATTTCCCTGAAATGATATATCATAAAAGTAAAATTGAAAACACTCTTCTCCAATTCTAGATGGGTTTTTGAAGGAGTCAGTGGGCGAAGTAAAGTGAAAACATTTATCTCAATTCATCAAGCTAACACCTGCCATTCTCCTATCCTCCTCTTCCTTTTTTCTTTTTACTCCCTGATACTACATCCCAAACACAGAGGTGATCTGAACAGTAAGGGGAACGCAGTTTATCTCCACCACAATCAAGGATATTCCAGAAAAGTGAAGTGTTTTCCAGTTCCTACATAATATGTGCAATATTCATGTTTGTGTTGACATTTCTAAATTGGCTCCCCTCTCAACAATGCTCCATTTGAGTTGTCCACCGAGTATTATCTGGGCAGTCTGGGTCCCATCATTGTTTTAGCTTAGCTTTAGCCTTTGTAGTGCATTATGAAGGTCACGTTCCACGTCAGCGTCACAAATGTGACACGTTCAGAAAGTGTGTTTCACCATGACATTTCAAAATGATCTTATGGATCAAAGAAGATAATGTGAAACCTGTGGATCACTAATTAACTCACCCACACACGAGCGACTGTCATTGGCTACAATAAACCCATCAGGGCAGTAGCAGGCTCCACCTTGCGGGGTCGCGTGGCAGCGATATTCACAGCTCAGTGCAGAGCATTGGTTCAGACCTGTACAGGACCAGAGGAATCTTTCTCATATAACAGTAAACCACAGTTTCGCATAATAATTAAAGCTTCTGTTTGAAGTCAAACATTAATATTGTTATACAGCTGCACACTATTATCCAGTTGTGATATAATCTAAACGTTTTATGATCTCATAAAACTTTAAGATAAAATCCATCCTGTCATAAGCAGGGCTGTCCTTAATTTCCCCTCAGGTAAATACAAATAAACACCCCTTTAAAGTTATGATTTTACCAAAATGGTGACTTTATAAAAATTGTTATTTCTAAAACCCAGTTGTACTGCAAGTATGTTCAACAACTTTTTCTGTCGTCCTGTGAAAGCTTTTAGAAATTTCAGAATGAAGAAGAGGTGTGTTAAATGGAGTGTAAAATGTGGTTATGTTGAATGTTCTCAGTCGCTTTCCTCCAGATCTGTTCTGTGTTTCTTCGCCGCTAATGAACGAAGAGTATTAGTCAGTGACTGACTCAGGAGCCAGTTTCTCTATGATAAGGGTAAACTGAGGGCGTAAAGTCCTGACTTTGCTCTGTGACTGTGCACAGTAATGACTGTGCTCTTTTAGCTTTTTAATGACGTTGCCTCGGCCAAACATGAATCTCACCGCAGGTTAGCTCTGCTGTGGTGTTGGTCTCATCTGTTCCTCCTGGACAATCAGGATGACCATCACAAACCTTACTGAATGCCACACAAGCAGAGGATCCAGGACAAGGCCATTCTCCAGGATAACAATCTCGTATACTTGGGTCTGAGAAGATGATACAATATAATTATTTTCTTTGGGCATTGAAACATTTTACATGTGTCAGGTTACTGTGCTTCTCCTGAGCACATACAGAACAGGGAATGATAGAGGCCATCACTTCAGATTTCCCGCAGTATTTTGTTTGTTTGTTTGGTTGGTCGGTTGGTTGGCTGGCTGGTTTTGTTTCACTTAAACTCAGTATCCTGTGACGGCACTATAATTAGTTTTAGTTTATTATTTTAGTGTTTTTTTTTCCATACAGTCTCTTTTATTTTTGGTCTGAAGTGACATAGTTGGCGTCTCACCACATCCACTTTCGTCACCATAATCTCCGCAGTCGTTGAAACCGTCACACACCCAGTCCTGTGGGATACAACGTCCACTACTGCAGGTGAACTGTACACCACTGCAGCTCTGGTACTCTGTGGGAATAAGTAAAAGGCTTTTATTTCTCACAGATATGTTAGGTAAGTATACCGTTATTGAAAAAACGCTTCAGAAAAAAAGAAGATAAAACACACACCATTTTACCGAATTTTGCATGTCCTCTGAGCATGTATTCTGTTTTGTTATGGTAACAGCACCAACCACCTATGAAAGTTCCTTAGGTAATTCATGCAAAAATGCAATGGTATCATCACTTACCACATCCCTGTTCATCACTGTTGTCCCCACAGTCATCCCAGTGATCACAAACGAAGGACAGGGTGATACAATACCCATTTGCACATTCAAACTGATGCAGAGAGCAATGTCTTTGTGCTGTGGCAAAACAATGTAGAGAATGAAATTGTTTGGAGTCGAACTAAAAAAAATAAATCAAATAAATCTTGAATTTGATTGCCAGATTCTTTTATTGTCTGACTTACTGCAGTTAGATTCATCTGAGCCATCTCGGCAGTCTAATATCCCATTGCAGTGTTGGGCGTTTTTGTAGCAAGCCCCATTGGCACAAGTCTTCTCTGGACAGCTGGGGTAGTCTTAAATAAAACATATCAATTTACAACACCTTTTCTAACAAGTTCAGTTTGATAGTTGGACACATGCTTGTTCTTCTTAAGAAAGTGTACCGTGCAATTTAAAGGGTTACTGACAGCTTGTTTTACCATGTTTTATAGATTGTAATGGCAAATGACCAAAACATAAAAGCACATCAGATTTTGAAACATGCCTCTTAAACTCAGTTTGTGTTCTTGTAAAACAAAAGTTCGAGAGTCATGAAATGACACAATAAAAGTGATCACTGCAGACGCGTTACACTTAGTGACAAAATCAGGTGACACAGCAAGTATTTATGGTATTATAGCCTCAGTCACATGTCCATAACAGTTGTATAAAAGTAGAGAAAAAAAGTATTATTGCCCATATAGTTTTTAATAGGAATGAGAGTTCCCATTAAAACACTGCTCCTGTGAATGTTCTACAACCTAGTGTCACAGTACCATACACAATTCGTACTTTGTTAATTACGATGATTTCAATACTGTTTTTAGCAGTGTGCTGACTTTATGATGAGAACTATTTTCTTTTCTTTGTTTAGTCAATGCATAGCCTGAAGAGGGATTCACAGAATGACTTCTGTAATGACTTTGTAATGACCAGTATTATCTCATAAAAAAAAGTGCTATGTGCAGAATATATACATTCATTTATGCCATATCTGATGAAGCATTTGTGAAAAAGTTTGTTGATACTGAGGAAATGTAGCTTCTACAGGCTTAGAGGAACAGATTATATTTTTCTTGGTGAATTAATCAAAATTGCTCAAAAAAACCCCAAAACATGCTCTTACTGCAATTATTCTCATCTGAGTTGTCCACGCAATCTTTAATGTGGTCACATCTGTACTCCTTTGGGATGCATTGGCCCTCCTGACAGGTGAACTGCTCTGTGCTACAGGTTTGGTCACCTGAGAGGAAATCAGTGAGATGTTAGATGTACCTACATACACACACCTCATATAGCTTAACTACATTGAAATTCTGTTCTGTTTCACCACACTATTCATGCCATATAGTAAATCACACTGGACAAAGTTTAGACCAATACATTGTGGTAATACTGAAACAGGGCATAGAAGTTAAAGAAACTTGGCCAGTATACTGCAGTGTTGTATGCTGTAAATGTCATAAACGCTAAGATTTCGTCTAACTCTTTACCCTTAGTAAATATTGTTTTCGCAATACCAAAAGAATCTGTCACTCTTCTGACTCAAATTCTAAGAGCTTTTTCACTTCTAAACCAAAACCTTACACAACAGTCAGCTCTTTAATGGCCTTTTGTTTAGTTTGTACTGTGCCTGCCTTGGAATTTTCTTTGGTTAAAAGCATCGTCTAAATGAATAAATGCAAATAAAAATGAAAAATGATCATTATTCTTTTCTTAACATGCAAAGAAACCAACTGGACCTTATCTCACAGAATAATCACTTCCACTGACAATGACATCATGCTGTCATGGCTTTGCTTGGTTCTGGCTAAGAGCATATTCCCACTACATACCACAAGTTCTCTGCTCATCTGAACCATCAGAACAGTCTGGCTCCCCATCACACACAAAGAGCAAGGGGATGCATTCGCCCCCTGTCACGCACTGGAACTGCTGTGAGTTACATGAGGGTGGTGCTGAAAATCAACATGGAAAGAAAAAAAAACACTTGTCACCACAATAACCTTTAACTGAACTTAATCAAGGTATAACTTCTACATTGTTATATTTGAAAACCTTCATATCTTCACATCTTAATGTATATGATCTACTACTGATACATTCTGGCCCAATAAACTGTCTTTGAAATGAACTGTCTTTGTAATGAACGAAATGAAATCAATGGCCAGAATTGTACCAAGTAGTCAAGGATACTCACGACAGTTGTGTTCATCTGAGTCATCTGTACAGTCTTTGGTCCCATCACACCTCCAGTCCAAATCAATGCATTGCCCATTAGCACACTGAAATTGACTGCTGTCACATTGTCCTGCTCAGGAAATTTGGGGAGGAAAAGAATCCGTATCAGCTCGGCTCCATACACTTTCAATAACACCATTTCTGTTACCTTCTCTAATAATTTTCTTATGTCTTCCTAATAGAGACAAGGAAACCAAAAAAGCTGGACCAAGATGGATATTTTGAGTTTCTGAAATTTCTGACTGTAGCATGTTGTTGTAACATGTATTTGGGCAGTTCACTTGCCACGTATATAAAATAAATAAATTAATATGCAGAATACTGTAATACATTTTTCCAAAAAAAATACTCAGTTACAAAATACCTGAGTTTATAGTCATTTTACAGATAAGCATGCACTTCACAGAGGGATGATATTGTTGAATAAGTAACTGAGTTTATGGCCTCAGTAGCTATTGTATGGTCTACTGTGTGAGACATTTGAACCCTATCTCATGTGACAGAGCACTTAAAATATGATTTGATTTCTAACATTGGGCACCCCCCCCCCCCATGATGACAGTTTAAAAAAAAAGCATATATACATCCAATATACACAAAATATGAATGTATACACAAAATATGAAACTTTATTTCACTTTTCACCTGAAACTATAACCAGGAGTAAAGTAACGCTGCTTTAGAAAATGACCAAAGAGGTCATATTACATTTTCCACATCATTTTTTGAAAAACAGTGTTGAAGTTGAAGTTGAACAGAGTTGAAAATATTACTCCAAAAGTAAGAAGAGACACGATACAACCGCATAACAAAAAATGACTATGTAAACGTTAGACACAAACTGCAAATGCAAATAACTGTCCAGATGTCAGGCTCATTAAACTTCATTCGTACTCTATTGTTTCTAAGAACAATTCTTAATTGGCATCATAATTAATTGATCTATACATACCTTTTACAAGTCTGAGGTTCTGGCATAGAAGCAATATTGTTAAGAAGTGTAGACCTCCCAACTCCATTTCAGATTTTAAATGAAAAATCATGCACTGTCGGTGTATTAAGATCACTAAAATAGATCAAATCTGTTCATTATTTGAATCTGGGTTGTCTCTGTAATTCCTTAAATGAAAATGGAAATCTGGCTCTCTGCCGCCAAGACGTTTTAGGATGAAGATCCCTTACCCTGACTGAACAGGACCAGATCTGACAGTCTTAAAGCATGCCATTTTTATGACCCAATCTTTGACATAACCTTCATTTAAGATTAACCTTTTCTAGTTAACATGTTGTCAGCATCAGCAAAAATCACAAAGAGGAAGCAAAGTTTATCACCTCTTGGTGCTTGGATATTTTACCTGATGAATCATGATGGAATTCATACAGTGTTGAACAATCTACAGATATTTGACTAAATCAAGAGTGTGGTTTTAAAGTTTAGTGTGTACAAAGTATTTTGGTTTTTGAATATCATGTCATGTCATGTTATCTTATGCTACACCACATTACAAAATAATATTTAATTACATTACATTGTTACATTACATACTATAATATAATATGATACAATACATCACCTTAGTTATGCGATGACATTTCATGATACTTTATGAAATCATGTTATGTTCTTTATGCTTTTTGTTGTGTGGATAACTAATATGGTAAACTGAGAGTCATATGCAAAAACACACAGTGTTAAGTGATACATATTTAACTTTAAGCCAAATGAAGAGCTGAATAAAGAGTGTAGTTCTATAGTTTTGCGTGCATAAATTACTTAGGTTACATTAAGTTACGTTACCTTACGTTATGTTGTGTTGCATTATGTTGTCTTGGGTTGCGTTGCGTTGCATAACATTATGTTACATTATGTTATGTTTTATCACATTTATTAAATTCATACAGAACTGAACAAGACTAAAGCAAAACCAGGGACAGGTGACCCAGAGGCAAGCACTGCGTCTGTGGTGACAGGAGCAGTGAGCCCAGAGGTGGGCACACGTGACTGGATCCATACGTGGGCCCCCCGTCGCAAGAAAATTCCCTGCCAAATCTGGAGTCCCTGCTGTGAGAGAGGCTCCCACCATGACTGGATCTAGAGATGGAGTCCTCGCTGTTACTGGACCCCTCAGCAGGGCAGGAACAGGAGCTGGGTCTGGTTCCAGAGCCCCTGGGACTGAGGGAACAG
This sequence comes from Chanos chanos, assembly GCF_902362185.1. Lineage (NCBI taxonomy): Eukaryota > Metazoa > Chordata > Actinopteri > Gonorynchiformes > Chanidae > Chanos > Chanos chanos. The sequence goes on along the minus strand of NC_044499.1, from coordinate 43,861,459 downwards.
TGACCCAGAGCACTGAAGTGACAGGTAGCAGCAACGAGTGGTTGGATGTTGAGTGGGTACAGAGAGTGCCGCCAAGGTGGGAATCAAACCCCAATCATTCAGATCCTAGAGTAAGACTCCTCTCCCATTCCCTTCTTGTGGTGGTGTGCTACCAGTCCACCCTGCCTTCCCCACTGTCACCTCTAGTAAGGCTTCAAAGGTGACACGGAACTGGGAGATGAGCTCATCATAAGAGGCCATAGGGAAGATAAGTGGTGTAGAACCAGTAGTGCCCCCTCTCTCTTCCACCAGTCAGCTGCCCATAAAAAAATTCTCAATTCGCAGCACACTGACAACTCAATTCTGCACCCTGATTGAAGGAAAAACCAGGAGTATTCATATAGGACTGAACAAGACTAAAGCAACTGACAATCGGTGGAGCTAATGATTCACTAAGAAATCAGGAAGTCCAACACAAACCTAACCTAAGCTGGCCAGTAGAGGGGGAAATAGAGAACCAGAGCGTGACAACTGCTCTCATCAAATAATACTGCAGTTTCAAAATATAGAGAGCCTGCAAAGATCTCTGATTTCTTTTTTTACCTTTTGCCATGGTAAGGGTTAACGCTCACTCACTCATTATCTAAGCCGCTTATCCTAATTAGGGTCGTTGGGGGTGCTGAAGCCTATCCAAGCACTCACAGGGCGAAAGGCGAGGAAACACCCTGGAGAGGTTGTATTGTATTGGAATCCATGATGTATTGTTTATTAAATGTTACAGAACGTTTTTAAAAAACACCAAAAGAAAAGTGTATGAATGGCATTAATAATTTCAGAATCTATTGCACACTATATGATAACCTCAGTTTTTCTCTCATGGACAGCTGTACAATATGTAATGTGACTTGAAGTACCCCTTGAACTACTATTGTAATTATTGACCGAAATCGTAAAAATAAACACCTATAGTGATACCTGAAAAAGAATAAGATAAAATAGAACAGAAGTTGTGTGCTTTGGTTATAAAATGCCCGGGAAGAAAGCAGTGGACACAGAAAAAAAGCACTCACATATTAGATGGATAAAATTAGATTTGCTGTGAATGATTATAAACATCTAGGCTGTTTTTAATATCATGTAAGAGCCACCAAACTCCAGGAGATGGTGCCCCCATGATGACGTTTATCACCGTTTTGTAACCGTGCCATTACAGTCTCTTCACAATCCTACATCTCATGGCATGGTCTGTGTTTCCAATTTAAACAATAAAATACATGTCCCTGAGTTGGTTCTTGCACTTTCGTGATTATTTTTCAATAGGCTGATTCAGCAGAGAAAACAGATTCTAAAGTGTTCTCTGGAACACTGACCAAACTGTAGCTACTGGTAAATAGTGTGAACATATGGGGTTAAATTAGAACCATAACTATATCTATGTAACTTTCCTCTCACTCTTCTCTGCGTGCCTACCTCAACATGTTAATTTGAAGAATTCCTCTATTCTTCTTTATTATTCAGGTAGTCCACAGTGTTGTCCAGTTCAATGACTGACAAGAAAATTCTGTGACGTTTTGACATCAACATCCTAACAAACTTAATGATAAATAAGTGGCAGACACCTTCAAATACAGTTTGAAGTAAACTTTATTGCAGATGAATTCTAGGGGTCTAGCAACCTCCACACAGCTTAGTTAATGAACGGCCACTGAAATTATGACATAATTAAATTGTTTGGATCAGTAAATGGGCAGTTAATTAGACAGTTAAAGTAGATTACGGTGAAATATCTCAATAAGTCAAAGCAGAACTGTGAGCAGAATAACAGGCACAATGATCATCATATTGCCATGGCAATGCATCACAGGAGTACAATACACTGTAATTCTGATGTTATTTTCTGTTATTACAAAGCATGTGAAACAGGCATGTGTCACGCTTGTTCAGAGAGACTGGATGCATTTGCAGGTCAGGTTTTACTTTATTGAGATTCAGCATAACAAAAGAACTTCAAAGAACTTAAGTTAAGTTGTAGATTCAGGAGGACAGATCGTAGATTCAGGAGGACAGTGTATACCGAGCACAACATAGATTAACCCTAAACAATACAAGACAAAGAACCAAGGAAAAAGTGGGAGCATTCATACAAAACTAAATGAGGCTTAATACACTAAAGATAGGTGGAAACAATAATTAAACTAACAGGATTAAGCCAAAACCCAGGAAGTAACAGGACTTCAAACCAGGACAAACCAGGACAAAACCAAGAAACCATGAAGAAAATAGAGATTTAAACCAACACTGACCACTAGAGAGGGAAATGAGAAACTAAGGAAAACAGGGAAGGACAGAGCGGGACAGAGAGGGACAGGGCATACTAGCATGTTCCTCCCATTTGTGCACATATAGGAGATGTCAGGATTGCCAGAACTGCTGGTTGGAGTAACATGAGTGATACAAAGAAACTAAATAAACCAACAAGTAAGTCTGCAAAAATCAAAATGCAACCTACACAACACAGCAGACTATCAAAGCTGCTGATTACAAGTATTTGACAAAACACTTTTTTTAGTGCGAGCAGTGGCAGGTAATTTCATCCTGGCTGAAATCTGCATAAATGTGATCTCAGCATTACTGCAATCAAACACACACTGTACTCTACACACACGCCCAGAAACCCAGAGCTGATAAACTGGCACAGAAGGTCCAACCAACTGTGCTATCAGACACATACAGTTGTTCCTTATTATTGAATGAAATAGTTACATCACATAATAAAGGAAACTGAGAGATCACTTATGATCTCTTAATAACTATGAACTGCCTGTGGATCTTGAACATATATTTCCATAAAGCTCTTGGTATAGTTTCATGAAAGTTATCTATATCATTGTGACCCTGTGCTGTGGAGAAGAGTTCCACATTTTACTTAATTATCCTGAGATGTGAAATAGTTGGCTAACATTGTGTTAGCATGATGTCTGATCTACTGGAACAAGCATTTTTTAGCCATAATCCAGTTGTTCTGATGACTTTTGAGAGTAGAGCAAGAGGTATGCCAATCCATTACCTAATAAATAACAATTTTATGTTTCTTATACGGTGTTTTCATCTGTCAGTACATAGGTCATGTCATGCTTTTGGGACTTTATTGGCCTCTGGTGGCCATTTGTGTGTGTGTGTGCGTGCGCTTTTTGATTACCCCAAACTCTTGTTAACTACCTCACCTGTGTTTCATTCCCAGTGTCATATGCCTTTATTGGATCATTGTCTGTGTGTATTTAAACCCTGTGTCCTGTCTTGTTCTTTGCTTGGTCTTTAATGTTCTCCAAGTTTTGCTCTAGCTATGTCCTCTGCTTTGGTCCCTCAAACTTGCTGTGTGATTTTGTGCCTTTTTTAATTCCTTGGAGTTCTTTTGGAGTTCTTTTTTCTGCAAAAGTTATTGTTGTTTGCCCTCTTTTATTTTTTGGATTCATTTGCTCATCTTCTATTTTTATGTTTCTTTGTGAGTGTTTTTGTATTTTGAGGTCTTCTGGGCATTTTGTATTTTCGTGAATTTAAATTCTTCTGAGCTTTTGGAATTTTTGTGACTTTTTACTTTTTGGAATAAACTACCCATTGACTGTTTTTAAGCCACCTTGGGTAAAACCCCTGCTTGTCTATTCTGAGTCCTGGGTTCAATTACACCCATGACAAGTCAACATGTTTCCTGATTTATATGTCCTCATCCAGAAAAAGACCTAGGTATCACCTAAAAGAAAGTGTTAGATACAAGGAGCAGATTTTTTGAACGATGAACATAACTGGGGAGCAAAAACTGGATCTTAGGGACCTTAAGGGACCTGAATATTGTAAGCAAAAATCTGGTCAGACAAATTTTCATCAAAATATTTTATTAAAAATCAACAGCAGCTCATCTCATTCAAAAAAATTTACATCAAAAATGTATCACATTTTAATCCAAGTCAATCTGAGCAATGAACAAAATTGACATGCACTGAGCATTTTCCATGTACTGTTTGTCAGTTTGACATTGAAAGAAATAAAGCCTCTTAACAGGCTGCATGGAGCATTTGAATATATAAAGAACTATAAACAAATAAACTGACAGCAAAATGAAGTCATTGATGAGCGCATTAACGTATACCTAAAGGAGGCAATGGATTTACACAAATCTGCACAGTAGTTTTAGATCATTATACAAGGTTCCAGACCTTTCAATTGAAAATTCATAATTTTTTAACAAATAATCAATTCACTTAAATAGGAAACTAGTCCTAGAATGTGTGCTGTTTCAGACTGATGTGTTTTCAACTCCGAATCACATCAAAATGAAGTTAAAAAAAGTTAACGGATAAAAAGTTTATGACAACAAAGTCATGTTCACAGTCATGTTCAGAGATTCATACTTCCACAGCACTGATTAGGATAAAAGAGTATGCTTGCGAAATAAAGTGCACAGGCTGAAATCATGAAAACATTGTCTTCAGAGAACGAGCTTGTCCTGCTACCATGTTGCTAGTATCGGGGTACTCTGCTGGAATCTTGCTGGAAATAGGGGTTGTCCACTCCCCTGCGCAAATTAGAGTGTCCTTCTGCGTTCTGATTCTGGAAGCCCCTTCGGACGTAAGTAACTTCTTCGTAGTTATGGCTGCCAACCTGAAAAGCAGAAATGTTACATTATTAAGTAGCCTCCAGCAAGCTGTCCAACAGCATGGACACAATGTCTCTTTAACTTATCTTTTAATCCTTGATTATTGCAGATGTGTGTTATATTTCGTGACATAGCTAATGGATTTTGTTTTGATTCTGTTCAGAGCAGTCCAAACAGGCTTACATTGAACCTTACTGTGAAGGGTCACTGAGATTCAGCACTGATAAACACAAAAAAGTTTTATGTCCTTTCAGTTTCCAAACAGGACTTGAAACAGTACCTGTATGTTGAGACGCATTATGAAAGTAAGTTTTCTCTCCTCACTCATCTACATTACCATTTTTAAAACTATGTTCTCACCTGTCCATTGCCGTAACCATTGCCGTCACCATTGCTGACCAGAGCCCTTGTGCTGCCACTCTCAGTCATTTCCAGATTTGGACTTTGCCAGCCATGAGTAGCGTTAACCCGTGGGATTCGGGGTATTCCAGATGCAAGTTTGTCCTCGACCTTAGCAGGCTTGGACCCTTTCTTTGATTTGCTACAGTGGAACATATCATGGAACCAGTTATTCCTCTGCTGTGCTTGGCTTGGTGCAATGTTGCTTACATGAAAATAATAAACCTTCTCACAGTACAAAGCACAACAAAATCATTTTAACAATGTATGTTTTGCCATGCGTGATGATTTGAGAACATAAATTCTGTATGGAAGTTTACATGATTTTGAGCTGTGAAATGAAATAAGTATATGCACCTGCAGCTAAGATGAATGATGACTCCAAGAGTGATGACCAACAGTCCACCAAGAACAGATGCCACAATAACCACAATTAAGAGATATGCTGCAAAGACAAACACACACACACACACACACACACACACACACACAAGTCATATAGTGCAAAATGAAGCAAGCATACACAAACATGCTGTGTTTTGTTGAACTGAAGACATCTTTCATTTACATAGAGCGACAGTTAAGACTTACGTTCATCACAGTTCAATCCAGAAAAACCAAATGAACAGCTGAAAAACAAGCAAAACATTTTATTTTCCAATTTTATTTACATGAAATAAAATTCTGTCAATAGGAAGATGGTTGCAACTGTTGTTCAACTTGTATTTTCCATCAGAATGTGCAAATGAACAACTCAGTAGGATAGCATCAGATATATATCAGTTAAATATGTATATATACTAGAGAGTGCTGTTTTTTCAGTTTGAGTTTTTTTTTTTTTCACATTTCTTCCAAGTATAAATGTCCTGGAGTACACGTTATAAGGGCAAATAGAAGGAAAGACAAGAAAACAGAAAGGTACTCACTCCTCACAATTCCCATTAACATATTCTTGACCGCTGGGACAAGCTGTGAATATAAGGGTGGTTCATAAATATGGTTAGAAGAGTGAAAAAACTTTCTCTTACACACATATATACATACACACACACACACACACACACACACACACACACACACACACATGTGCGCACACACACACACACACACACAAATACACCCATGCAGACAAATCATTATGCATACATACCTACACAGCCATTCGGTGTAAAGTCAGTCTTGAAATACCCTGATAGACATTCACAGTCGTATCTTCCTCCATTTATGACACATTTCGAAGTTAAGGGGTCACAGACTCCTTCCTTACACACAGTCGGTTCTGCACAACGGAAAAAAAACACTGCTCAGGACGAGTCTATATATATATATATAAATATACACACAACATAAATATGCACACACATACATAAACTTACTACTTCTCTATTGTTAGAAGGGATAGAGTTATACTGTCCTACATGATACTGTATTGATTTTGTTCTACTGAACATTCTCACATATTTAACATGCCACAGTCAACACATCCATGCTTTAGCATATCTTGTTTAATACATCAAAAAACTCTGAAACTCTGCTGATTCTTCAGCCCTGCACTCAGGTATACAGGTAAATTTGAACTTGTATATGAAGAATCAACTATATACCTGTTATGCCTACACCAGCGAAGGTTGCATTGTCAGGTTCATCTTCAACATGTTTCTCAATAGCAGTCTTAATATCAGTCTCATCAATGTCAGCGCTCCGTGAATATACATTTTCCACGTCTGCTACGACACTGCCCATCCTGTTGGAATGCAAACCGAGATACAGACACACAGCCACACAGTCAAGATATGGAACCAAATGTTTTCACATCGAATTGAAAATTTCACATACTGTTGGTGCTGTATAAAATTGAAATAACATGAAATAAGAAAGAGCTTCCACTGAGATGCAGACATACAGCCACACAGCCCGGATATTTAACCAGAGGTTATCACACTCAAATGAAATGTGTAATATTTTAAGTTGAAGCACAGGTTTTATGGTTAATAAGGTAAAGCAATAAAACTATGAAAAATGTTATGAAAGATAGATGTGTGCAAACAGCAGCCTTGTTCACAGACTGGAACATCTGAACAGTTACAAAGAGAAAAGGTAAGTGGAGAAACTCACCTCAGACTCAAAACTATGGAATTAATGTAGCCTGTTGTGTTACCCAGGGCCTCTCTGAGCTGTTTGTATTGAGAGAAGAGAGAACAGACTGTTTCTTTCCATACCCTCAGGGAAAACACCCAACTGTCTTTGCTTTTCAGTTCCCACTGACAATCAACAGCTTTCAAAATCGAACAAATTTCAGATCAGTGGTGATTCATTTTTGAAACAGATTATTTTCACTCTTAGATGGAGTCCTGTCTTTACTTGGGGTAAGGTGACAATGGTGGGGACTATTCAGAGGTTGAAATGTATTCAAATCAATTACCACAAAAATTTAATTTTTCTTACAAACTCTGTAATATCAGAAGCAGTCTCGGAGAACAGCACAGATGTTTTGTCAAGCATGTCATCCTCAAATGGCATGTTTGGAAAGCGCATTGCAGCTACGAACACATTTGCTAAAATTGAAAAGACAGAAAAAATGAGGAGTGTGAAAACTTTTTATTTATTTCAGAATGCATTTGTTCTGTTTGACTCCACATTTTAATACAGGCATATTTAAGGATGCTAAATCTTCTAAGCATGTGGTATTAACTTATTAACAACTAGAGACCTACCTGCCTCACAGACTCCAGAGACATTATTATAAAACAGGCCCAGAAGGCAATCACAGGAAAAGCCGTCCACACGCTCCTCACACTTGCTATTTGGAGGACAAGGATTCGGGACACAGAACTCTTTGGGAGCAGTAAAGGAAAGATTTTACAGAAGCCATCAGTGCCCATCTTGACTGGAATCATATGTGGAATGTGGAAAGTATTAAAGAGCAGCAAGAATTTTGGGTGAAAGACTCACTTGTTGCAGTTGCCGTAGTACCATCAGGGGTTGGGGCTGTAGTGTCACTGTCAGGGGTTGGGGCTGTAGTGTCGCTGTCAGGGGTTGGGGCTGTAGTGTCACTGTCAGGGGTTGGGGCTGTAGTGTCACTGTCAGGGGTTGGGGCTGTAGTGTCACTGTCAGGGGTTGGGGCTGTAGTGCCGCTGTCAGGGGTTGGGGCTGTAGTGTCACTGTCAGGGGTTGGGGCTGTAGTGCCGCTGTCAGGGGTTGGGGCTGTAGTGTCACTGTCAGGGGTTGGGGCTGTAGTGTCACTGTCAGGGGTTGGGGCTGTAGTGTCACTGTCAGGGGTTGGGGCTGTAGTGTCGCTGTCAGGGGTTGGGGCTGTAGTGTCGCTGTCAGGGGTTGGGGCTGTAGTGTCACTGTCAGGGGTTGGGGCTGTAGTGTCACTGTCAGGGGTTGGGGCTGTAGTGCCACTGTCAGGGGTTGGGGCTGTAGTGTCACTGTCAGGGGTTGGGGCTGTAGTGTCGCTGTCAGGGGTTGGGGCTGTAGTGTCACTGTCAGGGGTTGGGGAGGAAGCAGTGTTGTCAGCTGTAGTTTGAGCGCTGACCCCAGTTTTCACTGCAAGATAAAGCAGGTACAGTCACATGATCATTCATAGTGATGTGCTCATAAGCACCTCATATTCATCATCAACTGATAAAGTTTCAGTTCACATGTGGTGATATAACCTCTCTGTAAAGTAAATATGGACTGTAAACAGCTGGGCTCCATCTGTTCCTAGCCTTATCACCTGAAAATGTACCAAATACTACTGATGAAAGCTCGAAAAAAAAAAAGAAAGAAAAAAATTCTTTGTACTCTTCCGTATTCTCTCTCTGTGCCATCTAACCTCAATCCTTATTTTTCCCTCAAAATCAAAATCCTTTCCTACACTCCACTCTTACCTCTATCTATCTCATTCTCAGATTACAATGGCACTTCAGTTCAGCAACGTGATTAGATATATTAGTCATACTACAGCATTAAAATCAAACCAAATTCTACATGATTCACTGTAACCACACAACTAGCATAATGTACCGGCATTTATATGCAACAATAAACCTTTAAGAGAGGAGAGGTAAAGTGAGAGTACGACAGCCAGTAAAGACCACAAGGTGAGTAGTACTTAACTCATCCTAAATCTTATCATATTGCTTGGGGAATGAAAAGCCTTAAGCAACAGTGACAAACAAGCCTATTTCAGCAAATATTTAGAGACTTTGGAGTGCAATAAAAAAGGAGCAGATACACTTGCTGTGGGGTCGTGATTAAGGCGGCCCAACGATGCTAGTGAGGTACATTTGAGAAGAAAATGAGAGTGCTGAAGGTTAAGAACAAGCTGAATTACTGAATTAATCAGTAATAGACAGCCTGTTTCAGTAAAAAGACATCCACAAATGCAAAGTCCACATAAAAGCAGTCTCTGATGATTAGACCACCGATACGTCATTAACTTGACTAGCCTTTTGTCTGGAACAAAGGTAAGGAAGACCATAAAAATTGTTCCTATGGGATAAAACACAGGCACTCAGAACAGGCAGAGAACTAGAACATTAAATGCAACTAAACAATAAACAACTGTGAGCAAACAGGACAGTGTTTGACAGGAAGAGATGTGCACTGTGTATACATCATCATGAACAGTAAATCATTGCCTGTGTCCATCACAATCAGCTGGAGCAGTGAATAAATCCCTAATGTGGCTGTTTTGCTGAGATAACTGAGTTTGGAAATTTGTATTCAATAACACCCTGGTTGAGTGGTTCTGAACCAGTTGTTTTAACAGAAGAAAATTTCTTGATTTGCTCTTATTAATCTCTAGTGACTCCCTACCACTAATCAATTTAAACATGAAACCAAACCCTCCTTCTCTTATTTACAAAACGGTTTAGACAGAGCAGCAATTCTCTCCAAGTTTCTGGTTCGTACAGAGTGGTGTGTGAGTGCACAGCAATGCCTAAAATTGCAAGACAATTTAAGGTAATGTTGAAAAACAAAAACATTAAATGCCACTGTTGATCCACAATGGAAAATAATGTCTCACTTTAACATCTGTGTAAAGTCAACTGAGAAGACAAAAGGGAGCAGAATGTGAAGGAGAAGACCAAGAGAAGGAAGGAGATTCAGAATAGAAGGCTTGAATGTCTGGGTATTTCCATAAAGCACTTGGTCTAGAAGTGTTTGAGTATTCGCCTTTAAATTTGTTTAAGTGCGTTCATACTGGTGACAAGGTGTGATGGGACATTCAAGCATCAAACACCATGAAACAGAATCGACCCTTTCTAAGTTAAAAGCATGATCAGAGCTTTAACTGAAGTAGAGACAAAAACTGTGAGGTAACATGGGTAACATGTTTCATTCTGTGCAGTCTGAGATCTAGCTAAGATCGATCATGGTGAGTTACTCAAGCTGAAATGACATACATTAAAAAACATTAAAAAAAAACAAACTATAAAAGTATACTCTTCAATTCCTATGTTGTGTTTTACACCTAAGCCAAAAAAAAAAAAAAAAAATCAAAATGATGGGTCAAATTCTACCAGTTCAAATAACACAACCTTGTGTGTCTTGGTATTAAAATGAATTCCTCTTTCACCGACTATTTCTCAATCAGACAGTTTTCCATAATGACTGGAGAGTCACCAAGGAGAAAAAAACACAATTCCATCCTATGAATCCCATCCTAATTTCTTTAGTTAATCTCTAGCCACAATTTTGTATTCTCCTCTTTAGAAAAGGCATTTAAAAATTACTTTACAGGTTAATTTTCATAGTAAAGAAAAAAAAGTCTCCTCTTCCTCTTTTTATGTTATTATTAGTTGTAGTAGTAGTAGTAGTAGTAGTAGTAGTGGTACTGTTGTTGTTGTTGTTGATGTTGTTGTCAAAAAGTCTAAAAAGTGATACTGTACAATCTATTGTTACAAAATATCTACTTAACATTGTTTAAAAAATGGTTTCAATATTGTTATAGTTGGGGTCGGATTAATTTGGCACATTTACGCACTGCTCACGTCTCCAGATAAATTTATTCGAATGAACCGAAGGAATTGTTAGAAGAATTGAGACAGATGCAAATTCGCCACGACATTTTAATCCTTCTCATAAAAAAAAACGGAGTATAAATTTCTCGTTTACTTGCTTCCGTGTACTAGACATCACGAATAAAATCTCAGTTCAGATAATCCGAGATAATCAGTAAAAATGGGTAACTAACAATAAAATAGAGCAGTGCTGTGGATAACACGGATCGGTGATACAGCAAATTGCAAATCACATCAAAGCTGTCGAAATCTAATATGTCATAACATGAAGTGTAATATTTGCGTTCACTATTATCAAAATGCGGTTACTTACTTTGTGTCCATACCACTGCCACAAAGAAGAAAAGAGCCAAAAGTTTGAATTTCCCCAACATCTCCATTATGTCTTCAATGTTTCTGTACGTAGCTAATTAATCAATGAATATGAACAATAGACAGCGATCTCTGACGGCAAACGCAAGCGTTATTTCTCCTAATATGATCGACTGTTTCCGAAGTTAAATCTTTAAAGCAAATGACAAAGGTCTGGCAACAAATAGCTATATCTGGTGCCCCACCTGCAAGGGGCGTTTCAGCAACTGGAAATCAGCACCCACGTTTCGGAAATCACCCTAACCCGGAAAAAAAGTCAAGTGTTTCGCAAAAAGAAGGGCAAAGGAAAAACGCAGAAATGTCTTTGAAAATGTCAGTTTATTTCAATTTATATTCCTCTTCCTCATTTATGAAAGTGGTCTGACAACGTGCATTTTGACTGCTTTAATATCACTGAAAACCACATGTTTGTGAAACAGTTACAAGCTCTGAAACTTTTGACAGTGTTTATTTTTTCACATTCCCACAGGTGGTATAACTCCAGTTTTACTGGTCTCAAGACGTCAAAACAATTTTAAAGTCAAGGTATGGTTTGACGAGAAAACATTGAAACAACGACAGTCTTGGGGTATAGAGGAGGTCCGTGGCTTTGGCTGTCACTGCCTAGAATTGCTAGCAGGATATATCCAATGTATGTGTATCCAAACTAGAATAGAATAGAATAGAATAGAATAGAATAGAATAGAATAGAATAGAAGGTGTGTTGTGTGTATTGGTTATAAAATGCCAGGGGGAAAAAATCACAGTAAAGAGCCAAAAAGTACATACTAGATACATTGGATTGGATTAGGTTGCTGTGAATGACTAATGAACACCTAGGCTGTTTATAAATCTTATGCAAGAGCCACCAAGACCCAGTAGGTGGTGCCATGCCTTCACAATCTCTTCACACTCATAAATCTTAGAGCATGGTCTGTTTCCAGTTTAAACAGTAGAGACATGTCCCCGATTATGTCCCTAGCACTTTTATGATTATTTTTCAGTAGGCTGTGTCAACAGAGAAAACAGATACTAAAATATTCTTCCGGAACACTGACCGAACTGGCAACTGGTCAAAACTGTATATGTATAAGGCTAAATTAGAGCCAAAAATACATCTGGGTAACTTCTCTCTCACACTTCTCTGCATGTCTACCTCAGTATGTGAATTTGATGAGGTCCTCTGTTCTTTTTCTCTGAAGATAGTACTATAAATGACTACTCACACATTACTCAGGTAAATTACGGCGTTGTCCATTTCAATACAAGACTATTCTGTGACGTTCTGACGTCAGCATCCTGAGACACCCAGTGTTACATAAACAGCAAATGGTTTCAAGGACTGAACTTTGATCGCCGTGTTTATTTTGAACTTTATTGTAGATGAGTTCTAAGGTTCATGTGACACACTTAAGGGATAAGAAACTACCCCACCCATCTCAGGGTCTAACTCCCTCCACACAGTTTAACTAAATGAACGGCCACTGAAATGATATGTATGACATAAAGTATATTAAATTGTTTGGATCAGTAAATGGACAGTTAAGGCAGACAGTTAAGGCAGATTACAGTGAAATATATCAATAGGTCAAAGCAGAACTGTGAGGGGAAGAACAGGCACAATGATCATCATATTGCCATGGCAATGCGTCACAGCACTACCATACACAGTAATTCTAATCTTTCAGAAAATGCGAAGAATGTTATTTTCTGTATTTACAAAGCATATGTGAAACAGACATGTTTCTTCCATTTGTGTACATATAGGAGATGAAAGGATTGCCAGAACTGCTGGTTAGAGTAACACCAATAACACAAAGAAACAAATTAACAAATAAGTTAGTCTACAAAAAAAAAAAAAAAAAAAGAAATTTTCTTTACAACCTACACAACACAGCAGACTATCAAAATAGATGATACAAAACTCTCACATTTTTAGTAGTGAGAGCAGTGGCAGGCCATTTGATCTAGGTAGAAATCTGCATGAATGTGATTGTCAGGGCAAAACCTTAGCACTACTGCAGTCAGACACACACTGTGCCTTACACACAAGCCCAGCGACCCGGAGCAGATAAATTGTTTACCACACCCTCGTCACTCAAGGTCCAACCAGCTGTGGTTGGACACAAGCACATACAGTTGCTATTTATCATTAAATGAAACAGTCATATCTACCTTCTCCTAAGACCCTTTTCTGTACAGCAGCTAAGAGATGTGACACTGCTAATAAAACTATAATAACAATAAAAAGAAATTTAGAGAGCATTTATGATCTCTTAATAACTATGAACTGCCTGTGGATTTCAAACAGGTATTTCCATAAAGCTCTTGGTATAGTTTTATGAAAGTCATCTCTACTGAGGTGACCCTGTACTCATATCACAAAAACCCTAAAAGCTTTCACCTAAAAGAAAGTGTTAGATATAAGGAGCAGATTTTTTGAACGATGAACATAACTGGGGAGCAAATAACTGACTTTGTGCAGCGTGCTTTCAAAGGGACCCAAATAGAGTGAACAAAAATGTTTGTGGTCAGACAAATTTCATCAAAATATTTTATTAAAAGTCAAAAGCAGCTTATCTCATTCAAAAAAATTTACATCAGAAATGTATCACATTTTAATCCAAGTCAGGTCTGAGCAATGAACGAAATTGACATGCACTGAGCATTTTCCATGTACTGTATGTCAGTTTGACACTGAAAGAAACAAAGCCTCTTAACAGGCTGCATGGAGCATTTTAATATATAAAGAACTATAAACAAATAAACTGACAGCAAAATGAAGTCATTGATGAGCGCATTAACGTATACCTAAAGGAGGCAATGGATTTACACAAATCTGCACAGTAGTTTTAGATCATTATACAAGGTTCCAGACCTTTCAAATGAAAATTCATCATTTTTTAACATATAACAACTTCTTAAAATGTGAAACTAGCCCTGGGATAAAAATGTGTGCTGTTTCAGATTGATTTTTTTTTCCAACTCTGGGACACATCAAAATAAAGGTAAAAAAGTTAACGGATAAAAAGTTTATAATAAGAAAGCTATGTTCACAGACAAGTCAGTGAGATTCATACTTCCACTGCACTGTTTAGGATAGAGAAATTATGCATGAAATAAAGTGCGTAGGCTGTAATCACTGAAATGTTGCATTCAGAGAACAAGTTTACCCTGAGATCACGTTGCTAATAATGGGGTAATCTATCCTAATCTTGTTGATAGTAGGGGTTGCCCACCCCCCTGCGGAGGTAAGAGTGCCCTGGGGACTTCTGATTCTGGAAGTTGCTGTTGTGAAAACTGTAATCACCATAGTCATTGCCGGTCTGGAAAAGAGAAATGTTTCATTTTCACTTTCAAGTGGCCTTCAGCAAGACATTGAACAGCATGGACAAGATGTATCTTTAACATGTCTTTTACTCCTTTAATATGGCAGGTGTTTATGTTTCCTGGCATAGCTGATGGATCTTGTTCTGATTCTGTTCAGAAGTGTCCAACAGGCTTACACTGAACCTTACTGTAACAGTGGCCTAAAATTCAGTACTGATAAATACAAAAGAGCTTTATGTCTTTGCAATTTCCCAGCAATCTATGAATACTCAGTAGCTCTGAACTGTGTATGGACCTACAACAGGACCTGTATGTTGAGACGCATTATGAAAGTAAGTTTTCTCTCCTCACTCATCTACATTACCATTTTTAAAAGTATGTTCTCACCTCTTCATTGCCGTAACCATTGCTGACCAGGGCCCTAGTGCTGCCACTCTCAGTCATTTCCAGATTTCCATGGCTCCAGTCATTGTTAGTTTGAAGCCGTGGGATTTTAGGAAATGGAAAGTTGGATGCAGATCCTTTAAAGTCCTTGCCATCAGTAGATTTGGAGCCTTTCTTTGATTTGCTACAGTGGAACATACCATGGTACCAGTTATTTGTTTAGTGTCATTGAGTTGGTGCAATGTTACTTAATCAAAATTAATAAATCTCACCGAAAAAAGTGCTATGCAAACAATAACAATACCATTCTAAAAATGTATGTTTTTAGTTCAGAGCATACGTCCTTTGTGTGCAGGCTGATGATCATTTTGAGTTGTGAAAGGAACTGAGTATGTGTACCTGCAGCTAAGGCCGATGGTGACTCCAAGAGTAATGACCAGCAGTCCACCAAGAACAGATGCCACAACAACCACAATTAAGAGATATGCTGCAAAGACAAACACACACACACACACACACACACACACACACACACACACACAAGTGATATGGTGCAAAATGAAGCAAGCATACACAAACATGCTGTGTTTTGTTGAACTGACAACTTCTTATATTTATATATGGTGGCAGTTAAGACTTACGTTCACCACAGTTCAATCCAGAAAAACCAAATGAACAGCTGAAAAACAAGCAAAACATTTTATTTTCCAATTTCATTTACATGAAATAAAATTCTGTCAATGGGAAGATGGTTGCAACTGTTGTTCAACTTGTATTTTCCATCACACTGTGCAAATGAACAACTCAGTAGGATAGCTTCAGATATATGTCAGTTAAATATGTGTATATACTAGAGAGTGCCGTTTTTTCAGTTTGAGGGTTTTTTTTTTTCACATTTCTTCCAAGTAGAAATGTCCTGAAGTACACGTTATAAGGGCAAATAGAAGGAAAGACAAGAAAACAGAAAGGTACTCACTCCTCACAATTCCCATTAACATATTCTTGACCGCTGGGACAAGCTGTGAATATAAGGGTGGTTCATAAATATGGTTAGAAGAGTGAAAAAACTTTCTCTTACACACACACACACACAAACACGCCCATGCAGACAAATCATTATGCATACATACCTACACAGCCATTCGGTGTAAAGTCAGTCTTGAAATACCCTGATAGACATTCACAGTCGTATCTTCCTCCTTTTATGACACATTTCGAAGTTAAGGGGTCACAGACTCCTTCCTTACACACAGTCGGTTCTGCACAACGGAAAAAAAACACTGCTCAGGACGACAGTCTATATATATATATAAATATACACACAACATAAATATGCACACACATTCATAAACTTACTTCTTCTCTATTGTTAGAAGGGATAGAGTTATACTGTCCTACACGATACTGTATTGATTTTGTTCTACTGAACATTCTCACATATTTAAAGTTAACATGCCACAGTCAACACATCCATGCTTTAGCATATCTTGTTTAATACATCAAAAAACTCTGAAACTCTGCTGATTCTTCAGCCCTGCACTCAGGTATACAGGTAAACTTGAACTTGTATATGAAGAATCAACTATATACCTGTTATGCCTACACCAGCGAAGTTTGTATTGTCAGGTTCATCTTCAACATGTTTCTCAATAGCAGTCTTAATATCAGTCTCATCAATGTCAGCGCTCCGTGAATATACATTTTCCACGTCTGCTACGACACTGCCCATCCTGTTGGAATGCAAACCGAGATACAGACACACAGCCACACAGTCAAGATATGGAACC
The DNA here is from genome assembly GCF_902362185.1 of Chanos chanos. Taxonomy (NCBI): domain Eukaryota; kingdom Metazoa; phylum Chordata; class Actinopteri; order Gonorynchiformes; family Chanidae; genus Chanos; species Chanos chanos. The sequence continues at coordinate 43,844,564 of NC_044499.1, read as the reverse complement.
AAATGTTTTCACATTGAATTGAAAATTTCACATACTGTTGGTGCTGTATACTATTGAAATAACATGACATAAGAAAGAGCTTCCACTGAGATGCAGACATACAGCCGCACAGCCCGGATATTTAACCAGAGGTTATCACACTCAAATGAAATGTGTAATATTTTAAGTTGAAGCACAGGTTTTATGGTTAATAAGCAAAGCAATAAAACTATGAAAAATGTTATGAAAGACGGATGTGTGCAAACAGCAGCCTTGTTCACAGACTGGAACATCTGAACAGTTACAAAGAGAAAAGGTAAGTGGAGAAACTCACCTCAGACTCAAAACTATGGAATCAATGTAGCCTGTTGTGTTACCCAGGGCCTCTCTGAGCTGTTTGTATTGAGAGAAGAGAGAACAGACTGTCTTTGCTTTTCAGTTCCCACTGACAATCAACAGCTTTCAGAATCAAACAAATTTCAGATCAGTGGTGATTCATTTTTGAAACAGATTATTTTCACTCTTAGATGGAGTCCTGTCTTTACTTGGGGTAAGGTGACAATGGTGGGGACTATTCAGAGGTTGAAATGTATTCAAATCAATTACCACAAAAATTTAATTTTTCTTACAAACTCTGTAATATCAGAAGCAGTCTCGGAGAACAGCACAGATGTTTTGTCAAGCATGTCATCCTCAAATGGCATGTTTGGAAAGCGCATTGCAGCTACGAACACATTTGCTAAAATTGAAGAGACAGAAAAAATGAGGAGTGTGAAAACTTTTTATTTATTTCAGAATGCATTCGTTCTGTTTGACTCCACATTTTAATACAGGCATATTTAAGGATGCTAAATCTTCTAAGCATGTGGTGTTACCTTATTAACAACTAGAGACCTACCTGCCTCACAGACTCCAGAAACATTATTATAAAACAGGCCCAGAAGGCAATCACAGGAAAAGCCATCCACACGCTCCTCACACTTGCTATTTGGAGGACAAGGATTCGGGACACAGAACTCTTTGGGATCAGTAAAGGAAAGATTTTACAGAAGCCATCAGTGTCCATCTTGGCTGGAATCATATGTGGAATGTGGAAAGTATTAAAGAGCAGCAAGAATTTTGGGTGAAAGACTCACTTGTTGCAGTTGCCGTAGTACCATCAGGGATTGGGGCTGTAGTGCCATCAGGGGTTGGGGCTGTAGTGTCGCTGTCAGGGGTTGGGGCTGTAGTGTCACTGTCAGGGGTTGGGGCTGTAGTGTCACTGTCAGGGGTTGGGGCTGTAGTGTCACTGTCAGGGGTTGGGGCTGTAGTGTCACTGTCAGGGGTTGGGGCTGTAGTGCCGCTGTCAGGGGTTGGGGCTGTAGTGTCGCTGTCAGGGGTTGGGGCTGTAGTGCCACTGTCAGGGGTTGGGGCTGTAGTGTCACTGTCAGGGGTTGGGGCTGTAGTGCCACTGTCAGGGGTTGGGGCTGTAGTGTCACTGTCAGGGGTTGGGGCTGTAGTGCCGCTGTCAGGGGTTGGGGCTGTAGTGTCACTGTCAGGGGTTGGGGCTGTAGTGTCACTGTCAGGGGTTGGGGCTGTAGTGTCACTGTCAGGGGTTGGGGCTGTAGTGTCACTGTCAGGGGTTGGGGCTGTAGTGCCGCTGTCAGGGGTTGGGGAGGAAGCAATGTTGTCAGCTGTAGTTTGAGCGCTGACCCCAGTTTTCACTGCAATATAAAGCAGGCACAGTCACATGATCATTCATAGTGATGTGCTCATAAGCACCTCATATTCATCATCAACTGATAAAGTTTCAGTTCACATGTGGTGATATAACCTCTCTGTAAAGTAAATATGGACTGTAAACAGCTGGGCTCCATCTGTTCCTAGCCTTATCACCTGAAAATGTACCAAACACTACTGGTGAAAGCTCTGGGAAAAAAAAGAAAGAAAAAAAATTCTTTGTACTCTTCAGTATTCTCTCTCTTTGCAGTCTAACCTCAATCCTTATTTTTCCCTTAAAATCAAAATCCTTTCCTACACTCCACTCTTACCTCTATCTGTCTCATTCTCAGATTACAATGGCACTTCAGTTCAGCAATGTGATCAGATGTCTTATAATACGACACTGAGGTCATAGCAAAATTCTACATGATTCACTGTAACCACAGAAATGGCATGATGTATCTGCATTTATATGCAACAGTCAACCTTTAAGAGAGGAGAAGTAAAGTGAGAATATGACAACCAATAAAGACCACAAGGTGAGCAGCACTTCCTTAACTCATGCTACCTCTTATCATATTGCTTGGGGAATGAAAAGCCTTAAGCAACAGTGACAAACAAGCCTATTTCAGCAAGTGTTCTGAGACTTTGGAGCGCAATAAAACAGGAGCAGATACACTTGCTGTGGAGTCGAGATTAAGGCGGCCCAACTATGCTAGTGAGGTACATTTGAGAAGGAAATGAGAGTGCTGAAGGTTAAGAACAAGCTGAATTACTGAATTAATCAGTAATAGACAGCCTGTTTCAATAGAACATACACAATCAAATTCTACATACAAGCAGTCTCTGACGATCAGGCCAAAAATGCATTTGAAAAACATGTCCGCATGTCAGAAGAACAAACAAACCTATACTTTTCATCACTAATATACCATTAACTTGAATAGCCTTTTGTCTGGAACAAAAGTAAGGAAGACCATAAAAATTGCTCCTATGGGATAAAACACAGGCACACAGAACAGGCAAAGAACTAAAACACTAAATGCAACTAAACAATAAACAACTGTGAACAAACAGGACAGTGTTTAATAGGGAAAGATGTGCACAGTGTATATGAACAGTAAATCATTGCCTGTGTCCAACACAATCAGCTGGAGCAGGGAATATGCCCCTAACGTGGCTGTTGTGCAGAGATAACTGAGTTTGGAAATTTGTATTTAATAACACTGTGGTTGAACGTTTTTTGTTGTTGTTGTTGTTTTTGTTTTTAGTTTAGTTTTGTTTTTGTTTTTTTTGTTGTTTTTCCTTATGGCATGCATAGATTGCTCTATTTGGAAATTTGTGTGTTATAACACATTTGTTGATTGTTTCCAAAACAGTTGTTTTGCTTTAACCGAAAACACTCTTCATACTCTCTTACTAATCTAATGTCGTAATTGTCTATCAACTAGGTAATGTTAACATGACACAGAATCCTATCTTTCTTCTCATTTGGTGTAAACATTATAGACAGACCAGGACATAATGATTGGGGAGGCACCAGGACATAATGATTGGGGAGGCACCAAGGACTAAAACCCAAGTTTTATCCAATGAATTCCATCTTCACTTTTTAAGTAAAGCTTTAACCAGGATCTTGTTTACACTGGCTTTAAAAGGGATCTTAAAATTCTTCTTCCTCTTCTTCTTCTTCTTCTTCTTCTTCTTCTTCTTCTTGTGTGTTGCTGTTGTAGCTGTTGTTATTAAGTTTCAAAAGTAAAATCATACAATCCGCTATTACAAAATATCTACTTTCATGTCTCAAAGATGGTTTCAAAATTATTTTCATTGTTGGGGATGGATTAAGCAGCATGTTCATGGCGTGCCCACGTCCATAGATAAATTAATTTCAGTGAACTGAAAGAGTAATGAGAAGAACTGAGGCTCATGAAATTCTCCAGCCACACTACTTTTATTCTCTGTAATTACAATTTATATTCCTTATAGTCGTTTCTGAGAAGAATTCATTTCCCACTAAAGTGCTTCCATGTAGGTGACATCACAAGTAAATTCAGCACTAAGAATTGGTTATCCCAATGCGATCCTAAAATCCAGATAAATTTATCAATATGTATAACAAGCATTAATACAAAACAACAATATGCAGGTTTACATCCATGAGTAGTAAATCAGATCAGATCAAACTCGATAAAAAACGTCCGAATTGAAAGTGTTATGAAATGAAGTGTCATGGTGTTGAACATTATCAAAATGATCTTACTTACATTGTGCCGACACCACTGCTACTAAAAGGCAAAGAGACAGAAGTTTGAATTTCCCCAGTAACTCCATTGTGTTGTTTTAAATGTTTCTATGATTAGCTAATTAAATCAATGAAATGTAAACACCAGAACTCTGACAGCAAACGTATGCGTTATTTCCTCTAATATGATCAACTGTTTCTGAATAAACACCTTAGAAGCAAGTAAGGGATTACTGGCAGCCTATCACACAGTCACATCAGACCACACCTGCAATGCATGTTTTAGCGACTGGTGAGCAATGACCTCCAAGCTTGCGCCATCGTACGAGGAAAAAAAATAATGGGGTCAAGTGTTTCGCAGGAAGAAAGAAACAGAAAAACGGGTTTTGACAAATATCTTTGAACATTTGAATTTAAATCAGTATATATTTTCATTCCTCTTTTGTAAAAGTTGCCTTGCAATGTGTATTTTGACTGCTTTAATCTCACTGAAAACCATATGTTTGTGAAACAGTGACACAGTGGTAAACTGAATCTGGCAAAAACGTCTGCATTTTATATTCTTGGGAGTTGCAGCAAGTGAGTTTTATTATTATCACAACATTAAAACAACTCAGTATTCAAGGTGTGTTTTGAAGAGAAAACTTTTGAACAATGACAATCTTCGTGTATAGAGGAGGCTCTATGTCCATGTTGTCAACCTCATCTTTCCCAGGATATTCCTAAAAGCACTACAATCTAATTTATTTCAGAATGCATTGGTTCTGTTTGACTCATCATTTTAATACAGGCATATTTAAGGATGCTAAATCTTCTAAGCATGTGGTATTAACTTATTAACAGCTAGAGACCTACCTGCCTCACAGACTCCAGAGACATTATTATAAAACAGGCCCAGAAGGCAATCACAGGAAAAGCCATCCACACGCTCCTCACACTTGCTATTTGGAGGACAAGGATTCGGGACACAGAACTCTTTGGGATCAGTAAAGGAAAGATTTTACAGAAGCTAAATTAATCAGTAATAAATTAATCAGTGATAAACAGTCAGTTTCAATAGAACATACACAATCAAATTCTACATATAAGCAGTCTCTGATGATTAGGCCAAAAATGCATTTGAAAAACATGTCCACATGTCAGAAGAACAAACAAACCTATACTTTTCATCACTAATATGCCATTAACTTGAATAGCCTTTTGTCTGGAACAAAGGTAAGGAAGACCATAAAAATTGCTCCTATGGGATAAAACACAGGCACACAGAACAGGCAAAGAACTAAAACACTAAATGCAACTAAACAATAAACAACTGTGAACAAACAGGACAGTGTTTAATAGGGAAAGATGTGCACAGTGTATATGAACAGTAAATCATTGCCTGTGTCCAACACAATCAGCTGGAACAGGGAATATGCCCCTAACGTGGCTGTTGTGCAGAGATAACTGAGTTTGGAAATTTGTATTTAATAACACTGTGGTTGAATGTTTTTTGTTGTTGTTGTTGTTTTTGTTTTGTGTTTTTTTGTTTTTTTGTTTTTTTGTTGTTGTTGTTGTTGTTGTTTTTCCTTATGGCATGCATAGATCGCTCTGTTTGGAAATTTGTGTGTTTTAACACATTTGCTGATTGTTTCCAAAACAGTTGTTTTGCTTTAACCGAAAACACTCTTGATACTCTCTTACTAATCTAATATGAAATGAAGTGTCATGGTGTTGAACATTATCAAAATGATCTCACTTACGTTGTGCCGACACCACTGCTACTAAAAGGCAAAGAGACAGAAGTCTGAATTTCCCCAGTAACTCCATTGTGTTATTTTAAATGTTTCTATGATTAGCTAATTAAATCAATGAAATGTAAACACCAGATCTCTGACAGCAAACGTATGCGTTATTTCCTCTAATATGATCAACTGTCTCTGAATAAACACCTTAGAAGCAAGTAAGGGATTACTGGCAGCCTATCACACAGTCACATCAGACCACACCTGCAATGCATGTTTTAGCGACTGGTGAGCAATGACCTCCAAGCTTGCGCCATCGTACGAGGAAAAAAAATAATGGGGTCAAGTGTTTCGCAGGAAGAAAGAAACAGAAAAACGGGTTTTGACAAATATCTTTGAACATTTGGATTTAAATCAATATATATTCTCATTCCTCTTTTGAATATATATATATAGTTGCCTTGCAATGTGTATTTTGACTGCTTTAATCTCACTGAAAACCATATGTTTGTGAAACAGTGACACAGTGGTAAACTGAATCTGGCAAAAACGTCTGCATTTTATATTCTTGGGAGTTGCAGCAAGTGAGTTTTACTATTATCACAACATTAAAACAACTCAGTATTCAAGGTGTGTTTTGAAGAGAAAACTTTTGAACAATGACAATCTTCGTGTATAGAGGAGGCTCTATGTCCATGTTGTCAACCTCATCTTTCCTGGGATATCCCTAAAAGCACTACAATCTTCAATAGAATACATAAAACATTTTGTTTGTTTGTTTGTTTGTTTGTTTGTTTTGCTCTACCAGTTGCAGTTACAGTCATTAAGCTGATCAGCGTTCAATCAAAACAATAAAACAGTTTAAAAATAAAATCACTATTGTTACATGATTGAACCATAATTTTGTTCCTTGTCTTGATAGGAACAGACACATAAACATGCAGAACTGTGAAGAATAATCCAAAGTAGCATCCTAATGTAACATATTGTGCCTTGATTGGAACCATGTTGTGTGCCTGAGATTAAAGAATGCAGCGTTGGGCTCTGGTGTAAAGAAGTGTCGTTAATACCAGTTTGGCATAGATAGTAGAGGTGTACAGAGATGTCATTATCTGTATCTGTTCATCTGTTTCTCTGTTTCTGGCTGATGCACAGACATGTCAGTAAGCCCACCCCCCCCCCCCCCCGCCCCCTTTCCATCGCATTACTTGCGGTTTCCCAAATACTGTATTCGGATTCGGGTACATCCCTAGTGGATAGCATGACAAAATACATAAAACATTCATCCCTGACACTCAAAGTGCACGGTGGTGTTCACACGTCAGAGACACAGTAATTTAAGGAACATAAGGAGTCTAAAAATAATCCTTATCCTCCTTAATCAATTACTGCTCTGTCTTCAAGATAAATATTTTTTTTTATCACGGGTAATAACTTTACTAAAAATAACTTTATTGGGATCAAAACCTACATGTTCATGTAAACTGCCAGCTAATAACAGCGGGGGAGGGTTTTAACGTGGTAAACCAAAGTTAAATCTAACATTTGAAGTCTATAAATCATATTGAGAAGTAAGTAAAAAGGGAAACAGAAATGAGAGGGGCGAAGTTCAATGTCCATTTAACCAACGCATCGGTGCCTTTCATTTCAAACTAGAAAATCATCATCAAAACTGAAAACACACCATGACACAAGGATATTTTAAATTTTTTACTTTTTACCTGAGCGACTTGAAAATCTAATTTACCCTCAGAACAACACCGCGTAAATCCAAAGGTGTAATTTGCCAGTTCAGTCCACTATTACAACAGTATCCATGTTCACAGCATTTTGGCCTGATCCACAATAAATTAAAGAGAGGGTGACATCCCCTGAAACTGGCCAACACTGAATTTGTTCTGTGTATAACAGGCATGGCTCTCACCAAAACTAGGTACTGCTTATTTGGATCATTTTCAAGGTAAAATATGAAGCACTCATTTGAATGTTGGCCAAGGGAAGCCCTCAGCGGGACTAATCCCACAGAGCTGCAGTACTACAAAGAGGACTACAGTAGTAACATGTGTAAACAGAGGACTCACAATACTCATATTTACCTGTGGCATAATGTGCAATGAAAGTGCACAGGTAAAAACAAACTCTCACTGCAGTGATTCAAGAGATTAAGCACAACATCTACTGTCTTTCCAAACACATTTTTAATTTTAATGGAAATTTTACCAAATGTATTATAAAAACAGTTGTAATTATTATATTATATTTTATTATATTATATTATATTATACATAACAGTTTACCACGTGATCACTTTTGATCTCTCTTTCTCAAACTTTCGTGAAAATGCAAATTCAGATATGAGTTGTGATCACTTTTATTAACATATTCCTCTACGTCAGCCCACCAAAAGTGCAACTGAGAGGAATGTTCAAATAATAGTGGAAAAGAAAATGCAGTAACATATTCATTGTTAAAAGTATTGCGTCAGTGATCCACAGTTACAGACTCATTTACAGAGAGTGATTGCAGAGATTTTTTTCTTCGCGTTTCAGATGACTTCTATACATTCTTCTAGTATCTGGTACTATGAACTCTGGAGGTGTGGAAAAAGTTCAGGGAATCAAGATCAGTCAGAATTAGCACGGGCGACAACAGCCGCAATGACGCAGCCCGTCTACGTAACGGAACATTCTCGACGTTTTATTGGGGTTGCAAGGTCCAAAGTATCTGAAATTACGGATGCCATCCTCTTGACCCTAGTCACACCCATACTGTTTCCTAGCACATACTGTCAGAGGGACAATAAGGAACTAAAACAAAATTATTGTGAGAAGGTTATAACATAATTAAATTACGATTTTGTACTTCATTTTCGGAAACCATCACCGTATGGAAGTGATATATAAAATTAGTGGGTCAGATGTTGAGAGTCAAGTTGGGTCCACCTGAATTTTTCTGTCACATTTTGTCCCTTGGATGTCTGTTCGGAGAACTGATGTTAGTCTGCTTAAACCGTTCAGCAAACAATGATTATGCAAAATAGTCTAGTACATAACACATTTCACGTTTTGTCAAACGGATTCATCATAAGATGAGTATACGTAGGAAATACCAATACTACATATCAAGAATTAATTTTTTTTTTTTTCTTAATTTTTAATTTTAAACAGCTAACATTAAACAGGTGTTCTGGCACGTAGTATGATCTGTGTCATTGTAGTAAAAAAAAAAAAGGGAGAAGCTATAACAGACTGAGATAGTATTCAGAGAGCTTTTATGACACATAAATCCTGTCAGAGAGCAGGTGTCATCCCCCCAAAGATAAACTTCACCCAATTTGACATACAGACTAATTATAACAATTATACATTATGATTATGTTCTGATAGATTATGGTCTGATAAAATCCAGTTTATTTCAGCGATTCTTTTTCTTTTTTCACCCTAAACAATCAACGACAATCTAAAATGCTATGAAACTACACCTATTTACAATGTCATACAATGCAAATGGATGTCTGGGCCATCCAGTGAATTTACAAGTAATATATTTTTTAAATGTCACCTTGTCATCTTGTTGATGTGGATCTCACTGGTTTTCAGTTAGACAGGACCAAACAAAATGTTTTATCAATGCCAATCTTTAGAGAGGGATGTAAATCTGTTTTTCTCTCTGTCCTGCTCTGTTGGTCAATAATGGTTGACCAAAAATAACTTAGCAGAACAATCTGTTGACAGTTTAATAACATGAAGGTAAAAATGTCAGAAAGGGTGAACTTCCATGTTATGGCCTTTATGTGTTGTTTTCCTGACTCAACATAACAACAAAAAGATGAATAGAGAGACAGGCTTTGAAAGAGCACTGGTACAGCTCCAGTCATTCAAATATTTCCAATTCTTATTTGGTCTGATACAAATATCAACTGCATTTTCAGAATAAATTTAGCAGCTGCAGTCACTTTAGTAGCTTCTACTGAATGACGTTCAACAGAACAAATGTATGAACAATTGACAAAAGTAATGGTCAGTGTATTCAAACCTTGATCCAATTTTGGTCCATTAGAAAAAAACAAAAACAAAAAAAGGGATCATAGGAATATTTATGATATTGTTTTTATATAAGCTAAGTCACCATGCCCTGTTTACACTGACTACCTGTTTACACAAGCATTACAAGGTAAGTTCATTTACTGAACAAATGACACATTAACAACAGCGGCAGATGTGTGTTGAGAAATCATCTGAATAGTTCCACTTATCCACTTATCTCGTGATGTGGGAAGTTCTCTGAGAACTGGGATAAATTGTATATATCAGCTAATAATACACATAACTAGCGGTTAGCTGGGTAAGATGATCCTCACCGGCCTTGTCCATTAGGATTACTACTCACACTTATCAAGGACAGATCAGCTGTTTTGCCAGAGAGCTGAGGTCTTGCAGAGTACTTGTCTTGAATTAAACTGGGGGGAAAAAAGGAAAAGTGTGGTCTAAAGTTATACAGCTGTCCAGAAAGCTTATGATGACCACATGGAAAGAGACAACCTGTGAGTACCCAGACACAGTCACAGTTATCTGTCGCCACCTAGTGGTATGTATTTAAAGCAGAGGTGTAACCCTTTGTATCATGGTTCGGCTTGAAAAAATAATTGGACTAACTCAAAACTTGAGCTTTTCTCTCTTTATAAACGTAAACAAATTTCACTGAAGGAAGAATCATTTTAATACAAACTGCAACAAAGTCATGAAAAAAAACAAGAATGAAAGAAAACATCTTCAGTAACTATTATTTTATGAGTGTAAGAAGACAAAACAGTTGCAGTTATTTTAACTATTTCTCCGTGAAAATGAGTGGAAGAGATCCTGAGAGAAAATGTTTTGAGAAATTACCAGAAAATGAGCGCAAGATTTCTGTTGCCCTAATGGACTGCAAAACCGAAGTACCACCACACGGGCGATTTGAACAAGGAAGGAGGGTCCTCAGTTTCGGGACTATAACCTGATCATGCCATTTCTCACAGAAAAAGACATGACACATGCAACATGACGACCAACTGTTCTGACATTTTTTCAGATCATTGCGTGGCTACTTCGTTAAATGCAAAAAAAAAAAAACCACACATCTCTGCTTGAAGAAATTTAGTGATTAGACCTGCTTTCCTCATTCATACAGATTCCACTATTACAACATATATTATTCATGGTCTCAGTAATAACACCATCATGTTATTTAAAATGGTTACTGGGTCAAGCCATCATCTGTTGAGTGAAATACGGATGCCTCATGATAGATGACACACAAACAGCATGCAATGGTTTTTTGCTAGGATTATATGCTCACTGTGACTTGGCATCATGTTCAACTCCAAAAAACAAACAAACAAACAAAAAACACCCTTATTACACACGTACTATAAACCAAACCGAGCACAACAGAACTGTGGTTTTTGTTTTCAGTTCAATCCCCCTACGCCATTAATTAAAAAAGAAAATGTTCAGATGACAATAGTTAGTGACAACAATAAGCTCTTTGTGATGCAGACTTATAAAGACCATTAATTTCCTTTCTTCTGGAAGATAAAAAACACCTATTACTCTGCGTAAACAAGGTTAACTAGCGGAAACTCCTACTGTTCTATGAATGAAACAACCAAATCAAGCACACTGCTCTGTGAAAGAATACATGTAAAGCATCAACTGGACACAAGTTTTCATAACAAATGTTTTATTGGCTTATCTAATCATTTATAAATTCATCTGACACATACAGCCCTGTAAAGTCAAAGAAATTAGACTGAAGATGGGGACGCAAATATTGGTGCAATGGAGGTTATCAGAAAAAAAGTCATACAAAACTTCATATCATGCATCAAAAAGAAAAAAAATGAAAAAAACACACATTTTTAGTGTTTTTAAACATTATTGTAAACAAATTCTCTCTACAGATTAAAACAAACAAACAAAAAAAGACAAAGAAAAAAAAACACATGATGGCAAGTAACAAAAACAAGGGGCAAAAACATTAAAAAAAAAAAAAATTATGAAATTCTAGGGGGGGGTTTATCTAAAACGCAACACTGCTTGGCATAACTGCTGAACAGAGAGAAAAAAATTATACATTTTGCATTTAAACGAATCATTTTTATCGCTATAATTGTAAACACAGTGGCATAATAAGATTACACAATATGTTTGACGCATACTACATATCCACTACATACATACAAGTGTCCCTGGTTTCTTGTTTTTTTTTTTTTTTTGTCTTGTTTTGTTTTTTTTTTTCTTCTCAGTGATATGAGGTATATTAAGGTCAATCCTATTTCAGTGTCCCTCTCTCCAAAAAAAGCTTGAAATATACCTGGAGTGAGAAGTACAGCCTTTGATCCCAACAACAATACCGCTTCAATGTACCTCTATGACAGCTCATCATGAGCCAACACAGGGAAGGGATCACATAGGAAAGGAGCTACATCAAAAAAAAAAAAAAATCAAACTCCTGTTGTTTAGGACACGCCCAAAAAACCCCAACATTTTAACAGTGGAAGACACAGTGGCCCATTTTTCATCCAAGGGAGTTGTAAAATTGCATCAGTATGAAAAACGTTAACCTTGTCATGCTAAATTATTTCTGCCTTTTTTGCTTCACTGCAAAACTTGCGGTTAAAAAAAAAAAGAGAGAGAAGAAAAGTTACATCCAGAGATTCAGGTATTCTTGTTTCAAATGGCATGACTTGGCTTAGCTGTTCCTCCCAGAAACAACTTATATTTAAAAAAGAAAGAAAAAAAAAAAAAGAAGGAGGAAAAAAAAATGTCCTTTAGGCATCAAATCATTAATTTGGGTCTGTGAGGTAGGACTTATATCGTGGTTGTTCATTCAGACCACACAATACTTAAATACACTTAATACAAAGAGGCCCTGAACTTTAAACAAATGTTCCACAGCTACTAGTAATGGCACAGCATCCCCACCTCCCATAAACCTCCTAAACAGTCACTATTCAAGAGGCAAGCTAAGAACCAACCCCCCCCCAAATCATCCCAGATCTAAAATATCAAATGCCCTAACCAATAAAATCCATACCTCAAATCCATATTTTTAGTCACAGCTTTCTCCAATAAGTTTTTTCTTTTAAATCCATAACCGGGTATCTGTCTTCTTTTTTTTTCCAATGGTTGAAAAAGTGCTCATTTGACTCATTAAGAAGGAAAAGGACTAAAAAAAAAATGACGATTAACGAACTATTAAGAGAGAAAATGGGGGTAGGAGTGCTCACCATACACTCATCACACCCTGAGGCCATTTCAATTCAGCTATGAGGAGTCTACTTATAAATATCCACATGCAAGCATACACATTTCTACATGAATGTTCATTTGAAAGTATGTGTGTGTGTGTGTGTGTGTGTGTCCTTAGTAAAGCAAATATGTGAGTGTTTTCACATTGACAACAGAGTACCATAATCTCTGTATAACTACAAGTAGTGGCAAGACACATCAGTGTTATCAACTGAACAAATAGATTCATGCTAGGTTAATTCCTTCTCCTCAAAGAATTTTAGAAACAAAGCTTCACTGTAGTTTCACCTTTAAAAAGCACAGCTGTAAAAAAAAAAAAAAAGAAAAGAGTGCTAGATGCACGTCATCATAAAAAAATCATTGCTTCTTCCTGAGTAATACTTTAGATTATTGTAACAGACAACAGAGTTTGAATACTGGGCCTCTCCCTGACAATTGTTATTAGTGTAAATCATTATCAATAATCATTTCACAATTCAATCACGATTGCTAAAACACACATGGTTCATCAGGGAAAAAAAAAAAACAACCCAACAAACAAATCAGTCCTTCGCTATACTGTATTTTGTCCAAAAAAAAAAAAAGAGAAACAAAAAAAGACATTTATATCTATTTTTAACAGTAACATATCAACTACACTAAAAACAAAAGACTAAATACAATAAAAATGGGAATATCAAAAATTGCATTTGAGGTCTTGAAGACCTTCCCTGGTAGAGTCTTGTAGAAACATTTAATGGCAGTGTACATAATTAATATTTTACCTTGTTTTTTGTTTGTTTGTTTTAAAAAGGGAAATGGAGAGGAAGAGACTTCATCCCACACTCTGGGACTGAAGGGGGTCACCAAACCCTTACCTGTAGCTTTGGCTCGTGGGGGTTTTGGATCCTGAGCTAGCTGGCTCGCTAACATCAGCTAACAGACTAGTATACCCTGAGAATTCCGACACGGGAGTCCGTGATGCTCTGTGGTCGACATCCCCGACCCGAGGATCACTGCTGTATCCCAGGGGGGTCCGGCGACCTGACTTGAACTGCGAGCCAAAGGCTTGGGCGAAGTTCTCTATCTGATAAGTGGAGCGCAAATCCACTTCCTTGGAGGGCTCCAAAGGGGCGAGCTCAGGTGGTGAGGCAAGGGTGTACACAGAGCCATTGGAAACACTGCTACTGTTGCCACCGCTGCTACCACTACCCGAAGATCTGTCGTTCTTGGATTGCTGGTCCTTCTGGCTGCTGCCATTGGTCAGCTCCTGAGCGGTGAGCGGATATGGAGGCGAATGCTGCTTGTCCAGCTGTTCGGTGAGCTCCTGAGAAGGGGTGAGTTGCTGGTGAGTGGTTGGCTCCAGGCTGCTGAGGTGGAAGCTCTGCTGGGAGGCAGTGGAAGAGGGATGGGAAGGTGAGGGAGCACCCACCAGCATCCCAAAATGGGATTTGGACAGAGAAGACGAAGAGGAAGGTTGTAGAGGGGAAGGTACTGACTGTCCAAAGCCACAGTCAAGAGGGGAAGTGGTGTAAACATGCTTGTCAGTAAAAAGTGTGCTGGCTGGACTGCTACTGGATGAAAGCAGGCTGGGGAAAGGCCCTGATGGACCCAGAGAGAAGCTGCTACTGTGGCTGGTCCTCTCCAGGGTCTGCAACAAGAACTTAGAGTATTCATTCATGACCACAGTCTTGTCCCCTGAGTTTATAGGGGAGCCCTCATGCGGACCTACCAACTCTGGAGTGGCTGAAGCAGGCTGGAGATCCACATGGTGCTGGTCTGGAAGATCAAAAGTCACATCATGGTGGGAACCATCTGATTTGTGGGTATAGTGATCCAGCAGGCTTTGCAGAACTTCATCTGGAATGCCAGACTTGTCCTGCTTGATGTCTATGCTGACCAGAGGTGAAGTGTCCAGAAGGGCAAGAGTTGGTTCTCCTCCAATACCCCCCTGGATAACTGTCTGCTGAGCAGGCAGGTGGGCCACCCCAGCACCATAGTCTACTCCACCCCCACTGCTGTTTGCTGCGTGCAGGTACCGTCTCTTCTTCAAGAACTGCATAGCGTCATCGTAATTGCTGCTGGTTCCACCTTGTTTGCTCCCACCAGAGGCCTGAAGAAGGGTCATGCTATCCATCCCCCCTGACCCAGACAGGTCCATGGATGTGGTCTTGTGGGTGTGCAACTTCTGTCCATGGAGACCAGAAGTTGAGCTTGCCTCATTTCCCATGGAGAGCAAATTTTTGTCCTGGTTCTTGCGGCCCCCCTTCTTAAATACGAGCTTAGGAGTACATCCCTGTTGGTTCTGCATGGTTGTTCCAGATAGTCCGTCCTCCGCCGAAGAGGAAACCCCTGAAGCTGTGGGCATCTCCACAGAATAATTTTGCAGGCTGAGCCCACGTGGCATCTGCACCCCACCTCCTCCTCCTCCTCCTGTTGCTGTGGCTGTTGCTTTCTTTCTCCGACGTTCACCACCCTCCCCGGCACTTTTGGACTTGCCCCTCTTGCGGCCAGGGGCGCTGGTGTTTCCCTGAGTGAATAGGTAGCTGCCCTGTCCCAATTCCTCATCTCCAAGGTCTAGCATCCCAGGCTCCAGACCTTTCTTTATGGCTTCTACGCAAGCTCTTTTGTGCTTCAGTAATCGATCCGTACGTGAAAAATACTGCAAAAGAGCAGAGGGCAGAGATTTAGAACGGGGTGTAAAATACCACAGAGCGTGCTCACCACATGAAGGGATTACATGTATTAAAGATTAAGGAGTCATTTCTCAGAAACGTAACATCAGAATACCATTATTATATTAGAACGCCGTCAGAATACCTTTCCATAACTTATTTTATATGAATCCTAAACTTAATTTTGGCCTCTGTAATCAAGTATCTGTGAAAGGGTAGCTCCCTTCATTAATATGACAGCACTGTCAAACAAAGTTTCTCATCACATGCTCTCTGTTGATTCAGATAAATGTCCATAATGAGCATTCCTGGGGACATCAGACCAATCACACAAGCCCTGCTGAATCTTTCCCAGGCTTTCTGCCAGGCTTCTCTATGAACAGGCTGTAAGCAGTCAGGTCACATAGTACGTAACAGTATAAGTTAAAGGAAAACGAATTAATGAACTCTCTTGTCAAGGGAGAATGAATTCAGAAAAATTAGCATCCCGGGTAATTTGGGACTATATTGATTGCTGATTTGAATTTAAAGGATGTATGTTACTCCAGAGCAAATACGGTGTGAAAAAGGTCTTGAACTACTGTGTCTGTACAACGAAGGAATACCAAAACTTTTCTCAATCATGTGAAGAGGAATCTCATGGAGCATATGATGAACAGAAAAACATGCACCCAGTAATATTAAGTATGCCGATGCAGCAGAGCATGCATAGAAATTCCTCTCTCCCTTAACCACACTTTCATTATCACTGTAATTGTGGATTATTTTGGATAATTGTGATTATCTTCCCCCCATAATCACGCACCGTTATTATCAAAATAAGCAAATCAATACAATGACCTAAAAACATTCCCAAATATATTCATATGGAAAATACAAATTGTGAAGCTCACCTGTTGGCAGGTGTCGCATTTATATGGCTTTTCTCCGCTATGTGTCCTCTTGTGCCTCTCCATGTGGTACTTCTGAATGAAGCGCATGTTACACTGGTCACAGCCAAATGGCTTCTCTCCTGTATAGCAGATAGAGATTTAACACTTTAAACAGTTGACTCAGAAGCACCTTCAGTGTAATCATAACTGCCCATAATAATTACACTGCCTTGTCTGTCACAACTGTTCCATTATCACATTTTTGGCACATAGACTCACCGCTGTGAATCTTTTCATGTCGCTGCAGCAGGTACTTCTGGATGAAGCTCATGTTACACTGGCTGCACCTGAAAGGCCTCTCACCTATGGAAATGAAAGCACAATCATACATGTTCAACTTTAAATTCAATTTCATTAATACGTAGAATTCGGTAAGGCTTAACAATGCAAGGCAAGACTGATTTTACAGAGAGATGACCAAAGTTAAAAAATTTAATTTCTTACCAAACGAATTTTCTTTACTCTACTGATATATAACATTAATGCAAATATGTTCTCCCCCCAGCTGAAACACTGCTTTCCTATGGCCGTATCCAAAAAATCGAATCCCACCCAAAAAAGAATCTATCCTTTTATATTCCCGTGGAAAAATGAACAAAGCCCTAAAATTCACCCTCATCTCTGCCCGTTGGAACAACGAAGATCCCCTCTAAGACAAGTGTCTACGCTGTGTAAACCGTCTTCATGTATGTGCATGCTACATTCCCCCATTTGGGAGGACGCAGCAGGCTATGAAAGCCTCTCACCTGTGTGAATGAGCACATGTCGGCGCAGGTGGTAAGAGCTGCGAAAGGCTGCATGGCAGTGCTCACATATGTGTGGTTTGGAGTTGGGGGAGAGGCCTCCTCCTCCATCCCCATCCAGCATCATTGACTACAAAGAAGATGGGGTGCAAAAGCATTTTACCTCTGGCTTATCTCTTCTCAAATTTAGGCAATTTACAAATCTTTTCCCACATGACAAACTTTCTCCATCAATCACTGCATCACAGGGATCGCAGGAGGTTGTATTAAGGCCTCTGCTTTCCATCCTGCTAAAAAAGTTAGTGTATGTTACTTCTGTGATACTATTCCAATTAATAAAGCTTTCAAAACAATTGATACAAAACAACTGGTCAGTGAACTGTTGGAACTGGTTAAGTCAACTGGTTAATATAAGGTATTCACAGATGAACCTCCATTAATGAAAACCACAAGAAAAACTTTCTACACTATTCCACTGCTGTTCCTGCCATTTAAAAATTGGGGAGAGATTCTGGTGCCCAAACCTTGGCGGAGTCTCCACGTTTCCTTCTTGATTTGCCCTCCGGACCTTCTCCATTTGTTCTCTTTCCTTTCCTAGTCGTGGATTCCTTTGGGTCTTTTCCTAATCTTCCAGAGAACTGCTGACAAAGCAGAGGTCAAACCAAACAGGCATGAGAAAGACAGCAACCAAATTTAAGGTAGAAACAACAGTAATAGTAACAGACAGAGGCTAGGCTGAGAGCCAGCAGCAGGTAACCAACTGGATACAGGCAAGTTTTGCAAAGAAGAGTGCAAAGAAAACAGCATGCATATTCTTCAACCCACTTGGCTCACATTGCTAAGGCTGAGGTCATGTAGAAGCATGTTCTGATGGCCTCCAAGTGACATGTCCAGCATTTCTGTGCTCTTTCCCCCTGTTGCTCCACCACCTCCATAAAGAGGGAGACGATAGTCCAGTTCAGTCAGCTTCTCTTGTTTGATGCCCATGCTATGGAGAAAGCTGCCCGTGTGATCAGGTGAATCCCGCTCTTTCTTTAGGATCATCTCTTGAGGCAGATCGGACATGACCGGCTGGGAGGTCAGCCGGGTGAAGCTGGTGACTGGAGGCAGATGGCTGAACATGATCATACTGGGGGGGAAGTTGGAATCCATTCCTCCATTTCGCAAAAATTCATTGCCGAGCTTGTCCTGGATAATACTCATGGTAGGATCCGCAATAGGGAAAAGTCAGTCAGCTAAAAGAGGAGATATACTAGAAAAATAGAGAAGAGAACTGTATGAACATAGAGTACAATGAAAAGAAAATGGAAGCTACTGTTACGTTTCCATGTGTCGTTCATCATACTAACATACAAACACATAAATCCAAAAGGTGAAAAAAAAGGTGATCATGAACATGCTGTGATCATGAATAAGTTCTCTGACCAGGAATCTGAACAGAGCCAGGTGGCCACTGTTCCCTACACCAGGCCATTAATTGCTTGGTTGGACCGATTATATTTTAACTGAGAGCAGAGTACTAGTATAAAGAAATTATTTCTAAAATTAATGATAAATCAGGGGTGGCGCAGTGGGTAGTGCTGTAGCCTCACAGCAAGAAGGTCTTGGGTTTGGTTCCTGGCTGGGGCGGCCAGGGTCCTTGCTGTGTGGAGTTTGCATATTCTCCCCGTGTCTGCATGGGTTTCCTCCCACAGTCCAAAGACATGTAGGCTGGGTGAACTGGAGATGCTAAATTGCCCTGGGTATGAATGTGAGTGTGTTTGTCTGTCTATGTGTCTGCCCTGCTATGGACTGGCGACCTGTCCAGGGCGTTTCCCTGCCTTTTTCCCTACGAGCTCCACCACCCCCTGCAACCCTGATTAGGATAAGCGGCTTAGATAATGAGCGAGTGAAAATGATCGATCAAAAGCTGCATTAATTATGGAAACATTAATTACTGATATACTATACATAAATTAAGCTATGCTGTGTGATGAAACTGCATAAAGCAGTCATAAAAACGTTGATGACTGAGGCAGTGCCATTCCACCATATTAAATTTGAGTAAAAGAAAAGCATCTACACAATTTTCTTAACAAAAATTCCAAAACAGTCTGAGAGGGGGAGATACTTTCTATTTCCATTACGCAGTATTTCTTTAACTGCTCTTTATTTGTTTGCTTGTGTGACTATTCAGATCAAAAACACTAAATGTATTGCTATTGGCCTACCAAGAAGAACTGAATAAAACAGCACAGCAAACTAGTTTGATACTGTACAAAATACCGAACGGAATCATTTGGAAAATTTAAGCAAAACTGATGGACAACGTCTTTTTGTTTTGCCCATCAATCACATTTTACGAGACAGGAGTGATAAGCACATTAAGATTTGAGGCGTCGTCACAGATCACACAAATCAAGGCCGTTACTCCTTGAGATAAGCCGTCATTCTTTGCAGGTCATTTAAGATGAGAGAGAACTCAAGCTAGTTAAACTGCAAGGCTTAACCTCTTCACTGCAAGCATCATCGGATCAACCTGCGATTATGTCGAAACAATCTTCTGGCCGACATGAACACAGCAACAACAGATGTTTCAAATTTCTAACACAGAAATAACGTCCATCATATTTTAAATAACTAAATCAATTCGACATATTAACAAGAGGTCCTTGAAAAGTTGAGTACGGATTTCAGCGTGTTTCTCTGGTTATTAAGGCTACGTACCTCTGTAGCTTGCTGCACACTGTTTCTACTTTTTAAATGTTCAAGTCGTCGCATGCTACATGTTTACCGATGTGTGTATTATATGAGTAAAGCCTTGCTAGTTCGGGACAGGGTCAAACAGGGTATCACTTATCAGTTACACTTCTTCACAAGATTTTCTGAAGAATTCCAAAAGGGGTAGTCATGTTCACCATCGACGTCCTTGAAGGTTTATGTGCACCAGACAGTCGGACTCCGTCATGTCCTAATAAAATTGAGTCAATCCTGGCTTGACTCAGGGCAATCAATGTTGGCGACACTTTGCCAAATAGCCAAATGTAAGGTATTTCATGCAAAGAAACGGTGGTGAAAATTTGGCAGATAAAGGTCTTTTCGAACGAAAACAAGACAACCGCACACAAACCTGTTTATTTTCCAACCATTTGGTTTCGAGACACTGAAATCACGTCGAGCTATTGTCAGAGACGCAACCTCAGAATGCTTAACGTTAGCTGAGTTAGCAAGATTTATAACCGTGTCAAGCGGTTAGCAAGATTTGATATCAACATAGATCCCCTATCTACTGTTAAATTACATAACCGTTAAATGTATTTGGGCGATACGACGAGGAAATTTTTGCAGCGCCAGCACAATTTGGGGATGTGCAAAAAAACTAACATACAGCAGATCAATTCACGATATCTATACTCATTATAAAATGAGAAACAAAACTCTGCTAGCACAGCTAATCTGGTTAATCATCAAGCTCTGCACAATGTATGCTAACCAGCACCGCAAACTGCGCCTGAAGAAATGAAAGTGCTTTACTGAAAACATATAGGCAAACCTTTCGTCTTAATTTGCATAATCGGTTTAAGAAAAAAGAAAGCTGCGAAATCTATAAACAGAAATAGTCGTTTTTTTGTCGTATCCCGTCTGTTAATATTGGAAGGATATCCAGTACCACGCAGAGAGGAGAAAAAGCTAATTTGATAGCTAGCATAGTAGGTCACTGTTAACCCAACATGGGATAGCTTGCTAGCTAGCTTCAACTAAATATAGCCTGCTATTTTCAATGTCTGCATATAGAAGCTTCAGACATTCCTCTGGGTTTGTGATAGTGGTTCACATTAGCGAGACAAATAAACTGAAAAAGCACAGGTTCCAGTTTAATATTTGTTTCCTGTAATGGGTAAAGATATTCATTTAGCTTTAAGCTAAAAGCCACCACACAGCCATCGTTAAATGGCCCATGAAACACCGAAACAATGATGCTCGGCATTGAATGCGTCTCTCGCTTCAGCGGCTGTGATTCCATTCGGATGATTCCACCACGTTTAATTCGACATATTTCACCATTTGGTCGTAATCTATAGCTAATATATCACCAAGCTTACCTGAACATGACCGCAGCTGACTTTTAACGTTTATATTTTCCCCCGACTCTCGTTCCTGTAAGTTTTTACTGCCAAAACATTGTTCTCCAGCGGCTGCTGCACTCTTCCATCTTGTCTTGACGCGGGGAATTATGGGTTTAGTGGACGGATCCTGAGAGGAGACAGACGAGCCACATACTGAACGGGTGTGCATTGAATAAGAAAAACAACAGAATATTTTCCAGTTAATTAATTGTTCTTTCATCCTGGCCCTTCCTCCTCCTCCTCCTTCTTTCTTCTTTCTTCTTCTTCTTCTTCTTCTTCTTCTTCTTCTTCTATACTTTTCAGTATGTGGATTAAGACTGTCTCAATGCAGTACTCAAAAAACTGATAAAAATTAATAAATATATCGTATTTTGTGTAAGGATTGCATGATTAAAATTCACTGGGGTCAACTACAATTGTTTTGAAATCATGAAATCATACATACAAACACACGTGTGTGTGTGTGTGTGTGTGTGTGTGTGTGTGTGTGTGTGTGTGTGTGTGTGCGCATGTACACAAAATTATTACACCCGTATGTAGATACTCTAAGCTATTTTGTTCTACACTGTGGTCCTGTCCTCACCAATACTTTTCACAATGTTTCATGTTAAATCACTTTCCCAGAACTGTGAGTTTGACAGAGCTGATTTGCAGCGAGTTACAGAATACTGTTCAGGTGTCCCAGTCAGTCAGAAGAGCAAAGCTGAAGTTTGTTCTCCACTCCTCAGGGCATGTCGTCAAGACTTAAAAATTATTCAAAATTCCTGATGAAATGTTGAAAGCTACTACTAAGTACCGTCTTGGATGTAAGACACAAATAATGTGATAGTAAATTAAGTAATCCAGCTAAGACTTGATTTAATAATGTTTTCAATTGTTTGTCCTGCAGGTTGAAGACAAGAACAATTAACTCTGAGTGGCCAACTTGGAAATGTGCTACCAATTCTTAAAAATATCATTAAATTAAATTTTAAAAATGTGATTTTGTATTGCGTCAGTACAAAAGTTGTTTGTGAGAAAAACGCTTGTTTTTCGATGTATATGTCCTTGCTAGAATGGCTCATGGTGCGGTTGTGCATCCCATAAGAAGCTCATCAGACAGTTTCGATCTCTTTTCGCTAGGTGGCAGTGTTTGTCTTTATAAACTGAACAGCTGCATCTGACTCCACACCACTGTTTTTATGGTACCTGATTGGACTGGGAGAAAAAAAAGATTTGCCCAGCCTCCCCCTCCTGCAAATCACACGCGTGCGTACGGACAACACAACCTGGCCACAGAGTACCGCAGTTTCTCTTAGGTTCTCTATGTAGTACTTTCGCACTGCATGCTGTAAACATCCAAGCTTACTGACGGGCAGAGACGCACTGCGCGGTACTTGAGAAGAAACACAAGTATACGACTGCCATTTTTGCATTTACACTATTTCCGTATTTTTTTGTAAGTCGAAGGAAGAGGAACAAGACATCATTCGCTCTGGATGAAAGTTGTGGACGGACGAGACACTTCACTTGACAGTGCTGTAGTGTTTCAGTAGGCTGCATTAGTTGTCTATGTCTAATGCAGTAACGCATATTTAGATAACTGACAATGTGGCAAAGGTCGAGTTGAAAGTTAATTAAGTGCCATCTATCATGCGTAAATAGCAAAATATACAATATTTAAACACCTTTAGTAAGTAATTATGTCGGCAATAAGAAGGAAATTTGGTGAAGACTATCAGGTTGTAAACACGAACCGGGGCATAACTTTCTCTGCGCCTACCAAAAGAAAGCGCCAGAGGTTTGTGGAGAAAAACGGACGCTGCAATGTCCAGCATGGTAACCTTGGCGGGGAGACCAGCAGATACATCTCCGACCTATTCACCACGCTAGTTGATTTGAAGTGGCGTTGGAATCTACTAATATTTCTTTTGACCTATACAGTGGCATGGCTTATAATGGCTTCAATGTGGTGGATAATTGCCTATATCCGCGGAGACCTCAACCATGGACACGACGAGTCCTACACTCCATGTGTCGCCAACGTTTATAA
The DNA here is from genome assembly GCF_902362185.1 of Chanos chanos. Lineage (NCBI taxonomy): Eukaryota > Metazoa > Chordata > Actinopteri > Gonorynchiformes > Chanidae > Chanos > Chanos chanos. The sequence goes on along the minus strand of NC_044499.1, from coordinate 43,821,159 downwards.
CTTTCCGTCGGCTTTTCTGTTTTTCATTGAGACCGAGGCAACTATCGGTTATGGGTACCGATACATTACTGAGAAGTGCCCAGAGGGCATTATCCTGTTTCTTTTCCAGTCTCTTTTGGGCTCCATCGTGGACGCATTCCTTATTGGCTGTATGTTCATCAAGATGTCCCAGCCGAAGAAGCGAGCTGAGACACTAATGTTCAGCCAAGATGCAGTCATCTCTCAGCGGGACGGGAAGCTGTGCCTCATGTTCAGAGTTGGAAATCTGAGGAATAGCCACATGGTGTCTGCACAGATCAGATGCAAACTCATAAAGGTACCAAGGATGCTCTCATCTCCAGAGCACAATCTAATACAATAAGATCTTAAATATGTATTTGCCTCCTTTAGCTGAGTTGATTTCGTAAAGAACTGACTCATTAACATAACATTTGTAGGCAGTGCTGAGGACAAGTGGTTTTAGCTTAGGAGGGCACGTTAATTCAAAATAATGATGACAGACACTTTTATGCTGTCAGAATTGATTAGAGGGATGTAAGATTTTTTCTTCAATTAATTATTTCCTTTCGTTTAGGTCGCTACTATTTAAACACGTAAAAGTAAGTTAGAATGATTTTCTACTTATTATTTAGCATCATGATGGTCTACGACCTTAGTAGTACGTGCACAAACGTATCTTAACCTATTTGTGTCACTTTGCTCTCACCTCAGTGAGAGATGCACGTGCCAAAGTCACAAAGTCTTTCAGCGGCAGTTTTACTTCAATGAGATTTTCTTTGTGAGTTGCATATCTGTCACGTTTTACAGGAGTATCTTGGACACGAATGGAAATGAATGAAAAAACAAAAAGTGTCATGTGGAAACCTTTAGATTTTAGAGGGAGCTTAAATTTATTTTTTTGCTGGAAGAGTTGATCAAATGACCATATTGAACTTCAATCAACTAGTACTAGGCAGTAAAACCACATTGCATTGTTGGGAGTGTAAAGGAGACATATTAGCTGTCCTCAAAGGAATATGATAACAGTCTAAAAGCTTGGATACATTTCATCTTGGAAATTGCTGTAATCCAACCGCGTGTATTCTGGAACTGCAGAAATGTGCTGCTATTTCAATGTGGGGTTGTTGAGTGTGGGTTAAAAGCCAGAGAGGATCGTTAGGGCTTTGAAAAGTAGCCCAGAGAGATAGACAGAGACTGATTATGCACCATATGTACAACCCAAGGTCACATCTTTTCTCATGCCACAGAAAAGTATGTCCAGGAAAGTATGACACTTAAAACTTGAAATTATAGCCAAAGCTAAAATTAATACATGTTTTTCATTGTCTTGGGGGATGGGGATGACAAATCAGCAATGACTTCTAATTAATACAGTAGCAGTATCTGTAAAAACACAGTCACAGTCTTTGGAGTTCCAAACACTCTGTAGTCTTTAGGAGGTGTTATTAAACATTTGACAGTGTAATTGAGCTATTTGGTGTGCCACGGGATAATAAGACAATACCAAGAGACAGATGTTCTTTGAGCATTGGAGTGGAATGTAGCTACAATTAAGTCACCTTCAGAAGTACAACTGCAGTCATGAATATCATGTCAAAGGGCAGGATAATACAAGTTTTCAGTGCGTTTTCCTGTTGTTAGCTTCTGTAATAGATTGTTCTGCTATAGATTGTTGTATTTTCTGCTGTTTTGTGCTGAAATAGAGGTATTTCATATTTATGGTAAACTGTAAAATCAACATAGTAATACTTACATGACATATCAAATACACATAAGTTAACAATTGTATTTGAAATTCATGTCTGTACATATCCACACAGACTACAATACTACACTTGGGTCTCACTCTAGACATATATGAAAGGTATCATAACCTTGTGAACTAAACCAAGCCTTCTACTATGACCAAATGATGCATTTGACATGTTGTTGTACATTATTTTTACACTATTTTTTAATATGGTGGGGAAAGAGGAAATACAAGCAGAAGAAACGTAGCAGTGTGGTGATGAAGTTGAAAGAGAAGTGGCAGAGAAAAGCATGCTAGGGGAACTGTAAGTTCATACAGAGAAAGAAAGTGGGAGAGGGAGAGAGAGAGAGAGAGAGAGAGAGTGATTGACAGATGGGACTCACCCCATACTGTTGACAGCGGAGGTTCTCAGCAGGTGCGATGCAGAGCATGCAGAATGACAGACGACTAACTTCCCAAACACTTTCCCCCCCCCCCCGACTTTCCACATCTGTTGTTGTCCAACACAGGCTATCAAAGAAAAAAAAAAAAAAGTAGAACTAGCACATCTCTCTCTGAGACCGGCCTGCGGAGTAAGCATTATGTCCAGCCCCACAGATTTACACCACCAATACCCCTCTGTACGGGTATTTTAGCAAAGCTGAGATAAGAGAGAGAAAAGGAAATGGAGCAGGACCGTAATCAATTTTGTTGCTTCCTTGGGCATCAATTCAATTAAGAACGGTTTCAATCCGGATTTTATTGCAAGTACAATGCATTTGCGGTGTTTACATTCACAAATGACTGAATTCAGGTCATATGAAGACCACATTAAGCCATGCCTGTTACGTATTTCCACGATCTCTGTGCCAGTTTTTTTTTTTTTTTTTAACACAAAGAAACAAAACAGACACATCCACACCGCTAATTTCCCACGTGACGTACGGCAGGATTCCTAACTTAAACAGATTTAAGAGCGAAACAAGAACATTATCCGTCCGAAGCAACAACATTATCAGATGCACTCGTTGGGAATTCAGTATAGATGTTAGTGCAGCAGTATGTTTGTGTATTCCTGGGTCTATGAGCGAGGCAGGAGGGTATTGTGGAGCTGCTGGAGTCGTAGGGTTAGAACGACAGGGTCAGCTCTCCTGGGTAGAGGATTAGAAAGCTTTGGAAGGGAGGCTGGCAAACTAACAGTGGAATGATTAAATATCACCTGAGACTTCATGCTGGGAATTACACCATGGGGATGAGGTGAATATTAGACTCACAGCTTCCAGGCTCTTTGCCTCATATTGCTGGATGACAGATGCCATCTCACAGAGGAATTGTGTTCCTGCCTGACCTCCTTCTGGGGCCTCTTTGGAAGTAACGCAATGTGTATACTGTGTGTCATTTGATTTTTTTTTTTTTTTTCTTTTCGTGTTCCTGCTTTGTTTTAATTTCTATGTGCAGAATTGATCATAGTGTGACAATTCCAATGACAAATTTATTTTTGTTAAATTCATGTTGTTCATTTTACTTTTGTTAAAAATACACACTAAAATTAAACTTTATCTTTTTTTCATTTTTCTGTTTCATAGTTAAAAAATGTTTGTAAATCATTTGATCATTTGAGGCAATTCAGAGATATTTGAGATGCTTACAAAGACACTTCAAGTGATTCAAGAGATTCTGTAGATTTTTGACGGCGTACATTTCCATAAACTGTAAGATCATTTTGTTTGACGGTTCTTATCAAGGTTTATGTTTGTGTGTGTGTGTGTGTGTGTGTGTGTGTGAAAGAGAGATCTTTGATGCCACTCAAGAGGAAAAATTGATTGTTTGCTTGAAAAAGCGAGAGGCAATCAGAGAGTACTGCCTATGCTCTGTGAAATGTCTCACCCCTCACTCCACTCCAGGAACACCATCATGTGTGTTACTCACAGTCTGTTCACCATCTGTGGCCTTCCTGCACAAGCAGCCAGTGGAGCTGTCTATGGCACAAACTGGAACAACACATATCTGAATAAATAATGACAGATAGAAACACTAAAAGGAGCACTATTCAATACTGCACTTGAATCTGTGTTCATAGAGTTCATTTTTATGGGTGGAAAAAGACCCTTTTTGTATAAACTATTAATATTGTCCAGCTGAGACCTGTCTGGAATTATCACTGGTTTTGTTGTTTTTTTAGACAGGACCATTAGACCAGTGAAGCCGCGATAACATAGGGCTGAAATGGAGAATGCGTTCATTATGAATAAGAAATCTTCCACAGAGTGAACATTTGCCACAGTATATTCCTTTCAATATCATTCTCTCTCTCTCTCTCTCTCTCTCTCTCTCTCTCTCTATCTATGTGTCTCTCCCAGTCTCGTCAGACACCTGAGGGTGAGTTTTTGCCACTAGACCAGCGGGAGTTGGACGTGGGCTTTGGAACAGGTGCAGATCAGCTCTTCCTGGTCTCACCTCTCACTATTTGCCATGAGATCAATCCAAAGAGCCCTTTCTTTGACCTGTCTCAACGTTCCCTCATGAGCGAGCAGTTTGAAATTGTCGTCATCTTGGAAGGCATTGTCGAAACCACAGGTTAAAAGCATTACAAGACTGAATATAAATGCCCACTGTCTTTATAGCCAAATGGATGGTTTGCGTAAGATTAATATGAATGTCTTTTGTTATGTAATTACTGATATGTGATCATTTTAAAATTGTATTGTGTGTTTGTGTGTGTTGGTGTTTTCCTTGTGCTACTCTCATTTATATCTCCATTAGTTTCTCTGTTCTGCTACCTCTTTGTTTCGCTTTATCTAGTCTCAGGATCTCTCCCTCCCTCTCTCTTTGTTTCTCTCAGGTATGACCTGTCAGGCTCGCACCTCTTACACCGAGGACGAGGTTCTGTGGGGTCACCGCTTCCTACCCGTCATGTCACTCGAGGAAGGCTTTTTCCGGGTTGATTACTCCCAGTTCCACAACACGTTTGAGGTGCCAACACCTCCATACAGTGTTAAAGAACAGGAGGAGAAATGCTCTCTGCCGTCTCCTGCTCCTGTCCTCTCCCCAACACCTTTTGACGGCCGTAGCCGCAGGGAGAGAATCTTTTCCCTGGATGGGGCTGAAGATCAGGGCTGCAGGCTGCCCAGCAAACTCCAACGCATGAGCTCCAGGAACGGGAAAGAGGCCCTGAAAATGGGCGGCGGGCAACCCGCTGAAAAAGCCTCCAGCACGGGCGACCTGCCCCTCCGCGTCCAGCGTCTGGGCTCCTTAGCAGGGCAGGGGGAGGCCGAGGATCAGCTCCAGCTCAAGTGTCTCAACGTAGCCACGGAGCCCCTCACCCAGTCAGCAGGGGAGCTGGAGTACCGCAGACTGGCTCCAGTTCACGTCCCGGTGCCAGGTCCTAACCTGAACCCGCTGCCCGCCTCAGGGAGCCGGCCCGAGGACAACCTCCCGGCCAAACTGCGCAGAATGAATGCAGATCGCTGACATTTAGACCCTTCGACGCCTCGTCCCTGTTAGCTTACTAAACAACTGACTCAGATGAACAGGGAAGCAGGTGAGGGTTTAAATGGTTCTTACACGTTATTTCAACTGGGAATATACTGTGATCATCCCCTTTTGTCTCATAATATAATGAGAAAATAGCCATGTCTCAGCTGGGTTTTGGTCATAGGACAATTCAGCATTCTTTTCGCACGTCAACTCTCTATGACAGCCCCATGCTGAGAAGCACATTTAAACTCATCTCTGCTTAATAAAGATGATACATGCACATTTTAGCATTTTGTGAAATACAAAGTATTTATATATTTCTTGTTTTGACTTTTTTTTTTTTTTTTTTTTTCATTTGTTTTGGCCTGACTCATTTTGAGTCAATTTCACGGTTGTTTTAGTCTTAGCTGCAGTTAAATTGAATTGAACTAAGTTGAAGCAACAACAAAAATTAATTTAATTAAGCTGTATCAGAGCTTGTTTAGAACAATGCTTATTGGGATATTATCTGTGGGCACACAAATGTATTCATGTTACAAAGTCTTTTTCGTTTGTTTCTAAGGATTCTCTTTAGACTTCAGCTGTATGTGGACCACGCTTCTTATGATAATCAACACATAAGCAAAGTGTCCTGTTTCTGCTTTTTTGTTTAGATTTATTTTCCGCTGCTTATGATATAGCTACAGTATCGAGGCTGATTGGGGACTTGCTCTTTGAAGAGGTCGTTTTAAAGTAATAAAATTTTCATCCATACAATCTAGTAAAAAAATAAATCTTTTGGAAAGCACCTTTGATGTTGTATATGGTTCTTTCACACACACACACACACACACGAAAAAAGACACTTTGCTGATATTTTTTTAAGATTTAGATGCTATAAGATTTTTAAACCCAACACTTTAAAAAATGACAGTGATTTTTCTGATTTTTTTAATCTTGTTTACTTCTGACAGTGGTTGCTGTGAGGGACTTGATACCTGTGCTTTAGCATAATACAGCTATCACTAATTTTCATCTCCGTGGCAACCCTTTGACTCTCACCTCAAGTAGTGGGAGGAAATAAAAGTAATTCAGTTCGTCTCAAGGGAGCTTATAAATCACAAACACATTTTCCATTTGCAGCAGAGACAAACAGCCCAAATTTATCACTCTTAATCGCCACCACTGAATAAGAAATTTTCTGAAATGAGTCACTACAAGAGCCTTTGTTTATTTTCATGGACATATGCCAAGATAACAAGCAGACATTATATGGTTCAAGTGGTGTGACCGTGCCAAAATGGCTTTGCCCCCAGTTCGGTCTAACACACACACACACACACACACACACACACACACACACAGTGCTCAGGAGGTCTTTATGTTATGTGAATCACACTTCTGTCCTTTGTTTTAGGTTGAAAAATACCCTTAATTCATTTGCTACATTTGATTTCTTACTTCATTAGCAAATGAAACATTTGTCTGACATTTGTAGTTTTTAAAGTACTGTGAGTACATTTTGAAGGAACAAAGTTCATGTTGGTAAAATGTTCAAGGTGTAAATGATAACAGTTAAAACACCGACCCACGATTATTTTAAAAGAAGACCATTAAAAGAAGAGAGTCAATTCTCCTTATTAGAGGATGTAACTGATCTCTGAATGGAGGACAAGGTTGTGTATCTGTTTTTGACACGAAGCCAGGAGAGACTGCCGCCTTGCCTAAGATGACACCATCGATTGCTGGGCGCCGTCACATCAGCCTATACAAATGTTACATCTGAATAATGTCTTCTCAATTCCCAAGACAGTGGAATGGTACCGAATAGGAATGTGATCTGATTTGAAACAGTCTTGTGTCATTACATTTGACTCAAACAGAAAGAAAAAAAAAGTTTTAGTGGCCTAAACAACAGGCTTGAGCAACATCATTTTTGGCCTCTTTGGTTATGATATAGATTCATTCAAATATACAAGACTCATTCAATCTTGACCTAGTGCCAGAACTTTTGTTGAAGGCAGTGCAAGACACACATCAACTAACTACTGACCATGATCAAATTTCTTATAACCAACATGAAATGGTGAAATAATTGTGTTTTTTCTAAATAGTGTATAGCTATTACATACATTCTCATTCTATTATACTACACTGGCTGGCTATACCTGAACACTTTAGTCAAATGAATGATGAAATGCTACTGCGGGTTTGCATGAATCTTGCCAACAATCTGAAAAGGAAAGGTCTTCAGTCTTGTCCCTACTTTGATATTAAGAAAACATATGAGTGCCCTATTCTTATGTGTAATCAAAAACATCACATCCTCTCAGGAGGAATGATCGCTGCCACTTCTGCCAGGCTTCCTGTAACACATGCCCAGATGCTCATAAATAAGAAATGAACCTGAAAATTCAGTGTCAGATAAAACCACAGACACACTGGCAACGCAGCTTCTGAAAGATGCTTCTTCCTGTAAACTGCAAAGTGCTTTAGATACAGATAGATGTGAAAAAAAATGTGTACAAGTCGATGAATTGAACTGTGGTTAGTGTAAGATATAAATTTCCTCCTTGCAAACTCAGTATTACACCGCTTTGTTTAGGCACAACAGACAGTAGAAGATTCGAGAGCATCTTCTATTCTAGACAGTAACTATCAAAATGTGCATACAAACTGTTCTCTAGTTTGATTGCAGAACATAAACTCAGAACTCAAACTTACTTCGAAACTTATGTAGTCATTTAACTTGGTATAACTTACGTAGCTGTATTTCTCAATGTAATCGACAGTCTTACAGCGAAGACCATCATGACATTGCTGCATGTGCAAACTCTGTTGTTCGGGGGCATATTTTGCCACAAGGCAAGCCTTTGGCAGTGTAGAGAAAGTGCATGGCCACTGATGGTCCAGAATTAAAATGAGTGGAAACTGGTCTTCTTCAGGGAAAAACAAAAACAACCTTCTCTTTCGGCTGCTTAAGTTTTTCTACGCTTGTTTCGTAAAATAATCGAACACTAATGATGTTAATGATTTGAAGCAAGCAAAGGAAAATTAAGCATCTGATTTTCAGATCATCTCTTCCCAAAAGATTCTTATTGGGTTAGTGATACAGAATTAGCTCTGCGTCCTGCTCTGTATAGCTGTCTTTCACTGTTATTCCGGAAGTCAATCTCTGAACGTTTAACCTGTTTTAAAGGGGGTTTTAAATGCATTTATGAAGCAAATCAAGGAAGCTTTTAAATCATGTTTCACTGTATTTAACTGTGACCAGTAGGAAATATCCCAGAGCACTCATGAAACCTGATTAAGTAGACAGCTCTAAATAAAACAAGTAATTGATGTTACACTGTGGTAACAAAAAAAAAAACCATTAGCCCGACTCAAAAAAAACCAAAAAAAACATGAAATAAGTGCAGAGATAAGTACAAGAAGAAGTACAATAGAGAGAAGTGGCTACTTTTTTATGCAAAACAGAGCAGTTTGATTTGACTGTAGTTCCACAAATGAAGTTAGAATACGAGATCAAGTGTAGGGACTCATAGTAAGTACCTGACAGATACATTTTAGATTTCCGTTTTGTGAAGAAGAAGAGAGAGGCAACACAAAATTAAACAGCTCTAACCACTGAAATGGGTTACATTTAAAAAAAAAAAAAGAAATGTATAAAAACGATCTCCTCTGGATCGTTCAGGTTTGTTTTTTATGAATATTCAGGCTTGCATGAAGCAAAAACTGGTGAAAAGATTCAAGATACAATAGCCATCATTTAAATTGATTTCATCCATATTTATACAGTGCAGCTGGTTCACAATGCTGAAACTCTTCATAATTGTGTTCTGTTCTCTCTGTCCTGAATACAGATGAATACCCTGTACACTTTAACTGTTTACAGATCTTTTGATATGCAGAAACCTGCCATGGTATGTTAGGACCGCAACACACCAACAGAGAACATCCATAAAGCTTTAATCTTCAGTCCTTATAATTAAATCTCACTTCACTCCCCACAGCATTTTAATGGCATGAATAAAACTTTGAGAAGGCCACTCCAAGCTTCCCTCAGGCTTAAAGAACACTTAGGATGCATCCACTTAAAAATAGTCTTTTGTTTCTGTCCTAGAACCGGGACAGTCTTTGCCAACAAGCAGAAGAAATTATAAGTGTTGAGAATTAGAGTGAAGTTCATTGCAATATTAGAGCAGACCTGAGTGCTTTCGTAACAGAAACCAGTGAATAAATTACCTGGAATTATGTTCATAATCTGGACCGGTCAATTGATTATCTCTACTTCTTTAATAAATGTGGAACTGCCACCCCACTCTGGGGGACAACTATGTTGATTTAGTTATATATTTGTATATGAGTGCCCTTAATCATCACCAGAGAATCATAAGAAAAACAAATACGTCCATTTTTTCAAATTGGTTCTTCTCCTCTGTCCTTCTCTTCCCCCATTACAAACCCTCTTTAATCACCCTTATGTGGACGACTCCGCCGATATTTTCTATAGCTATTCAGATGCTTCATCGCTCTTTATAACGCTTTCATTATCTTGATCTTGAAAGATTTTCCTATTGTTTTTATTAAATTCAAATATTTCCTTCTCTTGATATGTGGACACATACAACCTCACACACAGCATGTATCAATTATCATATATACATACTACAGACACGTAACTATTTTATTGTCACTCCCAGTCTTGCCTTTCAGCTATCCCCAAATACAGATAGCCTCCTGTTCTCCTGTTCGCAGTGTAACCCTCGACTGCGATAAAAAGCTTAAATCTCTCCGTACAAAGGTTTTCCCCAAAAGTATAACCCTGTCAACTATTACTTGTATGTTCTTTCTTAGATCGTGCGGTGAGGCAATCTAATATGAAATGACAATTGTAAAAAGAAAACCACTTTTGAACCCCTGTCCAAAATAGAACCACAAAGCAGCAGCAGTATCAAAATGAATGGTACAATGATTCAATCTTGTCTTGACAGAATCTACACAAACGTAATTCTTCAATATCCCGGCTATCCAGAACATTGAACCAGATGGCCGTCACATCTTTGGATCCTCAATAAAACTGATCTTTATGTTAGTATTTTTTTATGCATATATCCAGGATCACACTGATGACCTTGACTAATGCGTTCAGCACATTTTTTTTTTCAGTGGTTTGGTATCAGGCATCCCATTGGCTTGAGCAATGGCATGGCAGAACAGGAGCATCAGGCTGGCACTGTGCAAGGGCATCAAGTCTCCACAATTTTTCTCTTTTGTCCATCCAGCCAATCATTACACAGGATGATAGATGTGAAAGTCCTGGCAATGAAGGGAAACAGAAGGGCTACTCATAAAAAAACAAAAAAAAAAACAAAAAAACAAAAAACCATTGGTGAAGCAGCATTGCTGTAGTCGGTTCATAGAAGCATCCAGAAAATCAAGGGTTTGGGAGACTAAAGAGGGATCAAGGGTTGCGATTTAGTACATTGTTTATTTCTGAGTATGATTTACTGTGTTTTAGATGTACTGCTTCTTTAATGACAGTCTGTATACAACAAAAGTTATATTTATGATAAGAAACAGTGGGGAAAAAAAGAGCGACAGCAGCCAAAGTTAAAAAAAAAAAAAACAAGCTTTGGTTTTTATGTTCTATTCTAAATTCCCTTAAGAAGAAAAGTATGTTAAATCTTAACCTCTACAAGAAACACTTGTAGCAATTGGTAAGATGGCCTACATTTGTATTCTCTCCAAATCCACTACCCCAAAGCCTGTGCTTTTCAGCTGACTGAGTGGCCAGGCTGGGAAAAGCTACCTCTAAACAGATTCAATAAAAGTATTATTTCAACCAATCGAGGCTTCCACAGATCAAAAGTCAATCATAATTTTTTTTTTTCCCTCCAAATTCGGTTACCTTGCTGATTTCCAGCCTTATGTCTGTTACATTAGCATATTATTTGATTAAAACTGCAAATCTGACCTCAGACTGAACCGAGCATTTGAATAAAGAAAAAGTAGAGGCAGGGGTATCACAAATACAAGGCTGCATAAATTGAAAAGTGAGAGACTTTTTTTTTTCTTTCTTTTTTTTTTTTCCCAATGGGACGCTGCAAGACTGCATTAACTCCAGCCACACTGTTCTGACTCAGAATCCAATCTAAAAGTCAGCTGTGAGCTATAGGCTTGTCATGTCAGGGTGAGCTAGTGAGGAGGGAGGCTGGGAGGAGCACAATGGAGTGTTAGCTCCTATCTTCCCTCATCTGGATGCATGAAAGTTCTGTGAATGTTTTGTGCTGGGATGAATTTGCTGTCCCTGCGACTTTTACATTAGTTGAGAAAGGTTTGGGTGCCTCAGAAATAAAATATTATCCCACATGTGTCTCAAACATATTTATACAAATATTGTTTTTTTCTGGGGGGGGGGGGGGGGGGGGGTTCTCTTGATTGATCAAATCATTCTTAAGAGAAATTGTTCAGATCAGAAGCTACACATGAAATGATATCTCAATGTAAAATGTCTATGGACATGACTAAAAAAAAAACAAGACAAGATATAAAACAATCTCCTCACATCTTTGAAGAGATGACAGAACAATAGAACATGCCAGACGAAATTTCTCTCTACGAGCCCCATTTATAAAATTAGTGTGTCCCAGTTTGTTTGTAAAATCCAATTAGGGTTATACATTGCTTGCAGCTCTTTCTCCCTGCCCTTTCTCACTTACCTAAGTGAGATAAAACTAAAGCTTTCCTCTAATTCAGAACTGATCTGATCATTGTCTTTTCGCTAACCTTACTTTAATAAGAGTCCTGACATCTCATTAGACAGCTTACTGTGTAATACTAAGCAAATTAATAAAAGAATTAAGCTTTACATTTTCCTAACAGGTATAACTCTTACTAACAGGTATAACTTATAAATGCAATCTCTTAAGAGCCAATGTGACTGCACACTGCAGAGTGAATGACAATGAGGATTTATCTCATGTAAGTAGATGAAAGAAAGATAAACTGCTTTATTCTGAGATTAGCAATACCAAGTCATGTACCAAGACATATTCAGACGTGTGTCATGTTATCAGGATTACTTTCGGTACAGGACAGTAATAAAACTGTGACTTGTCTCTTTGATATCATACAGTGAAACTATGCATCACTCACTGCGCATGGCTGGCAGACATGAGAGGAACATGTGCATATAATGTAAAGCAGCCTTTGATGGATCCATAGATTTACAGATAGATGTACTTAAAGCCCACACAGCCTCTCTCTGTCTCTTTCTGTCTCTCTCTCCCTCGCGCTCTCTCTGTTCCCCCCTCTCTCTCTCTCTCTCTCTCTCTCTCTCTTCAATATTTGTCTCCATGCAGGTGATTTAAGGTCTTGTCGGAGATTGATGGCTGCAGAGGATGGGCCAGATGGATAAGCACAGGCAGTTTTTCATTTACACTGAAGGTTAGTGACCTCCCTGGTGGACAACAGGCCTTTTTTCCCTATCCTGCTTTGACATGGCAAAGCATCACTGCAGAGAGAGTAATGGTCTGCTTTCCGTAAATGTGCTGTGACACGTTACAGAATATCATAAATCTACTGTTGTATTCACATGGGTGTACGTTTCAAGACACACAGATCAGATTGTGTTAGGCTTCAGGGAGAAAGATAAAACAGAAGAAAAAAATCCCAGGAAAAGTAGCAAGTTCAGCAGAACAGGGCGCAAAACTGCCCTTTATCAGTCTTTGCAAGACTAAACAACCCTCCGCTTGGCAGAGGAACCCTCTGTTGACAAAATGTATTCATTTGTAATAATGAAGTTTCCTGACGTCCTACAGTATTGGACCTGACATACCCAGTAACCTTTATCAGGCTAGTACTGCAGAAGATCAGATAATGGCATATGATAGGCGTCTGAATTCTTTTTTTGCTTTGTGATTCAGTAGCTGCAATAGCTGAAGTCAGTAAAGCGCAGCAGCTACAGTCAGTGGCTGAGAACCACTTTCAGTTAACAGTTCTCTACATTGTAACACCGTATGTCCTCAATAATTGGGTAAAGTCGGTGGGGGACCTACAGTGCTACCATACACATGCACATGTTAAAAAGTAACAGCTCTATATTTCAGATTGCAGTGCGCTCCTTAGCACCCATAAACCTGAGAGGTAATGGGAAATGTTCAACTGACACCTTCCTGCCTACTGGCATAAGGGTGAGGAAATGTCTTCACACAGAAGCAAGGACTGGCTCCATGCCCAGGGAATACTTCATAAAGAGTCAGTAAAGGAGAAAGCCATTGGCGCATGATAAATGCTCCGATCTGAATGTTCAACCGCCTGTCTTCTTTGCCATTGGTGAGTCTTGAACCCTTTTGACACGAGACCCAGCACATTGCCAAAAGGGAACTTTCCAGCCATGTTGGTGGTTACCCCTTCTCACACTGGTGCACCATTCCCAGAAAAGTCAAAAATAGCTTTGGAGAATGGCATACTAATTGTACTTGACTTGTCCGACAGGTCTGGACCACCTGTAAATTTCATTCACGCCCAAGAGAACGCTCTAGATTAGGCAGGATTGGTGAATGCAGCAAGCTCTCTTCAATCACTCATATGAGCTATCTGTTCATACGAGTGGTTTTCACAAAGGGTCTCAAAAAGGGTCTTTTTTTCTGGAAATCTCAGCATAGTCTTAAAAAATGGAACTTGGTGCCATATACATTGCCCATAACAAATTCTGTACACTTGACTTTCGCAGACGCAAAACTGTGAAGTTTGCTAAAGATCTCGGACAGATTAAAGAGAATATGTCCATCAGTCACAGAGGACATGCTCATTAGTCTTGGAATCTAACAGGAGAAATGTTGGTACAAATAAATGGCAACAAAAGCAGTGTTCTCTTCCAAAGAGGCTTTGCCATTCAGATTCAGCTGAATGCACATTAGAACTGACAACTGATCTTCAGCTCTCGAGGTTATATGAATTATATGAATTACACACTATTAACTTAATACATGTTCCCATCTGAGGAAAAACAGAACTATCATGACTAGAAAGCACAGAAATGTTTATTATCATTTTAACGGCATATATATTTCATGGTACCGACAGTATTCCATAGGTTTGATAGTCCAAAAGAGCTTCCTCAGAGACATGTGAGCACGTAACCATAACACAATAATAAGGTGAGTTGCTCTCTCTGAGAATCAGAACACAAGAGAAACAAAGAGGAGCTGGATATTTTCATCAAATTGGGAGAATGTCAGTGTATTAAATGATAAACAACAATGTTTTTCATCATCCAGCATTACAGATGTACCGCCAGTAATTGCTGCGCTCATCCAACACGAACTCCATAATAGGACAAAAACAATCCTCTGGTGAATGAGACACCCGCAACCTCCGCAACCCCTCGTTCGTTTTCCTATCCCTTTTTAAAGCCGTAAAAGCGTCGATCGCAGTACCACACATTTTCATGCCGGTAACTGGACAACGCTAACCTGTAAAGAATTAGAACTGACAGCGTAGCAACTGGTGAGAGAAAACAGCATCTGGTCAGGCCTACGGCCCATGAATAAAGACGGCCTAAATGTTGCGCAAGACCTTCAAAAAGGTCACCCTTACTCGCAGCGTAAACAAAACAGAGACACAGCCATCACTTTTCTTACAATGTGCTATATACTCAGTGTGATTAATATGTAGGCTGAGCACAAGTTACATTTCAGAAACTACCATACGCAACACTTGTTGCATTTTGCATTTGGAGAAGGCTGACCGAGAAACTAAATCTTCTGTCGTTACAAAACTGGCATAACAGAACAGTTTTCTTTAAAAAAAAAAATCAAAGCTTTTGGCAAATTCTCTCATCTGGCAAAAGGATGAGTCTGAAAAACCCAGCAGTGCTGAATTAAAGATGGGAAGTATACAGTGGGAAAACACAGTACACCATATTACAGCATATTATATCGATCCCGACTTTTCTGTTATACACTATTATCATTAAACTATTATTATTCCCATTTTGAACTCCTTCTTTGTTTTCTCAATGTTCTGTGAAGAATAAAACATATTAGAGAATGTTTGACCTAGTTTTTGAGAGAATAAGTGCTGGTTTAGTTATGGGCCCAGATTCAACAGTTACATACAATACTTTTTTTTCAGAGACTTTGGTCAGCTCAGTTATACTGAGTGCCTGTTTTTTGTGGAACAGGTAAAATATTTCCGAGCGCTACAAACACAGAGACTAACTGTGGGCCAATCTGAGAGAACAGACAGATGGAGAGTGGAGATCGAATTGTTGCAGAGCTGAATCAGTATTCCACTGAAGTCCATTTTCAATTGCTTCCTCTTTTTGTCCCTGTTGGCCTTTTGACAAAATGGCACCCGGTTGCTCCGATGATCAGATCAGTTAGCAGTAATGGCTCGTTCTGTCTAAGTCTCTGCAGAGGAGGTTTCGCAAGGGAGGGAGATTGAGAGGGAGTGGCACATCACGGGAAATAGGATGAAACGCTGAGGACAAAAGCATAAGATAATTAAATTGGCCTTACAGTCTTGACCTTTTCGCAAAGTGGTCTTTTGCCGCTGACTTTGGTTCAGAGAGTGAAAGATGATCCAGCTGCCTGCCATATGCCATTACATGATCCTCTGCAGTGTCTGCTGCTGTAGTGACTCTGAAATGGTTCATATTCATATGACACAAATGTTATTCAAACAGCTGAAGGCCACCAGATTTGCAGTTTGCATTACGCATAAATATTCAAACAGGCTCTGATGTGGATGTTCAGGCTCAACTGTTCGTCCAGTAACACCCCCCCCCCCCCCCCACACACACACACACACACACACATACACACACACACACATATATACACACACACACACACACACACCACCACCACCACCACCTTCTCTCTCTCATTATCTCTTTTTATTTCTCTCTCCCTCCTCATCAGGACTCATCAGGATTGTATGTAAGTGGCAGACACATTAGTTATATTGCCATTTAGATGCTCCTGCAGGCCCTAAGTTGAAGATAGTGATTTGTTTTCTCTTCAGGGACGTACAGAGTAGTACAGTCAAGTACAGTGAAGCACAAGACCTCAAGGCTCTCTCTCTCTTCCTATTTACTATGGTCTTTTGACCACAAATGTAATCTCTCAGTGCAAAGTGTCTGCATGAAATACAGATATGAGGACCATGCTGGACCAAAAATCTTTAATCTTTAAGCTTCCTGTTATTTTTCATTTATCTTCAGTCATGGGCAAATAATAGAAGTACCTTCGTTAGATAGATAAGATAGATAAGATCCTGTTAAAGGAAAATAGAGGAATCCTGCTTAAGATCGCTTGGCTTGAATTTGTCAGAGATGGAAGACTTTCTAAAGATTAAAAATGCTAAAATGAAACCCATTAGACATATTGATTTAACAGGAGCCATTTTAAGCCAATTGTGTACCTTAAGTGTACGTTCTGGTGGGTCTTATCTTATCTAAGAACATCTCTGAAACTTAAATAAAAAAAGATACCTAAAGACAAAAGGCTTATTTTTACTTTGTCTTATTGTCAGGCACACGAGAGAGACAAACTACAGTAAGATGTGAGCTGCACCAGAGGGGAAGTGTCTGTTTCGATTGAGTTACGTTCTTAAAAATACCCGCAATCAATAGGGTTTCTTCCGAGGAGGAATGAGCAGGTTGACTTTTGCACACATGTCAAGGGCTTTGACACTCAGTCATCTTATATCACCCCACAAAATGGTTCCTCAATGTACCATTCATCATCCCCCTTTCACAAAGTCAAAGATAGATGCGACAAATAAATACAACAGCAAATAAAAAAAGCCAAGTGAGCTCCACAGAGCGTCTCCTCTGCTCTCACTACAAATTTTTCATGCAATAATGAGATGCCAAGGTCTAATTTAAATGAAACCAGAATTCCTTTAAGACAAGAGAAGCCTAAGAACGCAGTTTATACAATGTTATCTTTAAAAATGCATGAGCCATTTAAAAAATACATGTAATACAGAAAGCGGGAAGATGTATTTTAGAGACTCCTATGTGGTTAGTTACATCCATCATTGCAAACTCACTGTGAAGTGTCTCTCATACATGGGCGACGGATGTATTCACGGATTATGATGATTATGATTTTGGGTAAGATTATGTCAGTCTGTGCCCACAATCAGTGGTCATGGTTTCACGTCTGTACGTTTTCAATGCATTGTCACGTATTCAACAGGTCAACCCAGACAGATAATGATAACGCCATGTACATCCAACAGATTTTCTAGACTGAGTCGATGCATTTTTTCAGGGCTGAGTCAAGCCTTCAGGATGCTTTAAGGGCTTTCACATATATTTAAGGCCCTTACAGAGAGGGTATCATCAAAGCCCTGATTCTCATTCCCTACCAGATAATATTTGCTGGTCAAAGAAATTGAACGTGACATTGGAAGGTTTTCTGCCAGCCTCTAAGAAAACTCTGTGTGGTAATGTTAGTCATTAGTAAATGAGACAGGCTAATGCAGATTTATATTACATAAGCAGACATCTCTCTGTCGATTTACATCAGTGGACATCTGTTTGTCAGAATGAACAATGACTAGAGGGTAATTAGGTCCATCTGCAGGTACCGTAAGATGTGCTACTTTATAATTTGACCATGTATGGTCAGATCTGGAATTATTTCAACATAAAAATACATTTCACATTGACACATCTGTGCATTTCAAGATGAAGATTACAGCATCATGCACCTGGAAACATATGAGCACAATATGAGCACATATGAGCACATACATATTGTATGTATGTATTCTAGATGAATACATACATACAAACATATAAAATTTAAAAAGAAAACTGCCATACATTAATGTGGACATACAAATAAAGAAAACACACACACACACACAAAAACACATGCGCCCGCACGCACGCACGCACACGCGCACACACGCACACACGCACATACACACACACATCAACCTATGCCATCACCTTGGGCCCAAACAGCTGTTCTCACTGGTCCTGCACACTGATGAATTAAAGATTAAAAACATGTCCTTCTGTCACACTGCTTTGAAGAAAAGTCTCATGTATTTTTTCTGTGGGATGAAAGATTAACAATATCTTGTGTTTGTCCTTTCGTTTTAGTAGAAACCTCTTCCTCTGGTTGTATAAATTAATTATTGAGAAGGAAAGGATGAGAACAAGGGAAGCAAGAGTGTTTTTCCTCTTTCCCCTCAGGTCATGGCAAAACCACAACTTAGAATAACATATCCCTGTCACTGACCCTTACCTTCCCTCTACTCTCATCTCCTCTCCTCTCCTCTCCTCTCCTCTCCTCTCCTCTCCTCTCCTCTCCTCTCCTCTCCTCTCCTCTCCTCTCCCCCTACCTCCTCTCCTCTCCTCTCCTCTCCTCTTTCTCATGCCAAGTTTTCTTCCCTTCATCTTACTTTTTTTGTCTATCACTTATTAGCTGTGGAATTGAATTTACCCTCTATGAGGACAATACATCTCAAATCAGAAATCTAATCTAAATCCTTGCTGCAGCTGAAGAACTGCCAACAAATTCCCCAGAGGCCATATTCTTGTCCAGTTAATAAAAGAAACCGGAGAGCATGTTTTGTACATCCTGATCTGAGAAGTGGAGAGTAGGAAGGAGTACAAAAAGAAGCGAGTGCCAACAGTGAGGATGTGTTAATACGTCTCTCTGGGGAATTGCTGGTACGTCCTGACTCCTGCTGCTTTCTCTGCATGTATTCTGCCTGTCTCCGCTACTTAGTGTGCCTGAACCTCCAGCATCTGCTTGCTGTATGAGCTAATATTCTTTAATATTTCATGTCTAATATTTCCTGAGTCCAGAATATAAATCGCTGCGGATTCAGCCTCAGCATGTGCAATGACTGTAAATGGCTTGTCTTAAAAATCTGTGAGTGGACTTACTGTAAAACCCTTGAAGACTACATGACAATAAAATCGTTGACGTAACCAAGAGAGAACTAACTCGATTCTTGAGCATGAATCATCTGTATTTAGTGCACAGACTCGTGTTCTGTTAAAATAGCTGACCAATCAGTCACTCTGAAGAGGGCTCTGGAATCTAAGTGATAATACACATGAAGGCCATCTGCTATTCCGCTCTCATAAATTTTAACACACGGTGGGTATTGTAACAAGTTACTAAGATACTAAAAAAATGTGACTACTAAAGTTGTGTGTGTCTATGTAGTGTGCTTTTGTGTCTATGTGGTGTGTGTGTGTGTGTGTGTGTGTGTGTGTGTGTGTGTGAATGTGTGTATGTGTGTCTGCACATGTGTTGGAATGTATTACTGAGGTGACTGAGTGGGCATTGTTATTCTTAAAGGGGATACAGGCCTGAATTGACAAATCACCTCTTTGTATTTATGTTCCTGATGCAATTGTTCTGATAGCGTAATATGATTGGCAAATACTTACTAACAGCTGTGATATTTTCACTTTGAGTATATCAGTGCACAGCAGCTTTACATCCTGTCTGAGAGACCAATTGTAAAACAGACCTCATCAGTCCAAAATCTTATCAGCACCAACAAGATTATACCTCAACAAAAAGTAAGCACCTGGTATGCAATACATCTTTTCTTTAACTTCTGGCATTTTAAAAATTGTTTACTTGGAATTTCATGGTCAGCACAGCGACCGCTGTTAATGGCATAGAGAATTGGTTTAACGCTTATTTTGAGTCACTGGAAAACAAGTGCTTGAATGAAAAGGCATCCAAACACTGATGTAAGAGTTGTAATGAACACATACATCAAAAGGAATGAACTCGTCCTTCGTTAAAGTAGCCTGGGTTTATTGCCATGAGCTATGAGAGCGTTAAGACAATGAATGAATGAGAACACACAAAGACTCTGCAGTCAGCATTTCAGCCATGGGATTCAAGTCAGCTATTACACACGCGCGCACACGCACGCACACACGCACGCACGCACACACACGCACAAACAAACCCATAAACCCAGGAAGCTGTTGAGCTAAATATACTCATTTGATATGATCATGTAGCACAGTTACCATAGTTTTCTCATTTGAAAAGAGCTGAGCTGTGAATAATGCTCGCTGATATAACTGCAAGAGACAGTCTATTGTTTACAGCATATACAACTGGTCTGTTTTCAGAAAAAAAAATGGTTAGTGCTTAGATTAGGGTTGGAGCATCTTTTTTAGTTATGTCACCTTGGCTAGCGATACTTTTTTGCTATAACTGCAAAATACAGTCTGTTGTATTTTGACACTTAATATCAGTTTATTAGCTGAGCAAAATTAGGTGCTAAGACACAATTCACACACACACACACACATGCACGCCCGCACACGCACGCACGTGCACAGACACATGCAGAGATGCCTCTGTAGGGAACACTCCACTCCACAGCAATAATCACCAATCACAGTATCTCCAGAGAGAAAACATCAACACAATGTGATTTTATTTGAGAGAGTAGAGTGGAGCAAATATACACACAGTAGTTACTCACAAACCTCATACAACACAGAACACAGAAAACTACATTACTCTTTCTCTACTTCATTCACACACACACGCACATACACACGCGCGCGCACACGCGCACACACACACACACACACACACACACACACACACTTACACACACTTACACACACTCAGTTACAAACATATACATTCAAATAACTACTGTGCTTTACATAAGTAAAACAATGCATGCTCCAGATCATATTAAAATGAAAAAATGTTGGTAGCACTGTAAAACAGGAGAGACACATCATTTGTTTTGTTGTCTGATAACTGAGAGAACAGGGCCACTCATCACCTACACAGTTCAGCAGGGGGCAGCTCTCATTACAGAGTAAATTAACTCTATTAAAAGTGACAGGCTCTCCAGCTCTGAATGGGATCGCAACGCTTAGTAATGTTGTCCACCCCCTCAGAGCTGCTCACACTCACTGCATCTCAATGCACGACAGCCCCCCCCCCCCCCCCCCCCCCCAAATGTTTTTACATTTGTGGAACTTGCTGGAAACTTTCTTCTAACGTATATACATTTTTTTTTTCACTTGCTCTCTTCATTTTCAGAGTAAACATTTAGGTGTGTTATATTTTCATGACTATTCTTTTCTCTTCAGTGCTTCGTAGCTGTGAGCAAAGTCTTGCACTGAGTCCTGAACCTTTGTTTGCCATGCCCGACTAACAGTGAGGATACGCTATATTAGTTTTATTGGGTGGCGGCGGTGTGTGTGTGTGCGTGTGTGTGTGTGTTGAATGTTGTACGCCGTTAGAGATTGGGAAAGGCTGGGCTGCAGTGAGTTTGAGTGCTAATAGCAGTGGAGGCTGGAGGACATGCTGGGTTGCCATGGCACTGTAATGATATGACACTGAGGGGTAAAGAACACTGCAGGATTGCCACACTGGCAATGAGATTAACACTTACCCCCCTCCCTCAAGTGACAAGCATTACACCCCTTTCAACAGGCTGCAACACCCCATGACGTGTGTGTGAGTGTGTGTGTGTGTGTGTGTGTGTGTGTGTATTTGGGGAGGGGGGGGGGGGCTTAGCAGAGAGTGATAGCATGCTTTGCATGTATTTATATGTGTGTGTGTGTGTGTGTGTGTGTGTGTGTTGGGGGGGGGGGGGGGGGGGGGGGGGCGGGGTCGAGGGTATGCAGAAACCTGTGGGTGTATACATGTGTACGTTCGCGGGGTCTAAGGGTTAATGCTTTGTTTAGAGTTACTCCCCCTCAAGGGCACCTTGAGTGTCGGTGGCACTCTCCATGCTGACAGAGTCGTTTGTCAAACGGCTGGAAATGAATTTAGTCCGTGCAATCCCATGTGTGTGAGGCACCTGTTTAACCCTTACACTCCCACTGCATCCCGCTACAGTCACACCCATGTCTCATTAGAGAGATAGAGAGAGAGAGAGAGAGAGAGAGAGAGAGAGAGAGAGAGAGAGCTAGCCTACCTCAGTAGTCTGACACAACCGCGCTGTAGAGTTCAATTTCCACGTGCGGCGGTGCCGCTGTCTGTGGAAGACACATCACACTGGAGAGAGTGATGGAAGTAATTGTTCGCTATGACAGAAATTAGATTTGTAAACATTGGTTAATGTGCCCAGTCAGAAAATGATAGCAGGCTGATCCCTGGTCCTTCAGAGCGCAGTGCAAACGCTAATGAATTTTTAACCACGGCATCCGTCGCCGAGCCGTAGAAGATCGATAGGGAACATGAAACATTTGAGCAGGATCGCGGCTCTTACGTTGCTTCCACAGACCAGGCTATTTAAGGTTTTTTGTTTTTTTGTTGGTTTTTTTTCATTTGCATTGGTAACTTGGTTTTCCCCTTTTTTGCGTGAGGACACAAACTGGACTTTTGTTAGATATATACAGGGTAAGGGGGACAGGTGACAAACAATATTTCATGTCTACAGCATAGACTTACACCTCTTTATCACTAAGAACTTAGGAACCATTTTAAAGAGTTGTCCATAATCCTACAAGAAACAGTTCAGAACCTCATAACAATATTCCGGGGAGGAAGCTCTGAAAACAATAGGCAGCCCATTACCTTATTATTATAAATATTATAAATATTCATACATCTCTGCTGTCGGTATTATTCTGTGTATTCCCCATGCATATAAACAGTGCATTCACACCACATGTATAACTGTATATTCAAGCAATCCATGTATCCTGCAGATCTTCTCAATACTTCATGATTTGTGATCGATTTATGATCTAACGTGTAATCTATGAAGCATTCTGGCCACAGTTACATAGTAAAAGTATCTAGTATTTCCCAAGGCTATGTCCCTCACTGGAACAGGTTAATTCATTTTTTGGGCATCACTCATACACAGACGCAAACACACGCGCGCGTGGACTATATGTGTGTGTTTTTCTTTTTCCTTTTATAGATGTTCCTGGATGCCCATTGGACATGGAGGTTGAGTG
Organism: Chanos chanos; assembly: GCF_902362185.1. NCBI lineage: Eukaryota > Metazoa > Chordata > Actinopteri > Gonorynchiformes > Chanidae > Chanos > Chanos chanos. The sequence continues at coordinate 43,798,021 of NC_044499.1, read as the reverse complement.
AGTGAGTGAGTGAGTGTGTAATTGAGTGAGTAAGTGAGTGACTGAGTAAGTGGGTGAGTGGGTGAGTGGGTGAGTGAGTGAGTGAGTGAGTGAATGTGTAATTGAGTGAGTAAGTGAGTGAGTAAGTGAGTGAGTGGGTGAGTGAGTGAGTGAGTTAGGGAGGGAGTAAGTGAACGAATAAATGAGTGAGTAGAGATGAAGGGAAGAGGGGCAATGACAGAGATGGGCGCAGTGAAACCATTTATATAACCACCAGGCAGGAAAATCCACAGAACTTTATTAACCATACGGAATAAATTCCAGAAACCCTTTGTTCATTATTCCTGTGGAGCAAACACAGTCAGGGAATTCAGTCAATGGCTCTCATTTACCACTCTCTTCATCATATCATCCTCAGGTGCAGCTCTGCCCGCAGATCTCCTTCTCTCCCTCTCTCTCTCTCTTCATCGTTTATTTCTCTCTCACTGATGGGTAATATCCATTTGAAACAAACTAACTGAACTATTACATAGCTGCCCTCTCTAAGGCATTATACTTATAACTCACCACTTCAAACTCTTATCACTATCATTTACAGTCAATTGGTGGCAATGTCTCACTGTCTCTGTCTATTCCTCAAGCACTGGTTTCATATCTTAATATCAGAGAACGGGGAAATAGATTGTAACAGACAGCGCATATACACAAGAGCTTGCATTTTATATGGCAGAGAGATTAATGGGTTATTAAAAGGAGGGCACTTTTGAAAGACAATTCTCCTCTTTTTTGTAATGCTGTGTAGGAATTCAGATAAGGATCATGGAAAAAAAAAGGAAAGAGAAGTTGTTCATTTTAATGATGGAAGAATGAACAGTTGGTTACAATTATGTCTTTTTCTCCAGGGGTTGGAAGGAATGTGGAGCGTTGAAAATTTCCTTTGAAAAATATTCTTTTTCATACTTTTCATACTGATGCATCTATGTGTGTGTGTGTGTGTGTGTGTGTGTGTGTGCGCGAGTGCGTGCGTGTGTGTATGTGTGTGTGTGTGTGTATATGCATGCACATGGGATTTCATAATTGAGTGTACTATTTGACTTAATTATCCCCTGTCCCCTGGAGCTTATCAAGGCTGGGCTTGGTTAGCACTTTTTGAAGAGAAACTCAATTATCTATTATGGCAGGGTCATTACTACCACACATTTGAGCCATAGCACAACTCATTACAAATTATATATTCTTACAGGATAGTGACCTACATACAGCATACAGCATTTAGAGTAACATATCAAATATTAAAATGTAAAGCAACCTAGATTCAACTGATAATGAAGCATGTCACCATTGAAAATACACCACACATTCAGCAGTATTAATGTCAAGATACTTTGTAATGACTGAGTCTTTCTTTGGGCTGGGTCAGTTTGCTGTGGTTAGGTGTCTGTCAGCTGGGTCAATCACTTTTCCAGTCTACAGTATCTTTACCTTGCTGACCGCTTTTGTTGTCATACTTGAGCAAATGGCCTCTTTCCTTCTCTTTGAGAAATGAGATTCAGTGCTGCCAATCTGACACTTGAGTGAGCAATTTATCTGAACACAATGCCACCAAATAATAACAAAAAGACTGCAACAGGTTAAGGTGGAGATTGGGTGAGAGAGAGGGAGAAAGAGAGAGAGAGAGAGAGAGAGAGAGAGAGAGAGAGAGAGAAAACGATCCACGTCTTGTGGTTAACACACGTAGACACACCACTGAACTGAGAAGACATTAAGATGTTCATTTACCCAACAAAATTGAGTGCATCGCTTTTGCACCATTGGAAAAAAGCCTTTCATAGGATTTCATTTGACTGAATCACAGACTGAGGGAGATGAGCTGTTTGGCTGATGAAAGAAGATATGTTTTCTGGCTCTTCCAGTATACTACATTTCTCTTTTGTGTGTGTGTGTGTGTGTGTGTGTGTGTGTGTGGGTGTGTGCGTGTGTGCGCGCGCGTGTGTCTATTTGTAGAAAAAAGAGGCCAGACAGCTTACATTGCATTGTAGTGTCTCAGCCATAAAAGTGTGTCTGGCTGTCTGGTTGAGGAAGCGCTTACTGTGTCCAAAAAGAAAAAAAAAGAAAAAGAAAAGAAAAAGGACCAAGTGAACTGTGACTGCTCCAGATAGACAAAATGTCTGTCCACCTAACCAAACGTTTAAAAGATGTGGTTCCACATGTCTACCAAAGCACTCAGAATAAAATGTGCAGTGAGGATATATCTGTGTGTGGTAACATTTTTTGTGTATTTTGTGTGCATGTTACCAGAGCACTATTTTAGTTTGGTATGACCACATCATTTTTAAGTGCACAGTGGAAAGACGACATTTTTTTTTTCCAATTTCTGTGAAAAGAGAGCCATTTGAAGGTAGATTCAAATTAAAACATGGAAATTGAATGACAGATACGTCATACAATGTGCACATGAGATCATGGTATTTCAAGTCTTCATATGAAGTCATATTCTTCTTTTGCAGAAAATTCTTAAACCATAACGGGCCCTTCCACCAATGTTTTGCGCTCCTGTCTAAGATCCAGACATGAAGGATCTGATCTGTGGCAGAGTTTCTCTTGTTAACGGACAGACAGCAAAAATCTTGGCAGCCTTCGGGCAAATCATATTTTTTGAACAGAGTGAAATCGTGAGGAGAGTGATGAAAATGGACACTGGTGCTTGATGACAAAGACACACTTGCGCGTGCACACACACACACACATGCACACACACGCATACACACACATGCGCACACACACACACACACACACACACACGGACACACACGCATACACACACATGCACACACACACACACAAGTGCGCACACACACATGCACACACGCGCACACACACACACACACACACACACTCCCAACCGTTTTATTATGGTATCCATAAAACTCGTGCTGCAAGCGTTTCCCCAAACATAATTAATTTCTGGTAAGTGAGAATCCTAAACAGAGATTCATAAATGAGCATGTAAACGGCGTACAGGACGGACCAGAATACTGATTTCCCTTTTACTGTTTGTCTTTCATAATATACAATATGCATGTATATTCAGATTCAGCTCACAGATGTGGTTGTGTGAGAAAGCCAGTGACAGATGTGGTCTTACAAATTTTTTTATTTTTATTTTTTTAATTTATTCTAAACGGCAATGTTATAGCTATTCTTATACATACCGCAGCTCCACAGAATCTCCCTGAGGCTCCAAAACACACTGTCTTGGTCATTTCACACTGAATGAGAACATCTGCACAGCTACACATACCACAAAACACAATCTATAGCCACACAAACAGCACCTAGCCTAACATAAACGACTGATATTGATTTGAGAACAAAGAGGCCATACAGAGGCCAAAGGTGTAGTCTGAATTTTTCATTAAATGTTTTTGTTTAACACAAGAAAAAAAAAAAATTAAATGACCATGGGTATTGATTAAACCTGAAGCATAAAGTCTAGATCATCCGCTCACTTGATTTATCAGAATGTGTGCAAAGAAAGAAAGAAAGAAAGAAAGAGAAGACTGACGACACACTCAACATTAAAAGATGATTAGTGAACAGAAAACACATGTTAAACACACTTCATAGCCCAGGTAAAAAGCCATGTGGCAGAGTGTGGAATCCAGAAACTGAGGAGATGGGACAATGACGGCTGTAATATATCCCAGATTCCTCCCTCGATGTTACACAGCCTCCGCCGCACATGGCTTAATCAGCAGATAATATCCACAGAATTCTCCACACTGCAGCAGAGCAGGACCGATACCAAATGCAATACAATCCTCTTTTCAATAACCCATCTATACACCCCCGTTCCTGGAGTACTGGTCCCGGAATTAGTAGCCTCGGGTAAGTATTGCACTCTGGGGCAGCGGCTTGTGGAGGAAGCGGAGGAGATGGAGGTAGGGTCACTTTCACGATGCTCTTGACTCGGCTAATTTACCGCGAGTCGCACATAAGGAGTCAGACAATATCATGGTGTCTTGGAGGGGCTACGCTGCTCGGCGTTGCGCTGAGGGTAAAACGAGCGAGACTGCAGTCTCAGCAGGGATTAGCCACAGTTGAGGATGAGCAGCTTTTGGCGCGACGCAGAGCGCCGAAAAACGACAGAGGACAGAGAAAAAACACCTGACCTTAAAAGGCCAACAGATTCATTAACACGTGTAGATGTCAGCCACTTTTTATTTGTAATTGGGGGGGAGGGGGGTGTTGTGGGGATTTAGGAGCAGCTTGTTGTTCTGATTAATAACCAGCAACTGGGACTGGGAGATAATACACGAATAACTCTGAATTCCATGATCTGAGGGGAACTGTTTGCTTTAGATCACAGGAAAGGACGGGATGGAAACATACGAAGGCTAACATATAGGAGAGAAGAGAAAGGTCATGTGTTTGGTACCACACTGCATCAGTTTTATTCTGGGAGCAGATCCCAGCCATCTGCTTCCTCATTCGTTCTCACATTCACACTCGCTCCATAACCCACAGATAACAGGAAATGCAGAAATATGACTGCAAGGCAGGCAGGTGGTATACAGGTAAATAGGAAGAGGATGAACAGGGCAAAAAGACAAGAAAGAGAGCGAGAGAAAAACAGAGTGAGAGGGAGAGAGAGAGAGCATCCGTGTGGTGCTTTTGAATCAATCCATCATCTCTTATTCCTGTCAGGACAAGAGGCTGAATGTCACGGTCGATACAGCTGTGCTTCTGTCACCTCGGCACCGGGCAGGGCAAGACGTAAGATGCGGGTACAGAGTGTGCGGAAACACTACTACATCAAGGGTCAGAAAACGACTCTACAGCATTATCACCATGGCGATGAGCGCGCTTCGATTTACAGGAAGCTCAGTCAACATATACGACCTTCGGGTACTTCAGGACAACATGTCTCTCAGCCTTAAACTTGAGTCCTTTAATAGCGTCTACTATGTCTTTTACCTTCAGAAAGAAAAGAGAAAGTTTCAAGGGAGGGTCTTACTTTGGCATAAAGACTACAGGAAGACAGGGAAATACAAATTAAAGAGACTCATGATAATTTCACAAGCTTTAGAAGTCATGACTTGAAAAAAAAAAATCCATCCCCAGTTCCGTCCTTTTCCAGCCTCTTCAAGCTTTCATGATTCGACACGACCTTGAGAGAATTCAAATGCGGCTATGACAATATGTGCCCTTCCGTTCCTTAAAGACCTCCAACAGAAAAGGGTTTATAATCAATACTGATTACATCTGAAGGTTAGAGGAAAGTACTGATGAGGCATTTGAACATTAAGTCTGTGGAGAGTTGTCTCACCACTTTTTGAAGAGAGAATTTGTCCCAAGGCTATTTAAACCTTGTTTTGATGAAATGCATCGTTTTTAAAGCATCGGATTTTTCTGGTCCGTTAATGACTCCCCGCATTGTTTTCAGAACCGTACTTACCTGCAGCACCTAATCAGATTGCTTGGCACTTTAAGGACAAAAACTAACCTTCACATTGTTTTTCATTTGTTTTGATGTTATGCTTTTCCTATCCAACCGACCTCTTCGGGCAATCTTTTAACACATCCTCCCAAAGAAGAAGAAGGGAAAAAAAACACCATTGCCTAAGTCAGTTTGCTTTCAGATTTCTGTCAAAAAACAGAATTCTTTTCTGTTTTTTTCTTTTTTTTTCAGCCTTGACGTGCACCGAGGATTAATAAACCAATTGTGATTTTTTTCTCAAAAGACAACCTTGGATTTTGTCTATTTTTGTTGATCTATTCAAAGTCATTACGCAGAATCCTGTGTGGGTACAACAATAATAATAATAATCAAGTCTCTGACGGCTGTTAAGGATGCAGTCCTACTGAATGGGCTCCCATCCTTTTGTATTTCAAAATACAGCTGATATGACGCGTGAATACCTTTAGATATTTGTGTGGATATAGCGACAGAGAGCCGACAAGGACTTTTATTCAGTTCCAATCTCAACATAATGACTCTAGCTCGCCTGCCCTTCTCCCTTCACACCTGGTATGTTCCAATTGTGCTGGTCAGCTCCTCTGACATCTGCTATGATATCAAACATTCATCTCTCTACCACACATTTCATTAAGCCATATTATATCAGAACAAGTGACTATCTGCACCACAGTGGAACTGAGGTTTGAAAAAAAAAAGAAGCAACTATTTAACATTGATATAGTACCATGTAGCTCTCAAATACATAAATAAAACTCTGTGTCAGTTTTGCAAGGTGTTGTTCTCTGAGGCTGTGTCTTGATCTACCATCTGCTGTGGTGATGACTTCATAGGCCTGTAGATTATGTAGGTGTGTTTGCTATGATTGAAAAACGACAGGGGTGGACCAGTTGAATTGGAGGCAAGAAATTTCACTCCACTCTCTTAGACTTCTCTCAGTCATTTCCAAAGCACCGTACACAGAAAGGCTTCATTACCATAAGTACCTTTGTGTAGTATTTCCATTTCCCATTCCCTTTCAGTCTATTATTGCACAAAAATATGCATATTAACCCAACGATGAAATGAAAATGATTGATATTAAAGGAACGAGTTGTATTTCTAGTTAGAAACGTATAGAGTTTATGGAACAAGAGAGGGAATCTAGCCGAATCCCTGCAGCGAGACTTGTCACATTCGGAGGTTCCTGCGTCAGACTGACTGATTGATTATTCCGTTCTTTTTCACTTCTCTCTCTCTCTCTCTCTCTCTCTCTGAGCTTGCTGCGAACTCCCCCAGACTAACAGAGTGCCAAACAACATCTCACCTCATTTTGTGAATCCTCCACTTCTTAGCACTGGACACACAACATCTTGCCACGATCCCTTGAGGCTAAACAGCAGAAAACCACTAAAACACATCTAGACCCGGTAATGTCCCGGTGCTGAAGTTAGAATCGTTTTTACTAAATCTATGGGTGGGTATTGAAAGTGAGTAAAACAGAGAAGCTAAAAACAGACAGACAGACAGACAGACAGACAAAAGGACAGGAGGACAGACAGACAGACAGAAGAAAAGAAAGAAAGAAAGAAAGAAAGAAAGAAGGAAAGAAAGAAAGAAAGAAAGAACGAAACTAATACAAGCCAACAGAATAAACAGCAGTTTTAGGTTATCCACTTTCTACAGGCTGTAGAATAGGGGTAACATAACATTGTTTTAACAGGTTTCATTTAAGGTCACCTTAACGTAATGTACATTACTGAAACACTTTCATGGTCAAAAGATAAATAGCTGAACTGAGTTGTGTCGTAAAACATTCAGGCAGATTCATAAATTGTGAGTCATCAGATGATCAAATCAATGACGGATCAAAGAGAAAAAGCCTGACACTCAGTGGTGGAAAGTGGAATTACACAATTGTAGCTTGAAACAAAAATATGCAAGACTCCGTAACAAATGTCGGTATTCCATTCTGTAACTGGATAAAGAACAGACCAAACACATATTCTTTGTATACATTTTTGTAAAATAGCACTGTATTCAGCCAGGGAAAAGAACTGATTTTGCCTCCATTTGTAATCTTGACAAAACCCACCTTAAGAGTGCAGCACAGACCATCAGAAAACCACTGATAGATAATAACACTGATAATAAAAGTAAAGCCATTCATCCCCACAAAAAAAGTTAGGAAACATTTGCTTGTGCATAGAAGTATGGCTGTGAAGGCAATTCATATGGTATTGCTTTATGTCACACACAGTGGGCAGAGAGGACAATTTCCACTTTTCTGGCAATAGTTCCCATTGATAAAAGTCACAGTTCACAAACAATAGGGTTAGAAAAACAAAAATAATATATATCATACATATTTATAATTCAAGCTTGTACATAATTAGGCATACAAATATGATATAAGTCAAGTTACACCATCACATTTTGTGCATATTTGGGATATGTAGGCAGCCGTTCAGAAACCACAGTGTGCTTCTGTGTGTGTGTGTGTATCACAAGCAACAGCCATTATTAAAAGGCTTTAAAAAGAAATCATCTATTTAAAAAAAGCCACCAGATTGTTAATTCATTTTTTTTTTAAAGATCCAACTGTACATATCGACGCTTTACAGTATTAAAAAAAAAAAGAAAGAAAAAGAAAAACCACAAGAAAAAAATGAGGCTTCCTTTTTGTCAAGGTCACATGGATGACCTTGAATTAATGTCCATGTTCAGTATATTCTGATGACTAAAAGAGGCCTTTGCTTTTCTTCAAGTTGAGCTGTTTCCAGTTTGGAAGCGTGTGAAATTCCTCTCGTGTCATTTCCAAAGCTTTCTGTAATATAATGTGCAGTCAGCACAAATCCGCAAGTCTTCCCCATACGCAGTCTTTGATTACTAACATGATACGACCGCTACATTTTTAAATATTGTAGATAATAGATTTTATAGACTCAGTAAATGTCTCATTTATAGTTTAGAATGACCAATTTTCTATTATTAAATCTGGTTAGTGGCTCTAACTTCAAACAGAAGAAGAGCTGTGGGAATTTTACCTGGAAGTCTGCATCAGACAGGTAGTCCTCCAGATGAAGAGGGTCTACCCCCTCGGGTAATGGTTTAGCAGTCAGTTCCTCCAGAGAGTACTGGTTCTTGCTGAGTTGAGCCAGAGCATCTTTCACCAGCGTCACCTTATTCCGTGACCCTTTCTTCTGCAAACGACCGTATACACGCGCATGCACAGACACATTCAGTTTTGTCTTTTACGACTTTAAATACTTTCAGGGAAAAGCCCCTACCAAAAGATAATAGTGTGGTATTATAGTGAAACATTTTCCTATACACTTAAATTTGCAAGTGACAATTATCATGTTAAAAATCTTAACCAAGACAACAAATGACAAGGGTTACCCATGGTTACTTAACAGTCTATCAGATCGCAAATTTTCACCGTCCTGGGTATGAATTGTACCTTACCTGGACTTTGATGGTGGGGTCTTTTTCCCAATAAGGAAAGATGTTAGTGAAGGTGAGAGGCTCTGCTCCAGCCAGAACCAGATAGGCCTGAGGAGGGCGTCTGGAGTTCTTTTCTGAAAGATATTAAAAAACAAAACAAAAAAAAACCACTTTAACCACATGAAAACTATCTTTCATGTAGCTCAACACAGACAAGCTGCTCACAACAGATCCATCCAGTTAATAACAGATGGATGTAAACGCTGAGTGCAGATTGCGAGAGCTGACCCTTGCAGTACTGCAGCACGGTCTCCATGGCACATTTCCTCTCATTGTCCCAGCGGATCTTAGCTGAGCCAGTGGACTCTGTGTCCTCAGGCTGCTGGCCTTGCCACAGATACACTTCCATCCTGTTATCCAACAAAAACAGAGCTGGACACACACACACACACACAAACAGACAGAGAGAGAGAGAGAGGGATACAGAGATACAGAGAGAGATGTTAGGGCCACTGAGTTCTTCAATGCATTCGTAATTTTAAGTGTTTACAGTTTATGTGTTTTTCTGTGTACATGTCTTCAGTCATCCAGGCAACGTAACAGTTATATTTGTCCTCTATCTTTCCCTGTTTGCATTTGTCTGTCAGTGCTAAGTTGCGGTGTTAGCGCATACCCGGCTGAGGGACAGAGTACAGATTCTCCTGCAGGAAAGGCATGGCCATCACGGTGCCCTCCATACGGGCAGGGCTCAGTAACTCCTCTGCCTCAAACACCCCACCGCTGGCACTCATACGGAACAGCCGCGGAGTGAAGTTATACTTTCCTGGATCTGCAGGTCACATAAGAGTGAGAAGGTCAGAGGTCTTAGGCAATCTCCGTTAATGACTCCAAATAGCTAGTGAAATATAACCGATATTTTATTATCTATTTTATGCTGTTTGACATTCTGTATTTGTTACATGGCAGACATACTGTATTTGTGTGAAAGAGAATCTGACAGGAAAAACATTCATGAATGTTGTGTAACATGGAAAACAATATGTGCTGAGCTTCAGAAACATGCCTCCCATGCATTATTAGTCAAGGGTGAGTGAATGAGCCTGTGTTTTAGAGTCACTGGCATATAGAACACGTGATGAAGTGGAAATTTTGCACTGTACCTTCAAGCATGCAGTCATAGGCTTTACGGTCCTGGCGCCCTAGAGCATTCCAGAACTCGGCTGACTCCGCCCCCTCCTCCACCTCCTGCACTTTCACGCTGCTATTACTGTTCAAACCCAACTCTGGAGGACATCTGCAATGCACACATGCGCACACGCGCACACACACACGCACGCAAATGCATACGCAAACACATGCACACACGCACACACACACATATCAAAACGTAAGGAAACTTTCTTATTTCCTTCCCTGTGAATTCAGCTTGACATTAACAGGAACATACAAATGGATGCCTGAAAATAGAATAACAAATTTCCCAGGTCATTTCGAAACGTGTGAATAGCTTTCTCACGTCTGAGTGAGGCGCTTCACGGCCTTCTTGGCCACCTCGCGGGCACTTTGATGAGTCTTGCAGCCGTGCCACAGGTAGAGACGTCCCTCCTGCGCGCCGAGCAGAATAAGGCTGGCACGAGAACGCAGACTGGCACAGCAGCACTCCACCTCCACCAGAGACCCTTCCACTGGTGCCACTCCACGCACACAGAACAGACGCCAACCACCTGACACACACACACACACACACACACACACACCGGCTTAGAATTAAAACTCAAAAATTCAACTGACAAACATTTGCGTTGGAGATACTGGGATATAAAATATGTTTGCATTTGTTTGTGTGTGTGTGTGCGTGTATATAGGTTTGTCAGGCACCTGTATTTTCAGCACTGTCTTCTCTGCAACCATGGTGGATGGTTAGTCCTCCATCAAAGAGCTGCAGAAAACATGGAGGCTCCTTCCCCTGAGTCACCAGCACCTGAATACCAACAGATCAGGATGTGAAGCTGCTTACTTAAGTACTGCTGCAGTCCAGTCTTATCAGTGCACTGGAACACTGATGCTACCACTGACCTTAAAGTGGACCACATGGCCACAATGACATGCCTCTTCGCTACACAGAGACATTTGGGTCTGAATTCATTTTAGCCTACTGTATAACACGGCACATTTCACCTGGCGTATAAAGCTGCTGTAATAGTACAAAGTGCTGTGCTAAAATTTACCTGCGCCCCCTGGTGGTTACCCAGCTCCACAGTCATTAGTGCAGATGTGCCCCGCCCACTGACACTTGAGTGGCGACCCTGCCAGAAGAAACAGGCTGTCCGCTCTCTTCCAGGACCACTGCTGCTGACCTCTCCTGGCTTCTGCCTCTTGCCCACTACATACACATACAAGCATGCACACACACACACACACACACACACACACACACACACACACATACACATACACATACATAGAAACACAGAAAAACACTAAAGTCAGCATCAAACATAAACCAGTATAAACAGATTTCATGAACACCCTTCAGCCTCTCTTTCACTGCACACAAACGCACAAATTCACACTGGCAGAAACTCACTCATTTCATAATATAGGTGGTAATACAAATGCTCCTCTCACTCATAGTTTTGTAGAAAGACACACACACACACACTGTTCTGTTATTAACGCAAAGTCCCTGGCCACCAAAGTTCTCTAGCATCTGTCTTCTCCCCGCAGTGGCAATGCATAAACAGTATGTAGAACCCCACAAACATAAACACATACACACACACACACACATAGGGGAAATTTCATTCAACTCCCACACCATCTGTTTCATCCATCCATGTGAGACATTCTCGCAGTAAACATTACACACGCACGGGCACATACACACGGGCACATGCGAGCACACACAGACTCACATACAAATGTACACAGACACACACACACAGACACACACACACACACACACACACACGCACACACAGGACTCCAGACAGGACTCCACTGTACTCATTAAACACAGTTTTGGTGAAATCCTCACTGTAATCTAAAATGTGCATCTCAGATGACAAACACATCTTATACAGACGAGACAAACCACCACCCTCCGTGCCTGACTCACCAACACTGGTGATGGAGTATTTCCAGCGGATGACGTATGTATCACCCTCATGTAGCTGGCCCATGCTCTCCGCCGGGACCTCGAATTCGTCAAACTCGCGTATGTGCCACGCGTCCACGCTAATCGTGGCCAGCTCCGCCTGCCGTCCATCTTCTGAACGGACCAATCCGTGACCTCGCTGCACGTTCACGCCTTCCAGGACCGTGCGCACGGGGTCCTTGCCCCCTGTCAGCATAGCCTTAACGTCACATGGTTGCAGATCAGAATCATGTGACGTGATGTGTACTGGGCTCTGCCGACAGAGACGGAGAGAGATAGAGTGAGACAGAGAGAGAGTGAAAAAGAGAGAGAGAGAGAGAGAGAGAGAGAGACATGTACTATAAATGACCAGTAAGGTGTATTTCTAGAATCATGCATATGTTCTGTATATTCCATGTCTGTTCTTCATTAACTACATTTACGAGCGTGGCCCAGACTCTTACTTTAACCTCCTCCACCACTAGCTCTTCTTTAGCGATCTTCCTCTCGGTCCAGTCTAGAAACTTCTCCCTGAACAGAGCCGTTTCATTGTGTTCAGACAGACGACCAAACAGAGCCCAGCTTGGCCTGCCTTCACCCTGCCTGTTAAAGCGCGCGCACACACACACACACACACACACACACACGCAAAGCCACACGGGGGCAGTATTTCATCAGATTAATTCGGTGCATCCACAAGTTTAGTAAAGATAGAGCAAATAAAGTACTGATGCAAAGCCTGAATTGAACATGAAACATGATATTTAATGTTTCCAATCATTTTCATATACAAGAAGAAAAATACAATATATAGCTTTAAAACCAAGTAATGCTAATGTACCACCCCACCACACAGTCCACTCATCTCCACTGCAGGACATATTATGCTTTTGATTTCTTCATTGGACAGCACTGACATCTTAAGTAAAGACTCACTGAGGGGTGTCCTTATTGGCTGAAGAAGGGTCCAGGGGGTTGACCCTGCAGGCGCTATAGTCATAAGCTCCGCCCCAAAGCTGTCTGCCAAGCTGCATGGCCACCTTCCTGTCACTCAGGGGTACATCCTTCCCTGTCCAGACGTATACCTCACTGCCAAAGTCAAACACCAACGCCTGGGGGAGAGGACACACACACACACGCGCACGTGCATATACATATAAAATGATAACGTGAACAGTTAACGTGAACATAAAATAAACAGTTACATCAGCAAAGTGTTCTCTACCTCTTTGGAGTTGAGTATAGCCACACTGGGTATAGATGCCCAGGCCTGATCATGGGGCACTAGTTTACCCTCCACCAGCCTGTAGATGCCAGTGGATTCCACCACCGCACTCTCAAACAGCTCGTCCTCATCAGGTTCGCCGGCCCCTGTCCAGAACAATACGACACGCTTCAGCACGACTACACACACTGCTTACACTACACAGTCTCTCATTATCACTTTCCACCCAGGGTTGTTTCATAAAATAAACGGTCACATATAGATACACATATCAGCATGAACGTGTTATGTGTTATCCTGGGTATGGGATCCAGCTGAGGGAGACGAGCTGCTGGAATCGCAGTATTGCGTGTGGTAAGATTTAGTGTTGGCAGAGAATCAGGGTAATTTGTTCAGTGCTGAATTTGTACGACCGAGCGTGATCACAGAGCGTGTAATGTCCTCTATGGAACATCTGTGCTACATCATGCGCTTGTGCAGTATCTGTCTGTCCTTGGAGCATGTGAAAGTCTGTGTGTGTGTGTGAGAGAGAGAGAGAGAGAGAGACTGTGTCTGTGTGTGTGTGTGTGTGTGTGTGTGAGAGAGAGTGAGAGTGTGTGTGTGTCTGTGTCTCTCTGTACATTTGTGTGTGCGTTTGTGTGCGTCTCTACCTCTGTACTCTGTTTTGCCTCCCAGAAGGTTCCAGAACTCTTTGGCAGAGCGGCTCTCGGTGTTGATGCCTTCCTCCAACACAGTGACCTGTGGAGCTTTGCAGCCTAAGTCCCTCTTAGCCTGGACATAGGATGCCATCTCTGAACCCTGTTACACACAAGAAAGAATTAAGTGTGTTACTATACAAGCACATAAACGGCTATAAACTAACAGAGAAAAGCGTCATAAACATCATTACCACACGTTGGCCCACAGGCTGAAGTTAAAAACCTGTATTACATGTAAGCCCTACGTTCCTTCCTCTGGCTTCAGTTATACAATACTCGACCTGTCTTTGGTAATACATTTCTGAAAATGTCTCCTTTTACTGCGGAATCTTCTTGAGAAATCTTCGGTGCCACAGGGAGTAAAAGCATAGATTGATGTAAAATTAGCCATTTAGCATGTAGAGATAACTTTGCTTTATTCTAACTGTGTGCTGGTACCTTAGCTTTCTCGATGACATTGGCAAATTCTCCGCTCCATAAGAAGCAGTGTTTGGGTGTGATGAGGAGGAAACAGTCGCCACTGTTCAGAGAGCGAGACGTCGGCTCCACCAGCCGCACCTGAACGTGCCTTCGACCTGTAAACACAAACGCACGTCCAGATCAACAGACCTAAAGGTTGACACTAAAGGCACTTAAAGGCACCAAAAAAAAAAAAATCACTTTACAGTCCGAACAATAATATCCAAACAAAACTGGACTGATTCATTTGCACGATTACATAGCATATCTGAACGCAAGATGGTTGTCAAAGGTTTGTCTCTTTGTTTACTTTTTCCCTCCGCACTGACCTTTGATATGGATGAGCATGAGCTTGTGGAAGGGTACAGCACTGTTGTTGGTAACCACTTCAGTCGACTTGACGCTACGCAGGTTGACTTTCCGGAAATTTTCCTTACTGGCCAGTCCCGCCAACGCAGCATCTGCGAGGTTTGAGTGCTTGGCCACTGATAGATACATACACCAGGCGGGAAGAAGAATTTATTACTGCATCAAGGCCACTCAAAGACGAAACAATCTAAAAACTTAACAGAGGAAACATATCTAACATATTTTCCAGTTGAGAAAAGAAAAAAAACAACGACCCGACTGTTCCGCATCTCTTATGATCGGACGTTAAAGCCTGCAAAATTACAAATGCTGAGCTGTCGGGTGAAACTGCGACTCACTCCGCTCTACTTGTATCCTCTTGGTTTCCACGGAGGCCACGTTGAGCCTCTGCTCTGTGTAAGCTTGTCTGAGATCGTCCCGAGCCGCTAAGGCCCTCAGGGGGTTGCGCGACGCTTTGGTATTTCGGGACGGGCGAACGGCTCTTTTGTGTTTTTCGACCGCTGATGTCAGCCTGGAGAACGTGAGAAAAAAAAACATGATGTTCTTGAACAAAAGAGAGAGGAAAATATATTTCATCATTATCTAAACACAGAGCGCTACGTTATCTTCATTAAGCACCATGAGATCCAGATAAAACACAGACAGAGAATGAAACATATCTAAGTGCAGAGAGACACGTTATCTAAATGGCCTGATAATGGGATAGACGGAGAGAGAGACTGGGAGAGAGAAGAGACTGGAGAGGAAAGGCTCTCCCGCTCACTTTGGCGTGTCAGACTGGATGGCGCTGAAGTCCTGCTCCTCTCCTAATGGACCGCTGTCGGCCGGAGGAGTAGAGAGAGACACCGATTTGTAGAAACGCCCGAACTCGTCGTCGTCGAGCGTCATGACCTCTTTCTCTTTCTCCTCGGTCACTTCTATGGTGGAGACCTTACTGTGCCCAACGCCAGCTGGAGGGACAAATCGTTGACTCGATCACAGGAACATTAGAATGAAATAAACGCGTGTTGCTGAAGTGTCATAACCCTCATACCACTGACTGCGTCTAAGTGTTTTGCCTGTGTTACCTTTGTTATGAAGTTTGTCTAAAAAGGACTCCAACTTCTCCAATCTCTTGTCTCCTTCAGCATCTGGGCGACTGGAGATCTCTGTCAAACACGTGAGACAAAGCCTCAGATATGTAAATACAACTCTGGGTGCCATATGCATGCGTCTTAATAATGTCAGGTATTCATTAGAGGTGACTTCAGAGCTGAAGCAGAAGGATACCTTCCAGGGGTTTAGCAAGCGCACTGCTGCCTGATTTCTTGCTACGTATGACGGGAGATTCATCCTTAGATGGGGTCACAAGTCCTGATGGGGAAACGTTATGAAAAAAAATGTTTAAAATAGCATTACTGATCCCACAAGCATTTCCGAAGCTTTATACACAAAGAAACATCCGCATGTTCATGTATATCCAACGCGGGCCCACCTCTTCTCGCCATGCGTCCAGCCACTGAGAACTGAGTAGAGTCATTGGCGGCGCCTTTTCCTTTGGCTTTCCACTGTTCTTCCTTTTCTTGCAAGACTTTCATCCTATCAGCAAGAGACATCTTCATGTCCACGTTGACAGAGGATTTCTACGGAGAGAGAAAGGGGAGGCATTCGGATGTATTTAAATTCTTTTACTTATTTTTTCTTTTTTTAAATAGCTTTCTCACTCTCATAATGCAGGTTTTCCATGAGATATGTTAATTCATACGCAATTTCCACATAGATAAACCCTGACCTATCCGCTAGGCTCCAATTTCTCTCTGCATAAATAACTACTTCCTGAGCTTTGCTTACTTTCTTTACTTTCTGAAAGACAGTCACAAACAAACATTTTTTTTTTCCTCATGAGATTTTGAGAGCTGTCCTTCTGCTCTTCTCCGGTAGGTTTTCATCTACTCCAGTGTTTTTGTGAAAATGACAAAAAAGCTCCATTAATTTCTGTCAGGAAATCCCTTTAGTGATGTCTCAATTCTGTCATTAAAGTACATAATTACAGGTACAGAGTGCATAGCATTATTCCCAGAGTGAAGGCGGTCTTTAGGCAGTGATTAACAACGTTCATTTAATGTTTCGCTGTGACTTAATTTACAACCTTGGCTGAATTTGACCACAGCGTCTTTTTTGAGAGACAGAGAAGCAACCATTTCTCTCTGACTTACGTTATTGCTTCCTCTAAGCTGTAAATTTCATAGCGCTAACACACTTTAACAAATGCTTTTCCAGGTTCTAAAACGGTAGCGTTCGGACCATTAAAAAAAGGAAACAACAAAAGGGCTTTTTTTTTTTTTTTTTCCTTTGTCAGTTTACTCACATTGCAGGGAATTCGAAATATGAAAAACAGAAACCATGCAAATTGTTAAACGTTAAAAATAACTAAACATACAAGAGAGGAAGTACAAATGTTCAGCAGGCATTTCAGACTGCCATGATTAGTTCTGCTGGTCTTTTGCATCTGGTCTGTAAAGGCTGGGAATACTTTGCAACTTGGAGATGAAGTGTGCCAATTTTCAAAAAAAAAAAAAAAAAAAAAAAAAAAAAAAATATAGAAAAAGGAAAAAAAACCCCCAAAAAACTCAGGATTACCTGTACTTTAAAGCTACAGCTATGACAAAGCCAAATCAAACAAGCAATTTTATTTTGACCCCAATCAAGTCCCAAATAACCATCTTCAATCATAGAAATGATAGTCAAGCCATATCCATCATTCACCAGACATAATCATATTATGAATCAGTTGATTCATAAATGGAGCCCAGATGTAAAAAACCTACGGGTAATTTATTGTTTCAGCTGACCAGTCACATCTATGAGCAAAAAGACATGCCCAGCGGACTAGTGAGGAAAGAGACTAAACCAAAGAGTTACTTAAGTAAAGCCCCAAAGCCCCAGAAAATGTCATGTGTTCCTCCACATCTGGAACATGAAGTCATTGCAGGTGTCCCCCGACATGCCTGAATAAAAAACCCATGAGCTTGTAAATTCCACTGATTAATGTTCTAAGTCCTTTGTGGGGGGAAATAAATAATATTTGACTCGGTTTTTAGTCTCCAGAATAAGTATTCAAACACTCACACACACAAATACACACACACACACACACACACACACACAAACACACACAAAGGTGTGCCAAAAGCCAAAAGCCCAAAGCCCTAGTTCTATATCCAGTCGTGCAGGGGAAATTCCTGGACCAGACGAGGCCTGGGGGATACAATGAGGACTAAGCACACAGCCTCACAGGAACACACCGTTTTCCCTCCAATTTACTGGCAGCACAGCAAGCCAACAATATCCCATTCAAGTCCCAGAACTTCTGCGATATTCAAAGAGAGACATCTAAAAACTCCTGGACAACAGCCAACAGGCCTCCAACAATAGCATTCAGAACAAACAGGGCTGACTCGTATGTGGCACCAAGATTATTTCAATTATAAAAACCGACTAACCACAAGAATTTACAAAACAAATCCAAAACTAAGACAAGTCTACTTTTGAAAGCATGTGTCATGTGAAACTGAATGCACGCCCCCCCCCCCCCAAGAAAAAAATTCAAAAGAGTTAAAATGTTATTGAATATAGCAAAAGTAAAAATGCAGAGAAGCACTCACCTGGGTGCTTCAGACTACACACTATGGACGGGCAGAGAGGAAGAACAGATAGAGGACAGGAGAAGAAGGACAGCTGCCAGTAGTCGGGGAGCAGGGACAGAGGAAGAAGCCAAAAGTCACGGGCCATTCTGGAAAAACTACTGAAAAGCATCACTGTCACAGCAGAAGAAACAAAGCTCAGGAGAGGAAAGGAGTGAGGAGAAGGAGAGAAGAGAAGAAGAGAAAATTCAACACTAAAACAGTTACACTCGTATGCGGAAGCATCACTAAACTCACATCCAAAACTCATTAAACCAATAAAAAAAAAATTCAAAGCGCTTGCCGACAAAAAAAAAAAAGAACTTGAGAGAGCATGCAGTCAGAAATGTCTGACAGCTGGGTGCGGGTGACGGCCTCCTGATTGGACCAATCAGGAGGTGTTGATCTCTAAAGCCGGCCCATATCTGGGAGATGGCAATGGTGAGGTCATCGTTATAGTTCCTTATGCAACTTCTCCAAAAGATGGAGTTACCTGCGTTTTTATTCTGTGTTCTCAAAATGTTTCTCCAGAGAACTTGCAGAGAGAGAGAGAAAATGAGAGAAAATGAGAGAGAGAGAGAGAGAGAGAGAGAGAGAGAGAGAGAGAGAGAGACTGACTCAACAGGCTAGAATCAGAGTTTGAAGAAGTAATAGGTGAGAGAGATGATGCTGAATGATTCATTCCTCAGGGTTTAAGTAAATGCTCTGTTTCATTTGATTTATGATGATCTGCAAATCATTAGTCTTAATAAGATATGAGATTCCACTCAAAGTCAATGTATCATCTGGACGAGTCATTTCACAGTCCAGGTAAATATTCCTTTATATAGCCATCAAAACCCTTCCACTGAATGTTGCATCTTGTTTTAAGAAAAGAAAAAAAAATCATTAGGCTCAACAAAGCTATCCCTTTCCCTTAATATTTTCCAGAATAGAAAAGCGGTCAGGGTTGATGGAGGCCTCTCTGGCTAGCACATGACTGCTATAAACATACAGGGAGAGGCCTAGCATAGCCACACTAACAGGGAGCAGCTGCTGCAAGTGGGAAAAGGTGGTTGCAATGGGCACAAAGGACACCCCGACCGCAACTTCCCTCACACACACACACACACACACTTAACACACACTCGGCCAAGTGAAAAACAGCATCTGGACTGGCCCCATTCTGTGTGAGGTGGACAGAACAGCTCTTATTTTCCCTGACTTAAACCCAAACCGCCGAAGGCCTCTCTCCTTTTACCACGGAATCAAATGCATGTAGAGAATCAGAGATTTCCCTGTTTTGTTTTTTTTTCTTTTTCTTAACAGTTCTGACTTGTCCACACATTGGGGTTACTCCTTTTCTGAGGTTAAAAGACCTTAAAGAGGCATCCATCCAAAGTATCTGACTTTTTCATAACATGTTCCCGTCTGTAAAATGTCTTCATTCCCGTTTGCTGTTTGAGTTCCGATATCAGTTTTGAAATTGAATATTTAGAAACTCTTAAAAGGCCGGTGCATCCACCGAATTTTTGTTCAATGTATCAATTCAACAAACACACACATTAAAAGTTACTCTGAACTGAATTTAAAGAACAAATAAATATCCAGTAACCTCCTGATTAAAACCCGCTTTTCTCCAGAACACGCTCAGAAAACGGTGATTTGAGCGGCTTGTGGTTCAACGTAGTTAGTTCAACCACTGAGGCAAATACCCTCTGATGTTCCCAGCGCGGGGGCCGGTCTCATACACAAAAGGCTGGCCTAAGGAGGATTAGCCTCAGAAATCCACTGCCATTTCAGATGATGTCTGTCTTTCTAGAGTGCCCGGGGACGGTGGGGTGGGGGGTGGGGGGGGGGGGGGGGTATGGAGGGGTGACTTCAGGTTGCTTAAAGACATGCTTTTTCGGCTTCAACTGGATTTATCTTCAAGTCATTTCATCCAGGATGCCGAACAGATTCAGTAGAAAGCTATGCAGTCTTGTCATGTAATCTAAAAGCGCATGAGGATATTAAATCTACTTTAATGTGTGCTTGTGTACAACATGTTAGAGATTTATCAAAGACTTCAAGTTTAGAGATTCATCAGACTTCGAGTATTAACATCCAAACTCTAGAGTCAAATGGGTGCAGAGAGGAGTTTTAGGAGTGCCTACATTTGGGTGTCTGAGCAAGGGAGAGAGGGAGGGAGGGAGAGAGAGAGAGAGAGAGAGGGAGAGAGGGAGAGAGAGAGAGAGAGAGAGAGAGACAGAGAGAGAGGGAGAGAGAGAGAGTCAGAGTGTCAAAGAGAGAGAGGGAGAGAGAGAGAGAGAGAGTCAGTGTGTCAGAGAGAGAGAGAGAGGGAAAATCAAAAATAAATACACTCTGGTGATATTTATATGAGAGTGTGGGTAGGAGTGTTTTCTGCCTGGTAAGCTGGCTGAACACTGAAAATTGGCTCAGCCAAACTGAAATCTTCTTCGCCTCATAATCCCCTCTTCAGTCCGCTGATTCAGCGCTGGCACAGAACCCTTCCTGCCCCACCCCATTCACTGGGCTCTGTCCCCCACAGAGATCTCCTCTCCTCCAGGCAGTCTCCTACCATAGACACAGGCTCCGCTGAGCCTCCTCCTACCACAACTGGCACTCTACATTAGCTCCATGTTGGCTAATCATCTGCATTTATTTAGAGTGCGCATATTTGACCTCTTTGTTCGGTTCGGTTCAACTTTAATAAAGATGAATGAGAGCCAAAATTCACATAAAATAATATCCTCTACCTATTTGTGTGTGTGTGTGTGTGTGTGTGTGTGTGTGTGTGTGTGTATGCGTGTGTGTTTGGCCATGCCTACATCTCTACATAGAACAGTTCCATAAGCTCTCAAGTCAGTTAATGTTACTATCCACAGCCTTGAACAGTCATAGTCAGCTATCAGTGTGTGTGTGTGTGTGTGTGTGTGTGTGTGTGTGTACCTTTTTCTTCCAAGCACTCTCAGAATCCCGCAGCTGGCTATAGCGGTCAGCCAGGGACGTTTGCACCACATCACTAGTGGGACTTTTCTTCAGCTTGCCCTTCCAGTCCTCTTCGCTGCTTGTCAATTCTGACAACCTGCAGAGACAGACAGACAGACAGAAACACACATTCATCACTCCTTCTGTTAAAATCTAAGTAGTCCCTCTAAGTGGTCAGCTGTGAGATCAACCATGTTCACTAACATCATCATCATCAATGGCAGAAAGACAAGTGATTTGACCATACCTTTCTTTGAGAGAGGAGCTCATGCTGCCATCCAGGCTACTCTCTAACTCCTCGCCCTCCTCAGACAGAGACAGAGAGGAGGTCTTCTCCACGGAGTCTGGGGAGGGGCTGCGGGGTCCATCGCTTGAGCCGCTCCTGTCTCTTTGCAATATCTTCTTCCTCCTCTCATGTTCACTCTCTTCTTCTTCATTCTCTTCTTCCTCCTCCTCTTCCTCTTCCTCCTCCTCATCCTCCTCCTCTTCCTCTTCCTCCCCTTCCTCTTCCTCCTCCCTGGGTCTCTGCGTTCCGCCGTCTCTGGAGCTGGGCGTCCCGTTCCTCTCGCTCACAGCCTCGCTGTCTCCAGGATCGGTGTCCAGGCTGGTGGAACGACTCTTCTTCAGGATGCCTTTGATGCCTCCTTGGCCCGAGTCCTGTCGCTGCAGCGCAGTCCTGGAGCCCTTCGACACCACATCCGCCTCCAATCCTCCAGGTTTAGCGTCATCGCTGTCCCAGCGACAGCGCGTCTCTCTGGGTTTCCGCTCGGTCAGCGTGGCCTGTAGTGGCAGGGGCCAAAAAAAACCCAAAAAAACGTCATTTGTAAACTGAGGGTCTTATGAGGACACGTAGTGAAAACTCGTTGGCTTAATTTAAATTCTTTAAGTCTGACCCCTAGTGATTACTCAACTTTTGTCTAAATCAATCTTGTTACACATCAAAAACACTTCAGACCCTTTGAAACGCATCACTAGTTGGCTGGAATTGTATTTTTCTGTAATTATATGGTCCAGCAAAAGAATGGTCAAACTTTCTAACTGTGACAGCCATGCCTGAGAAAATCAGTACCACACCAATTTCACAACAAAGGCACATTGGAAACAGGCTTTTGGTGGACAACACCAAGCAGGCATGGCTGGGCACTCGTTGACAAGCACGACTGCAGCTCCTGGGAACCCATCGGCTGCAGGATAAAAGCAGAAGTCTGGGGAGCGGGGAAAAAAAAAAAAAAAGAAATCGACGTGGCAAGTTCTGGTTGAAGATCCTTTCCCTGTTTCCCAGACTCTGCTGACTGCCGCCAGGCGAGTGGGCCAGAGGGGAGAACGTGGAAACTGGCTCAGGGGACAGATCTTCTCACGGTTCCCCTCCTGCAGAAATCAACTGGCACCAGCTGAGTGGACCAGAGGAGAGATACTCGCAGACTAAACGAGGGACCCGCGTTTCCGGTCCGAGCGTCCCTAAGTCGGCAACATCGCTTGCTTCTTCCTAAACTGGTGACCAACGTATGGTTCTGCTTCCCCATCAGACCACCCCTGCATGGAGCACATCCATATCAGGATGCCTATTGTTCCAAGCACCCCCTAGCACATGCGTTTGTCGCCTGGTTTGTAAAATAAAACACTCCTTCCAGAGTTGAAATGGCTATCTGACTCAACTCCGTCCTCAGGAGGCAAAGGAAAGAGAGACCAAGGGAGACAGACAGAGAGAGAAAGAGATGGGAGGTTCGCGTGGTGGTGGTCTGTTTTACTGTGCAAGTTTTAAGAGGATGTTTGGAGCCAGGACTAATTGAGGGGGGGGTTGGAGAAATAATAAGATCAAATGACTTGACACAGTGATCACAGCATACCGTTTAAAACTCCCTACCATCAATCACGAACTCAAGACAAGAAAAGACACTTTCTGTGAAACTGCTTAAGAAGACGAAATGTATCTCTTAAATTACAAACGTACATTCTTAAGACAGTAAATTATGCGCTTGGCTCCCAGGGCTTTCATACTCCCTCTCTGTATTAAGACTCTCTGTCTCGTATATTGCTGCATATAGAAGCACCTTTTCTGTCTCGTCTGTGGTAACAGGCTGAGTGCGGCAGTGTTTCTCTGTCTTCTCTCTCTTCCCCAAATTTTTCTCATCAGCCTCTTCCTCATCTGACGACTGGGAGCGACTGCAGAGAAAAAGAGAGAGAGAGAGAGAGAGAGAGGGAGAGAGGGAGAGAAAGAGAGAGTGAGAAGAGTTCTTCAGTCACAAGTCACTGCTGAGCTGTTGCATTTTTGACAGTGTTTGCCTCATTTCGGCCTACTCTCTTCTTTGAAAACAGCACGTCTTTAAGGATTGATTTTTTTTTTCAGCACAGGTTGAAATCCAGATGAGGATTACATTGCATTCTAAACTGATTTTTTTTCCATTTAGGACTAGAAATCCAGAAACTGGTCATAAATCAGCAAATTAAGAGAAGATTTCATTTCAACTACAGCTCATCACCGGATTCAATAATCCGTCCTTGGCTAAACTAATGAGCATGGCTGTTAATAGAAATGAATCAGTGTTCTGCCTGCCACCACACAGACAATGTGAAAAAGCAAAGCAGTGTTAAATTCCTATGAGGGAAAAGTAGGGAGGAGAGGTCTGCTTATCATTATCCACACTACTGTATGTATTATAGCACATACTCCCACACACACTGCTACTTACAGACTCCCCAAAGAATATCCTGCCTCTGATAACATAACACACAGGCTCCAGACCGTCAGTGCCTCACAGTATAAGAAAAACACACATTCATACAAAACATACACACAAAACACTCATCTGCACTCTAGATTTGATCTTCCCTTGTTTCATTAATATACAATTAGATGAACAAGAGACAACACAGTTATAGCACACTGTGTCTTATCCTCATAAGGTGATCACTGACTCTGGCTGGAACTACCAAAGGAATAAAACTGCCACTCAGCCTGTGTTACGTACTGCTGCACTGCAGAATGAAGGACTATCAGTATGCGTTTAAAGTTTCTGCACAATCTGTCCCACACAGAAGCAAAATGCACTGATTACATCAGGGATTCACATTTAGAATCCCAGCCCTGCTGCACTTGCCTGCTGTGCCTGTGAGACTGAGAGAGTGCAACTCCTGTTCCCTTGGGCCGGTGCATTGGCTTGGCTCAGTCCCCCTCTCTCTCCCTCTCTCTCCCTCTCTCTCTCTCTCTCTCTCACACGCGCACTCTCTCTCTCTCTCTCTCTCTCTCTCTCACACGCGCACTCTTTCTCTCTCTCTCTCACCCTGTCTCACAACTCAACAGTGGTCAGTGGTAGTGAGGTGCCCTCATAGCTGTGGATAAAGTTAAGCGAATAGCACTCTTCTCCAGGCATACAGTTCTGCTCGTTAAGTGACAAAATGCAGAGATTGGCTTCACGTGTGTTAGAGGAAGCATGTGCTGTCCTAACTCTCCTCAAATGAGGTGACTGAGGAAAAAGCCTACAAGATTACAGATAATTGGATATTCCAAATTGAGAGAAAAAAAGGTGAGGAAAAAAGCTGTGATTCTAATGCTGTATTAAGCAGCAGGAGGCTGCATTAGAGCTCAGTGGGAGATAGTAAACAGACCCTTTCATCTAAGGTTACCTATTCAGATAAACGTGTACCATCTTGTGTCTTCCAGTATGGGACTGTGTGCTGTCTATAAAAAAAATACATCAGAGCGTCTTCAGTCTAGCACGATATTCCCCAAAACAAAATGAGAAACAGATCCTAAGATGACAGAAATCAGGTTCTATTACTGCTGCTGATCACTCCATTCTAAACACAAACGTATACACACATACAGACACACACAAACACACACAAACACACACACACACAGACACACACAAACCATTACCTAGGGATATTCTCTTACAAATAATGTTCTACTTTAAAAAGTTGCTTGGAAAAATAGATACAAACACGCATACAGACACACAGGGAGACAAACTAGGCTAATGTTTCTTCAGAAAGATTCTTATCTGACATGCACCATTTTGCATGTTGTTTCCTATGAGTCACACTTAATAACTGTTTGCTGCTAGGCTTACCCCCCCCTACGAGCAGGAAGCACATCAAAAGAAAATAAAGGCTAGCATTAAAAGTTGCACTGAATCACTACAATGAAAGGTTGAGAGACACTCTATAGACTCCACATAGGAGATTGACAACTGGCCAGCTCGGGATTTTTCAGAGTCATTCAATTTCCTTCAACCGTGCTTGTGTGTGTGTGTGTGAAACTGGGTCATCAAACCGTGCCCTTGATTCAGCATACCTGCCAGGAGCCTCCTCTTCCTGGCTGGTGACTGGCTGTGTGGAGGTTCTCAGTTCATCGGCGTGGCGACCACACTCCTCCTGCGTGGTGTCCTCAGGGAGGGTCGTGGGGGCAGTGGAGGTTTCATGGGCAGCGGTCTTGTCCAGCCCCTGGTGGTCAGAGTGAAAGAAAGACAGGAAGAACAGGAATATGAAAGGGCCAAACAGGGCACTGTGGGTACTTTCCACATTAACACAATCCTCCAGCAGACATTCAATGTCTCACAGCCAGCAATTCATCCCCTAAAAGCCGCCACCCGCATTCTCTATTTTTCTCTCTCTCTCTCTCTCTCTCTCACACACACACACACACACACACACACACAGCCTGGGAAAAGTGAGTGTCTTAGACTAAATGGGCCCTGAGGGACAGGAGGACTTATGGAAGGGTGGGGAGGTCGGGGTTGGGTGGGGGTGGGGGTGGGGGAGAGGAGGTGGGGCTTTGAGAGACAATCACCATCAAGACGTCCTGGATGTAGTCCAGCTGGGAGCGGGGGGCAGCACAAAAAAAAAAAAGAAAGAAAGAAAAAAAGAAAGAAAGAAAGAAACCCCAGAGAAAAACTGTATGAAAAGAGAAAGAGAGCATGAACAGAGGACTAGAGGAACAGGGAATGAAGGCCCATTCATGAATTTCTAAGGGTCTTTTTTCCCCCTCATTCTTTCTCCCATACAACTCAAGAGGGAGGTTTGAAAAACAAATCATTTAAAATATATTTAGGAAGAAAATACATTTTTTGGGCCTTATTAAAAACACAGGATCAGGGGGCCCCCAATAGGACTAGTCAGGAGATGCTCTAATTAGGATCTCTTATAATCTAAACCTAATACCGACTGAGACTTTGAAAAAAAATTGTGAATTCACTCCTACAGCCTCTAACTGGGTTTGAGAAACTGAACAGGCCTTCACTACTTGAAGCCATCCTAGTGGTCGTTAGTCCTTTATCTAAAACGGCCTTGGAGACACCTGGATATGCTGGTTTCTCTCCAAGCTCTCAGCCTTCATACGCTCACATAATGGCACACAGCTGACAAGCATTAAATAACCGACAACTCGGTGGGGAAAACTCCTCTCCACTGAGGAGGGGAAAAAAAAAAAAAAAAAGACTG
The DNA here is from genome assembly GCF_902362185.1 of Chanos chanos. NCBI lineage: Eukaryota > Metazoa > Chordata > Actinopteri > Gonorynchiformes > Chanidae > Chanos > Chanos chanos. Next base: position 43,771,176 of record NC_044499.1, on the reverse strand, counting down.
AAATTTTTGTGCATTGGTCATGACAAGCATAAATTTGTCTGCTGAACATTTGTGTTAAAAGACTCCTAATATATGTATTACATCAGCGTTGTATTATTTTACAGCTTGATGTGGTATTTAAAAAAAAACCCCAAAAACTAGCTTTTAGAAACAACAGCTACAGAGTCTCTGCTGCGGGGGTTTAATAAGTTGAAATTAGTATTGTCAGCATGACGAATATAATAACAGCATAAGTGAGAAGGGAGACAGAGAGAAAGGCAGTGATGTGCATTTAATGACCCTCTGAGGATTCTGTCACAGCGCTGCCTAAAGCAGATTTGACTTACTTCGGCTAATGACTTCTTGGCAGCGAATGTCTTGACTTTGTCATCTGTTTTCTCATCAGCTGTCAAACAAACAGAGATACAGAATCAAGGCAGAGGCTATGGACAAATAATAATAAAAAGGAAAACGCACACGCGAGCATACAGGGTTATCAGTTCATCGCATTTCATTATCTGTCTCCGTTTTTGCCGGTCATGTTTTACCAGCGTGTCTCGTTAAGATCTCTTTGTCAGGACATTCTTTGTTTCTCTTTCAATTTTACACTGTCTCTTTCACGGAGTCCTTGGGACATATACACACTTATCTGCAAACACACTAATCTTGAAGCAGACACATGGCTCCAGCTCCCAAGAGAAGTTCAATACAAACACCACCTGTTCTATGAGTAGTGTCTGTGCGATAAGAATCCTTCCCACGAAAGAAAGTGTGAAAAAAAAGAGAGTTTGTAGGATAAAAGCTACTATTACGTTCTAAAACTTTTCCAGCTGCCTGTGTGTTTAAGAAAAAGCCAAATACTGGGGTATAATCTAAAATCCCTGTGGAAGGACAAACATTTTCATTACTTGTTTATAATGGTTGGGATTATTAATTTAATCATGACCAAACAATACATCGTAAGGCAAATGTTAAAAATGCCATTTATTGCTACAGATGTCAAGCGTACGATTAGACTATTGACCAATGTGACACACCTGTGCGTGTGTTTCTCTGCAGTCGGTGAGAGTACTTTGACTTTCGGCCAACGCTCTCCCACTTGACATCAGAGAGCTTGAGTGCGATAAGAGGACGAGGATCTGGAAATGCCCCCCTTTCCTTGGCCCTCAGGATGAGCCATTGTTTGCTAAGTGTTGCCATTTGTCTGGACTGTAACTCATTTCCCTCCAGAGCTGAAGAAAAGGCTGGCTTAAATGATGGAATAAACTCAGCATGCAAAGATGGGAATATGATCCTCACTCGACAGGGATCTGCTGTACAGCTCTGTGGTCAAATTTCACACGTATTCCCCAAAACCTCCGCTCAGTTTTTCTCTCCCTCTCTCTCCCTCTCTCTCTCTCCCTCTCTCTTTCTCCCTCTCCCTCTCTCTCTCTCTCTCCCTCTCTCTCTCTCTCCCTCTCTCTCTCCCTCTCTCTCTCTGGGTAAGTCAGAATGTATGTGCCGAGTTAGCATTCCTGCTCTTCTAGACGGTATTTTCCACCAGTAAAAAATAAATAAATAAATAAATAGAGCACTAGCTCTTTCACCAGTGGAACAGATGAGCTGTTTGATGGCCCGTGATGTGCGTCTGACGATGTTTTGGCTTAAGATATTGACCTCTAACACCCCCTTAAGCACTTCTCCCGGGGTAAGGGGAGGTGGTTTCCAGTGGTAACCCCGGCCAACTCTGAGACCACATTCTATTGTGAGTTTACTAAGCTTGCTTCATAAATTTCATACAGTCCGCCTCAGTGAGTTCGTGGAGAAGGCATCAAGTTATTCTCATTCATTACAGTGCTCCAATGACTCCATAACAAAGCCTGACTTAGGTTCTTTAATATATACATTCTTTTGTAGTAGTTAGACTGTGAATCACAGTGAGTGTATCTGTAACGCATTGTTTACTATGAATCAGGATGTGAGAAGGGCTGATTGGTGTTATGACACTGTATCTATGCTTCCTGTCTATCAGTGTGTGACAGTGTGTCTGTGCCTTACATACATTGCATGTGATGGACTGTCAGTATGTATCAGCACATGATGAATGAACAGGGAAGATGATTCAGTAAGACAGAGACAGGGTTAAGTGTTGTAACCCCAGAGCTGTCTTTCCGATTGCAAAACACTTGAATATTAGCCTCTTCAATGTTCACCAAGACAGTTTTTCACCCAAAAAAGTGTTTTGATAACATTGCGGATCGAATGCTTTCTCAACTATCTGATTTTCGTCATTCTTTTATTAGATTATCCTATAACAGTAGACTTACTGACTCGAAGAACAAAGCCGCTACAGTAATGAATCCTACAGTATGACAGTGGACATGCTGAGCTAGCTCATGACTCAAAAATCCTTTGATATTACATGACAAACCCCTGAGGCATCAAAGGTCCTTCATTTTCAGACAGCAGATCTAGGCTAAAAGGGCTCTGCACTGAGTGCATGAGTGTGTGCATGTGTGTGTGTGTGTGTGTCCCTGTCTCTGCACTGAGAGTGTGTGTGTGTGTGTGCGTGTGTGCATGTATGTGTGTGCATGTGTGTGTGTGTGTGTGTGCGTGTGTGTGCGTGTGTGTGTGTGCGTGCACACCCAATTTCTTTCTGCCCTTACGTCTAACAACCAGGGCCCTTTGTTTCAGACCTATCATTGTGCAGTACAGTCCTCTCCCTGGCTTCTTTGAGAAAGGGAGTCTGTCAGCACAATGAAGGACGAAGAGGCAGAAAAGAAAAGGGATTCATACCTCACAAAGGATTCTTTGAAGCCACTGAAAAGGAAGAGACTTACCCTTTGGCTTCTGGGTTTCCTCTGCTTCGAGCAGTCTGTTAAAAAAAAAAAGAGAGAAGAGTAGGACAAACTAATGACCTCATGAATTGCAATGCTGGAAAACATAAAGCCACAAAAGATGACAGGGTTTCACCTGCCACGTACTTCCTCTAGTGCCCATCAACCACAGAATGACTAATGTTATCTCACGTTAGGTCAGTGAACATGACAGAAGAAAAGCATGAAAATACATATCACATGAGCGATAAAAATCTGCCAGACGACAGCCTTTATGCATGAATTGTATTAGGTATTCCATCTAAAACCAACAAAAGGAGGCATGTCAGTCCAGTACCCATGAAGTTCCAGAGAATTCCATTTGCACTGAATAGTCTTCAGGTCTAGACTTGGAATAGCTCTGCTGGTATGATCTTTGGGGACTGCATTGTAGCGCAAAAAGAAAAAAAAAATCCAGATGATTGAGAGCAGCTGCTTCAAGGCCAATTAAAAATTGAGCAGTTGCATTAGTCTGTCGGCTTCAACATGGGAGAATAAATGCACAGAGGAAAAACAACAATGAAAAGAATAAAAGCTGCGGCCTACGGAACAGCTACAGATCTACCACTACCGTCCACCTGGTCAAATGACAGCGCATTCTGAGCAACTCAAACAACACAAAACAAGAAGACATTCTGGGAGGTTGCGAAAGAGGAAGTACAACAGAGGCCTAATGCTTTATCATAATAACACAGACGGCCAAAAATGTATCGACGCACCGCACCAATTACAGCTACTCACAAAACACACAGAACAAACAAACTAGGCTACAGCTATGCCAGACCTCTGCTTGAAAAGAGTCTCTGTACTTGTTATACTAACTGACTACACTATACTATACTAAACTAAACAGAAGTTCCCATACAGGGTATGGAATGTGTGACAGATACCTGAGTCTCATGCCACAAATGCTTATGAAGGTAGATTTACAAATAATAAAAAGCTTGTTGTGTGGTAGTTTGTTGTCTGAAGATTAAGATTAGCGACAGATGAAAGGCGTGACACACAGGTTGGTCAAGTTCTCTTGAGGAAAGTACCGTACAGTGTCTTCTATGACTAAATCTAACACGTCTCATCACCCAATCAAAGCTCCTCTTGTTCTCCGTACCCAGGGCACTCCTGCATTGCGGTGGACCGAGTTTGAGAGAGGGCTCTGGGTCGCCGAGCCCCACCGCGGCTAGCTCTCCGACGGATCTCTAGCCATGACCCTGACCCGCAGCCTAAACCTGACCGTGGGCCAGACTTTAACGTGAGGTCAAGAGACAAGGTCACCCGCATCCTGTTCGGCACGCAACAAAGCGGAAAGAGGATGAAAGGAAACAGGAAAATGGGGATGAAATTACACGTAAGAGAGAGATAGGAAAACGAAAAGTGAGAAGAGAGGAAAGGGGAAAAAAAAAAGGCAGGGACAACGAAAGAGTTTCATGAAAAATAAGACTGATAGTTGGAGAGGAGAGTTCAACTCCTCTTCTCTTGATGAGCACAGCCTCATTCAACCATACCGCAACATATTCCACATCTGAGTCACTTTAGGCATGGTGGATGTGCTTTCAGAAGTCAAGGCTGGGTGAAAAGAAGCTATTTTTCGTACATAAGGTTATGTGATATCAGTCACCTTCAACCTACACGACCACTTTGGGGTCCCCGTTTTACATTCCGTCTTGAAGCCTCTGCCTATCAATACTACAAACAAAAGTTAATTAGAGTTCAAGGTTGCTAAAAAGACTTTCGGCCTTCCTTCAGTCAGTCATTCACAGCTAAAACGGTAGCCTACCTCAGCTCTCTGTCTCTTGTTTATAACTTCTCTTTTGACTCCACCTTTGTGTGTGGAACCCAAATGACCTCCTGAAAATGATAAATATTTAGTTTTACTGATTGTGCACGATGATAGGGCCTCATTACTGGAGCATGGGAGAACCACAGTAAAGGAAGTCAAAAATATGGATGCAATTAGGAGCTGATGAAAACTCTATATGAGTCTCTCGCTTTCAATCCCAGTTGAGTTTATCTCAGTGCTGTCAGCCAACCTTCCTGTCGTTTGCTCCAAAGTCAATCTAAACACAGCGATTGTTTGCTTTAGCCCCTCTTCAGTTGATCTCGGCTTTACTGGTATTGAAGTGGCTCTTATTATGCTAACCTCAATGCTACCTGTCATTAGCAATATTACTAGCAAACCTCAGCTTGAAAACAGCTATCATTTCACACAGGCCCTGCTCATTTCAAAAACAGTGTGTAACCCGATCAACCTCATAGGCTTTGATCATCGTAAGTCTTTTCATAGACATGACCACAACATGGTTAGTTTGTTATATGAACACATAGCCTCTGGCAAATGGATAAATAAAGATTAACACTTTGTCTATTTAGGTATACGACACTGGTTCTCTCACTTCAGACACACTCTTGAGCTACACACAGACACGAAGATTTCCCTGTTACCGCAAATTACTGGTGTTTACTATAAACACAGCATGGGTTTATGTGACAAAGAAACAAAAAACCCCCCCAAAAAAAACTTCACCTCTTGGCACCCTACAGCACTATTCTTTTTCTCTCTCTTTTTGTGTGCGTGTGTGTGTGTCATGTTTGTGTAATGGCTTACTGCAGCATGCATAGCAAAGAAAAAAATTCCTCTAAAACTATTTAAGTCTGTGTTGTGGCAGACACATGCCACAGTGTCACGTCACAAGCCCAGCTTCACTGTAGTGAATACAAACCCTTGGCTAGCACCTGAATATACCTTAGCGCACAGCTAACCTGCTGTTCGACTGCCACGCCTATGTCCACATTTTAAATACACAAATCACCCCAGGAAAGACCTATTCCATTTTGTATGCATGACACCTTCTCAATAGTTGTTACTGTAAGCCCTGTTAACTTTAACATAAGGCGGTGGGGTTGGAGGAGCACCCGCACTCCTCAGACGTTATGCTCCTCCTCAGAGCCTGTTTGTTGCAGTCTGTCTCTCTGCCAGAGCAGGACTGGCTGGTTCAGGGCAAAATAACACAATCTGAACATGATTACGTACTTTAAACCTGTCATTTTCAGGACGCCTAGACATACTGGTTCTTCTCAAAAGTCCCAAGTGAGTCACCTTGTGCAGTCAAGTGTCACTCGCCATAAATCCGCCACCTTTATTTTGAACACAAACGAAACCACAGCATATGTGCGCTCTACATCTTAAAAGTGTAAATAAAAATCATTAGATTGAGAAATACCAGTGCGCTTCATCGACACATGAGTTATGGCATTTCTTGACTCGTCCCCCAGGACAACCTGTCATTGGAATGAGAACTGCCCATATCTGCGCTAAGATGTCAGGCCCTCAGGGTTTTAGTCAGGAGCCAACAAGCCTCTCTGACAGCATGGTTTGCTCCTCTGCAGAGAGAAAGACCCAAACAAGGGAAGAAAAGTTGCTCTCGTTTCTCCTCAGATGGAGGACATTCCAGTCCTCCGGATTTATGCTCTACAGATGTTTTCATTGGGATTCCCCCACACACATTTGCTTATCGTTTTTCTTTGTTTGTAATTTGCCAATGGCGCAAAACATATCCATTAAATGAAATGCACGTACATTTAAACCAAAACAAAAAGTTCAGATGTCAGAACAGTGGAACATGTTGCCGCAAAGCCCATGACTAAGCTCAGTCTCCCTGACGTTGCAATTACAAAATCCAGAAATTCCTGACACACTTTGGAATTCATGGCTGGGAGAGGTGATGTTTGTGTGAAGAGCATAACCATCGGGACTCCTACGTACCACAACTCACTATACAGCCAAACTCACCTACGGCGGGAGTGTAGTCCTGTTACCTTCTCGCTCTCATCACCATGAGAGGTGGACACTTTGGAGGTTGGCGTGGTATCTGTGTAAATTTTCCTCTTTGCAGGTTCCAGGTCTCTCTTAACATTGCTGGACTCTGTAGTCAGACTCTTTCCTTTGGAGATACAACCGCCATCCGGTAGATCTGTGGTCTCCTGATGCCGTTCCTTCCTGGGATATCTGCTCGATAGGTCCTCCAGGTTGCCATAGCGCTCGGCCAGCTCTCTGCGTCTCTCGGCTTTGTAACGGGCAATGCGCTCAGCTTTGGACTCCAGTGCTGAGCCTTGCATAGAGTCCACTGCATCCATGACCTCACTCCTAACCTGCTGAGTCACCGGCAAGAACTCTCCCCAACCAAGACAGACCTAACAGATTGCTTCAGAAGAAACCCGCTCCTCCCAGTGCTGACACGGCAAAAGAGTACTCCGGTTGACTGCGAGATGGATGACGGCTTTGTTCAAATCATCTCACTGTGGAGAGAGAAAGAGGCAAAAAAAAAAAAAAAAAGTTAACATCTGTAAAATTCAGTGCTGTCGCAACTTGAATGAACGAATACGGCAACAAAAGCGTATGCCGTCATAATTTTTCCCATAATAGGCTAAATCTCGCAATCCCAAAAACTGAAATGGTTGACAACTTTAAATCAAAATTTCAAATATATATTATGTAGTATAAACAAGGAAAGGTGCATGGAAATGACAATGAACATACGGACACAAACATATATAGTCCTGAACTTTTACTTATACTTTTTTTTTGCACCGCCCCATCTCACCTGAGAGGCACTGAGGCAGTTCAGAAAGCCAACATAGCACAGAGACACACCAAAGAAAGAGAGAGAGAGGAAAAAGAACAGGTGAAACTGAAGCACAAAAGGACAAAGTTGAGTGGTATACAGATATAGCCATGAGTGATTGAATGAGCTTGTGAAGGCATGCCTTTGTGCGTACATACATACAAGACTGTGGGTGTGTGATTGTGTATGGACTCTATGATGATCTGTTCTCGTTCTGGTGAGAGAGAGAGAGAGAGAGGGAGGGAGAGAGAGAGAGAGAGAGAGAGAGAGAGAGAGAGGGAGGGACAGAGAGAGAGAGAGAGAGAGAGAGAGAGAGAGAGAGAAAGTGTGTTATGGGTATGAAAACATAAGTTTGTATTGGTGAAGTTTTGGAGATGGAGGGAGGTTAATGAGGTCCTTCTGGATTTAGGCAGCAGAGAGTAGGGGTTAATGAGCCACATCTGGGACCTCACATTTAATAGCTCTCGCTCAGTGAGGGGGGAGGCGGGCGGGGTGGGGGGGGGGGGGTTGAAGGAGAAAAGGATATGGGAAAGGGGGAGGGGCATGGGGGGAAAGAAATCATAAAATAGAAAAAAGTGAGTGATGATCACGGGAAGTCAAATGAAGGGAAGACAGGGAAAAGCAAGAAAAAAAGTAGAAAAAAGGAGAGAGAGAGAGAGAGAGCGAGAGAGAGAGCAAGAGAGAAAGTGAGAGAGCGAGAGAGAGAGTGGGAAAAGATAATATAAAGGGAAGGAAAGTTGAGAGGTAAAGTTGAGAAGGGAAAGGCACGAGAGAATGGTGGGGAAGTGAAAGTGGAGTGGCGGAGAAAGGGGAGCACACAGATGACTTCAGCCTTAGGGGAGCAGTTTGGGGAGTCTCCAGTGACAGGTGAGGAGGTCAAAAATCTCCTAGAGCACACTAGTAGCCTGGTGGGCCATACACTACAGGCCTCAGCGAGATGAATTTCTGTCCTTCCAACAAAAACATTTGAAGGAGGCACTACAGGTCAGCAAAAGGGTAACACCACAGGGACCCTGTACAAGTGGGAATGTGTGTTCACCTGGGCCTACATTATAAATATCCACAATATGCTGAAAACACAGAGCCAACAAACTAAAACTAACACTGTCCGGAAACACACACTGAAAATAACTGTCTAACCGCGGGGAGGTTTGTTGATTACAAAACACCACTCAAGAGCTGCTCAACCCCTTTCTGAACTGCCTGACGTATCCCAGATCCTGATCCGTACAGGAGCAGATTATGCGAGGTCACTAACATCCCCCTTCTCTCCTGTCACCCCAGTCAAACCTGTCAATTGTAAAATGGAAACGAGGAAACCTGTCACACTGCAGACCTCCAAATATATAAAAAAAAAAGCAGGGCTTCGGGGCATTTTAAAGTCATGGCATCATTTGACAGAAAAGAACCAAATGCTAAAAACAACAAAAGCAAACAAATCCCCTTGCTGAGAAACGATCCAAGTAAGGACCGATTCTGCTTATTACACGATCATGATTAGACTTGTACGGATGTCAGAAGGCCACCTCGTGGTCCGCACCGCACTCCCGCAATATGCCTTAGAAAGGAATTCTGCAATCGGAGCCGTTAGATCATCCTGACTTGCTTTGATTGGATGCTTGAGTTGTTTTTTCTATTGAACACAAAGAAAAAATTAAGATTATGAGTCATATGTAAAGCCATTAGGCCAATCAGGAGAGCAATGAACTCACCAAGAACAGCTTCTTGAGATATATATATATATATTTCTTACACTGATAGCCAAAGCCAAAGGCACAAAGAAAAGTCTTTCCGCATTGCATCTGCAACATCATAATACACAGTGAGATTTAAAAAGCCCTCAAAACTCTTTCAGAAAAAAAAAAAAGCCACGAATCAATCTTATAGTTCTCTTGGTCTGAGCGCTTCAAGTCCATGGTATAAATAACTTTTCACAACCTTCCCATCAAACTGGAATCACAGAAACAGTCATCAGACTACACTACAATTTATAGTGTGCCTCCAACAAATAAATGAGTCATGGCCAAGAACTCTGACTCATCGAGTCACAGTAGCCAGGTTATATGCCAGAGGAAGGGGCTCTGACACAGAAAGGATAACGGTGTCATATCCCAAGGATACTGTACCACATATCCTCCCATGTCACACAATGAGTGGGGAACTTTAAAAGTTATGCTGTTCCCTGTGCTGATATCAGGTGTTAGGACCTAAAGCATCCATGGTGTCTTCAATGATAAAATGAATGGTGTGAACACGATAGTGTGACCCTCCATTGACCACTATATCTACTCAAGTTATACACAAATGCAGTCAATGCTTATAACCATTCTACTATATTCTACTACATTCATGCAAAGAAGGGGACTGCCAATGTGCAAAGAGAGAAAATAAAATTTATGGTTCAGCAAGGTTCCTGGTATCTTTACAAATGGATGCTGGCTATAAAGCTTTAGAGAAAACTTTCCGTTTAAGAGCAAATCTCCCATTATGTGACATTTACAAAGGCTTTATGAGCAGCCACAAGAGAGACCACCAAAACTGCACCCCATGCCCAGCAGCACTCTAGGAATAGTTCAGACTTTAAAAGGTTGGCAAAGGGGGTTTGGAGAGTTTTCAATACCAGATGTCCCCTGACACTCCAGAGGCATAAGCCACATCCATACTTTCAGTTCAATGACTAAGAATTCTTTCTATTTTGCACAACCAGACCACCAACAAAGAAAGTTAGCATCCTCAGCTTCCCCTGACAAACATAATTCACCGCTTATAAAATGTAAATCAGTCGGTGAAGGCTTAGAGATGAAAGCCTCTAGCTTTATGAGCTTATGGTTGTTAGACAGAGGCATGTTCCTATTATCTGTTCTCCTGATATTACAATCACGGTGTTTATCTGTGCCTAATCTATCTGACCTGGTCCTAAATCCAGTGGATGACCAGGACAGCTGTAGGTCACATTACTAGTGTTGTGTGAGATTATTTGCTCCAAGCTCCATATCCTCAAGCACATCATTGGCTACACCACTGTTACAACTTCTCAGGCCCTTTAGTTTCCACTTTCCAAAGTAGTCTGTGCAAACATCTTTCCTGGAGTTAGGTTGATTATTAACTTGAGATAGTCCTAGTAGGCAAATGACTAACATAGTAAATGATTACAAAGATAGTCATAACAAGCACACAAATGCAGAAATGAAAATAAAATGAGGACACTAGTTTATTTGTTCATGTGGTTTTTCCAAAGGGATAAACACTGCCCTTACAGCTTCATAAAGCCCCTCATGAACCAGTGAACACTCATACTGCAGAAATGTAAAAGTCAACTCCTATGCCAAAAAAATACCAGGGCAACAAAACTGGGTCATCATCTGGAGATAACCAGCACCACCCTGGCTGTTTGGCGCCAACGGCCAGCACAGAGTCTCTCGCTGACTGTCCAATCAACCTGAAGATATTTTACAATAAACAAACAAACAAACAAACAAAAAAACCATACACCCCATTGACATTACATTCAAGTTTTTTTTGGAAGGCAATGTTTTTTTCTCTCTCACCCCTCCCTCTATAGAAGATGCATAAGCAGGAAACAGAATTTGACTTGAAAATAAAGGAGCAGAGGTCACCTTTCATACTATACACACCCATTTATTTGTTTTCACTGTCATGTTCACAATAACATAAGTCCTTAGTAACAATAGAGAGTTGTTGACCTGCGCTCCAGCTTTTACCTAAACTTTGGAAACCATACATCACATCAACATATGAGCACAGAACAGTCCAGAAATACTTCGTGCTGGTTTAAGGCAAAGCATTGGTCCCAACGCAGTGTGAATGCTTTACAGCAGCGTTTTGTAATCCCGCTCCCGAGTGCCTCACAGCACTGATTCAACTCATCAGCTAATTACCAAGGCCCTGATTAGCTGATACAGGTGTGTTAGAACAGGACAGATAGTGTACTATGGTACTCTGGTTTACAGCATATTACATAACTTTGACTAAGGGCAACAGCAATCAATGAAGAGTGTTATATGGTCAAAAAAAGCACTGTTGTTAGGAGAGACACCACAAACTGGACGCCTCTCTGTTCACTAGCAGACATAAGACACACACCTCGGTCTGTGTAGAGCAATTCTCATTTATTCTTGGTGTGGTTACAAACATAACAACCCATTCCAAACCATTCCTTCAAAAACAAACACCAATATCTCTACAGATTACAATACATTTAGAATACATTGTTGTGTTGTCCTAGCCACAGGTGTGTATGGTTACCCTCCCATGATTGTCTTTAATACAGAAGTTGGACAATCACACAAAATTAAGAATAGATAGATAAACCTGGGAAATGAGTGAAACTTTGTCTTTGTCACGAAAACTTAACAACCTGACCAGAGGTTACAGAATATGTGACCAGCAATTCATGGTCAATATATTAATCTATCATAATTTAATCTAATTCATATGTAGCTATATACTTACATTACATATCATTTGCAACCAAATTAGTACAAGGATAGAGCACAAGCCTCTGTGCCCCAGGGCCTCCCTTCACTGTTCCTACAGCTTCCTTTCTGGGTTTTTGTGTGTGTGTGTGTGTGTGTGTGTGTGTGTGTATGTGTGTGTTAGTGGAAACTTCTCTGCAGTGCAGGGAACCAAGGCTGATCCAATCTGAGCCAACACAAGAGTCCTGACAACACACCCCCCTCTAAAGTCTTTTTGACCCAGGGCAGTAAAAGGAGATTTGCTGTGAGGTGCATCAAGCCGTGCGAAAGAGAATACGTGAGAAAGTGAGAGTTACTGAGAGAGGGGGAGAAATTGAGCATTAAACAGCAGACACTGGCCTAACTTGGCAGCACTCACACAAATTTCAGTCCTAACCAACTGCACTGTGCTTCCTTGAAACTGATAGCATAAAGCCCCTGAGAAGTATTACAACAGGCCACACCCAAAATGAACAATCACTAAGTATGTATGTACGTGTGTGTGCGTGTGCGTGTGTGTGTGTGTGTGACAGAGAGAGAGAGAGAGAGAAAGAGTGAGGGGGGTGGGTTGCAAATGTGAGAGATAGAGTGAGATTGTGATCACAGCAAATCATGTGATTGGCCATCGGGATACAGGTCTCAGCATGCCTCATCAGCCTGTAATCCAATAACACTAGCTGACATCTACATGTGCTAAGCAGCACTCGCCATAAAACCCTGCCAAACGTATCAGCCTGCTCGCTCGCTCTCAGTAGGCATTTTACTTCAGCAGTGTGATGAAATACTCTCCAGTCCAACTAAAAGGGGACAGAGCAAATATATTACTCATTACAGACACGTCCTCTAATACAACACTACTCCGGGGCCCCGCGGATCCTACAAAAAGCCCTGGAGAGCTACAAAACACAGAACTTTTTTTCAACCGTTCATATATTCTCTTTTCCAAACTATGCACTCCCTAAAGACAAACTATACCACTCTCCCTCCCTCGCTCTACCTCTCCCTATATCCCTCCTTTCCCTGCGGTGGGGTGTTTTCACAGCCTGCGCTTTTTAATGGCTAGTCTTAGAATGGGCTTTGACAGGAACAGTGTGTTTTAAAAATCCCAGGAACTTTATGGATGTGAATGACTCATCTCTTCCCGTGCACTGAGCTGGGACAGACAGAGCTATTGGAAGGGGGGGGGGGGGGGGGGGGGGGGGGGGCAAGCTGTCCGGATTTCGTGTTATTGTGGGGCATGTGTTTCCATGGTAACTTGTGTGGGAGGGGGAGCGTACACGAGAGGAGACAGAGGGGGGCTTGGGAGCAGACGGCCGAGACGAACACGGTTCCCCCCTCATAGAGACTTCAGAGTCTTCTGACAGCTGTGGCCTACTATCCTTTAACCCCTCTCAGCCCCTTCCCCCTGGGGTTCCCCTTTCTCTCCACCAAAATCCTACAACCCTCCCTCAGAAGCCCAGAGGCGAACACACACTACCTGAACAGCAAACGCAAACACTGCAAGCTATCTTTCAAATCTCTCAACACCACTTTTTATTTATGCTACACAAACTCTCCATATGTTTGAGGTGGTCAATCTTCAGCATTTTTGGTTTTCAAACACACATTTCTTACAATAGAAAAAGCAAAGAGTTTGCTTCTCGCCTCTCAGTGGTGGGTATTGGGAATTGTAGGCGTGGTGATTTGTGTACAGTGCGGTGTAGTCCCTTTGGGGCCCACGTCAACACAAGCTAAATGAAAGCAGAAAGTGTTTCTGGTGTTCTCATTTGGCTCTTTGTCCTCACCTTCCTGCTCTGTGTTTACCCTCCTCACATCACACACACACACCATACAAACAAACAGTTATGACTCTGTATTGTATCCACACATGCACAAACCGTAGCACACAACAGAAACGCGCCAAACTCGCATGAAAAGGGTATAAACCACAAAAAAACAGCTTAAATATTCATTAACTGTCCTAAACAAACCATACACAATCATTCTTGTGCATCCTGGATTTCACACATTTTTATGACTGTAAACAAGAACAGACAAATATAAATACACACATGGCTACACTTGTAGTGCTCTTGTGGCCTGTTTGACATATACAGATCCAGAGCATAGGAAAGGGTGTGGCTGGGGATGCCTTATTAGTCCAACAAATCACAAACACAATGACTAAACAGGAAGACTGCATCCCTTACAACACCACTACAGATGCAAGAGTCACTGAAAAGTGGTCACCATTTTATCAGTACAACACGGAACAGCTACTCCATTACCAGTACCATCACCAAAAGAACATTTAATGTCCCTCTGTCTTCTGAGAATGATAGTGCAAGTGAAAACATATTACTGTAAGAGGGTTTTCCAGAGACCGAGCACGAAGCAATGTACTAATGTGTCCTGACAGGCCGGGAGAAGAGAGATAAGAGCCTGAGATTTGCACTGAGCTGAACTGACTGCAAGCAGGCGGAGACAGTCTGGTGTGTGAATGTAAGAGCAGAACTGTGCTTGTCGTGGAGCTCACCTCTGGCCAGAGCTAAGCTTATCCAGGCATTCCACTTCATTACCTTCCTGACGGGGATCCCAGCTGACCCAGCCCAAAGAGAAGAGGCTCATTTAGTCAGGGCTGAGACTGGACTCACTTCCGAATAGAGGAGGGAGAGAACAAAGAAGACTAGAGAGGACAACGTGTAGGGGAAAGGAAAGAGAGTTGCATTGGTGGGGTGGCCAAAGACTCACTACCATCTGGAGGAGTGGAATTTAACAGGGAGGGAAGAGACAAGGGGGGGGGGGGCCCAGAAAGAAAGCGGGTGTGTAGAGGGGAAGGGTCAGACCATGGAATGTTAAAGACTAACAGGTCTTTTTCTGCCTAACCCATGAGAAAAGGATGAAGATAGAGAGAGAGAGAGCGCAAAATATAGAGCAAAAAAAATGCATTTAGCGTTAATTTGTAACGGTGTAGATGAACGGGTCCATGAGCATGCATGACTGTGGTTTACCTATTGATGTTAAAAGAGGAACAGATCTCCTACATGTTTGCTGTGTGAGGACTTTTTTTCAACTGCTAATGTAGCCCAATAAAAATCTTACTGAAACATTTAAATATGGGAAGTACTACACTACACTATGTGCACACACACACACACTCTACTGCATATCCTGAGTTTCACAATGATTTTTTGTGTCAGTGACCTAACTGTCAGAAACGTCCATCAGAGTCAGAATAATAATGAATCATCCTGAAAAGTAATTCTACTACTATACTGCAAGACAGTTCTGTGCTGAAAGAAAACTCTACAAATACCAAAGAATGATCAATACAACTTTCAAATAATAACCAGGCAAGTAACCGCTAGCAACTAAGCCACTGTATTTGTCAACAACCAGTCTTACATAATGGCGATGGCAGGGCATCCTTTTCAAAGAGAGTCACTCACTACTCCTAACACCCTCAGGACTCCCAATTCCATGCGCTTCAGTAGTAGTTCTTGACAGTAGTGAGTAGCATCCTCTAACCCCTGCTCTCCACAATGGAAGCAACTCAATCCTAAGACTGTCATAACCTCCTTCATTTGGAGTAAATATTTACAGTCAGGCTTCCCAGCCAAACAGCGATTACTGACACTAGGCAGGAAATAGGAGGGGCAAACAGGAGGAGAGGGGCAACAGCTGGCTTTGTTATCAGGTCACACTGGCACACAGTTTCTCAAAGATAACGTTTGCCAACTGCACACAGAATTAAATGTCAAGTTCTCATTTCTACACATGGACGTGTAAAGCCTGCATGACACATTGAAGTACCTTTGAGCCTCAGAAAGTGCCTAAGTTGTCTTGAAGATATTACCCATATGCTCCCAGAAAGCGTGTGGTAGAAAAGTTAAGCCTGAACTGGAGCAGGGTTAAGACGAAAAAGGTTCTATCCACATCTGTAGTTATGAAGTCATGGACTGAAACAATAATCTTGAGGGATTCACATCAGAGCCACTTTTCAGTAAAACAACAGAGCACTGACCAAAAACTTCTACCACATCTGATCCTCCATTGTACTTTCAGTCCATGAGTAACAGACACCTGCAAGAGTAACACAATACCTCTCTTTCCCTAACCTCACAGAGACACACATGGTACAGAAACACTTCACCCAGCTCACAACATTCACTTAACAGTCTCACAACAAAGGCACTTCTGTCCCCCCTTCCCTGCATACAGGATCCAAACAAAACACACACAGAAAGAAGAATTAGGAAAGGTGAATGTTTCTGCTCTGACTTGTTTGAGCGGTACTGTTTTCCTCAGGCTGTTAAGAAAGCGGCACAGTTCAGAGACAACAGGTCATTATAGAGGTATTTTAGTGTGTGTGTGTGTGTGTGTTTTCTTTTTCATTAGACCCTGCCTACCCTTATATCTTGAACTCTATCTGATCCTCCATTGATAAGCCTCCATTTTATTGCTCAACTCTAGATACGGTTCACGCAAGTCTCATCAGAAATCTCAAACGCATTAATGTACAGTCAGGTCAGCAGAACAGAATGAACAGTCATAGAGCTACTCTGAAAAACAGCAGAATGACACAATCAGTGGGCTGGAGGGAGCCTGTGTATGGGGCACTTTGGCTTCTACGACTCCCTTGGAAGGTCCTGAAACTTGTTAAATAAAGGTTTTTATCAGGAGAGGGGCCCTGCAAGCCAGAGAGCTCAATTATATGAAATGTAACAAGTCCAGTTGCACTTGAATGGAAACAGAAGTATAAATATAAGCAGTGAGTGTGACTCAAAAGAGAAACAGAGAAAGACTGAGGGAGAGAGCAAGATATATATATATATATATATATATATATAGAGAGAGAGAGAGAGAGAGAGAGAGAGAGAGAGAGAGAGAGAGAGAGAGAGAGAGAGAGAGAGAGAGAGAACCTCAGGTTAAGAAGAACCTCTGATGAGATGAGAAATGGGACAATTCGGTTCCAGGCCCCTTATATTGCTCTGCTTTGCTAATGTGACCATAAGCTTATGTTTTGGTTTCTCTGCACTTTCTAGGCTTTTGTTTTTCCAGGTGCTTACAGAGCACTTTCCCAGCAGCTCATTGGTCGGCCACTGCTTGGGGTAACTTACATGTTCTCGACTCTGGACAGAAAAGACTGCCAAGTGCACAACAATGTCACCACAAACTCAACTCAAAGACCACTGTGAGTCTTTCTAAATTTAAATATTAGATCTTAAAGATCAAATGAGGGGGGCTGATACGCACTGTGTCTGAAAAGCGTGGAGATGCACTCAGATAAGAGCTGATTCCCCACATTCCTGCATGCAACTCCAGTACAAAAAGAGGTTAGGAACTGTTACATTACAAAAATTAACATGATTGTGCTGAAACAAGTGATACCTAATAATAGCTTCATTAACCATCCCATGGCCTGGAATTGACAAATATATGATCGTAAGTGTAGTAATTATTTACCAATTTGACAAGAATGTTTTACACTTCTCCTGCAGAAAAGTGAATGCTGACGGTGAAGAAATGGTTCATAAGTATTAATGGATTAGTGCAGAAGTCCTCTTATGCTAAAATAGAAATGACTTTTATGATGATGATGATGATGATGATGATGACGATGACTGGAAGGGTAGGGACTTAATGAACATTTCAGTGCTAACACAGAATGGCAATCGAGATATGACTCGTGCTGTAACGACAGATTTGAATTCTTTGGTATTTGAGCAGAAACCATTCTAGCCCACTCACACATTCTCTGTAATCCCAAAACCAAGCAGTGTAAACGACAAATACCTGTACGGGGGATCTACTGTATCGTAAATCCAATCAATTAACTAATCCCTTTTAAATCACATACAGTTAACCAATACTTTCCACAGGTCGAAGTATAAGCGCTATGACGAATTTCTTGCTTAACTTGCAAGTAGCGCGTGAAACAAGATCACTGTGATGCATGGAAAGTCTCAGGCAGAAAACTGAATTCTGAATGAATTTGGCAAATTACATACCTTATCAAGCTTCAAATCGAGCGACACAGGTCAATTACATTCCCTTCGTTCATCTGGATGAACCGATTACGAACAAACCACTTCACTAAAACACTAGCACTTTGGCTTGGAATGATAGTTTAAAAAAATGCGAGAAATATATATTCTTTCAAAAGAGAAGTTTTTAAAGTCCGTTTATACGAGTTAAAATGCAAAGCACGTGCAAATGGCAAAGTCTTTGTTTTGAGAGGTCAGTGATGTAGCGATCCAGCGGGAGACAGAGCTTTGGTAGGGTAGAAAAATAAACGATTGCCCGCTCGAGGTGGCAAACTAAAATAGCGCTCTGGAAGTAAATACTTGACAACTCCGATGTAGACACATATCACACACTCATACACAATACTGAGCCACTCTGCCCTACAAACCGATATGAAGTGTCTTTTGCAGACGAGTTGAAAAAGTTGAAATCCCGCCCCTATCCAATTCGCACTGTCTGTTCCGTGTTGACGCGGATCAGCGCTTAGGGCAAGACCAGGGCAAGACTGCTCGTCTGAACGCAACGTATCTCACGCACATCCTGAGCCCTCTTCTAAGTAGGGCAACGTATATCTTAGACACTTGTTTATCCCTTTGGATTTCACAGCACCTAAGTGGTTTGTTCTTCATCAGTCAATTTACAAATGGAAATCAGAAGTATTTTGCCTAGTAATTAGTTATTCTCGCTAAAAAGAAAAAAGTAAGAAATGCTCATACCACAGCAGGAGAACATAAAAAAGACACAACCGTTTTTGTCTATCTTGCATTTCCCGTTGGAGAGATTGATATTAATATTGAATGTTGACAATGAAGGAACAAGAGGAACAAGTTCTTTTTGGAGACCCTTTTACACTGTCCACTGTGTGTCCATATTGCCACCATCTGTTCTTTTTGAGACATTACACATATAAATGACTACACTCAGTAGCAGCTCTAGCGAGCTCTAAAGCAGTGGTTCTCAATCCTGCCCCTAGGGGGACCCCTGCTCTGCATATCTTCTATCTTGCCTTGCTCAGAACACACCTGATTAGTGTGATTAACATGCTCTTTATTAGATCAGGTGTGCTTAGCCAATCAAAAGTGCCACTGATGAGTTCAGTCAGGTAGTCAGAGCAGGGAAAGATGGAAAACGTGCAGAGCAGGGGTCCTCCAGGAGCAGGATTGAGAACCACTGCTCTAAAGAACATTAAACTGGTATCAGACCTGCCTCCAGCCAAGTCCCTGTTCGGCCACGCACACGCTCTGATTCACCTGAGTTTTAACGACACCTGCAGCAAATTCACCCAGTTACCACTGGGGGATTTGAGGACTACAGTTTCAGCGACCTCTTCGTGAGGTATTGAGCTTGCGCTACTGAACGTTTCATCTGTGTTTCTACCTGTTACTCTGCTCCTGTTTTTTGACCTGTTGGCCTGTCTTTTTGACCCTGCTCTTTGTCTTACGATCTGGATTGTTTGTACGGACTTCTGTTTTGCTCCCCGTGTGGTTTTGACCCTGGCCTGTGTTTCTTGACTATTCCTGAGGATTCTGATTTGGATTTGTTGGACTGCTTTATTAAAGTACCAGAACTCTGCACTTGGGTCTACTGACTCTTTCATTACAACTGGTTGACCAGACAATGATATAAATGAAAAAAAATGAACAGTGATAGATATATTGTACACTAAGCTGTGTATTTGGTAATGTGTATGTGGCAATTCGTTCCATTAAGTGTCATCCTGTCCATGTCTTCTAGAACAAACATTGACATATTATGACAAGCAGTTTGCCTGGACTTTCATACTGTGATCAAGGGTAAAACACAAGGCCTGACGGGAAAAAAAAAAACGCACTTGCGTAATTTGGGTGGAAATAAATTGCATTTCTGAATCAGTCAAACAAATGAAACAACATATCTGTCTTCAGTTTAGGAAGTGTGCGACATGTGAAAGATATGAATATTATTTAACAATGGGGACTGCTTGCTGCAGGTCAGCATGCCTGAGTGACCAACTGAACTTTCTCTGTACTCCATTACCTTTGGCATATTAGGGAAACACTGGCTCCAAGACTATAAATATGCGACTGTCAATATCTGTTACAGCACTGACTTACATATTACAGACAAGAGGGAGCCTCTAATTGTAGTTATGTTAAAACTGTGTCATACACATTCCATCAATGGCCACACAAGGACATGTCTGTAAGTATAACCACTCTTCATATCTTGTGTGGTCTTTGTCCAGTTTTCCAGAACAATGTAGAGAAAACATCTGTTTTTGTACATCAAGCTTTCATTTTGAATGCACTTAAATAATAGTGTCATAAAATGTGAAGACAATAGAGCAATCATCTAACTTAACTGGGCTTTGAACCAAAAGATAAATGTTTGTGTGTAAACGACTGGTTCATAAAAGTTCAAGGTTATGAAAGCAGAATAACCTAGCACATTGTACTCCCTGAATATACACTAAAATGTGTGTCACTAGAATGTTGTAGTTACATACTACTTGCTTTTTCATTGATCCATATTCAATCAACAGCATTAGCTGAAATCTAAATCTAACTCTAACTTTCATTACACCCCTTTGTACACACTGATAAGGTGTATCTTTTATTTGTCTAACACTCGTTGTTAAGAAGTTTCCTGCAAAAGTATTTTAATAGATAAAGAGTAGAAGGCCAAAGACTTGTTGTGTCTGGTAGTACTTAACGTCAGTTTCACTTTTTAAGAGTAAATCTCACCTTTGATTGACAAATAATAAAGGAATGAAAAAAATTCTGTCAGAATACAGTTGTGTGTACATTTCATGAGTGCAATGAAAGTCTGCACTATAACGTTTCTCTAAGGTATCGTGCTGAGTAAACCACTTCTCCAAGATAGACTTTGACTAAAAAAAGATTTGGAAAGATAACCGAACCATGATAAACAAATGCAAAAACAGCGGTAGCAAACTATTCTCAGTGTTTGAAAAGAATAGATTGTCCTCCCGGCCAAGCAAGAGTTTCAGTCCATGTTCAGCTTTATCTAAATTTTATATTGTTTCCTCTTATGATAAAACAAGCAAATAAAAAACAAACAAAAAAACAGTTTCTCTTTTAGCGCCATGGCATAGGTTAATTCTCAGCCACTGCTTGTTTCTTTAAACGCTAGAGTCGTGTGGATACGATCTCAGACCATAACCGAACTGCACTGCCTAATGGACAGCAGAACTCCACGGTAACTGTTACCCCTGACAATGAGTGTAAGGTCACTGTTGGACAAATGCTGATTGTTATGCACCTTGCAGGGCCATCTGGTCCAACACCGAATGCCGGTAGGAGCTGCCGTGTCCTCAGCTCAGTCGACTATCCTAGTATTTATAGAGATAAACATATAATGAAGGATTAACACTTTTCTCTATTCAGTCAAAAACCAGTGTGCCTTTCACACAACTCCAGCTGTTTACGCCGAAAATGAGATGCATTCTTCAGCGTCAAACCTGATCGTTTCGGCTAACTAAAAACCTTCACAGAGAGATAATCAGGCTGATGCGACGCATGCTACGTTTTTACTAGCGGTTAATTTCGGGTTTATGTCTTGTAAATTACGCTCCATTGATATTCGAGTGTTAAGAAAATGTAATGATATTATTTCCTTTGATTGAGTTTTAAAAACATCTGTCTGAAAGGTGGAACTTCATGACTGTATTAAATAATACGAAAAATGGTGCGGTTCTGCCGTGGATACTCATTGGCAAATGTATATTGGTTTGCGCAACACTCCACAAATTATAGAGTAGCTGTAACCACGAACAAACAAGCCTTCCAGTCTTGTAATAAACATGTTTTTGATTGTTTTCATCGCCATAACCACAAAACTATCAGTATCTATGATGGAACTACGTTACTACGCAATAAGGTGTAATGACGTGCCAGTTAAGTTGTCATTTGGAACAGACCTGTGTGAGTTTTAGCAGAATCGTGTAAGCACTAAAACAGGCACAGTATAACAACAGAATGAACAAAGCAGATTACTTGGCATTTCCAGCTATCGTTGGCACCACAGGCCAGTACAATAATATGAGGAAAATGTGGGACGGGCACCACTACAAATATCACATGGACAGAATGGAGAACGGTATGTGAAGTGTTCGCGGGAAAACAGAAGCACCGTATCTTTTGGGTACTTACAAGCAGGTCCCAAGAAACATAACAGTCAATCGCTGAGATATTTCAGTACTATAATTTTACATTCCCAGGCAAACGTTTTTCCATGCTTTTGTTCTTTTTTGTTCACTTGTAGTCAAACCGATGGTTGACAACAAAGCTCCTAGGACATATCTGCATTCCCATCTAAACCTGAAAAAGATTCAAGTCAGTATGCTCACTGGTCTTCATTAAATCCTGTGTCACTCACTTTTTCACACCTATCATTCAACCTTGATTCTCACAAAGAAATACTCTTGCTTAGACTTCCTTGGAGTACCTCTGTGTTACAGATGGAGCAGGAGCGTTTGATGGAGATAGAGCGAGACAACCGCCTTCTGGTGTCCAGAGTTGCTCGTACGATGGCCAGAGGAGGCCTGGACAACTGGAACGATTACCACCCCAAACCCAGGTGAGCGAGGGCTTTTTCCAGTGTTTCGGCTATTCATATTTTTTTAATCTGGTTTGTTTGAGATTCTAACACTAAAAACTTTCCCTTAACTTTGCCATTAAAAAAAAAGAAAGAAAGAAAGAAACATTTCCCTGCTGTCAAACATATGTTTATCGTGTGGTGTCTTGTATCAGCGTGAATGCAGATCTCAGGAACAGAGAGCTGGTGAAGATTTCTCTGGAGAACCAGGCACTTCTTAAGAAGATCAATATGACCAAGTCAGTGTATGATCACAAGACGTGGCTGAGTGACTTCAAAGTAAGCGTTTTGACGACAGATCATCGTGAGAGATAGATATGCTTTACAGGCACGGTATGTGAAGTCACAAAAGAGTTAAAAAGTAGGTTTCGACCATATTATTGGTCTCGAATTTAAAAAAAAAAAAAAAAGCGAGAGATAAGGGGTAAGATAAAAGTCTTTAATCAGTTAGACAAGCTAACACATCAACACATCAGTCTTTTTAGGCGATATTTAAAAAAGATATTGCAGGTGTCCGAAAAAGAAGTCGTTACAATGTCATTAGACTTGCAATAAAATGTATTTCATTCATTCACATTATTTTTTTTTTTTTAGGTGACGAGAGGATATGTGACTCGGCTCTTAAAATACCCAGAAAATCTAAATGCAACAAAAAAGGTATGTGATGAATCATATTTCACAGCCATTACATAGTTCTGGTTAAGACATGGCATGAACAGTAACAGACACTTGAGAATATAAATGCACATATATTCAGGTTGCATTTTTATCTGTTTTTCATTCAGGTCCGTCCCTTAAACCTGATTAACTGACTACTCTGATGGTGCTGTTATTTTGACAGCTCAGTATAAAAGAATAAATTTTGATCACTGCAGTTGTATTTTTTTGTCCTGCTTGTGTTTCTTTGTTTTAATTTCATTTCACCTCATCAGAACTGTGAATGTTCATGTAAAATATTGATAACCATAATAATTAGCTTCCAGTCCTAAAAAAATCTTCATGTTTGCTTCTTGTCAGTCCAGGTATCAAAGTGTGGCTTTCTCACTTGAGTACCATACCCACCTATAAAGCAGACAGATTGGTTTACTTTACAGTTTGATGATTGTTAGAAAAGTTTCATTCTTTCTTTCATAGTATAATATCAACAGTACGTAGATGCCTGCTATCAATATTACAATGCTTCATACAGAGCACCATGACCGATGAGGATCAGTTCTCATGAACTCTGGATGTTTAGTTCATTTGGTATGGATTCAAATAGCTCAGTCACTAAAGCTAATGTCAGTATCAAAATCACCACATCACTAAATAGTCACCTTGTCTGAAGCAATGTTTTGGCATCTCCAGTTGTAAAGGTAATAGTTCAGGGTCACATCCCCCACACTGAACTTCAGAGGTTCTAGGAAGGTCTTATTTTCCATCACATCCAGAGCTAAGAACACATCAAACCCTTTCTAAACAAGAGAAAGTGACCAAAAGAGGAGAGGAGAGGAGAGAAGAGGAGAGGAAAGGAGAGGACAAAACAAAACAAAACAAAAGAAGAAGGACAGAGGAAACTTCATTAGGGAATTATTTAAGCTTAGCATCTGCTACTGCGATGATATAGAAGTAAAAAATCTCGATTAATATGTATTGCTGTTCACAAGCTGACATCAATGATGTGCATTCACATCAAGTTTTATAAATGTGTATTTAGGTATTTGGGGTCCTCTACACAGTGATATAGATTTTACATAGACAGTACTAAATGAATGTCACAGTAAAAATTGGCTCACTGTTTTGGCAATGATGAGGATGTCTTCCATCAGCTGCTGCAGGGAAGTGGTTGTGCTAACAGTGTAAAGAGAGTAGGCTGTCTTCATAATGCGGTGCACAGGGTGGTTCAGAACCACAGATGATAGTGTGTAGAAGCTCACCAAATCAGTGATTGCCCCCTCTTGGCTCTAGCATAGAAAAATAGTAATCAGTGATGGTTGTCATTGGTAAGTGAGCTTTTAATGCACCTTAAATACCTATATGGTCATGCTTTTCATAATTTTCATTTGCTAGGACAAGTTGATGTTACATTATCTCTAACTTAAAATAATTTGGCTTAAGCACTTCTAAATTCAGCTTTCGTTTGTTCAATAAGCACAAATTGCAAGGGGAAAAGTGGCAATTTGTATTTCATAAAGATTTTCCCTTAACCTCAATGGTTCACACTAACCTCCACCACATAGGTGTTAATGACATCATCTCGGGGCATCAGCCAGTGCTCCACCTCCTCACGGCTAAGGATGGGGTTTAGACTGAAGGTGCTTAGGTAGTCCTGCAGTAGAGTCTGCACCCTTGGCACATCCTCAGCAGTCATGGCACGCAGGCCCGGTGTCTTAGGACTCTGGAGTAGGTGGGAAAAACAAAGAGTTGAGACTTGAAATTAAACAAGGTCTAGAGACAGATATGAACAGCACTGGTTGAGACATTATTTGTTTAGTGTTATGGGTAAGATTTAGGGTTAGAGTATACATTTTGGCAAGTGAGCGCTCTAAACACTGACCTTTGGCAAGCGATTCAGCTTCTGTGCACGTTGTAGGGTCATATTCCGTCCCAGTGACAAGAAATTCAGCTCAATCAACTTGCGTGGGTTCAATGATCTGTGCCAGTATCTTAGAACACATAAAGACATGTTCCATTTAATTTGAATGGGACATTAACTTAATTCATATTTTATAACAGAACCAAGATGGCATATTAGATCATCTAAAGAGGAAAGCAAAACACACCCTGTGTAGAAGAGTGTGTGTGTGAGAGAGAGAGAGAGAGAGAGAGAGAGTTACAACTCTGTAGTTCACCGGCTGTCACTCACCTGCAACTTGCCACAGGCTTAGGAAGCACAGCCGTGGTACTGTAGACTGCTTGGAATATTCCCTGTTGGTTAACCCGTCTGGTCATCTCTCGGATGAGGACAGGGGCCATCCGTTTGGATCGTAGCTTCTTATGAACACACAGGAAGTTCACCTCAGCCATCTTCATTTCACTGTCCAGTGGGATATGACACATCACATACTGCACGTATTCACTCACTTGTACTTTTCTGAGTTTTAAATGAACTGAAATGAAAGTTGTACTCACGTGTCATATATCTTAACAGTGGCAGGAACGGCACTGATAAAACCCACCAGTTTCTGATTGGACGTGACCCGTACTCCACAGTGCCACTCAGACTGCCAGCCAGGGGGGCACAGGGCCCTGAAACAGAGGAAAAAGAAACAGACCCAGGAAATGAAGTACTAAAGTAAGACATGCTGAAAGACAACACTGATCATTATACTGAAATTGTTCATATATATCGAATTCATTCCTATGGGAAATACACATTAGTCAACACCATTATGACTGCAAAGCAGATATTTAGAACTCTCTTTTAACGAAACCCACCAGAGCAGAAACTGAGGGGTGTAGTGAAAGCGCAGTGTGTTATCATCCTCTTCTGTGTAATTCTCATTCAGCAGTGTGCTCAGCTCTCTTATCTAGAGACACACACAAACATACACAGGGGAAATTGGTAGAAGAAAAATACAATGACAACTATGGGAGTCAATTATTAATAAATACATCTCTGAAGAAGAGGAGTCAAATAAAGATGCGCTTGAAACCAAAATACATGTTTGTCTGTTGCAATGTCTTTGTGGTTTCAAAAAATAATACATTTTAAGTAACGAAGAAAAGAAAGACCTCATTACAGCAAAATCATTCTAGTCATAACTAAGTCAACCAATTTGCAAGCATAATTTCATCATCCAAACTGGATGCGTGACTTTGCTTGTGTTTTTAAAGAATACGTTTACAAACATCGTACAAATATTTATACCCTCAGTACCAGATGGAAGAAAAGCGCTGACCTGCACTGGGTTGTGCAGATCCAGTGTGTCCCAGCTGAAACCCCGCGGAAGGGAGTAGGGCTCCTCTCGCATGCTGGGCTTCACTGTGTCAATGGGCCCACAAGATGTCACTACCTCGTCTAAGACAGAACAACACAAGTTTTACCAGGGGATGTGAGCTGCATATCACACCAGTTCAACATGTTGCTACAAATCATTTGTTGGACTCTAAAATATCTGGAAATGTTTTAGAGGTTGAAATATACATCCTAAAATGGGCTTTATTGAGTATGAATTTCATATGTGTCATACTCGGATTCCCATATCACTTTAACATATCTCACTTCACACATGAGTATGACATTCATATGTCCCCTACTTCTATTCGTATATCACTTTAAGATCAAAACAGACAGACAGACTCGTCAACACTTGTAGTTTTAACTCAGGACACTACGTGATCTCTGAAAACGTTTTAAGTTCCATACCTATCTTGGGGACAGGCTGGGTGCTCCAGAAGCGGTAGTCATGCTTGCGAGCCTCCTGAAGGCTTTTTGGGGGGCCCTGACCCAGGGAGAACAGGTGCAGCGCCTTCCGAATCTCTTGCTGCTTTTCCTCAGGCAGAGTGTCCAGCTAAGTCAGGACAGTGTTGAGAAAAGAAGCAGGGAAACCAAGCTAAAACCATGGCTACAGAGTATGAGTAAAAAAAAAAGACACTTTATCCCATGTTGCTCTGTGTCATCACTCTCATTCTTTGATTGGTTATTGTACAATGACAGATCAGGTTCATAGGGGTAGTTATAAATGCTACTGTAGTGCTAAGGTACCTCTCCATGACAGCACTTAGATGAGTTTGCTTTATCAGTATCGGCTTGACTCAATAATACATGCACACACACACACACACACACACACACACACACACACACCATCTCAAAAGGGTCCCGTGGTTCCTCCTTGGCCCATGTTTCATCTTTGTTTTTCTTCGATTTCTTTTTCCTCTTCTCCGTATCCCCGTCCCCTTGGTTCTTCTCTCTGAAGTGAGGAATCAAATGCATAATCATATATTCCTCAGGAAAAAATAACCACAACTAAATCTGATTATAGATACACGAAAAAATGAAAGGACAGGATAATTACGGGTTGTCAGGGGCAGCCATATGAATATTTTCAGGCATCGGAGCAGTGGGAAGCGTGCGGTTCTTCTCTCTGAGATAGTGTGCGTGTGTGTGTGTGTGTGTATGTGTGTGTGTGTGTGTATGTGTGTGTGTCTGCTGCAGGCTCTTATCTTACACTGCATGGAAGGGAGGGTCCAGGCCACCCAACCTCCATCTGACCCCTGTCTTTCTCCTTCCCCTGCCCCGCCCTACACATCTTCCGTCTTATCACAGGCACCTCCTCATTAGAGTTATTGACCTTATTTACAGGACAGGGTCTTTACCACAGATCACTGTCAAATGATATTCTTTAGTTAGAAGAGTTAACATTATTTCACATTATCTTCAACCCTTCCAGGAAAAGTCCGAGAACACGTTGATGTATGTGCGCATGTGCGTGCATGGGGGAGATATTTGAGGGAACTGAATGTATGCTGATAGTGATACTGACGATTTATGATTATGATCGTAGGTCAAGTTTAGTTTGACTTGCTCGGTAATGAAAATGTAATTACCAGTTGATTCAACCTTAAATATTGATATTAGCCACTGAAGCACAGGCGATGTGACACCACGAGAAATCCACAAATCATTCAGTATGACATATAGATATTACTAAACATAAACAAATAATTAAATAAGTAAGTAAGTAAATAAATAAATAAATGTAAATATGTCATCTAATACTTTCCTTTCTAATAAAACTTGAGAGGTAGAAACTGAGATCTTTTTTTTATTTGGAATTCTCACCAGATGGTGTCACTGTTGCCATCAGCAACAGCAGTAAATGCTGCTGCAGCAATAAATAAATAATTAAATAAATACTGCCTGAACGTGCTGTTCTGCAAAACCTTAGATTAACAGTTCAAAGAAGATTAGAAACATTTTCCATCATATGACAAAAAAAAGAAGCAAAGTCTGATGTAACCAACTCAGCTGTTTATTCATTTTGTACATGCCTAAATGTAACAAGACTGATGCTATCTAATGTCTTAGTTCTCACCGGCTAGCATATGATTGCGTATGCATAATTGCGTACAAATAAAGTACTTTTTTTTTCTTCAGAAACACATCTTGCATTGAAACTGGTACAGTCTTAATTTCTCTTTTCATACATGCTGATGGATGGGTTAAAGGTCAAGTAACACTGATCCTTTTTTTAAACATGGAACACACAATGTAGTAATGCGTCAGCCCCGCATACTTTCTTAGGGACATCTTTGGTCCATTTGCCCCAAACAGCAAGACACAGAAGTGTCTAGAGCTACACAAGTGCAATGTATTTGGCTGTGATTTAACAAGGCATACAGCATAAATATCAAAACAAACATAGAAAGACATAAAGTATAAGTATCACTCTACTTCTGAGTACTTGCTGAACATCTTAGTAAATAAATAAAAATCAACCTATTTCCAAAGATAAAATTACTGACAGATACTAAAAGATATGAAAGTATGTGTTTCTATGGGCTATGCGAATTAAAGATATACAATATTCAAAACAGGAATGGATAATAATTACAAGTATAAGTCTTTAATCCTAGTAAGCTGTAATCTCTAAACCAGGAAGATACGTCTCTGAGCAATTTTTAAAAATACAGAGGTAAAGATATCTGCACGTTTTTGAAAAACAGAGAGGTAAAAAGAGAGAGAGAGAAAATGATAAATGAAAGTAAAAAGACAGAACACTTTGTTAAAAGCATTAGCCTTTGCTTAATAAAATCCACCGCCCCTCTTCATCTTGCTTCGATCACGTCTGAGGTGTATACGTTTATCAGTTAAAGAGTAGTTCCCTGCTTAACACACAGGGCTCACTCACAGATTGTCTCTACATCATTCCCTTCAAGTAAAATTCATCTGTTTTTTTTTTTTGTCTTCCAGCAGCACAGTAACAAAATGTCACTGTGTTTGGCATTGGTAAGAAATACATTACAAACATGCTACATAAATGCTTAAGAAAAACTGCATACTACTGCATAATCTATCATATTGCTCTAACATTTCTAAAACACGGCATGTATCCATATTATAAATAACAGTTTCAGTTTCTTTAGCTGAAACATGTCCTTAAATAAAGTCATTCCTGCTCCATGTTATACGCTTCCCTGACTTGTTGGTCGACAGTCCTGGACTGGTAGGTGTGTACGTGTGAGGTGATACGCAGCGACGGTTGCTAGGCTTTTGGAGGAGAGGGGTGTCTGGCAGGAGAGCTGGGGGAAGGAGTGATCTTGACGTGGATGAAGAGTGAACTGGGAGACAGGCTGGAGCCATCTGCATTCAGCAGCCGCACATGCCGATAACCTGAGGACCAACGCCAGACAGGAGTGGTAAACTCAGAGATAATCCACAGAGTCTGTAAGTCGATTATATTTAATGATATATCCTAGGCATGGCAGTGTTTCTGCATTGTTCTTCTGTGCGTTACATCAAAAGAGAATGAAGGGTAAACCAAAAACTAAAACATTCATACTCAAAGGTAGTGTGAAGCTCGAGATGTTCTTCATCTTTTATTATATTTCAGGGCACACTGCAAAATGATCAAAAGAGCCTGTTGGCTATTTGGAAATCACTGTTGCGTAGCGTACCTGTCCGGAGGCTGGTGAAGGGCAGAGTGAACTGGCCCAGGAAGTCGTTCCTGGAGGTGTAATCATGGTCCTCCACCATAAATCGTACCAGTACCAACTCTGGGACGTGAAGCTGGAACTTAAAGGTGCAGCCCCATCTGGGATTAAAACCTGAGAGAGTGAAAGTGGAAAAGAGGGAACAAATCATACCATTAGGCGCGAATACAAGACCTCAAATGCTCCAGAGCTGAACGCAAAATTACTGACCAAAAACACAAGGAGGATAAGTGGAAAGATTCAGTGAATCATATAACAACTACAAAGCTCAGACTCTATCAAAATCTTCATATTATTAACCAAATATGTAAAATATGGTGAAAAGAGAGGAAATTTATGGAGGGCAGCAGAAGAGGTCTGCCCGGATTGTTGACTGTCTCGTATAAGGAGGCCAAATACCATTGTTGTCAATACGGTGTGTTTTCTTCTTATTGTTGTCGATGGGGGCCCCATAAGTCTCCACCCACACCTGAGGGTCCACAATGGAATTGGGCTTGTCCACAGGTGACTTTGGCAGCTGCTGGGCAGAGATGACCTGACAAACAGGGACACATAATGAAAGAATGAGAGAGAAGGAAAGAGAGAGAGAGAGAGAGAGAGAGAGAGGGAGAGAGGCAGGAAAATGAAGTATTGATAAAACAGGTGTCTCTTGGAAACAAAACATTAAGTGCACTGGGAAAATCGCCAAGAACTGCTGCTGGAGTATGTCTAATGATTTTGCTACTACCAGCTTATCTGATGAGCCAGATAACTACAATAGGCTTGACAACAGATCTCCAAATAGATCCCTATCCAGCACATCTCCGCTCCAGGTTTTCCTAATCCAAACAACCCAAACAACTTCTTCACATCTCTAAAACTATAACCATAATTATATTCACATTCACATTCTTTATAAACTCGGGCAAAACCGTAGGAATAGCGGTCCGTTAAGTCACGCGCGCTCAGAGTGGAGCCCTCCTCTTACCTGGACGGTGAGAAGCGTGGGGTTGTGTCCCGGCCCTCCCCCTGTGTTCTCGGGGTTGAATTCTGAGTCGGGTTGACACATGAAGCTGGGCTTGAGCACATAGCCACAACAGCCGTTGGTTAAGAAGCGCCCCTGATTCAGGTCCATCTGCTCCCCTGGAGTCTGGAAATTAAGGGCGACTGCAAGGAAAGAAAAAAACATGTTTAAATGAGGATGACTGATACTCTGGATTTACCAAAGAACTAACTGGAGAGTCTGTGTGCGTGGCCATGAATATATATATATTATATATATATATATATTTTTTTTTTGGATAGGGCAGATGAGGTTAATGGATTATGGTGTGTGATTATTTCCCCTCTTGGTGTTATTTATTTCTGTCGTCTTTTTTTTTTTTTTTAAAAAATGTGAAATGTGAAATGATTTGAAAATGTGAAATCATTTTAAATGGAAATCATATTATTTAATATTATAAAACCAAAACTGATATGGAATCCTCTCATCCTGGTAGAGGATTTGAATCAGATTTACCGATCTGGCAGCCAGCGTTCCACATGTCCTGAGGATTGTAATTAGACGATTGCAGGCGCTGGCCAGAGGGGTAGATCCGGCTCAGCTGCCGGCTATTATGGCGAACAAATAACTTCCCTGCGAATGATGAGAGAGAACGCGGGTCAAACTTGAGGACGTAGGCTGGGTGGGCAATTATACACTGTTCTGTTGACGTGAAGCTTATTACACTAGCACTTGATAGTAACGAGGGCTTAGTACCTGAGTCTTTGATGAGTTTGAGGGCGTCGCTCTCTGAGAAAGAGGACATGTCGCTCACGGGTCTGCGGGCTGACACGTCGAAACTCTTAAAGGGCACGCTGCGTGTATACACGACCAGATCAGACAGCTCTGGACTCATTTTAGGCACCTTTTGAGGGGAAGCACACGTACACTAGAGAATTCATGTACACATACACACACACACACACACATACATGTACACACACACACACACACACACACACAACATGCAAACATAAACAAACACCAAGACATATTAAACAGACATTAAAACACAAAACACAGGAGAACACAATAACGTAACACACATAAACATAAAACACACTTACAAAAGACAACAAGACCACAACAGCATCCATTCAGAGGCATCTTTCTTTACACATGCATATATGCGTGAACGTTTTGTGTAAACATTCACTAAATGCCAAAAAGGAGACGTGCAATAACACGGGGTGGGGTATGTGTTTCTTAATGTTCACCACAAGGATTCTCCAGACTGCTTACCTTCTTACACTCTTTCTTGGGTTTGGGTTTGTTTTCAGTTTTGGACTCATCTTCTGAGGAACTGGAGTCTGAGGAGCAAGAGCTTTCTGCCTCTATGCTCTCCTTCTTGGCTTTCACCAGAATCTTCCCTTTTAGTTCCTAATACAACCACAACACAACACATTAACACCTGCTTACGCTACACATACAGAACTGTTCGTTAAGAGAATGAAAAGCATAGGGTGTCCCTCAATATTTCTAGTTTTGATGTTTGTTAATGCTAATGTAAACTGACAAAACTTCAGTGCTGACCTTCCCAGACCTATTCACCTACACTGTAATAACTGCTTTCGGTTAACCTTAAAAATGAGTCGACGTGCAGTTGGGATAATTCCTCTCAAATGATATCATCGCACTCCTTTAATCTGATCTCAGCAAAAGAAGAGGTCAGATGACCCAACATACTGTTTTCCATTAATTACAGTAGTAAAAGCATCTCAAACCTAACCCTGCTCTGCTCCACTTTTTACTGTGTAATATGGTGAAGTTCATCATTTGCATGGTCAGGAGAGAACACCAGATGGAAGTAAATATCTAGGACAGGAATGTGATGGCAAAATCAGAGCAGTTATGTTAATTAGACCATAAAACATTGTGTTCATTACACTGGCTGATGTTATCACATGAGCACACACATATACACTTACTATTGTATCCATACATAAACACACACACACACACACACACAGGCATGCACGCACGCACACACACACATACAACGCACAGACAGACAAACACACAGGCACACACACACACACACGCAGACACATACATAGGTGCACAAAAATAAATGCACCTTCATACAAAATCATAAAAACACATTAAATACTTAAAGCAAGGACTACATGAGCCAATGTCCCTGAAAGATCGGGAACAACAAATTCGTCAGCCAGAGAAAATACCAGTAATGTAATGTTTGGATACAGTCCCTGCGCAAACGCATAAGGAATTTAAATGGTTACGAAGACTGCACGGACACAATGATTCATCAGTTATTTTCAGAAAGTTTCACAGCCGACTTCTATTCAAACTGCTGACTGTGTAACAGACATTATGGTCAGAGCCAGGTCAGAAACAGACAAGCATGTTCCTCCCAGCATACACTGAGCCAAGAGACAGAAACAAAGTATGACTACACAAAGTGCCACCAAATGGAAATACCTTTCCTCACTTTAACTAGGACTAATTGTCTGCACAGTGAAATTACATTGGAACCTTTTAAACAATGTACGCTCACTGAAGTTGTTCTTCAAAAAAACTGTCAAGCCTTACAATGTCCTAAACATTCACTGCTGCATCAAAAATGAAAACATCAAATAGAACATAGATCCATTCAAGTATAGCTGACATTGAACTGCTCTCATTTACTATGTTACTAGATACAAAGAAAAACCAATGAAGGCCAAGACAGCAAGAAGAAAGAGAGAAAGAAAGAAAGAAAGAAAGAAAGAAAGAAAGAAAGAAAGAAAGAAAGAAAGAAAGAAAGAAAGAAAGAAAGAAAGAAAGAATTGTGTTATTGTGTATGTCTTTACAATACCTCTGGTGAGGGTAGACTCTGAAGTGACTGGTTGTTCAGAGCTTTGCTGAGAAGTTTGTCTCCCAGGATGGAGCGTAGCTGTTGGGCCACAATTGCCTGCTGCTCTATAGAACAGTGGTTCTCAAGAGACAGGATCAGTGGGTAAGGAGATGCCTGAAGGACACAAACAGGACTAATCTTTAGGGGTAGACTGCAAAGTATAGTACACAACTACATCACTCGAAACCACATCTGTATGTGATCTCTTATGTTTTACTATCAGTATAAATTGTTTTTGCTGATTTAGTTGACATTCTTGTCACAATTATGACATTCCTGTTCAGAGAAACTCACAGTCACAGATTTTTGGAGCAACTTTGGGGTGACGTGTTTCGCTCAAATCAGGCTTAGGGCCATACTGTGCCATTACAGTGTAATGCTGTGTGTCTTAATTAGGCGGGAGCAAGGAAAGCCCAGGGGTCCTGACCTTGAAGGCGTACTCAGCAATGACCTCAACGACCTCTCGGAAAGGGACCTTAGAGGTGAGGGTGTGACCATGGCAAATGACCGGCTCACCTTTGTCTCCATCCCAGCAATCCAGCTCCACACAGCGACAACCATGATTCAGAGCTCTGCACGCAACACACACACACACACACACACACACACACACAAACATAAGCTGTACGAACGTGTACCTGTGCTGAACGATAAACAATGTCATATCAGGTTTGGTGCATGTGTGTGTCTGTGTGTGTGTGTGTGTGTGTGTATGTATGTATTGTGGGCGTGTGTGTGTTTGTTTTACCTGATATAAGGCTCGGTGCTGCTGTCGCTGAGGACCTGGTCTCTTGTAAGGTAGGTGTTGTGTGAGGATGAGATGAAATAGTGGCTGAGGGGCCGGGTCATGTCCTGGTAGATTTTGCCGTGCTCTGGGTCAAACACATCATTCTCACGAGACAGCATGTACATGGTGAATCCATTTGGTGTCATGAACTGGTTCTTCTGAGCTGCACTGACAAAAACACAGACATACACTGAAATGGAATACTAGGTCTCTAACTGAACCCCCCTAGGTCTCTAACTGAACCCCCCCCAGATTTAACATTAAGCCCACTTAATGTTAAATCTGTTCATAAGGTCAAATCTGTATATGTAATGTATCATCCATTATAAAGGCATTTCACGTATTTAAAACTCTAGTCTAACCAAAATCCCTTTCTACTGTAGTCATTGTTTACAAGTGGTTTTCATTGACTACAGTGAAGAACGTGAATTGATAAGCTCGTTTACCAAAGGTTCAAAAAACTTGTTTACCATAGGTTCTCGCAGTCAGAGGGTTCAGAGCGACAGAGAGAAACGAGGAAAGAATTAACAAAAGAGAAAAAGAAAGGACGAGAAAGAGAACATGTAGCGTGCTGGGAAAAAGCGTTTCATGAGCGCGCCCTATCCGTAGGTCTTGGTTATGCTCGAGGATTGCTGCGTACCCCACTCGTTGAACTCATAGGTTAGGATGAGGCTCTGCGCGTGCACTAGCGAAGCGTCTTCACCCTGGTCCCTCAGGAAATCCCTCAGGTCCACGGTGGAGAGGACGTGACCGTTGGCCGAGTAACGCTGGAACACTGCGTCCAGCTCGGGGCGACGCAGCAACTCACGACAGAACTCCTCAATCTCACTGTGTTCCAAACGACCATCTGCTGATTTATCACATTTCTGCCATACGCACAATCACAAACAGACACATACAGAGAGTTGGTATCACCTGAGAGTTGGTATCACCTGAGAGTTGGTATCACATGGAGAGTACAGTTCACATGGTATTAGCATTGGTATTGGCAATACTTCTAGTGCTAGTTAGATGAAGTAATTATAAAAAAGTTTTTTTGTTTGAAACACAACATGCCCATAATGCATGATTTACTAAAGCTTTCAGTGTGACTAAAACGATGATAATGGAAATGAGAAAAAAGGTAAAAAAAAAAAAACCTATTCAAATATCATTGCACTTAATAGGTTTTCCTGTTTTCTCTCTTGGGTTTGGTTCAACAGACAGACTGCTGACCTTATAGAGGCTGCGAGCGTACTGCTCACTCAGGTCAATGTTGATCATCTGCAGAAGAGTCTGGACCTCATCATAGCTCATTTTCCCATCGTGGTTCAGATCTGCCTGTCTCAGGTAACTATGGATCCAGGTGCGTAGAGTCAAGGATAAGTACATGAATCACACAATAAAGAAACACTGAGTAAATATAAAAAGGAAGGAAACACTTAATACGCATTAAGAAAAGGGCTCCCTTCCTGAGCAGAACATGAGAGTGGAGTTGAATGAATAGAAAGAGGGAATTTCAGTGCAGGAGTGGATATACTAATTTAAACATGCATTTAGGTCAGACTAAGCATTTCAGAATAGAAAACCAGTCCTTTAGTGCACTAAAGCAGGAACGAGGCTGCTCTCTTCTGATCTGGAAATGACTGGCTGCGCCTTGGATTGTGAAATACAGTGTTGTTGAATCGAGCTGTTCAAGGATATTGGTTGAGTTTCTCTTTGTGGGTCATATTCTCCACTCGGCCCTGAAGAGTGTGGATGCCGCGGGCCCATCTCTGTGCGTCCTCTTTGCTCGGACAGCGCAGGTCAAGACTCTTCCGTCCACCTTTAAAAATGATGGTAAGACACTGCTCTGCAGGCACGGAGCCATCCAGCTTACGGAAAGTCTCTGATTGGTGACCCTCTCTTACACACTCCACCTCTGTTACTGAGACTAAGAGAAGGGTGGGGGATTGCATAGAATACAAAGAGTAAATTAGTTATGAAAAGATTCTGTTCATTCAACTTAATATATGCAAATACACAAACGCAAAATCTGTTTAAATTTGCTAACAGAACGATCCACAGTTTATACAGCCGGAAATATCCAAAGGCAAAACTGTTGGTACACAGCAGTGGTTTACATGGATCTCAGTTATAGTGGAGTCACCAGACTGGACCGGAGTTATTTTCGCATATGGGTAAAGAGGAGACGTCCATCTGGATACTGTAAGGTATCCATATCCACACACACAACCCACGCTGGTGTATTTACTCTATAAACACTTCTGCCTGGACATTATTTTCATCATGTTTGTGTAACTAGAACATTCTAATCAAAAAAAAAAAAAAAAAGTGGCCCACAGAGCAAATCCATATTTTCTCGTCTTCATTTATAAATCCTTATGAAACCATCCCCTTGTGCCCATGCAGTAATACTGAAACCAGCAGCATATTAAAGCGGTGCCTGCTCAGTAGTAAGAGGACCTGCTGCAGTGGCCTATCTCACACAAAGAGCTACAACCAGAACCTCTTGTGTGGTACTTGATGATAAAATTCTACTAATGGGTCTCCTTATATGGAGGTGAATGTAAGGCTATGCACATACACACCCTGTGATTGGTGGTCTATGAGGAGGGACACCCACTTCATTCTCACCCAAACTCACACATGTCGAACTCTCAGCCACATTCCAACATTAAACGGGTAAAAAGAAAAAGACACCACTATTTTCACTAAAAGAAATTGAAGGCTACGTTTCTAAGTTAGGACCTCTGCACAGTTGTCAGGGTAATGATTACAATTCATGTAAACTACACAGAGCAAACCAAAGTGGACTGCCACACTCCTCCCAGTCTCCCATAGTCTGTAATTAGAGTGCAAAGTAGAACTCAGAGTCAGGGATCCCCCCCTGTCTGTTCTGCAAATAGACCAGGCCTGTAATGACAGTCAGCTCTGTGGCCAGTAGACGTGTGTGCGTAGCTGTTTATACATCCTAAATTAAAAGGTGCATTTTAACATTCTCCTCCTCAATGAACACAGTCTTTCCTGACATGTAAATGGGTAACAGAAATCAAGCATCGTATAACAAGTTCATTTTCATACTAATATCACGTTTTTAAATGTTGTTCTCAGAGATATGTTTTGTCCTCCACAGGAATCCTTCCCTTCCCCAGTAAAAAAAAAAAAAAAAACTATTTAAAAGCTTAGTACCACATTCGTCCTCATGGTCTTACTCACAGCACTGCTGGGATTTGGCCCTGCTGGAGCTCTTGTTGGACTCACACCACACAGTCATTCCATCGTCCATGAGTTTAAACATGCGCTTTCTCTGCCAATGTGGAGAACGGACCTTCATCATGACCGTGCCACGCAACATCAACTTTACATCCTCATCATCCTGAACACCTAGAGAGAGAGAGAGAGAGAGAGAGAGAGAGAGAGAGAGAGATGAAGAAAAACAAGAGAGAGACTAAATTGTGTGAATGTAACCGTTCAGTGTTCAGTCCTCTCAAAAACCCCTTAGGTTATTACTGTTATTTACTCAGGATGACCAGGACAGAAGAAATAAAGAGGGATGTCATGAGTTTCACTGTTTCCATGGAGAACAATAATATTTGTCTTCTGCCTGGACTCCACAAAGACAGACAAAAATATATCTACAGAACTCTTCTTTTTTACATAAACTGGGGTACAGGCATAATAGAGCTGACCATTTGAGGCCTAGTTTCATTTTCAATGGCTAAACAAAAGTCTGTCAACTGATATTCTTGAGTCTGTTCAACCAATGGAGCATCTGCTAAATTTCATTCAACACACCCACTGCAATGGGCCTTATCTCCTACTCCCCCTTAAGTGTTCAGTTTGAAGTTACCCAACTGGTGCCTCTCAAAATAGAATGAAAAGCAGGAAAAGCAAAACTTTCGCAACTAGATGCCTGTAATCATCTCAGAGTGAAATACTTAAGTTATTTTTGCGTACAGATTTTACTTTACATTGTCTAAATCTATTAATGATAAGCCCTAAATCATTGAAGTTCAGTAGATGAATTATAATCTCTATAAAGTATCAATACATGCAAGTGTAGGGGTTTCTGCATGCTATAGTCTCATGATATGACTTGTGACTATTAGAAGAAACCACCAGTCTTATGAAGTCTGATCCTCCTCCACACCATGCTTTAGTTGTAGAGGAGAATGTGTTGGACCTTGTCCTGCTCTCCACTGATGTTTACCAAACATTCTGTCTCAGTGTTCTCCATAAAAACAGCACTGAAAATATAACAATACTTAGTGACATTTATTCAGTGGTGTTTTCTAACTATCAGATAAGTTCTATCTCATGCATAATAGCCTAGTAGTAACACAATGGTGCACGCGTAATACAGAACATTAGGCTATACAATGCACTGCGTGCTACATATTTTAATTTAAATCATCTTAACTAATCACTGGTCTTTGAGAGGTGATAAAGACAGAAGAGTAACCAGTACAAAACTACCATAAATGTGACATTCTATCAAAGCAGAAATGAGCAAAACTGCTAAGAATAAATCAGAATCGTTGACTAGGTTTAAGCCAGTGAAGGTTAATAACATTATGATACTACAGGCTCTCTTGTCCATACCAATTTAAGAACCTTAAAATCCAATTAGGAGTGCTTTAAAATAACACACTCAGCAACACAATTTCACTCACAGTATACGGCACATAGACACCCGACGTCATAGTTCAGCAACTAGCAGGATTGTTAGGGCCTGTAATGTACCGCAACTCATGTTGTCCCAATACACTATATTAGCAATATCCCACATTCAAAATCTGTTCAGTCAAGGAAGTCTCAATGACAGTGTGACCTACTGTGTAAGTACTTGCTATGCCATCTAAATTTACTGATTCTTCAACATCATTTGTAGCTAAAAGTGCTACATCTGACTGGATTGTACTGATGATCTAGTAATTCCAGCTTCATCGGAAAGCCAGGCTAGCTAAACTGAATTTTACAGTGTCTTCTGCGGCAGTGGTGAGATGGTTAAACGTCAGTCTGAACAGTTTACAAAACTGAGTCTACACACGCACACAAAACAGGGAGAGAGTAAGAATCTAAAACGTTGCTACTTTGCT
Organism: Chanos chanos; assembly: GCF_902362185.1. NCBI lineage: Eukaryota > Metazoa > Chordata > Actinopteri > Gonorynchiformes > Chanidae > Chanos > Chanos chanos. The sequence goes on along the minus strand of NC_044499.1, from coordinate 43,731,262 downwards.
TCTGTCCTTGACTCCTGGGGAAGCACAAACTCACTTGGAAGTGGAGAAGCATGAAAATGCAATTACTTAAAGACCTAGTTTGCATTTTCCATTTGCTTGAGTACGCACATGCGGTACGTCTATGACACCTGCGGCAAACTCTGAAAGCTCTAAATCTTTATCAGTCGTAATCAGTGTAGGGTGGGGAGAGTGTACTGCGAGAAAGAGGGAACCTGTAACCAGATTTTCCATCTGAGTGTTTCTCATAGACACATGGCTTACTGATCAACCCATTCCTAACTAACCAGGTAACCACTCACTGGCAGACATGATCCATCCCAAATGAATAGGGTCACATACCTTGAGTTACGGCAAACCGCCTTTTTTATAACAACCCCTAATGAAACATTACGAAAGTATTTATGTTACGATTTACACTGGCTTCATGTGACAGATCTCCGTACATATTCAGTCATTTAGAAGCATGGGGGAGAGTTTACCCCCAGTTTTTATGGCTACATATTCTTGTCGGTAGCTAAAGACATTTAAATTGTAAATAGAAATAGCGAGTGTCTGTTTCAGTGCTGTAACAACGAATCTTTAACAGGCTTACATTATATTAACTGTATTTATATTAATAATTGACATTGTCTGCATAACTAGTAATAATAATAGTTTCCGAGATTTGTATTGAGAAATACCATAATTGTCAACCCGCATTAGAATTTCTAAAATAGGTTATTTGAAGTAGTTGTTGTCAGACGTTTTAAGAAAATAATCAGACAGAGTAATCAAATTTACAAAATCAGTGGCAAACATACACACCCTTCCGTACGCAGCAATCTTACCTAAATTTATAAGAGGGTCGTCCGACTTTGACTCGGACGTCCGGGCTCCATTCTTCTGTACAGGGTTTGTCTTTTTACCAGTGCCTAGCATAATGCAGAAATGTGCAGTATCCTAGCCACTATTTCCCTGAAGCCTGGACTGGTGGATTTGCTTAGTCGTGTGTACCGACAAATTGGTCTGGCCTGAAAACGCCGATGTGTCGTTGGCAACTGAATTTCATAGTTTATACTGAATGTTGAGACAGCCTGCCCACTGCGGTGATGTCATGAACGCAATGGATACAGAGGAATCAAAGACTCCGTTATATAGCATGGAGCGTAATCCGATTAGCCCTGCCTGAGGTAAACCCTACGAGGCAAAACCTTAAAATACAATTCTTCTGAATCAAGACAAAAAATCATACGCACACATACAAAGCATCTGTGCAACCACAGCTGTTTCAATGTCTTCTCTGGTGATTAAAGCGCTAGTTTCTCTGTAATAGCCTACATGCAGGGTATAATAAATATTGTAGTTCACGTCCCGTCACCTCAAACATAGACTGTTAAACCTAAATCCATGATAAACATTATCCAGGGCATGGAATAGTAAAATCCGGGCATCGTTCAACAGAACAGTTTCATTTTTAAAATGAACCGAGCAAAAATAATGGAAGTAATTAACATTACGGAGAGCAAGACAAAACAATACATGCACTGTAAAATTAGAGGGCTATCTTCAAAGAAGCGTTTGCTTCTGGGCACAACTACGATGTCCAATGCTGATGAAATGTTACCCCCTAGTGTCCAAGACTAGAATTTCAGTGTTTCGCGATATGCACATATTTGGCAATATTGAAAACAATGTATTTTTAATATCTTCGGTATCGTTAGTAGTAGTGTAAGGGCTCGGAACGTGGTTACAGTTGTGATATTACCTAAACAGAAATTCTTTTCCATTCATCGTAAGGGGCGGGAGTGTAGCCTTTGCGTTTGTTGTTTCTTCAACAAATGCTTCGTAGCCCTATAATTGATACTAAGCTATAACAGAAAAAGCAAGGGTGGCATGCATCTGTTGATTGCTCAGTATGTATAAATATTTAATGGGACCTAGCAATTAATAGTCAGCTGACACTCACAAATTTACACAGATTAACAAAATCTATTCAGTTTGTTTTTCGTTCAAGGTAGGATTTGGTTCACAGTTGAATGTGACGAAGCTTGACAGCGGCCACAATTTATTATAGGATGCTGCTAAATAGGGGCGTGCTTACATAGGTCAGTCAGGAGACGTATAGATCACGTGACGAAATACGGAACTGGACTCTGGAAATGCAAATCTGACGAGGTAGAAGGGAAAATTGGGAGTGAGGACTTTTAAACATAAAATCAAGTCTATCTTTTTAGCGTCGTTTACGTTATATGTTTCATTCGGTCACTGCTTCTACACAAATCTGCTCTTTAAATACAGTGGATTTTTAAATAAACGTTCTCTGTCATGTCAGAGAGAAGGACAAGACTGCAGGAGAGGTGAGTTGACACCTAGCTTACAAAGTGTTTTTTTGCTAACCACCGGTCAGCTATTCACAGCAAGTATTTGCTGTCGATTTTGTTCCTTTTTTATAAATACACAGAGCTGCGTATAGAGCTTTGTTCACTGCTGTTTTGTAAATCTTGCTGCAGAACTTGTAATATGTACCCATACAAGTAATCCTGACTTCACTGTAGGTTATTGTTTCAGATTGTATCGCCCCGGGTAACTGGCCCTTTGGTGCTGACGAGGTTTTGTAAGAAGTTATTGCCCTCCTCGTTGAGTCTCTAACATAGAGAGCCGACAATGCCTGGCCTTACCGTGACAGAATCTGAGGAGTGTCAAAAACGCTTTCAGGCGGCCGTCGACGTCATACATAATCTACCCAAGAACGGTACTGAACAGAGATTTTATATATGTGTGCGAAATTTAGGCAAGCAACAGTTTATACAGAGCGCCGACTCTGTTTTATTTTCATTTTTTATCATTCTGCAAAATGAATGTAACGCCTCTTTCACTGCAGTCATATCTTCCGTAAATATCATGCAAAGCACATGCGGGTGTTCTCAACAATGTGCGCCCGAAGAGATAACGAGACCGTTATTCTCTGTAGGGTCAAGCTGTGCTTAAGACACAAACACACAATATCGTAAAGGAATAAGCCTTCTCTAATACAAATACAGATAAAGGGGTTATACTGACTTTAATAATTTGTAACCCTACCTTTATTTTCTTAATGTCGAGTGTTTGGCTCTGTTAATTAACTCGAACTTTGGCGTAACGTGGCCGATCATTTCAGGCTATTACCGACCGTCATATGAGGTGATGCTACGGTTCTATGGCCTGTACAAACAGGCTGTATGTGGCCCCTGCACAACATCCCGTCCAGGATTCTGGGACCCTGTTGGTCGTTATAAATGGTGAGAACAGAATGAAAAACTAGGCTTTAGTTCATAGTCCAATATATAGGACCAAATTTATATTTCACCCATGTATGTGAACTTTCACTCGAGGTTTCTCGAGGTTCATTTATACCACAGATCCTAGTATGTAGATTTGGGAATATCTTAATTTACTATGCATGTAGTACTTCAAATCATATGTACAGTAAACTCCAACACCAGCCAGGGGCCCCTGCAGAGTCAATTCAGTGATTGACTGTTAGTAATATGATATCTTTCAGTGAGAGATTGAGACTAACGCTGAGGAGGACACAAGAGTATTTGTGACATGTTTTATTTGAATGTTCAGGGATGCCTGGAATCAACTGGGAGACATGAGCAAAGAAAGTGCTATGGCTGAATATGTGGAAGAGATGAAAAAAGTGGCACAGGAAGTATGACAGTACTTTCATCATTAGTAACTTAAAGCAACAAAGCATGAAATTTGTTAAATTTCCTCTGTAGCACAACTATAGCAGACTCTTCCATAGATAGTTTTTACCAGACAGTATTTGTCTCATTCCTATCAATTTGTAACCATTGTGGATTTTTGTTTCTTTAAGTATTGAACCAGTGACACCTAAGTGCTACTAAACTCATTATTCTTTCTGTGCATTTACAAAAGCTGAGTGTCCAGGAAACAGCTATGGATGATACCGACAGTTTCTCATTCACAGGTCATAGACACCATGCCCATGAATGAGAAGACTGCCTCTTTTTTCCATTATTTTGAGCCACTGTACCTTGTCATTCATGACATGCCCAGGCCTCCAGAGGAACTTCTGAGCCGGAGGGCAGGTGTGTGTGTGTGTGTGGGTGTATCTTTGCATTGGCCATTGGGAGATGTATGCTGTGGATACACTTTGCATGCAAAAATGTGCCCTAGAAATGTAGAATAAGAGTAGTTTAAAGCTTGTCACTGCCAGTCACTGATGATGAGTGTCCGTGTGTCTCAGACGTAAATGACAATGAGCAAATGGTAAGTCCAGCTGAGAGTGAAGTGGAGCAAAGGAATCAAGAGGAGACTGTCCATGAACAGGAGGGCACAGAGAGAATACCTCACAGTGAGAGTGCAGGTAAAGAGAAAGAGGTTATCTGTAATAGTATTAAGATACTCATACTGGTCTGAGATACTGTACATCTTCTGTGTGTGCCGCTCATGTTGTAACGATGCCATAGTAAAGGCAAAATTGACAGAGTTCATCACAAAGCTTTTTCAGCATGACACCCTCTTTAGAAATTCAGGTTTAACAACAAACATTCACGCAGGTTCAGGTTTACAAACCCGTATAGTAGTTTCATTTGTCATTGGTAAACAGTGCAGTCAGAAGAACCAAGAACAGTTAGGAAACCCCTAGATGAGAAATCAAATCTAGAAATAAAACCCCCCCAACCAAACCAACAATTAAAATGAGGACCCAAAAAGTGAAAGGCAGACAAAAATCATTGATTATTGTCAAGCGGTATGTTGAACTCACTAAATGCAGAATTAAAGAACGGATCAAGTTCTATTCCAGTATGAACAGCACTGACCATTTGAGCTATGTTTGAGTTACGTTTATGCCTTCAGACCTCTTACAGTAGGTAGACATCAGAACTTAACAAAATGACAATTTGTTTGGTATGAAATCTGATTAGTAACAGATACAAAAATAAAGAAAAACAAACTGTGTGTTCAAAGTAGCTTATGTGACACTCTCTATACAGATTTGTCTCCATCTGAGGGACTGGTGCTGACGAGTGATTCTGAAAGTGAAATCTACTGTGATACAGTCGAGCAACTGGATAACATCAAGGTATGCATCAACAAACAACGACTAACAACTCTTCAGGGTTTGACACGTAGCGGCATGTGATAAACGTATTATAAGTGAGACATTTCCAACACATGACACAAATGTGGCAGAAATTTCTCACTCATCATAACATAACAAATGCACTTTTATTTCAGCCAAGTACGTAGTCGGCCTATTTCAGCATAGTTCTGTCCTTAATAAATGGGCCAGTGCACACTGACCTCAGTGATTACCAAAGGGGACAATGTATATGCCTCTATCCCAGGTAATACAAGTGGGTGCAGGAAAAGGTGGAGAGGGGGCTGAGAATGGGCGGGGCCACCCCTCCAGGAGGAGGGAGACAGGAAGGGAGGGGATGCGTCAAGGATGGAGGGAACCTCAAGGTTAGTCTATTCAAACTAAATTTGGATTGAAAAACAAATATCTCTGAGGAGCTTGGATATGTCTTATGCTTATATAACCATATAAGTCTTTGCGTTCATTTTATATCAAAATGTGCATTTATTTGGAAGGTATAAGCACATAATGATGTCTTTAACTCTGATTTTGATTAAGATCATGTGCAAATGTATCAGACTGTTCGAACTGTTAACCGTTGCCCAGAACAAAAGCCATTCCACTCCTCATTGTCCATAGCTCTGCGTCTGCATGAAGCTGCTTTATGTAGCTGTTTACTACATAACTATTACATACCACATAATGAGAAAAAATAAAATACCACATGTAAATGACATATCATAAGTGACTAGACGTGAATAGATAGTTGTCCAGTCAAAGCTGAATATTGTTAATTAACACTAGGTATAAATGGGACCCATGTATGTTTGTCCTCAGTTGAACCTCTGTGTTTCGTTTCATACCCAGGAGGTATGCCACATCGTAGTGCTAGGCGGGCAGAGAGGTCAGCTCTTGGTGGAGGAGGGGGGGGGAGGAGGAGACGACTCCGAGAGAGGAGGCGAGAGACTCCAGGACGCTGAGGTGGTGCAGCAGCAGATAGTGCTGGCTCTCCGGAGGCTCAGAGAAGACATGCACAGCGTCATGGAGCGTCTGGAGGTTGTTGAGGGACTTGCTGCTGCTAATGTAAGTGTCAGTAGATACTGCTGCCTAAACAATGAAGGTTCTATGTGAGCAGTAATATGTACATAACAGTAAAGTAGGGTGTATTCTACAAAGTGCCTTAATGCTAGTTTTACACATTTTTTTTTTTTTTTCAGATATTTGTCACATTTTTTGACAGGATTATTGCTGCCATACTTTCTTGGTTCAGTCCTCCTCCTTAACAATCATGACTTTGTTCTATTAGAAATTTTCAGGCCAAAACTCTAAGTAGCATTGTGCACTCACAGAAAAGGTACTCCTGCCTGATATGGGTATTTAAAGAAACACTTAAAAGAAGGGAGGAATAATTCTCATCTTTTTAATAAATAATTTGGGAACCAAGTAAAATTTCTCTGAGCTTATTTTGGAAAACATATATGTTAGCACCATCTGTCATTAATTACACTTTTGGAGTCAAATGAGAGCTGTTGCTAAATATATCATCTTCATAAGTAGTTTTCAGTATTGATACATGCTTCATGTTTTCAGTTCTTATTCTTTTCTCTCTTTCATTATGTTGCCTAGGCTCAAAATTCAGAGTGGAGGTCCCGTCTACAGCTAGTTCCTCCGGAGGCTGAGGTGAGATTCTTATAGTGTTCTCATCATATCTCATAATACAAGATTAATTACACGTACTTCAGATATATCAGTGTATTCAAAAACAGGTATGTTTTTCTGTTTGCACTAAATTTGATTTAAACTAAGTCCACTTGGCTTATACCACAACAACAACACAAATGATAATGACAGTCTGAGTTGTACCCTCAGGAGGAAAGTTGGTGGCCATTTGATGTCTCTGGTCGTATGATGCTGCTCCTGCTGGTCTGGCCTTTCATTGCTCAAGGACTGGTGTTCCTGCTGCAGTGGAGGAAGAAAAAATCCCACGTGTCCTCATGAATCTGATGTGCTCCGTCTTATATCGAAGGAAAAGTGCGTTGAGGGAAGATCAATAAGTTGGGTAGTGGGTTACTGGAGTTCAAGCATCTGATCATTATCCTCAGGGAAAACTGAAATTTCTCCACACTGGGTTTCAGTATTTTCCTCATATGTGTAGGATACCAAAAAAAAAAAACCCTGATCTTTCAGTCTTAAAACAAAATGGTGTTAAGGGGAATTTCCAAAGAAACAGAGTTAATGGTCATTTCCTAATTTCATGTTTTACGGTTGAGAACTTTGTTCTCTATTTATTGGAGAATACATAAAGAGGTGAGTTGTAACTATTACCAACACAATATTCACATGCTTGATCTTTGTAAAATACCCTTTAATGAAAACAGCAAGACTGAGACATTTGTTGGGGACATCAGGAGTTACAGGCGGTCTGGAAGAAGGTTTAATCACATATATATCTTGAAGTACTTAGGAACATTACCTGTCCCTGTTTTTTTCTGTATGGAAAAAAATAATAATAATGCCATGGTAGGTTCTGACAGCAAAATTGTTGTCAATGAAGAAAGCCTTAAATGGCTGGTCTGATATTCACAATTGAATTCACTGTGGGTTCATATAAAGCACTTTAATTTAAACACTTATCAGTTATAAGGATAACAGAAAATGATGTAACTGTGCTTACAATTGAGAGAAACATATACTAAAAATGATTGTTTGAGGAAGTATTGTGGACTCAGACAAAAAGCCATGCCTATAATAAAATTGTTAAAAAAAAATCTCTTGGTTGAAGAGGAAAACATTCTAGCCCTGACAGCTCAATGTAGAAGCATACACTATAAAAAAATGAAAAGAGGAAAAAAATGATGCAGGGTCGCAAGGTCTGATGAATCAGTAACCTCTTGTTGTGCGCCATCACTGTAATGCTTTAGTTTTGATGTGCTGGTGGGGACAGCTTGACATTACAGTTGGCATGATGTCACATGAAACAAATTCTTACAGCTGTCTACAGAGAGTGTTGTGTACTTTGCACAAAGACATGTCCCGTCGTAGCTTTCTCCACACAAAGGCACAAACCAAAACACAAAACCTTAATGACGTGCATTAAGTTGTAAGCGAAAAACAGTAACTGCATATACTTGTATTTCTAAAGCTATGTATTAATTTTCTCATATATTCATGAGGTTTATCTTGGTTTGAATGTGACATACGGGGGGTGAATCCCAAATAACTGATTAATGTTTAGGCAGGTGATAGTATGCAATAGCTTGGATTTGAAACTGCGAAGTGGTCAGTAAATGCTGGATCCTATCAAAAACGTGAGAACAGTGCTGTTTTACGAACGAAAACGAAATTTTACTCCACGGCAATCAATAATAGAGAAAGGCCTTTTATTTTTCATACCTTGAACAGTATTGCTTCGAACGTCTGATCCTTGCACCAAAAACTCCACTTCCCCGTTAATGTCTGTCTTTACTTGAGACTTAAAAATAATGCATATATTTTGCTGCCGCTTCTGATATTATGGGTGCTACAGTTTAGTCTTTACCAATCGACCATTAGTTGCAAGGTGGTTTGCTAACAGGCCGCCAATAACCACTTCAGCTTTTACTCCACACTCATAAGATTTTTATTAAAGGCTTTAAAAACCAAGCATGTGATCAAATTTAGATATAAGCTCAAGATGACGTTTTTGGTGTAATATTGCAAATAATAGAATACTACGGACAGAAGGGGCTAACCAAATGCTCCACGTTGCTAGTTAGCATTAGCTTATTCTTGTTCCATAATTCTATACTGCTCGCACGTTAGCTGGCTAGCTAATGCTAGCTACCAGCCATTTCACTTGAGGCAGCAAAGGAATTAGATTAGTAATTGCACATAGCTCAACGAAGAAACTTCACAAACAGTCTGGGATTTGACCGTTTCGAATTAGGTACAATATTTAATCACATCCACAAAAATGTTCGACATGAAACATTGAAATTCGGACGAATCTAAAACACTCGAGTAGAGTAAACTTCATATTCTCGGACTAAGTACTCCTAGAGTATCACAGTGGACTAGTTTGTGGATTATGGTCACTGAATCTTAACCATGGCTTTAGGTGTGTAAGTATTTTGAAGAATGTATTGATAACTTATTTTTCTACAACTACAACAGTTGGGATGTTTCAGCGAAATTTGTTTTTAAAAATGTATGTTCCTAGTTGCAAAATGGCTTAAAAACAGTAGAGTTCTGTTTGATCTTTACTTCACGAGACGACAGTTTGCACCTACTTCGGTTTGAGTGGTAGTGTCCATTAGATTGACCGGGACAGCTTTCCTTACAACTGACACTGAATTTAACCAATCAGAGTGCCTACGCTATGCGAAGCGCATACAAAAAACATTTTGACCAATGGCAATATCGTGTAGGCGTGCCGCACCGGGACTTAAAACCTTTTATTGGATTACGGGGAATGTAGTTTTGTTCTGGAATTTTAGCATGGGCTGTGATACATTGATGACTACAATCCCCAAAAAACAGAGAAAGAATTGCGTCTGCGCTTGCGCTCTTCCATTAGGAGGTAATAAATTCACAAGCCCCTCTCTTTTCCGTACCAGAAGCGTATGGAAGATCGAACTGTAGAGAAATGTACTCAGTGGCACTAGGAAAGCAAAACAGTTACAAGCAGAGCGGAAAGAGTTAACAGTAGTATTCTGAAGTGGCAGGGCAACTTGGACGCTGGAATTGAGGAGAACGGTGAGCTGTTTCCTGATAACTTTTTAAAAATTAGTTGTTAAGGTGTCAAATGCTCTTAAATCAAATTATATTTTAACGTAAACTTTTTAAAAATCACGTCACATTCACTTGTTCAGAACACTCGGCTTCGAGCTTATTTTTGGTTTACCTCATGCCTTTAAAGTTTGTTCACTTTTTTACTTTGAAAGAAGAATCCCTCATCAATGATTACAAACTTGTATCTTTCAGGTGGGAGTGTACAGTTATGGAGCTTATTACGGCTAAACACGATGCTCAACCGGAGGCTGACAGTAGAGGGCAACATAGAGACGGACAGCAAAGTGTCATCGTTGAGAAACAAGTGCAGAGAAATCAACTGGAGATCTGTCCTGGAGTCGTTCCTGGAGATACACATCCGATGTGTCGTGGCCGAAATCGCAGCGACCCTGAACCTAAGACTGGTGATGCAGCAGGTGAAGATATGATAGGCACAGAAAACACTACTGGTCCGGTCCGGGTTGAGAAGGACGATCGAAATAAGAGAAAATCTGGCTGCAATGGAGAAGGTACTGAGGGAGTTTGTGACGGTCGCCAGGGTAAGAAAAAACATCGGAGGCGACCGTCAAAAAAGAAGCGACGCTGGAAACCGTACTTTAAACTGACTTGGGAAGAGAAGAAAGAACTTGACGAACGAGAGACTGCACGGGCATCAAGAGTGCGAGCTGAGATGTTTGCTAAGGGTCTCCCTGTTGCCCCGTACAACACTACTCAGTTTTTGATGGAAGAGCACGACCGTGAAGAGCCTGATCTTAACACAGAACTCGGCGGCCGTAGGATCGTTGGGGCCAGTCGCTCCGAAGATACAGCCAGTGAGGAAGACTACTTCGAACCTGAAGACGAGGAGGAGGAGGATGGAAGTGATGGCATGGGCAGACCGGGGCACGCAGGAGGTGAATTTCTGCAGAAGGACTTCTCAGAAACTTACGAGAGGTACCACGTCGAGACTCTCCAGAACATGTCCAAACAAGAGCTGGTGAGAGAGTATCTGGAGCTAGAGAAATGCATGTCCCGGTTAGAGGAAGAAAACAACTCGCTTCGCCACATCCGAAGAAACTCCGACACTTCTGCCGAAAGCATGTCAGCAGACAGCGCGCAGCGTGTCCGAGAGCTGGAGAGTGAAGTGGAAAGACTGAGAGCTCAGAATAATGAGCTTTTACAACACCAGACAAGAGAACAAGGACTAATCGGGTCCAAAGCGGTGTCAAACAGTGAACTCGGGAACTGATAAACTGTGCACTGTCTACCAAATGAGACCCACTGGTGAACTAATTTGAACATGTCCGTTTTCTCTTTTAAATGTCCGTAGACTCAGTTCATTTACAGACTGTAAAGCTACAGCTCTTTCAACAAGTTATACTCTCTCACAGATTGTGTTGTCGATAATGGTTTTTGAATTTCTGTATTTCTTGCTGGAATTCACTCATTGAAAATGTTCTGTGACGCCCCATAAATTTGATCAATTTATGATAATTACATTTTGGTCCTTCTCACAATAGTATGTAAACTCGACTGCCAATCGCTTTATGAAAGAGCATACAATTGTGAAGACCGCACAACCAGTGTATTGTCACAAAGGATCAACAACTCAGATGACTAAAATACATCTTATATTTGAATGTCAGAGCGCCTTTTTATATTGATCAAATTTTTAATGGGAAAAATACATCAAATGCCTCTGGTTATCTTTCGTGGTGCACATAAGACTCTGCTGAAACTGTGTTAATGCATGACAATGACAGTCTGTAGTAAACCGTGAAAGTGGAATCGTTTCTCGCGTTTTCTCGTGGTATCTCAAATGTTATCGATTAAATTATTTTAAAGTTAAGGTCTGTTTTGACTGAAATTGCTCACTATCTTTGACTGTTATATAACGTGTTGCAACGTACGTCTCATTAATTTGTTACTTTGAAGTGTGGCAGAGACGGCCAACCATCATGTGCCATGGATCGACAGCCTTTCATAGTTCTTACATACCCCTCTGACGACTCTTATCACAGCGGAGTACTAAGGGGAAAAGACAAAGAAAGCAAACATTTCTTGTCTCAGTACAGCGCATTTCTGTTTTAACTCTACTTGAAAACTAGCGTTGTGTAACGAAAAGAGCTGCTGAATACAATCCAGCCCCAGTTCTGATATCCTAACGACTGCCTTTTTTCCACTTACCTGAATTCTACTGCCTATGTTATTGCTAACCGTCGTCTTTTCTCATGTTACAGGGTATAAAACTCTGTCCCAAGGTAAGTTGAAGTAAGCGTAGTAATTTTCATGTTAACGTGCTGCAAAGAATGAAAAGCAATTTTGGCAGTTTTTCAGTGACGTAAATTATAAGCTTGTTGAGGGTTCTGGTTCTTTTAGATGGGTGCTTCTCTAATCCCTATCACTGGAGGATGTTTTCAACCATTTGTAGGGTTAGATTAATTTTCAGTTAAGTATATGATATCACAGTCAGTGAGTATGTTTATTTTCCGATTTCAGTATTGTCTCACAAGAATATTATATAAGTCCCGAACTGCTATCAAGCCGTTAACTGCAGGATTCCAAACCTTCCGTTGTCATTAACAGGAATCAGTCGTCATCGAAATTAGTTTGTTACAACAAAACGAACTGGGAATTTTGACCCTCTCTTGCCAGGCACATTGTAAATTATACGTACGCGTCAAATATTATGCGTGCATGTCATTCATTTGCAGAGAAATGAATGAAAATCCGATAGCAAAGAAAAGGCGTTTAATTATGTCGCTATTAAGCTATGGTGATGGTAGCCACGGTGATTTTTGGAGGTTTAATAAAAAGGCTTGACCAAAGAAAGAATCCTATATACAGTCTGGAAGAGTTGCTATATCATAAAATGTAGTCCTGTGCTCAACTTTGAGAATAATATGCTGATGTCTGGTTTAGGGAACATGAAGATAGAACTGCAGTAGCGATACTTACCAGAAGGGGATTATATCCCCTCTGACCCTCACCCGTATAAGGGGTTTCGTTTACTTTTGTAAACGTAACACAGAAAAAAACACTTGATTTTAGTTACATACATACTGCAGGGAATAAAACTTTAAAAATGAAGAAAACATCTCCAAACAAACAATATAATATATTATGTTATATGTATAATTTTGTACACAGAGGTTAACTTAGCAAGGCTTTGTACAATTGTTACAAAAAATTGGTCCACACACAATCACCCCACATACAGTATGTACATGCACTGGGACTAGAACCATTGGGATGACACAGACAGATATTACATCTAAACAGTCATTGGGCAGACATGTTAAGTCACAAAGGGACTTTTTCACATCTTGGTCATTCTATCTGCACTGGTATGTCAAAGCCATAACGGAGACAAACATTACACATCCAAATACAGTGGAGCCAGTGCAGGACCAAGAGTGTGTGTGTGTTTGTGTTCTGGAACCTCTTATGGTAAACATCCCTTTGTTTATTGCAGTAGTTCCACTAATAATACTATGTCTGTAACATTGTCAAATATAGTTCTTTATGGGTTGGTCTATGTGTCCACAAAAGAGAGATGTAATGTGTATGAGGCAGTATACAATAAGCATGTCATGAAATCCATTTGTTCTTTGGGGAAGAATGCTATTGTGTATTCTGAGTGCCACTTACACCACCAAAATACCTTTAAGCAGGTCATGCGCACACTGAGTGTTTTGTGCAGTCTTGATAATATTGATAGGGTGCTGTGCTATTCTTTATTGATAAGGAGTTAAAATTCTGTTTTAGCAGTTTTGGCATAATAAACTTTAGCTGCCATAAAAAAAAACCCTTTCCTCAGATGGGAGGGGCAAAAAGAGAGACTGGCATTAGATTGGTGTTAATCCAGGATTGGATTCTGGTTGGCACAGGCAACTTGGTCTGGTTGTTTGTATATGTATGTGAGTGTGTGTTAGTGAAATCCAAATGCCTCCTCATCCATCTCCAGGTAGGTTGACCACCACTGTGTGACGTCTCCTGTCTCGTCTCCTACGCCGTATTTCGGGCGATCCCGCCCGTCGAAGGCCCCCCACTCTCTCAAGGTCATCAGAAACCTGTATCTGGCCCACCCAGCCCTGATAGAGAGAGGGGTCCCTGTTAGCTTGGCTGAAGCCTGCAGTTTGGTGCAACCTCTCTTGTCCTCTGGTAAAAGAGCCCCTCATCTTAGACATTCCCTCTGGGATACTTTGAGAAGCAGACCTTGATCTAATTGGCAGATCTGCCACCTGCTCCTGCCCTGCCCTGTTCAGCTCTATATACAGGGAGTGAGGCCGGATTCTCTCTCCCCTCAGTTTCTTCCGATTGAGAGGGTCACCCTGGGCAAGTCTGTGAGAGCTTTGGGAGGTGCCTCCAGGGCTGGGAAGGGTGGAAGTAAAACAGGAGGAGGTTGAGGAGGAAGAGGGTGGGGTGTTTGATAACGTGATGGAAAGAAGCACTTCACTCTCATTCTTACCATGCTTTGTTATCGGTTTGGACCCTAAAGGGGCTCTGACTGCTGCCATTTGGGCTTTATGGTGTGAGTAGAGGAAACTGCGGGGCCGCCGAGGCTGGGTGTTCTCCGGTGGGCCACTTTCGCTGCCCTTCCCCCCAGCCTCTGGTCTTTCTCCTGCTTGAGTTTGCATGGACATGGAAGGGTGGTCGGACACAACAGAGGGTACGCTACCTGAGCTCCGCCATCCCAACATCCCTCCGTTAACATCCATATCTGCTCTACACTTCTCCCGCTGTGGAACCGCACTCCCTCTCTCTCCCTCTGTTCCTGTTCCCTCGCATGGCCCAACCTCTTCACTCCGTCTATTTCTGTCGCCCTCGGTCTCTCTCTCTAATCTCAGAGGCATACATCCTCCCTCATCCCTCCCATCCTCCCCTTCTTCTACCCTAGCTCCACCCATTTCTCCATAGTTGCTGGCTTTGACTGGCTCGTGCTCAGAGTCCTCATCGGTGCTGCTGTCCTGGGGACAGGCTCCTTGGTGCTTCTTTCGTTTCCGGGTCACTGCGGATATGAAGGACAAGGGGAGGAAATCCTTGGCATTCAGGTCTTTCTTTGAATTCACCGATCCCTGAAACACAGGTGATAAATTAGTTCCAGTTTATGAATACTGGCTGGAGAAAGGCAGTGTACATGCCAACTGATAACAGCTAAAAACTCATAAAACATATCTGATGTCAATAAAACACTTGCCAAATACATTTAGGGTGTGCAAGGCAATTAAATACACTTATTTTATCTATTTGTCAAAAAAAAAATCTGGTTTAAATTTAATGTGGTTCTTTAAGAAAAACACATGCTAATTCATTTATTTTGGCAACAGAGTGTATACTTGCAAAGTGGAAGTGCAAGTGCAAAGCGTAGGTTTACCAATTAATTCTGAATATGTCAGTTAGAAGGAATTTCCACAGAATGCAAGGAAAGTCCCTGCAGGTCGTGTCTGAGCTTAACTTATGGTTCTGCTTCGCTGATACTTTATGACAAAACAGTGATTAGAGGAAGTGATGTTACCTTGGACCTAGTTGAGTCACTGTTGGTGGAATCTGGAATAGGTGAGAGGCAGATGTAAAAAAAAAGAGAGAGAAGGTCAGGGCTGTGGAAAAACCTGTGGGAGTCAGGCAAACAAAACAGCAGTTCTGTGGAAATCTAGCACAGTAAGAGGTCTGTATGAGTTGGACATAGAAACACTGGTTGTCTCTCATTTACTGGGTCACTGAACACCCAGTTGAAACTTTAAGAGTTTTGGCATCTGTCTATACATAGATTTAATATATCTGTTAAGTGTTTGAAATTCACCCATATAAAACCCACACATATATAAACACAGAGAATATCAGGAAGGAGTCCTGCTCCTACCGCAGTGTTTGCTCCACTGGCTCGGCTAGCAGGGAGAAGGAAACAGAAAGAGGGAGAATTTGGAAAAATAGCATAAAAAGAGAAAAAGAAGATAGAGAAAGTACAAAAATAGACTGGCAGAAACATGCAAAAAGAAGGAAGAAACTACTGCAAGTACTGAATGAAAATTGAGATTGAGTTGCATTTGATGAGAAAAAAATATCCCAGAGTTAAAACAATCAATTGTACAGATACCTCTGTTAGTGCAGGTTTAAGTAAGTCTTCACTGTCTGTCTTTGAGGGTACAAAGATACAACAGAAAGCTAGAGTGGGCAGATTGCTACAAGCTCTGGAGTTCAGTGTTAATCTCACCTGAAGTGTCTTCCAAAGGGACTGTCCTGCCAATGTTGGAGAGGAGGTGATCAATGTTTGGGACGGGCTGAAGGTCTTGCTGGTCATCAGGTGTCTGTAGAGGAAGGGACAGATTTAATACTGGGCATGAGTATGTACCTGTGTGTATGTGTGACATCTCATGATTAAATACAGTTTGGTTGATTAGGAGGGCCTTTGTTAGCTAAAAACTAAAGTAATAGCAATTGAATTTTAGCCCCTCTTCATACTCTGAGGAGACCTACAACTTCATTTTAGTTGGCTTACGCCAAGACATTTGAAAATGGGCTAAACTGAGTCTGCAGACTCTGTCACAAAAAGGGATCTTCTGAAATGAGAGTACATTTTTAATCAACAATACCTTCTCATCTTTATCCAGTTCATCACTGAAGAACCAAGAATGCTGCAATAGAGAGAACATATTAGGTGTCAGGAAATGTGTCCAAAAATCTCAAGTAGGAGAACAAGCTACTTAAACAGCAGGATAGGATAGTACTTACATGCAAGATGAGTGTCTCTACTATCTTGTAGCGGTCGGGCATGTGGGTGACCATGTCCGTCATGTTGTCCTGAGAGGTCCGTACTAGTGTAGGACCGAATACCAGCGCCAGATTTCTGGGCTCCATCTGGAGTGAGTTGGAAAGAAAAAGAAAATAATGTACATAGTATATATATAATATAATAAATATAAGAAATAATATAAACAAGAGACTGTAAAAAAAATAATAAAGGCGGTAGAGGACTGACAAAAATCCCAACAAAGTTTACATATTTGCTTTAATTGATGATAGAAAGTTCCGGCAGGTTGTCACTGAAAATGCATTGACTTGGTGCTTACCTTATTCTTCTCTGAGTGATCTGCCACTGTCTTCAGGTGACCAACCACAAACTTCAGTGTATGGTAGTAGTGATCTGGTAGATCACGAATCTGAAAGAAAAATTGTGTTAAGGGAAAAGGGCAAGACAAAGCATGATAGTGGCGGTAGGGGTAAGGCATAAACAGAGGGACAGAGACAGAGAAAACACACTGGGAAAAGAAAAAACTGAAAGACAATCCTCAGTTTCCTGAACTGTTCCTGCTTGTCTCCATCACTGCTTTCACATACCAATTTTTTCATAGTCTTCAGACGATCGCCTGCATCTTCTAACCGGTTGGCATCAATGAAGTCATTATACTTATCTGCAAGCAGAGGTCAGTAGTGAGTGATGTGCTATGCAAGCATACGCAGTGTAAAATTATCAGCATAACTAAGGGGCTGAGCTCACCATCTGTGAATAGAGGTTCTGGAAGCTTCCTGAAGAAGGACTTGAGAAGACTGCTGATTACATTTAGGTCCTGCCATTTCTGTAGAGGAAAAGCAGCGTCTTCTGTTTCTCACACTATTTTGATATGAATACCATCTGAATTCTCTCTAACTCTCTGGCCCAATAACCATAAATTGTCTTGTCTATCATCAGTGAGAGACAAACTATAATAGGCTAGGCAAAATGATAAGGTATCAGTGGTTAAAACTAATTTTTTTCAGCCCTAACCAGCTCGAACAGATATCAATTCCTTTCTCTCCCTCACCTCTTCAGCAGTGTTAATGTCCATGCCTTTGTTGAGTTGGTCTTGCAGTGTGGACACCATAGCATTGTTTCCTGGTACTCTATAAACACCCGTATACTCCAAACCCAGCTGCTCCACCATACCGCAGCAGATCTCCACTATCAAGGGGACAAACTACATACACAAACGTTTCATGATAAGACAGCTGGCAAACACACAAGAGCTCTTGTGAAAAAACTGAGTAATGCCATATGGGAATTTTTATCATTTTCATGCCCTCAACATGACAAATCAACTGTTAAATTTGACTATGGAGTTACTGTTCAGGATCTATGATCGGACAGTCACAGATTAGTATAAAGCTCACGGACTGACCTTATTGGAGGCACCAGGTGGACAGTCCTCCAGTCTCACACCAAATGCTTTGGGCCCCGCCTTCTTTCCCTTCTTCATGATGTTAATCCCCCATGGAGCCTTAGGGCTACTTTCATCTGAACAGGTAAATGAAAGACAAGAGAGCAAAGTCACAAAGTCATGCCTCCTATGTGGTGTGAGTTTGTGGTGATGATGATGATGATGATGATGGTGATGAGAGTGAGATGTTTGTGGAATGTAAGTGGAGGGTGGAATGGAGTTAGATTGTGTTGTTTTTGGGTGAATCTGAGGAACTCACCCTTGCCATCTATTTTTGGGGCACGGTTGACTCCTGAGGTGTTGTCGGTCTTGGACAGGAGAAAAGGTGGCATCATTCGATGAACCCTCGGAGAAGTGTCTGGCTTACCGCCTGCAGGACTACAGAGGAGGAATAAGACAGAGGTGATGGACAGGGTATGAAAAATAGGAGGACACGTGCACTTAGTTTAATATCCAGTGGATTGAACAATAATTACATCTCAGTCAAAAAAACAAGAATACCACCATTTAGAGGTAATTCTCAGTACTAATCACTAACTCAACTGGTCGTCTACATTTCAAAGCTTTACTTAGCAAACTATGGAGGGTTAGTGAATGATTGGAAAATTTCTTGAAAAACTGTAATTAAACATAAGTTTCTTTTGATAGCTACAGAGCGATAAAACAGCAGTTAAAGTTATGACAAATCACCTCTGTTTCCTGTAGTCATTCAGTTTCTTATTGATGAGAGCCTGTCTGGAGAAACCCAACTCCTAAAATGAAAGGGCAGACAGAAAAATATGTAAACATCATTCTCTATATATAAAGTAAAAGTGTAATCTGTAATAATCAAATTTTTTAATCAAAGTCCCTAATGTATGAGCTTCAGGTCTATGTAGGACAAGGAGCAGATGTTTAATACATCGAAACACTTCAGTGCGTCCAGACAGACGGGAGACAGCGTTGAATGTACTGACTCATAACCAACCTCACTCTCAGTCTTGCTGTTTTCTCTGATGACCCTAATCCAGTTCAGCATGTCCTCTCGGTCCTCCGCCTGCAACAGGTATTCACAGAAGTCCTGAGTCGTCAGCCGTAGTGTGTGCTTTCGCTTCGTCTCGCTGTAGGCTATGTCAATCAGGCAGCCGCGGATATTGATTGGTTGCTCGTCCTCCCCCTGGCCGTTGCCGTGACCGTGACCCCCCGCCCCGGCGCCGTGAAGCACCGCCTCCCGCTTGTCTTTGTAGAGGAACAGTGACTGTGAGCGCAGAACCGAGAAAACACGCTTCCATGGACGCATACCACTGCCTACTTTCTGCAGTGGAAGAGAGAGAGAGAGGGAGATATCAAAGATGTGTTTATCCCCGCCACAAGAAGAGCTGGACCTTTAATCAAGGGCCACAGGTGCTTTCCAAAGTAACAGTACGGGTGAGGTGTTAGGTTTAGGTGTAGGTGGCGTAAATTTGGTGTCTGACCTTTCCTTTCTCAGTGAGGATCTGTTTGTAGTGCAGCCATCCATCCTTTCTGATGTCACTGAGTGTGATGGTACCCAACTCAGAGGTGGAGTGGCGTTTGGAACGAGCATCCTCCGTCACTCGCAAACTTTCCAGCGACTGAAACAAAGCACATCCAGCAGCCGTCCCATTTAATGCCACTTTTAGTAAAATCACTTACAGGAGCTGGGATATCGGCAACGATCCATGAATACATGATAGGAACAAGGTGTAAGTGTTAAATAAACACCTCAAACTGTAAATAACAAAAAACAAATTGCAAAAGAGAACTGGGAAATAGCTGTATCGTAGAAGTCGGAGCAGTGTTTATGAAACAAGCCAGGAAACACAGTTCAGTCATTAAACTGAAAAATAGGCTAAACATTTTACCACATTAGTGGCAAGAGAATGACCAGTTTGCACTATTGTTTTTTTTTTATTGTCACTCTGGTATAAAATATGAGTACTCACCCCATCAGTAAAGAAGCTTTTGACCCTTTTTGGTAGTCTCCTGTGGAAGGAAAAGAGAATTCCCAGAGTATTATGAATGACCGTCATTAGAGTGAAACTCTGTCATAAGTTCTAAAAACACACAAAACACACTCTCGGAGGTAGCTGATTCAGAATCTGATATGACAGCTTTCATGTAATGTGATATCTAACTCGATATTGATTATTTCACGTGATTGAACAACAAAGGTGATTGCGGTACTTTGTTTTCATGCTGTGGTACAAACAAAAACAGTGAATATGCTGACTAAGGGGCAAATGATTTTAAAACTAAAAAGCTGTGTTCTACACAATAATTCTCACAACAAAAAAAGGAAGAAAAAAATCACATGAGTTTATTTCACAATAGTTTATTTTCACTGTAGAATCTGGAGGACAATCTGAGGTATCTCTGACTGCGGTTATACCCCCTCCCCCACCCACGCTGATATCACTACTCACGAGAAAACACGACCCTCTTCTCTGAAGGTGTTCAGTCCCTCGTCACATGACTTTGAGCGCTCTGTAGTGATGGCCAATAAGTATGAGGAGCGGCGGTTGTTTTTGATATTACCTATCAAAAAAAAGGGAAAAAGTTATGTCACAACATATGAGGGATCAAAGTTGACAGGTGTCGATAAGAGAGCTAAGGAAGGATAAGTAGGGGAGAAAGTTGGAAAGTCACAATCTGTCACTACTAAAAGAGATACAGGGACAGACAAAAGACAGAGGGAGGGACATTAGCTGTAAGTCTAAGGAGACGGGGGAAATTCACAGAATAAGAGGGAGAAGGACAGATCAATCAAAGACTTGATGTCGGAAGGTGTGGTGATGCACTCTTAAACAAAACATGTTAACAGACCCTATTAAACTTAGACTTACCAGCCATTAGTAATATTTGCCAACATTTGGCTGGAAATCTGATGTTTAGTTTGGGTCCTGTGTTGGTGAAAAATATAAAATAGAGGAAATAGGTAATGGAAGTAAGACAGGTTATGTGGAACTGAGATGTGATGATAGGGAAAGAGAGAGAGAGAGAGAGAGAGAGAGACAAGTGACATATACATAGTACTGTTAGAGAGACAGCTCTTGAAACTTAATGGACAACGTTAATGGATTAAAAAGTGACATATGACAGACTTGTGACAAAGATAAGACAGATGATTTGAAAAGGACAGGTGATGAAAATAGGTAGGATCCCCAGTAAAGAGCAGGAAGGGACGGTAGATTCTGGGTAGAGTCACTCACTGCAGTCTGTGTAGAGGAGCTGTGAGAGAGGGGAGGTGAGTGTGGGAGAGACGGAACGGTTGATGAGGGCAGGTGCTTGGCACAAGCCGCTGGACACGACTGAGGATGCGGGGACATGCTGGGCACGCAGGTCAACACTAGGGCTGGTAGGCTCATCTGTGAGGTAAGGGGTCAAAGGTGAGGTGTTAGGGGTTGTGGGTAGGACAGGAGGAGCGGTGAGAAGAACAAGCTGTACTAGTGCACAGGCTAAACACATACCACGTACACACGGTGCACAATCAAACAAACATACACACCACAGTCACACACGACAACACGTTATTGTCAGATGTTAACATTACAAGAAAGTACAGGGGATTTCAGTAGTTGGGGGTGCCCTTAACCAAATGTGTAACTCAACATAAAATTTTAGCGTCAGGTATTAAAAAGGGTTGATTAATGGCTGATTGGCTGGTATGTGTGGGTTCCCACACTGACCTATGAAGGGAATGGAAGCCAGGGAGTCCTGCTCCGCGGGCAGGGGCGGCATACTGCCGTTGGGCCGATGGGCAGCTTGTCCTGTGGCCTCTGTGGCTGGAGGAGGCTCCGCTGCATCTACGGGCAGAGCGTAGTGCGGCTGCCGCATGGCATGAGGGGTCCGCCTGCCTGTAGGGGGTTTCTGTCTGAAGACCACCTCTTGAGTCTGAACCTGAACGGGTTCCTCCGCCGAACCCGGCTTGGCTGCGTCCTGAGAGTCTGGCGTCAGAGGGGAAGACTCTCGACCTGAAGAAGGAATACTGTCCGGGGGGCTGGTTTTGGGAATAGGGGACCAGCTGAGGTGAGGTCCGGTGTAGGAGGGGTCCCTGAAGGAGTGCGACTGCTGCATGATGTGACCAGCCTTCCGACAGAACGAAGGGCTGTAACTACGGTAACCCACTGTTTGGTCGTCCATCGTCTGTGCAGGCATACGTCTAGCATAGGTACCCTGTTGGGGCTGTGGACCTGTCTGTTGTTTCTGCATTTGGCTTGTCCCACGGCCAGTGGGTGATGCAGTTGTTGGGACTCCCAAACGGTGATTGGCCAAGCCGTGACGTTCCTCAGCTTTGGCTGGTTGATTGGGCCAGGCTGGTCTCTCGTAACGGGGGGAGACCAGGGCAGCTGCCTGGTCCAGTGTCTCAAGGGAGCGACCATAACTGTGTTCATAGGCAGCGTAGGCAGCTAGTAGATTCTCCGAGCAGGAGCGACTGGAGGTCTGACCCCCAGGCACACCCCACCTGCTTAACCAGGATGAGTCTGTGTGTGGGGAGGGTCTTCCAGCACCCATTCCTGCCCCATAGTGCAGTAACAAGGTTTCCTGGGAGGCACTGTGTGGCCAGGCCCCCTGGTGGCCCCCCAATGCCAAGCCCAATTCAACCAGTCGATCTTGGGAGATGCTTCGGTGGCGGGGGGACATTGGCAGGTTCGGACGCTCGGCTGCCGCCTGGCTGTAGTACCAGTCGGACAGGGCCTGGTGGCACAGTTCACTGCGAGACTGGGGCAGGCTGCCTTTCCTGGGATGGGGCAGTGACGCAGAAGCAATGGCTGCATTGTGATTGGCAAAGTGGAAGTCCAGAGGACTAACAGTTATCCCTGCAGAGGACGAAGAACGAGCCCGGTGGTGGCCCAGAACGTGCCGACCAGTGGCAGCGTGCTGCACCCCTCCCTCATCTGAGCGGTGTCCCGCCGTCCCGCCCACGTCCCCTCCGGAACGGTTGTCCAGTTGATGAGCCTGCCCAGACGGGCTCGAATGGCAGTTCAGGTTGTCCAGCTGGCTGTGGTTCTGAGCGGGTTTGCTTCGTGGGTAACAGGCAGGAGGTGGTTCTGGAAGGTTCTGGGCTTTCCCTGTGTACGGCTCATTTCCTCTCAGGTAAGCGTCCTGAGAGTATGCCTGTAGATACGGAGTACAGAGAGAGAGAGAGTTAGAGGAATGGATGGGAAATTAGACAGAAGGGTGGAGAGGAAAGGAAAGCAAGAAAGGAGGAAGTTAAAAGTACGAGCCATTTGCTTGTGAGTGTGAAAACATGTTTATGTCAAAAGCAGTATCGCAGGCTTGCAGATAAAATCTAATCCGTTTGTCTGCACAGTATCCGTATCCTGTACAGTACAGATGAAGAGCGGGTAGGTAATTTAGAGTCGAGCTTATCACAAACACTAAGTTGTCAAAGAGAAAATGATACCAATCTTGGTCAAAGGTCAAAAGAGTGCTCCTCCTCAAAGACAACCATTGCAGTGTTTATGTGGCACAGATACAGAAAGTTAAGCCAGTATGTTAAGTGTGTACTTGTTGGGTGTTAGGAGAGGCAGTGGAAAGGAGGAAGAAAAGAAGAAAAGTCATACTCACACTTACCAACTGCAGTACATCCTCATCTTTGGGCATTATCGACAGCTCCAACACATTATCACTGAGGAGACAGAGAAGAGACAAACACAGACAAGTTTATTCTCATACATGAGTATTGTAGTGTGGAATCAGAGAAAAGGGTTTTTTTATCATTTGTTATGCTAGATGAATGCACAGAATCATAATTGAACCTCCCTGAATCTTCACTTTATGAAAAGTTCTATACTTTATGAGAAGTTTATACTTGACGAGAAGTTCTATACTTTATGAGAAGTTTATACTTTACGAGAAGTTCTATACTTTGTGAGAAGTTTTATACTTTAATAGAAGTTCTATAAAGGATCTATAAAGAGGACTTCAGTTCTCACCTGTTTTGGATCAGCGCTATCACCTGAGAGTATGTTTTCCCCAAAACGCTTTCCCCATTCACCTTCACAAGTCTGTCCCCTGAAAAATAAGAACGAAAGAGAGAATGAGTGAGCGTGGGACAGAGGGGTGCTCATCATACAAACAAATCAAATAATAAGTGTGCGCTCTTGATCTTCTAAAAGCACTGTTTTCTCTTACCTGTGCACAGGCCTGCCAGGTGAGCGGGGCCATTCTCTCTCACATTCTTCACAAAGATAGTGTCCATCGGCTCCAAACGACTTTTCTGGCCTCCTGAGCAACAGATTTCACACAGACATAAACATATCCACAACTATAACACACCCTGATTAGACAGCATTTACAACATTGATTTCAATTCATTTATAACCATTACTCACCTTTCCCGTTCCCATTCTCCTCATCCTACAAAAAAAAAAAAAAAAGAGACCATCAAGTGTGGATCTGAAGAGTAATGTGGTAACTTTGCCACTAGGGGGAGCACTCATTCTTAATCGCTAAGATTAGTTGATATTTAGATGTTTTCACTGAAATTCATTTTGTTACGTTACAAGGATATGTCATTATGCAAACACTAATACAAACACAACGTATTCAAACACATATGTCAAACATGCTTGTACATCTACACATGACTTCAAGAACAAACGCGCACACACACACACACACACACACACACAAACAGAGCTGAGTGGGCAGTTTGGATAGGCTTGGCTGTGTTGAGGCTTTGAGCTTCGCTGACACGGCTCATTCCAGACACACACAAACAAAAGCAGAGGGCTTTATGGCCCAGTCTGCCCTGACCCTCTGGACACAGGACTAATTCAGGGGGTATGGGGTGGAAAGCTCATGGGGTTATTGGGGTTCAGACAACTGTGTGGATGTCTTAAAACAGCCTTACTACGTCCAGTTAATGTCCCAATGTTACGCTTACTGATCACATGACTCTCTAAGAGCTGTCACCCTGCTGTATGTGAGAGGTCATAGGTCAGCAGATTACTCGTATGGTCACACAAAGAAAGAAATTAAGAGTCTCTTGTCTGACTCTCCCCTAAAAGTCAAGTGTGAATAAATAAGCAGACAGATAGTTAGACAAATAGATAGATAGATAGATAGATAGATAGATAGATAGATAGATAGATAGATAGATAGACAGATAGATAGATAGACAGATAGATAGATAGATAGATAGATAGATAGATAGATAGATAGATAGATAGATAGATAGATAGATATAAACTAGTCCTTGAAAACAACAATCTGCCTACTTGCCTATGAGATCTACGTAATGTAATTAATTAAGAAAATGATATCAAGGTGTGAATGTCAAGAGTGGTCCTTTTGTCAAACTTACGTCAGGTATGTACCGTGCAGATTTGATACTTAAGGCTGCGTCACTGCAGTATAAAATAGGGATTTTATTTAGGGTTAGTCTGAGGGGGAAAGTCCTACCTTCAGACTAGTGTGAAGGGCAGACTCCGGTGGATAGACGATAAAGTGGCGTAGCGTGAAGCCAAAGCCCTGAGAGTTCTTCTGCAGGACCACCGTACGAGGACCCTGCCATGCCACGCCCTCTCCCGACGCTGGGCGAGCATTCTCATTAGACAGCGACGTTCCATCTCTCTGCCCTTTTGCCTGCAACAGAGCGAGTTAAATAAGAAAGCGTAAATGGTACGAAAAGACAAAAAACCACAGCTGGCAAATCAAAAAACACCAAAATGAATGCCTCGTCCCTCTGACAGACATACAATTATAAGCTGAAGGACAAAGGAAATCTTATTGAAATACATGAAATGCACCTCACTGACATTAGCCTGATGTAAAGTGATGAACTTTTCTCTAATTCCATCAAAGCCGCAGCCCATAAAGTATACCCTCTCTTGCCATTAAAAATACACTAACTGAGTGAAGGGTGGGGTACATTCAATAACAGAGTCGGGTAGTTTCGGGAAACACTACCCAACCCTCAGGCAAGACTCCCTAATAGAGGAGTGTGGAATGTCTCAGGAATGTCTATTTTAAACATAGATGCTATAATCAAACATCACATGGGACTAAACAACAATAGCATGGGGCAAAAATAAGCACAGTAGTTCCTGATGTGGAATAACAAGGGCATAAGAGCACCACACACTTGCACGCATATACACACACACACACACAAACACACATTCTTACAAAGTGTGTGTGTGTGTGTGTGTGTGGTTAAAGGTTATCTCAGACTCTAGGTCAAGAGGTACATTTAAAGAGAGTACAGGAGATTAAAACACCGAGAGCACTTTCTCTAACCACATCTCCTCTGTGCTCAGAGCACAGCCAAAGCCTAAATGATCTGACTATTCAAAGGCCGACGGTGAGGAAACACGTGTGATTAGATTTAATGATAAAGCGCACTTTTACTGGATATTCACCGAGTCAGAAAGTAGTTCGGTTCAAAGGCAACTCATTTTTATTTCTTGCTTTTCAACAATTTAATGAAGGTATTCAAGGAATATGAATAGGGATATTTAGATTTCATGTTTTAAAATTGCAGTTTGAAAGGCCGAGCTGCTGGCAGGAGTATGGAATGACTGATCTGATAGCATTCCTCTAAAACTCCCCTGTCTGGCTCCCACTCTGCCCCTGGCCCTTCTCCACAACACCTCACCCCTCCATTCCATCACCTAGCTCATCGCACCGGAAAACAACAACAGGAAGTGGAAACATTCCAGCAGGAAGTGCAGCACCTCCCCTAAAACAGGCCATTAAGGGAATCCTTCACTTTCCAAAAAATGGAAATTACCAGTCAAGGCTGAAAACTCTGTGAGACATATACAAATTCCATCGCATAACGTAAAGTGTCCGAATAATCTTTATTCGACTCCTCTGCAGTACCCGTTTCGTTGTTACGACAACACTTCCTGCTCCATTTACACCAAAGTGTGTCAAGTCTCCATTGTGTGTCTGTTTGCCCCCTGCCTTCTCTTCCCCTTAGCGATATCCTTACTCACATATGGCCAGGGCCTTGACCTTCACCATAGCCAAATGGACCAATAAGACAGCCAAAAGAACAGAGTTGGGGTGGGGGGGGGGGGGGGGGGGTGCGAGAGGGACAGAAAGAATACAAGGAAATAAGAAGTGTCAGGATATGAGAGTAGTGAACAGGAATTTGGCCTGTGTCAGTGAGCACTGGGTATATTGAGACACAACTTTAAAGAACAATGAGTGACACATAAAGAGAGAGTGTGGGGGTGATGTGGGGGAAAGAAAGAAAGAAAGAAAGAAAGAAAGAAAGAAAGAAAGAAAGAAAGAAAGAAAGAAAGGGAAAAAAAATGCAATAGCTGACACAAGTGTTTCAAAAATGACAGGATTGCTCCCCACAGCCTGGCTTCAGGCCTGTCACACTTCAGTGTGTGTAAACGTACACACATGAGCGTAACATTCCAAGATGGCCCACACACACACACCCACACACACGCATTCACTGATGAGAAAAGCTAAAACATAACATGAAGGCTTACATATTTTGCAAACCCTCTCCTTCTCTTACACACCATTCCTTTTTTTAAATCACAGCAGAACTTAAGAACAGTGCGTTATGATCTATAGCTCTACCGATCACCAGGTGAGTTGGTGCTGACTACAGAAGTAAGTTCAGACAATGAAATACCCCATCAGTGAATAATCAAAAGCATGGAATCCCTTGCATTAAATCAGAGCTTATACCTCTACTGTGCTCTGTTTTCCTGACTGGATGCCCACTGGGGAATATGTAATAAAGATAGTGGGTGTCACAATCTCTATCCAAAATGGTTGCTTTGTCACATTCTGATCACAGATTGTAACTCATTCGAAACCTCTTTCTCCCTCCCTTCCACAGCTTGTCCACCTCTCGGAGCGACAGTACAGAGTTAACGCAAGCAACACTACTGAACACAGTCTTAACGCAATCCTGGCATTGGTATAGGCTAGATGCGGTGGAAGACTGAATGGGTAGTGTGACGGAGAACCGACTCTACATGACCTATACACATAAGCATGTAAATACCACACGCTGCATGCATACATCAACAGATAAGCGAATGTGCAGACATGGGTGCCTCTCTGATTCACTTCCCCTCCGCTAGCCATCGGTCCCTGCAGCTCTCCTTACATAAGGCACAGTAGGTGCAGACACAACCACAACACATCAAAACACAATGACAAACCAGCAAAGCCTCAGCAGTACATGATGTCAAAGCAGAACAAAGAAACAACCTCAAAACATCAATCAGTACGCCTGGCCGCAGAACCACAGTCAAAGGACGAAGACAGATTAACGCTACTACAGTTTTTTTTTTTTTGTGGAGTTCATTATTATCAGAGGCACAGACAGGAATACTAAAATTACAGAAACACCAAGCCAGATCACACCTCTTCTTTTTTTTTAGGAAAGAAATGAAGAAAAGCCTCAAAACAATGTAAATATAACTATAGACAGACTTGATCCTCAGCAATTCAGGAACAACAAACAGCTCAATTGACATGCTCAGCTCCTGTGGTTTTGTCAGGAACTGAACCTGGTGGAAGTCTTACCCCAGTCAAGTGCCAATGTCGTATGTCCCTCCTGGGTACCCGTCCATGGCTGGGCCGGGCACTCCCACTCCTCAGAACTGCCAACCATATGCAACGGGGTTCTGGGTCACTGCAGTCCACCCCAACAGGGAATTCAAAACACCACTCCAGACCTGTTGGTGCTGGGGGCCCTGATACTTTAGACTGCCTTAGCGCCCACATAACCCCTAACCCTACACAGGAAAAAAAACCCCACTGGGACCACCACGTGGCTGGATCGAAACAGCAGGTCAGCCCACACAAAACACGCCGATATACGCAAGCTTTCAGCTTCCCTCAGCCATGAACTCCTGGCACAATACAGATCAATCTACATGCATAGCTGAATCGCTGTACCGATGAGTTATATGTTAAACTAATTTACTGAAAAAGTAACACGTTGGTGTAGGTTTTGCAACGAGTCCGGTCCTGCGTCCCATTTCTGGACTTCCACTCCCTTATTTCCAATGGTACTCCAAAGTTCTCTTAATTCCAGGAGCTCCAAAGTATCCTCAGCGTTGGCTTCTCTCTCACGGATCATAGCTGCACGGCCGCGCTCCTTCTTAGCCAATTATCCACGGATATCTCTAATGGAGCCATCTTTGATTGGGCATCGAACATCCCAAAGCCTCCTTTCTTCCTCCCACTCTCCTTCTGGTCTCCAGCCTTAGGAGCAATGTTCTCCTCTCCCAGTTCTATCCATATTTCAACACGAGCTGCTCCTCAGTTAAATGTAGCTAAGAGTTCATGTTCACTCCCTCTTCTTTCTAAGAATTTGTTGTTTTAAAACTCCAAAAATATTTCCACCTGTTTTTTTTATTTCCTGTCACAAAGTAAAGTTGATTGGACTATTGTACCACTGTGAGCTCTTAGTTTTTTTATCATTAACGTACAGCAGTCGCTTACACTAACCTCATTTCCAAACTGTGTAGAATGACGACTTTTGTCAAAAGTGCCGTAATTCTGTCCGATGCCGCATTTTGATAATCTCCATTCTTTCAGTTTTGCTCAGTGTACTGAAAGGCGTCTGGTTATTCCCCCTACCTTCTGTAAAGTCCACGGCTACTGAGGGGCTCTCCAGCCATAAGTTCCCAGCAGTCATGCACTGTGATCCCATATGATTCACAGAATTTCACTGTGAGCTTGTGTGGTCCTCTATGCAGAGGGACAGATCTCTTAAATCCTGCCTTTTTAGGCTGTGAGCCCTGTTCCAGAGCCGAGATTTGAAATTCTTCCATGCAGAGATTGTTGTCCTATCTGTCAGTCCTGTGTGAACACTGCTATTCAGGAGACTGGGGGGCTCCATCAGTACATACGACCCTCCCTTTCACTCTGTGCCTCTCTCCCTCTCTCTCTCTCCGCCTCTCTTTCATGTTTCTCTTTTTCCGCACATCTTTCTCTTTCCAGCCAAGTCCAGCCTGCTGGTGGTGTGATGCGCTGCTCTTTTCATACAGATACACGTCTCTCACTCTCACTCTCTCTCTCTCCCCCCCCCCCCCTCTCTGTTTTTCTCTCTCTCTCTCTCTCTCTCTCGCTCTCTCTCTCTAGCTCACTCACACTACATCTCTGTCGACTCTTTTTAGATTCAGTGACCTGGCCATCGCTGCTGGCTCCCCGATACAACAGCAAGTGCACACTGAATTTAGAACTTACAGAACAAGTGTGTGTGTGTGTGTGTTCTAAAGCAGTGGTACTTGCAGTTTTGAAAGCCATCACAGAGGCACTGCTCTTTGCCTTGACACCTGTGTGTGGTGTGTAGAGGGAGAGTGAGACATACACACAGAGTGAACTGTGGACGTTTGAGAGGGTCAGCACAAAGACAGTGAGACTAATTTCTTTCCAACTAAAAACTGCCCTAGGAAACTAAACAGAGAAAAATCACATGAAAAATAGTCACAGTAACAACTAAGAGTTCTCTGGAGAGCAGGATAAGTCCCTTCCTGGGTCCTGTCTCTCTCTTAGTTGTGACTCCTCTGTTGTAAAGAAGTGCTTGGTGGAAAGACTAAAAGGAACGAGAGAGAGAGAGAGAGAGAGAGAGAGAGAGAGACTCTCCACAAAGACATACAGACAATCAGAGCCACTTAAGTGAAGAGAGAACTGGGGAAAAAGACAGTGAGATAATGTTTTGAAATGACTCTCTATGAAACATCTGCTCCCAACAGATTGTCAAAGAAATAACAGGCACATAGCTTCAGTCAGCAGCCTTCTGCTTATCCGTTTATTTGCTTTAAATACATAAGTGGAGAGCTGTGAGTTGATGAGAGAGGCGGTGATGATGTAGGAAAAGAGAGATGGATGGAGGAAGTGATGGATAGAGAGAGGGAGGTGGGGTGGTGTGAGGTGGGGTGGGGTGGCGAGAGAGAACACAGAGGCACTACACAAACACAGCCCGCCTGACAATGCAGCCGCTGACACTGGGGAACAATGTGACACGTGGGACCGATCAGAGCCAGTGGCTCTATACACACACACACACACACAGACACACACCACTCATAAACACTCCCACATCAGTCAATGTGCAGATGCAGAACACAGACCAAAAAAAAGAGTGTCAGCATACACACTCAACACCACACTGCATATGCACAAACATATCTTGGGGTTATGAGCTGACACAGTATGACGAAATGCGCTCTTGTTCACTTTTTCCTGACTTTCACTAAGTTATATGGGTAGATATGTGTGTAGCTGCAACCTATGGCCACTAGTAGGCATCAATATACGACACTCAGTCAGCCCTACGTAGAGCTGAAATGGTTGTTACTCACAAAGTTAAACAGACATACAAACAAACAAAAAATTCCCTGTCCATTATTTAATCATCTAGTCGATTCTAAAAACAACGTAGGTACTACAACATTACATTTACAAAACTGTAAGAAGTATGAAAATCAGAGAAAAGTATATGGTACAAAACAGGCTGCAGATGAATAAAGCAGATGCGTCAACCATCTTCACTGAATCCAAAGAGTAACATTTGTATAAAAGTGATGAGAATATAATCCCCACTCTGAAGAGTATACATACATGTACAAGTACGGACACACACACACACACACACACCCCATACATACACAAAGCCCTGAATGGCAGGAAAGGCCTCTTAATTGACCTATATTTAGTCAACCATAAAATTCCTTCCTTGCTAAAAAAAGAAAAAAAAACTGTTTTATAATTTCATATTTCCGAGCAGAAACTCCCACTACCCCCACACTCGTTTTCCATTGCATGGCAGATGCTCCTATTACTGAAGGCCAACCTCCAACCAGGCCTGTAAATATTAGAGCCATAGTGAAGCTCCTCCAGCATGGGGCCCCATTGGCCCTTAATGGCCCTTATCTGTGAAATCACTACGAGTCACGTTTTCCTATAATCAATGAGCAATCATTACAGCCCTACATTTACGTACCAAACACAACTACTGTAACTACAATGTAGGTAACCCTGTAATATGTGAAGTACTGCTACATGATGTTCATAGAGAGAGAGAGAGAGAGAGAGAGAGAGGAAATAAATATTCTTTGTGAACTTCAAAGCACTACACCTACTCCTGAAGGTCAAACACACCTGTGGTTCTCACCATCTTTTCCTAAATTCTTTTAAAAAAAGCCGTTTGTCTCTTTCTCTCTCCCTTTCGTCCTGTACAGGCTGAAAGAGGGCCAGGCTCGTGTCTCGTGTCTGGCCCACACTGCATTTTTACAATGACGGCATAACTCAGCTATTTCTCTCAGAGAAGAATGAATCCGTTTTTTCCTCCGTTCCTCTGTCAGAGCCTCCTCCCATTCCACTCACATTCCACATTTACATTTCAACACGACTCCGGAGTGAAGCTCACGAGCTTCTATTCCTCATGTCAGTTACTGAACTGAAAAAAAAAAAGTGTTACAGTGTAACAGTAATTCTGTTACAGTAATTCTGAAACTCAAAAATATCTTTTTTTTTTGTATAAAAGTCAGAACATGTATGGCATAAGCAAATGAGAGGTATCAAAAACAAGAACAAATACAGGAAAATATTTGGAAAGGCAATGTTTGAATGTACATACTGCATACAGGTGGCAAACAGAAATGGGCAATAATAATCATTCTTACAACTGAACCCCTGAACATTGGTTAAAAAAGTGAATTTTGTACGACAGTGAATAAACCTAATGTACATGTATGAACAATAAATAATCGCATATCTGAAAAAATTAAATGCATGAATGAAGTGATCTCAACAAACATTATGTCAAGCACTGGAGTAAACTACATTAAATAACACTGGTCGTCTTTCACGGACTCCATCCATTTCTTCGGTATACCGAGAGTTACTGTATTATCCTTTTTTATCCTGAATAAAAAAAGATGCAACAAAATGGATTTTTAGTTCATGTAAATGTAGTTAACTTAAAAGAACTCGCATGGCACAGCACTGACTACTCTTTAGCTACAAACAGGCTAAATAAAAGTCCTAAATATTCACTCAGATTGCTGTGAAATTCATTCATACTTTATAAAGCTACAGTTTTAAAACCTCATACGAGAGGTTGTGTTCCTGGAGAGCAGAAACAAAAAAAAATCATGTTTTCACTATAGACCTTGAGGGTTTTTTTTTTTTTACAGTAACCTCTCAACACACGTTTCCTCTGATGTACGCGTGCAGGTTAAAAGAAGGCTAAATGAAACTTTAGGTGGCCCTTGGCATACACCAGCAGGGGCTGAGGTGAAGCAGTGCAGGTGGAACTTCATACAAGGGGAGCTGAGGGTAAAAGGGGGGCTTGCCACATCACGGCGTCCCAATTCACAGAGCGACAGCTGGGTATACAGATGAGCTCCACGGTGAGAGAGGAGGGGGGGAAAACTGTCAACTGCTCTCTCACACGGGGAGCACAGCCCTGTGTGAACTACACCTGATGCCTTATGTTCACTCCCATACCCCCACTCTCTGCACACATTTTCTCTCTCTTTTTCTCATCCCATCCTTTCTTTCATCTCCTCCCAAACGCTATACTTCACTGCCTTACACATCTAAATCATCTGCTCCATTTCTCTCTCTCTTTTTTTTTTCTTTTTGTACGTCTAATTGTATGTCTGCTATACTTTCATCCCTTCTATACAGCACATTCCTGAACTACTCTCCAGCTGGGTAGAGAATGCACCCCCTCTTATCTTTGCCACAGAGGAGCAACATTCACACATTCGCACCTCCCTTTGACTCCTATCCCCTGTCAGTCTTCACGCCAGGGCTCTCCAAAGTAACTTTACTGCCTTCTTTTTACCTCGAAAAAAGAGGGGTGTAACAGTTCTGGCCGACCTTTAAACTCTGACCTACACAAGCCCTCAAGTTCCCCAAACACAGAAGAAGGTCTTTCTCTTCAGTGAGCCAGGACAAAAACAGAGGCTCATTGTCACAAGTGAATTTCAAAAGCAAGACCAAGCTTGCCCTGTACCTCCCACTTTCAGACATGAGCAAAGCGCTCTCAATGCCCACTCTCTTTCTCTCATTCTTTCTTTTTCTGTGGTCACGCTTTCTACTAAGAACAGACACCACGTCCTTCAAGTGTATCCATCAAGGTCACTCAATTTGCTCCCTGTCAGTCTGTAAACTTAAGAATAACTCACTGTGAGTCCTTTTCATCTAACAGTTTCTTTTAATTGCAGAGGTCAAAGGCCACACTTATGCAATGGTTTTGCATTCCAGCGTTGCGCTAAAAAGCCAGCTTGACAAAGTGTTCTGTGGAGAAGAGTATGTGGGAATAAGACATGGAGACAGATATAGGAATTAGAGAGACAACAATCTTTGGCCTCAAATCCCAGCTCGGATTTGACTGTCACTCTGAGAAGGTCACTGTTGATCTCTGTTATGAAGTCAGTGGACAGCCTAATAAAGGATTTCTGGAAAAGAATAGAACAAGTCTGCTGTTTGCACAAACGTCCTGAGAAACACAAAAGCATCGCTGCAGAAGGGCATCCCTCAGAGCGTCCCTCGAAGATCAGTGGATTATCTTAATTGCAGTCAGAGCCTCCTTTGGCAAGCTTAGAGGACTCTCTGCTGCCTCTGAAGTACACAGTGAACACACACACACACACACACAAACAGGCTTGCACACACCCTGAACCAGCGCTAAGGCCTGGTTAATTATTGAGGACGGCCCATAATGAACATAGCGATAAGTGACAGCTCAAGGCCTTAACCCCAGGGGAAAAACTGTCAAGAGTTTGTGGCTTCATTCCCACTGTGAAGCCTGCCAGATTCAGGCCTCATGACTAGTGTATCGCTGATAAGACTACAGAGAGAAAAACAAAGTACACAGCGAAGCGCTGAAAGAGTTTGGCACCAAAGAGCAACAGAGGAGAGTGGTCCATTATTTACTTCACTTAGCGCTTTAGTCTGTGGGAATATGTGTGAACAGGTTTCTGCTCCTGGACACCTTTCTGATTAGTCCTTTCAGAGTGACAATCTGTGGACTAATAAGCTATGATCTGCTCCTACGAGTCTGCCATTGTCTAAAAACACATTGGTGAAGTAATGTAAGGTAAATGATTTTTAAAAAAAAATACATATAGAGTTATGTGGTTGTATTTCGTAATGGTGTTATTAGAAGTTTCCCTACGCGGATAGCACAACCTGTTTTTCGTATTCCTACTCTTTTCTTTGTCTATTGCTTTGATTACTTGGACTGCAAGCGCTCTGTCTTTGACTGTAAAGATACAAACGTCATATGGAAAGTGATATGTCAAGTATGCAGGGTATGTGGCCTATCACTCACTTTGAGTCAGCCCTTCCTTCCAAACATTTTTACAGGAGTGGTGTATGTGACTATGAAGTAACGTGCAGCAGTGACGTGTGTGCCCGTACGCTGTGTTATCCTTCAGTTGATTTCTATGTCCAGAGAATAATATTTTGACAAAAGAAAAGAGAAAAAAAAAAAACAAAGACAGCAAAATTGCCCTTTTCCTCAAGCAAAGCAGCAGCTTCAAGGCAACAGATGTGTTTAAGTTGCAAAAATGTGCAACAGTGAGCATAAATGTTCACATTGAGAGTGGTGAACAGGAAAAGACATTTGATCCTCTTGGTTATTTGTTTTCAGGCCTTGTGATGAGGTCACGCAGTGCTTTGATAGTGGATCATGTGAAAATACACAATAACCTACATCCAAACTCAGCAACAGGATCAAGCAAATCAGGCAAACACAAGGTTCTCAAAAGTGCAAACACGTTACTGCCGTCCAACTTGTTCCTGGCTAGAACCCGACTCTGACGTGCTCAGTCAAAACCACATCCACACCACTAAACAGAAACGAATTTACAGACAAGGTTTAAGTTATGAACATCAAGCAGCTGATTAGTATCATCTGTCGCTTGAGAAGGATGAGACAGGCAGGGTTGTATTGGGAAGATGGTGTGAATAACAAGGTAGTGTATGTGTTACTTTTGCACAGGACACATGTTCTGCCAAACTGCCTCCATCACTTCTCTGTATTAACCTTTCCTAATCCAACCCTATCAAGCCATTCTTCAAAGGCTCCTCAGCAACCCTACTGTCCTACCTTGCGCCCGGCATCAGAGTATATACATCTTGCTGAGATCCCAAACTAGAAGGCACCTTTGACCAAAGTTTGTTACAATAAATGGAAGACGCTATGTAATAGACAATCGGATTTGCATAAGATGGATACAGATGAGCATAGCCATCACACGTTCCAACGGGGATCTGCTGTACAGTGTGGAACAATAAGCATTGACACACATCCCCCTTTCTCTAAACAGGCTTGAGTAACGGTTACAATGTCCCCTCTGTCTATGTCTGTAGGCTGACCTATTGAAATGAAAGCACCAAGGCGCACGTTTTTAACTCTTCGTTCTTTTAATATTTGCACAGCTAAATTTACAACTGTGTAGAAATCCCAGAAACTAGCGTCAACTTCGTCGTGAGTAGTTTCACAGGCTCCTCCTGATATTAAAGAAATTAAGAAAAACGTTCTCTGGAATAAAATACGTTCTGATGCTTCGAGCGCATCCCGTTGTCCGGAGAGCGCGAGTTCGCAATAGAATCTGTTAGGCTTTACATTCCCAAGCAGACCTTGAGACTAAACTTAGTTCAACATTTTGAACAGCTTGTTAGTCACACACCCTCTCGCATTTGTATACAAGGCACGAGTTTTTCCATCAAGTAGCCACGCTGTTGACTCCCAGAACGTACTTTAAAGCCTCTTAAGGCTACTGTTATTCACGCCACTCATTTCATCCGGTGCAGCAACAATAACTAGCAGGTTCACGTACAGTCATAACTCACAATTTTGCTGTACATAAACTGCAGTCAGACAAAGGATAAGTATAATGGACAGCAGCGGACACTTACTTCAGCTTGAGAGTCTGGGGGTATTCCAACAAGGCAAAAAGCAACTCCATTCATTGGTTAAATTGGACCGTTGAGGGAAACCTGACGGGTAAGATACTTTAAAAATCACAATTGTTTACAGTTGTTACTTCCACATTGCTACGATGCGCTGGCAATAAGGGATACATGCATACAGAAACTCCTTTCTCCTCGTTGAACCCTCTTTTCCCGTTGTTTGGATGTTTGGGACAGCCCCCTCCCTGTGTACTGACAGGCTCAGTGTAAATCCCTTTCCCTCGACTGGCCCGTTATTCTAAACTGAATTCAGTGTCCGGATAGACTATAACAAACATCCCGCCCTCTGCTCCGTGGTAGAGCGCAACAACTCCAGTAAGCGAATGAACACACGGCAAATTGTACTCTTACGCATTGAGGCGGAGCCATCTTGGTCTCCTTGTCGGACATAAACAAACAAGAGTTTGGCAACACAAATAAATTATGGATGTTATTTAGACAGTTACACAAGCTTAAATGCAGCCCATCCTGTTTGTCTCTCATTAACAGCTGTGCCGTGAAGAAAGTGAAATATGTGAACGAATAGGAATGAGAACCGTTGGTGGAAATTGTGTCTGTTAGGTAGTGTGTACCACTGCCCAATCCTAGTCCCACATCAAGTCCCTACCAGTAACAAGGAGGAGCAGCAGGTGGCCACTGGGCGTTAATCACTGTTGTAGTAACAAGTTTTTGCGCGCGAGCCACCCCCCCCCCCCCGCATTCAGTGAAACCCCACAATTGCTACCTTACAATTGTCCTGCACCCAAACTCTCACTCTTTCTCTCTCTCTCTCTCTCTCTCTCTCTCTCTCAGTATAGTAATACTAGTCTTGTAAATGCTGCCATTCCATTACTGTAGTAATTATATAGATATTACTTTTGCATGAACAGAAACTATACTCACCAAGAAATAATCTGTTGTGTGCTGAGTGCGCATGCGTGCACACACACACACACACACACAAACACACACAAACACACACACACACACACACATACAGAAAGAGAGAGAGAGAGATCCAAAATCAAGCGGCACCACTGCTAGGCAAAAACACATCTGATGTTTTTATACCCAGTTTTTATACCCATGTTTTTATGTTTTAATACCTAGCACTCAATTCAACATTCATTTTAAGTGAGTGTGATTATACTGAGGAAATGTAGGGCAAGGTTTAAAAAATAACCAACATAGAACCAGTGAAAGACAGCTGCACATAAGAGACAGTGAATACATGTGAATATATGTGACTGTGAATACGCACACTGCATAGCACATGCAGATGGACTGTACACAACATATAACGCTTTACGCATTCAGTGAAATGTTCAGGTGGGCAGATGGAGTAACATGGCAATTCTTTTGTTTCCTCTACTGCTTATACCAGTGCCTTATGCCACCATTAGTCTGAAGGGTCAGAAAAGATTTTTGATGCGTGTTCAGTGAAACAGCCTGAATCTCTGGCTATATGTCTGTGCTAAATGTCTGTGTGTCCGTATATGGTCTGTAACAACGTAATCATGGCCTAAGGGCCTGAGTGCAGTTCGGGGCCAATGAGGCGAGAGTTCATTTTGATGCTGATATTAGGCGACAGCCCCCTAAGGACAGAAGAGGCAACACAAACACAAATACACAAGACTACACACACACACACACACACACACAGACACACACATACACACACACACACACACACACACACGCACACACATTACATAACAAATGCTTCATGAGAGTGCCAAGGAAAAGTGAGAACTACACTCTTTGCTTTACCCAGTCAGCCATGCCCCCCCCCCCCTCCCACTGATGTGTTTCTGGACCACTTCACAGGCTCACATACACAAAAATGCATGTATACTCATGCACCTGCATCATTGCCAGTATAGCAGATTCTGTTCCCTACTAAACCATAGCAACGAGCGAAAGGATGTCTCATCTGCATCACTGCTACCCTACAAATGTTCTTTTCCATGCCCCATCTCATTAACACATGGGAGAAGGTTGTGTTCAGACATGCTGAATTCTGAAAAAGTTCATGTCAGAGCCAGTTCTGAGTTCACCGATGCAATGACTGTCCAAACTGCCTGTGTTGTAACAGAACGTCAGGTGGAAGGGAGTCTGTAGATGTGAGGGGTTGTGTTGTTCTATTCTTAGACTCTCTCATCGTCTCTCTCTGTGCCTCCCTAAGCTAACAGTAACCTACGCCCACCCCACGCTTAGCCACAGAACAATGTATATTTAATTCCTTACTCAACTCCACATGCAGATGGATAATATGGGAGACATGGCAGCTTGTGTGGAAGACACAATAGACAAGAAATAAGCAAAGTAAACCTGCTTTGTCTGAGGGTCTAGCTACTGAATCTGACAATGACTGGAAGTGCGGTAATCGTGGTAATAATATTAGTGGTAGCTTACTAAGTGAGATCATACTTCAACAGTAGAGGTCAGCACTGTGCACAATCCCCCTCTACAGAGGGACAAAAGCTGTGGTATTTATTCAGACAGACTATTGGTTAATAACCTGTCATCTCAGTACCTTATACGAAAACACGTTCAGTAATTTCTTTACCCTTTTATGAACCTATCATCCCAAGTTCTAAATTTACCCTTAACTGTAAACTATACACAAAGCTTTCCTTAATAACTCTGAGAAATAGTTGAATGGGGACAATACCTCCACACTTCTACTGTGTGGATGTTCTTAAACATGATTTTATCCTTTTGATGACTGTTAAAAAGATCTGTGTCATTTGTAAACTGTCTTTTGTTTTGATGTGTGTCAAAACACATAACATAAACACACACACACACACACACACACACACACACACACATACATATAGATGTATATATATGCATGTATGTATGTACACACATACATATACATATAGATGTGTGTGTGTGTGTGTGTGTGTATATGTTTATGAAATATAAAATATATACAGATATGAAAGGAAGACATGTTCATACAGGGCATGATGGGGCAGGGCACACCCCATAAACAAAGGTTGGCTAAAACCTCAGTATTTACACACATAGACACATATAATGAAAAGCCCTGATATTTATCTCAGTGACCTCCCCAGAGCTCCATGCATTAATCTAATACCCCCGTGCCCCACTAAAACAGAGCAGCATGTAGAGTTCGTCTAGACACAGGGTTAGAAAGTGATGAGTGGGGGCAGAGACATGGAGAGATAGAAGAGCGAAGGGATGGGGTGAGGGGTGGGAGGTGAGGATGTTGCATGTGTGTGTGTGTGTGTGTGTGTGTGCGTGTGTGTGTGTGAGAAAAGGGAGGGTTCTCCTCGGCCACTACGTGCCACACACACTAATCTGCTGTCTTGACAGGAATCACATTCCACGGTAATCACGTCACAGTTCTCCCATTACAGTCGCTCAGTCTAAGTTGACCCTTGACCCTACTACAGGCAAACGTCACACCCTCTGTGCCCTTTTATGCTCTGTGCCCTGAGGCAGGTCGTATGCTCACTAATATCTGACCTGTAGTTAACTGAAGGAAATGGACACAATAAAGACAATGAGGTAACAAACAACTGCTTTTGAAATGTGTTCACCATATTTCATTTTTTAAAATTTTGAATTACGGATATAAAATAAAGCGTATTGCTCTAAATTAAATGTACAAAGAAAAGTATTTAGTGTTCAGGTGTATCTTTAGTGTAAATTAGGATACAGAGAGACCTGAAAAGTACAAGAGAGATGAATAATTCCGCGTAGCAGATGACATGTAAATATATTGCAGCAGGAGAAGACAAACATCTGCCCAGTTCTGGCGGGGAGAGGACAGTGAGGGGGCGTCCATCTGTCTATTTACAGTGTGCTCTGGAGATATCTCTAAATATATAATCCACTAATCCTGTCAGCATGCCAGTGGACAGCCCATGCAGTAACATCCTTTAACCACAGGGAGGCGCACCAACTCACCCCTAGTCACATGTTTACTCAAACACACAATACAAAATTATTATTATTATGATGATGAATGCTACTACTACTAAAACTACTACTACTACTACTACTACTATTGATACTAATAATAATATATAATAATAGTAGCTGTTGTTGTATATGTTCACAAAATACATAGTTGTAGTAGAAATAGAAGAAGAAGAAGAAGATTATAGTAAGACCTTAGTGTTATATAATGACAGTTCATATCCAGGACTATAGATTTCTGTTCCAGGTGTGCTGCGAGTTTTGGTTTTTCACTCTAGTCCTGAATGTCACCGACTGCCTGAAGAGTGCACACGACCGTTTCCCGAGAAGAAATCTGTTCTTAATTCAGAATGTAAAAAACAGGACATTTGGACATTTGAAATCCACAGATGAACAGATTTCACTTAGCATAGCAACAGTGGTTTTACTTTGACCATAGATTACATGGAACAGCAATTGAAATGAAGCGTTTCTTCAGTCAGCACATGAACTTGATGCAGGTAAAGACAAATGGTCAGAGATGACCTCCTCAGAGTAACAGAGTATTATCAAACCCTCTTCAGTTACATAGGAATGTACAGGCGTCTCTAAGTAAACATCAGTCTCGTAATTATAGTGTATCTCATGTGCTCTTCTATGTTCAGTAAAGTCATTACATAGTTACAACATACTCAACAGTAAAATGTTATCATTATTGGGTAGCTGAATTTAAATATCCTGATCTTAACCTGTTCAGTTCATAGCCCCCTGACCATTTTGTATGGTGAATATCCACTCAATTATAAATAGTTCAAGTTATAATTATGCTCCTGCAAAAATGATTTTATAAATAGCATGTACGGCCAAATTCTTCTTTAAGGTCACTGGGCTCCACAGTGTTCATTGTGTAAGTGCAAAAAAACTTTGTGTGCTGAGAGTGTATTGATGCCACCAATTCTAAATTATTTAGGCTTTCTTTTCACATCCCAGAATGTCAGAGTTGACATGAGGTGTCTGGATCTTCATTTGTGTATGATAGCGGTCAGACATACACTTTATGTTTTGGACACAATTATGAATATCAGCCCAGCTCAGGGAGAATGGCACCATTTGGTAACAATTATTTAGCAAAATGCAAGTCGGAATGTGTGTGTGTGTGTTTCTGTGTCTGTGTGTGTGCATTCTAGTTGTGCAGTGAGTCATACATGTACAGCTAATGCGTGATGTATGCAGGTGGACAGTCCCTAGCCCAGATAATGCTTCAGTCAACTCCCATTTCCCCTCTGGAGAGCAAGGAAAAGCGCAGTAACATGGAGTTATTTCTGATGTGATTAGTCAACCACAAAGAGCAATCTCAGACAGTCAGTTTCTCTCTCTTGATAAATCCTTTTTACGACGGATCTTTTATATCACCTACACACCTAAAATTAGTCACTTATCTTTTTTCTTTTTTTTTCTTTTTCTTCTTTATCCAACAGTGACATTGATAATAACCACAGTTAATGTGTCTGGGTCCTTGATAAACGATGGAAAGCTTTTACTGGAGACATTAGTAGACACTGATTACTGGAGGAATTTAATGAAGTTTTGTCACTACGTCACGGTACAGTGAAAAAACAAGTGAACTTCTGAAACTGTTCATCTGTGACACCTTGTACCACGCCCTACAGATAAAGTCCTTGCACTGTTTATGTTATTTTCTAATCCACTGTCACAACTGATGGAACTCTGACAA
Source organism: Chanos chanos (assembly GCF_902362185.1). Taxonomy (NCBI): domain Eukaryota; kingdom Metazoa; phylum Chordata; class Actinopteri; order Gonorynchiformes; family Chanidae; genus Chanos; species Chanos chanos. The sequence continues at coordinate 43,688,670 of NC_044499.1, read as the reverse complement.
AAAGGTACCATCCATTCTCAGAACACTTTATTATTCAGAATACACTGTAAAACCACCATTCTGAAACAAAGTTACGTACAAAAGATACTCGGAAAACTCACTGGCAAAACAGGGCTGAGATGCATATAGTTGTGTGTGCGCAACTGAATATACACAAAGCCATTGTTCAGTACAGTCTCGTCAAGTCAGAAACATCACTTTAAACCTTGTGACTTGTAATAATATAAAAGCAGAGGAGAGGAAGGGCATTAGAGTGAATGAATAATAGAGAGTTTCAAAGCAGGCAGAAGAGCAGTAACATGCTCGTCTGTGAGATTGCGCTCGGTCTACTGTTCATCCCCACAGACCACGGTTTGTTACACAACAGCCTTAATCCTGTATCCTTAAGCCTCCCACTTCACCCACTACCCACGTTTTCCAGCTCCTACAAACCTCCCCACCCACCACACATCTTTGACCTACCACTAATACCTATGGCCTTAACACGCACACACACACATACACACACATGCATCCCCCTCCCCTCACACACACACACGCACACACACACATGCATCCCCCTCCCCTAACACACACACACTCACAAACACACACGCACACACACACATGCGCGTGTGGACGTGCGCGCTCACACACACACACACACACACACACACACACACACACACACACACACACACACTCTTGAGCCTGCCATCCTACTCTACTCTGTCTGGAAAAGAGTAAAAATAAGCACACAATATGGTGAGCTGAGCTGGCGATGTTTACTTCCTGGAAACGCCTGTTTTGTTTTCTTTGGGGGCTCAAATCACTTGGAAGAGTAGAAGAGTCCAAACAGAACTCAACCGATCATCTGAAATTAAACTAAAATCCCTCTCAAGCCCTCTTTTACATGTTTATACCGCACTGTTTCTCAGTTAAAACAATGCCAGAGATTAGAAAGTAGCACGTCTTGGCAGCCACCTATTTGAAACCGCTCTGTTCTTATACTGGTGTACACACAGTAACACACATATATAGAATCTGGATCGAGGTTGGGGGGCGGGGGGTGACCTCAGGGGGAAATACAGACGCTGAAGTACAACTCTTTCTCCTCACTATCTGACAGCCAGTGCCATACGTCTCAAACAGCTCAAATCAGGCTTATGCTGAGTTATTTATAGCACTGATAAACCTTAATGAACAGCCAAACCGCACTATACTCCACATGGGCCTTGGGATTGGTCGTTATTCCACTCTAATGGACCAATTTCCACTCCGTATACACACATAATGGAGCAATATACGATTCACAAAACCCCACAAAGCTAATTTTATGGAGGTTGTGGTATAACAGAGATGAGGAATTACACAAGCCGACACACTATCCTTGAGCCTCAGGGTGATACAGCACAGATGGAGATCTAGCTCTTAAAAATCAGCTGTCCAGAGTGCGGCTTGGATGTTATACCGATTTTCTCTTTTAAAACTGGGATTGTTGAACTGAAACTTTTCTGCACTTCAAATACACCTACCAAGGATCACATCCTCGCCATATTTAAGGGCTGGGAGGGTTTAGAATCTGCGAGGGCCCTGTATCAAAAGCCTTGGTAACAGCAAGAGCATGTGTGCAGAATATAGAATTTCTCCCTCAGTAATATAAATATGCATCTGTCTCCAGCATTCAAGCCCTAAATAACAATGATATAAGAATAGTGCTACTGCTTTTTCAGTCAGAGTGCGTGTGTGTGTTTGTTTAAGTGCATGTGTGTGTGTGTGTGTGTGTGTGTGTGTGTGTGTCAGCGAGAGACAGAGAATGAAAGAGAGAGCGAGACCAAGATACACAAAGGGAGAGTTGTATAACAGCTGTTCATTAAAAAGATACAGAAGAGTTCTAGAATCTGCCAGTCCTCACTGGCTCTCTGTTGATCTGTCAATCAAACAGAGAGTCGGGTCAGATGACAGCGGCATCAGAGCATTATGCATTTGCAGTGCGGCTGTCGCTGTATACAAACTTAGCTCAGATCTCCACTCTAATTATATTTTAAATGCAACTGGATGGATCTGGAGCAGAAAAAAAGAGACCTGAAAATTGTCCTCTTCCCGGTTAGAAAAGGGTTTGTCCGTAAATGCCAGCATAATTAAACGTAAACAAATCATTACTGTAAAAAAGCAGATAGTCCAGGGCTTTTTTTCCCCCAAGTGTTTAAACTATTGGAAAACTTCAGACATATGACAGCAGCTGGCCTTGTTTAATACACAGAAAACAATGTTTTGCAGTGTTATGTGCAAATGATTTTTGTTACTGTTACTGGATGGAAGAGTAATATTATCTATGCTACTGAGGTATATGGGTTGTAACACAGATAATGTTTTTCAAATTACACAGAGAGCACATCCTGGTACAGAGCAGCATTTTTTGAAAGTGAACAAAATAATTCAGTGTCTTTGACTGTAGACTCCCTAAAGGTCGTGCAAAGATCCAGACCAGAGAAATAGCAAGAGGCTGAATACACCATAGTGGCCGACGTCCCGAATCATTACTGAGTTTTACACACACGCGCGCGCGCGCACACACACACACACAGACACAGACACACACAGCACTTAGCACACTTAACTAGATATGAGAGTGGCATGAGCAGTACATCAAAAGAGACAGCGCCTCTGAAACTCTGATAAAGGATCTGTGATAGAATGAGAGGAAGAGTGAGAGATAGAGAGAGAGAGAGAGAGAGAGAGAGAGAGTGAGTTGTGATGAGATGTAGTGGTGCTGTTAAAGAATGATGAAGAAGGGTACATGAGACAGAGAGTGGAAGAGAAGGGCCCTAGTTGCCACAACAGAGGATCTGAGAAGAGAGGGAGAATGAGCCAAGCTAAAGCCGTAGGGCAGATAGGACTGAACCGCAGACACACACACACACACACACACACACAGAGAGTTCAAATAATAATCATCATGTCTCTATACCCAAGTGTATTCCTTTTGATATCTCCTAAACTCTTTCACTTTGTTCTCCATATCTCCACTCTTCAGTGTTATACTCTCGCCCTTTTTAAGTGTCTGCTCTTTTATGTTGTCCTCATTCACCCCAAACATGACCATGTCCACTTCCACATTTTTGTCTCTGCTTATCACTAATGTTTTATGTCAGACATTCATAAACAAGTTTTTTCTTGTTTAATTGTGGGCTAAAACATAACTCATAACCGCATATCGTGATTATTAATGTCATATATCCTTGTCGAATGAAATATTTTGTGTCTTTTCCCCTCTGTCATGGGCATGGCCAGTTGGTTTTCAGGAGAGTTTTGTTCTGTCTGTTACGTTTGTAAACATTAGGCTTTGCTTCTGATATCTAACGTCCCGAGCGACCTGACCTCTGACGAATTCTGTCATGTGAACCACTCTGTGCCACCACAAGGGTTCCCGCCCTGTCTTCAGATCACACTTCCTGTGAAAAAGCTTTCAGGTTTGGAATACCTCAATACTGAGATAGCTGGCGGGATGTGTGTTTGTGTGTGTTTGTGTGTGTGGGGGGGGGGGGGGGGGGGGGGGGGGGGGTGGGGGGTTAGGGAGTTGGGGTTCACAAAGCATGGTTTCTCAGTTTACCAGATCATTGAGGAAATATGTGTTGGTCGTTCGGTAGTGATGTTCTTAAGTTGTTTCTCTTTTGGAAAGTCTTGATTTTTGGATCAGGCTAACTTTACTAACTAAGAAGTTCTGATTTATGGTATTCCTCCCGGACCAATTAACGACCCACAACAAAAAGAGAAAGAAAACAACGATAGATTTATTGTATGAGATCGTCGGACCTTAAAAGCCAAGTTAAGTTTAACAAAACATCTCCAACCTTACACGATATATAAACCTTACCCAATAAACCACTGCAGTTTCTGTTGTAATAATAATAATAATAATAATAATAATAATAATAATAATAAGAATAATAACAATAATAATATTTATTTAGAGCCCAATATCACTATTTATAGTCTCAAAGGGCTTTACATGTCTATAACAAAGTTGAATCAAAATTATATCATGCATTAGTTCTTGTATTTCATCTTACACTCCTAAAACACCTCTTGGCACAGGCAGTATAGTAAAGTGAACTGCTAAGTGGTTCATTTGACCATTCAGTAATTGTTCTGTGGTATGACCAGCATCTATTAACAGGAAGCGGTGATTTCTGGAAAAGCCACCTCTGCTTTTTCACTTAACAGCCACACACGTACGCACACACAGACACATACACACTCACTCACACACACACACACACACACACAAACACACACACAAACAATGAAGAAATGAAGTCTGATAATAGCCCATTACTGCTGAGAGGATAACATGAAGCCCTCAATTCAGAAATGACATATAATGCCATGATGTCTTCTGGCGCTGACCACTTGACCTTTGGGACAAACTAGTTGTCCTCTGCAGAGGATGAACACTCACGTTGTTGATTCAGATCGTAAATGACCTGCTGTGATATCGCCTTAAATCCATGTTTCCGGTGGTGTGAGATGTTAGATGTAATATTCAGTGTTGTTATATGAATATGTGTGTGTGCGTGTATGTGACATAGAAAACCCTCCTGCTGCGTTGTGAACTCACCTGAGCCATGTCTTCAGTGAGGCAGCTGATGGCTTCTAGATCCTGACATGGCAATTCATCACTGTCCTTCTCTTCAGGGAGCTTTCACACACACTCCTGGACGCGACACACACTCAAACACGTTATCGCGCCTTTCTGAAAACACCATGATCCTCTGTCACCTGTCCCCTCTGTCCCTGGTTTCCTTAGGAGTCGCCCGACGTCCGGTGTCAGAGGACGAAGCACAGCTCTCCTCTAAGTGTTCTCCCCCCTTACTCTCTCCTTCTCTCGTTTCTTCTCTCTGTCACTTGTTCGGTCTGTCACTAGGAGGAGTGCGTGGTCCTGTGTTCAACTCTGAGGTCAGTAAGAGAATCAGAGGTGAATGTCTATCCTCTCTTTCACGCGCTCCACCTCTTACTTGTTCGCTCGCTCGCCGTAAGCTGGGCTCATCTCTGTGGCTCAGCTCAGCACTCTCTTTTCTCTTTCCCTCTCCCTCCCTCTCTCGCTCTCCTCCCCTCCTCCCTGCTTTTCACCCCTCCCCCTGCCACCCTCCCTTCCTCTGACTGTATGCACGCACACACACACACACACACACACACACAGGGCGCATTAGATGCTTCGACAGGGTGGGGGGATCAGAGGGATGGGAGGAAAGATAGATCACATGACCACTGATAGTAATGAGTACGTTGGATTCCCCGGCAGCTGTCACGCCCATTCCTCCACGGAGAGATCCGTCACCATTGACAACCACTACTGTGATCCCGGCTTAACCAGCCATATGTCTCTCAGTGCACTGTCATTGATGACAGTCTCCCATTCCTTGCATCTAGTTCAAAGGAGCATGGGAAATGTAGTAATTTGTGAATGGCTCAACTGATCAAATACATGTTTTATTATCCAGGAACAAGCCTTTCTTGTATCATTTGGACAAATAAGTTAGATTAATTCAACATTTTCCACAGAACTACCGAACATGCATTATTTTCTCCCAAAGCGTTAAAATAAACACACACACACACACACACACACACACACACAAAGCAACTGAGGAGGACATCCTCCAGCGTTTCCCCCGAGTTGTATCGCGGGAAACTCCCACCCCTCAACAACAGGAAGCGCGCTCCCGGTGTGGCCCCAGTATTTCCCGCATCCCTGATCCACTTGGCCTTAAACTATTCACTCTCATGAACTTTTGATCATTTGGTCCTGCTTTAAGAGAACTATACATGAACTATACACAGGAAACATGACATGAGAAATATACAGTATTGTACACATAGTATAAAACACTATATACTTTGTATGTAGTGCTGTATTTTTGAAAAAGTACGTATTCTGGGGATTCACTTAGATCACATCAAACATCAAAATGCGTGTTTTCATTTTACTTGTCTGTTCCGCTTCATAGAAATGAAGTTTGTATTCATTGTTAAGTTTTCGCACAAGAACGTACCAAATCAGATTTTACGCAGATAGTCCCTCAAGTCTCACACCGAAAGTGTGGTTTACAGCGAAACTCTTGACGACACTGACAAGTATCACGTGCTGGACTAAATTGGTTGGATGACGCCATCTACTGGATACTGTGGATCTGATAGAACGTTCCTCTTTCCCACTTTCATTCGAGATAAAGATGAAGTTGGAGACAAAACCTGAGGTGACGTCGTGTAAAGATAACATTTGCTTTTATTACTGCTGGGATAGTCTTGCATTCTCTCATTTGCACAAAATTTAAATTGATAGCCCAATAGACCTTGGAGATAAACTCTACCCTTACCTGGCCGAAACGACTGTGTTTACTTTCACTTGACGAGTATGACTTGAAAGAAGGATGGAAAAGCTGTTTGACCCTGATTTTACATTTATAATTTCATCTTAAGTGATGAGAATTCTCTTTTGTAATCATTTAAGCCTAATCCTAAAGTCTCAGAGATGGATTCCAGTTGAGACCCACACTCTATACTATAAAAATTCTCTTAACTAGCATTCTTTAGCAGCTTTTAAGTGAAATTACATAAAGCCACGTGCATTAGGCTATTTACATTCCTCAACGCTGGCCCCCGGGATAATGACGAAAAACACTTTTTCACACATTTCTCATTCTCTGCTCGTCTTCAGGCAACTCCGAGCCCACCCCCAAAAAACTTCTGTGGTGTACTCGCTCTTCAGTGCTGCGCTTCCTGTTTGCATTCCACCCCTTCGAACTGTAAATATTACATCTAATGTCGTATTTCTGTAGTCTTGTAGCCTTGTAGGACATCAGCTGCAATAGTTATTCGGGGTAACCATGACCGGAGTGATTGAATCCGACCGTTTGGCTGCTGTACAGCGGAGTGATCACATCGCGTTCATGGAAGGAAGCGTACTCTATGTCTGGGGAGGATGCCAGGTGAGTTGCGCCCTGTCTGCCCTGTCTCCGATCCCCGTATACAGCATCGCACTTTTTAATAATACATTTATGGTAACAGTCGGGTTAAGAATTCAAAATTTTGTACATATTTTAAAATATTTTACATTTTGAACTTCATGTGGATGCAACTGAGGACATTATCCTTGTTGTCAATGTGCTGATGAGTTGATCCCAACGAAACTGCGGCTTAGAGTGAAACTTATGGGACTTCTCCTTTGCAGAGTGTCAATGGAGAGGAAATATTTTTACCCAGTGAGGAGATCTGGCTGTATGATCTGGATAGTGGGAGTTGGTGAGAAAAACACGAATATTTTGTACCAGAAAATTACAGTTCAAATGTTCCCCAATCCATTCAAAGTTCCAGAAAACTCTGAGTGGATGTAAAGTTTACCCTCAAAGTCTAGAGGTGCTCACAAAATGATGTTGTTGTGCTATATTATGTTGTTAACAATTTGCTTCACCATTTAATATTTAACAGTTAAGGAAAGAATTTGTATCAAGTGTGTGTTTCACTGTTGACCTTGGATCTTTGCTCCTTACAATTGTTATGTACTGTAAGCATCGGCAGGGAGATGTTCAGATAAGGAAATGAACAGTTCTCTGTTTTTATGTCACTTGTAACCATTGTAAACCAAAACAGCCCCATCTGCTCCGTCTCCTCATATGTGTGTGTATGTGTGTGTGGGTTTCGGTGTGTATGTGGGTGTGTGTGTCTGTGGGTGTGTGTGTCTGTGTCTGTTTGTATGTATGTTTGTGTGTGTGTGCGTGTGCGCGTGCACATGTATGTGTGTGTGTGTGTGTGTGCGTGTGTGCGTGTGGGTGTCTGGCAGGGCATGTAAGGTGATGGGAGGTGAGATTCCACCCCTGCTCTCTCAGGCATGTGGCTCATATCTCCAGGGGATGCTGTATATCTTTGGGGGCTGTGACAACAACGGACACACCAACCAGGTGAGCTATTCCAGGAAACCGATGGCAACTTAGCAACCTTCTCTGTAAACCTAGCACGGGGAGAATGCAGGAAGAAGCTGTTCAACGTGTTTGTCAGGGATGCAGCCGGGTGATAAAAACATCCATGATATGCCTCTATTGTTTGCAACCTGATAGTTCACTTGCACGGGCATAACCTCCACAAACCTTGCCCTCAGGCAGAAGAAGGCTTAGAACTATGAGAACAATGTTGGCAGTTTTATTTGAATCATATTACCAAATGCTTGTATCTTTGATTTATACAATACGTCAGTAGATCAGTAGAACATTATTGATAAGAGCATTGTACTCTACAACATCAGTCAGTGGAAGACTAAACAGTCTATGCCGTGTAAAGATCATTAGTGCTGTGCACACATAATGCCCAAGAGAGGCTCTGCACAGATGGGAGAAATACCAGTTGCTTTGTGTGTTACTAAAGTGCGAAATACGGTGGAAATCTAGAAAGCCTGTGTAATTTTACAGTGCTAGGTGTGTCAGGTTTAATGTATGTATGTATGTATGTATGTATGTATATATATCACTTTTCTCTTTGTCCTGTTTTTTTTTTTTTTAACTTGTTAGATGTATTGTGTTGACATCATGGATGGGGAGTATACATGGAGGAGAGTGACAAATGCACTGGGGACAACTCCTTCCCCTAGAGACAAACACTCCTGCTGGATACACAGAAACAGGTTGGAGGGGTCTCCTGAATGTTTCAGCAGTTCCCTGTGTCTGTAAAGCTACACTTTTCACAGACAGAACAGGGTAGAACTGATCACCAGCTCAAGTAGAAAAAATGGTATATCATGGTATATCTTCAATGGTATATCTTCAATCATATTTAAGTGTGAGAAGAGCTGGAAGAGAGACCTGCTGAACTCTTTAACTGTTCTTGACATATTACCGTGAATATACTTAAAACCCGACGTCGGGACGCTACAAAAAAAAGGTTTCTTGGCAAGTGAGCAGTTCACACTTTTGACTTCTTCATTTTACACCAAGTTGGAGAGTCAGTTATCGTGGGTTCTGTGCAATATGTTGTATTTGACAGCATCCCGGTGTGAAAAAATGCTGGCGTCAATTATGTGGTCTTCAAAGTGGCAAAGACCAGCATTACTAAACTTATTTGTGGTTGCAGTTTGTTTGTGAATGTATCAGTGGCTTTGACAGTACTAGTCGGACATGATCCGAGACCATAAGACAGAACTGCCTGCTGAGAGAGCATTACCACTGTTGTCCTCTGCTTAGACTCATTTACTTCGGTGGATATGGATGCAAAACAATGAGAGATGTCAACAACTCTAAGGGTTTCATTGTGGATGAGACATATTGGGTGAGTAGCGAGATACACGTAACATACAAGACGCACAATTTCACGTGAATTTTTTTCTTAACGCAGGACAAACTGAACTGATGAGCAAACTTTGATGTGTTCACAGACAACAACTGGGACAGCACTTTATCAGCTCTGGGGCTGGAACAATGAGGTTCACATGTTTGAACCTGAGTCTGTGACATGGACTGAACCAGAAACTCAGGTAAGTAGAAAGGGCATTGGTTAATAGGGTGTGATCAGACACATAGACGTATGTGTGAAAAGCTTACCTTTTCCTTGCTTTTGTTTTTTCCCTGAATCTCTATGGCAGGGCTGTCCCCCAACACCACGGTCCTCTCACGCCAGTGCCACTCTAGGGAACAAAGGCTACATCTGTGGAGGGCTGGTAAGTAGAAAGGCACCCTCTAAACCACCAAAGTTTGCTCTTTTCTGCGAATTAAATCAAATATCATGCAGTGAATTCCTCCTCAGATTTTATGAACGAAGAATCTAAAAGCCATGTCTGAGTTCAAGTCATTGATTTCTAATCTCTCTTTAGGAAACAGAGTCATTGAACATCCACTGTCTGGACTTTGAAACATGGACATGGACCCAGGTGTAAGTCCTATGTTTTCTGCATTAAAACCGCACTTCATTAGACTTAAACTGACAAAAGGAAGTTTTAGTTCCACTATGATAAGACTGTAAGGCTGGTAAGACTTCATTTTACTGGTAATTAATGCTTTATAGAGCATGTAGTAACGCAAAATGAAAAATGATCATTTAATTTATGATAAGTTTTCTTTATTAAGAGTGTATAGGCGCTTTCGTTTGTACAGCAGGAGAATAACAAATGCAAATGGGAGACACAGTTATTTGTCTAAATGTCTAACATGTCAACAGACGCAATTTTCAGTTATCCAAAAGACAGAGGTGACTTTGTTTACCTTTGAATATACATACATGCAAAAGAGAAGCATACACACTTGTTCTGAAGAGAGGTACAGAACTATACCCAAACAATATGCAAAATACTATTTGGATGACGCTTTATATACTTATGATGGAACATGCCTTCTGTTTTTAATCTTGTTCACCCAGCGTGTTCTTTTTTTGCATATAGCCATTTGCAAATCTCTCTTTTCATCTGCCGTGGTAACCAGCACTCCATGCCTTTATGTAATGTCCTGAACATTTTTTCAACGACAAAATAGTTAGTAAAACTTTACTCCCTTCTCCTTGAGGGAATCATTATATTCAGTAAAAAGTGTAATATAATGCTGTGTAAAAAAATGAGTGTGTTTGCCACCTATCTCAGTGCACTCGGTTATAGTATGACAATAGACCCATGTATTTATAGTATGTGTCTGTGTGTTAGGGCATTGTTTATAAAGGCTGTGTTAAACACAACCGCTGTGTCTATTCCTTTCTGTGACCCCAGTGACCCCCTCGCCGGTCCCCTCCCTGCCGGACGTTCGCTCCACACACTCACCCCTGTGTCGGACAGCGGGCTTTTCTTATTCGGTGGCCTGAGCATGACTGGCCAGGCTTTAAGTAAGTATATATATATATATATATATATATATATATATACACACACACACACACACACACACACACACACACACACATATATATATATACACACACACACACACACACACATACATATATATATATATAAAAGAAATCAAAGATCAAAGCTTTGAAATAACAAAAAGTGTGTTTGTGCGTTTTTATATATTGCTCATTTATTTGTTCTTAAAATTCATCCTCAAGATGACGGATGGGAATTTGACACTCTAACAAGGGAATGGAGGGAGAGGGCACATGCACACAAAGACAAACCCAGGTACGACTGCTTAGTGTAAGCCGTCAGATCTCCAGTCGGGGAATGTTCTGGAAGATAAATGTCGCCATTCTGTTGAGTGCTACACATTTTCGCCCTTAGGTTATGGCACTCAGCTGCTCAGGGGAGAGACAATGAGGTCGTTGTTTTTGGAGGAACCCGGGACTTTGTCTTGCTGATCGATTCGGTACGTTGAATGTTTAGAGGAAGTGGTAACAAGGAACTTGGGGTATGTTTGGGTGAAAATGATTTAATGTCACGGTTAACTTTGTGTTGTTTCTGGCAATTTGGTGAATATAGAAAGAGCTATTAAAAGAGTAACAGATTTCATAAACATCACGAAGCGAGTAGCACAGGGACGTTTATACCGACTAAGTCCCAGATCAAAGGTCAGATTTCAGACGCTGTTTTAGTGAGTACCGTTGGTGCCGTAATCCAAGAGCTGGGTGAAAAAACAGTCTGTGAGATGTATGGCATTGAGAGTGTTATGTAAAAGGACTCAGTCTAGATCAAGCTCAGAGTATTAGAGTGCTCTACGTAATGTGTCCTGACGCAAACGCAGCGTCAGCTCTGTATGAATCCATATATGCATTTTGCACACATGGAGGAATTTGGTTAAAAATGGCTTCACGTGCTTGCCTGGCAAAGTTCACCTAGCGAGGTGAACGTTTACTGAGGTCCCGAATGTGGTTACCTGTGTGAAATGGTACTTCAAGCACAGTGCATATTGATGTTATAAAAACAGACAACAGAGCCTGTCCCATAGCTGATTTCAGTAGATGTTCTCAGAAAACCTGTGTCCAAAACGAGCGTCTGACACCTTTTCGTTCGCTTAGATCGCCGTCCTCAGAGCTCCGTCTCAGAATCACTGTGGAGATGTTCTGGTTTTCCAAATGCAGCCTTACTCTCTAATCAGGTAAGAACCTTCATAACACAGCAAGCTTCTAGTCTCAAGAGCCACCATTTCATTAGACAAATATAGTATGTGGCACATGGGGACAATTAAATCATTACATTGCAATGGAATAATTTACGACACAATACAATTTCTCTGACGTTTCTTTCTGTTAGAACTTCAGTGCTTGAGAATAAAAATGTATATTTCATTAAAAGTCACATCTCAATATCATTGTAACACTGAAAAATTTTAAACCCAGGCCTCTGGTCTGATTATTAGTAAAATAATGAAGCGGAGTCTGCGCTATTTTTATGTGTCTTTATCCTCGACGCAAGCGGATCAAGGATATCTTTGTCAGAACTTTATGGGGCTTTACTTCCAATAGTGCTGGTCTGTGCAGCTGTAATTATGAATTGAGTTTATTCTTTGCAGGCTATGCGAGGACTGCATAGGAAAACATGCATCTCTTCTGGGGGAACAGGTGTCATGGTTACCACCAAAACTTCAGGCCAGGATACACAAAAGGATATCCTATTTCAGGACAAGTGTAAGAAAACAGGAGAAAGAAAACTTGATTTAAATTCATTTTGCGCAAGCAGCTTCACATTGTCCTGATATTTTGATGCTTGAGCGCATACACGTTTCAACATTTTCCAAAAAAACTTGAATGTATATTTTCCTGATCAAACTGTATTTAATAGTGACACGTTTGTTAGTCTACATTTATAGTTAATTACACAGTTATCAATATATCTTAGACACTTGCTCATGTATTGCCAAAGATTATCTGTTTATTTACTGATCTGTTTATTTACTGATACTGGAAATTGTTTAATTTTTTTTTGTTTTGGCCAAACATATCTTACGAAGTAGCATAGTAAATGTTTGAACAGACTTGAATCCTTTAGTTTATAACGACATTTGAAGTCGGTTCTATGCTACAGCTGAACTCATCCTAACACTGTTAGTCTTAGGTTACTTTCAACTTGGTTCTGGTGATACATTACTCAAGAAATGGCCTGTTGTTACCAATGTAGCAAGTGTAGCATTAATGAAAGGGTTTAGTTGAAAATGTTATTTTGTGGAACTTTGTCACAGTGCAGAAAAAATAAAAATAACAGATTGCTCAAATTCCACACTTGTGAATTAGTGACTCTTTAAAATACAATTAAATATATTTTCAAGGAGACTTGCATTCTTTGAGACAACTAAGGATTTTAGCTATGTCTTTTATCTATTTCAACAGTAATATATTAGTACATATCTGTTCTTAATTGAAAATTGTAAACTGCACATTGAAGTTACACACTTTAAGAAATAACCCCTGCAGTTTCTTTCCTGTAAATGTTTGCTCACGAGCTATTCCAGCACTGTTGTACATTCAGTGCATTGTCTACTTACAAGTATTTAAGATATTCTTGTTTCTCAAATTGATCCAAGTAAAAGTAATAAAATATGAATTGCTTTGTTGGAAAACAGTATTTTCAGTAATTTCAGTATATTTTCATGAAACAGGTTTTATGGAGTGTAGCTCTTTCTGCAAGGGTTTAGCTGAATGCAGACACAAGGACACAAGTAATGTTAAGAGTAATGTCAGTTAAGGGAGGAACACAAGGGAGTCACGCATCGAAAAGCAAAGTCATTTCACTGCCTTAATCATTAGTTTATTATTCAATATAATGTACTGGAATGCTTTATTACAAAATGACAATGGAATGATAAAAGTCATTGATCTGGCTATACATGTTTTTAGAATAAAATCAACTTTTTTGGGGGGTTGATCTTATTCATTTTCTGTAAGGAGTTCAGCTTTTTTTTTTTTGCAAAGCACTGCACCTACTAGCAAGACTATATTTTTGCCTTGTTTCTTTTTAATATAAAACCCTCAAAAATTTTTGGTATATTTCCCCGCAAAGTGCACCTTCAGTAGTCTAAGAGTTATAAACCTGCACTTTGCCATGTCTGCTGGTTGTCTCTGTTTAAGACTTGACTCTCTGAAATATTGGACATCAACCAGGTAAGTTCCTGATTTAAAATAAACTACATTTCCCAGCAGACACTGCAGTCTTTTGACTCAGACTTTCCTCAAAGAGTCTCTGTTCCCTTATTGTACTTTCTCCCGCAGATCCTTCCATTCACTTCACACTGAACCCAAACATAGTGAAATATTTGTGTAAAAATCTAAATGCAGTAGCGAAGCAATGCATAGACTCACCAAAATCATTTTACAGCACCGTGAATGGGAGTATAGGAAAAAAGAAAATAACAATTACTCAAACCAAGGGTCGTATTTGTTTTGAAGATGATGAAAGCATTGAACCTAACCAACCCCTACTTGCATATCTTACTGAGTTTCTGTTTTAATTAAATTTGAACATACTGCAAAGGACAAAAAAAAAACCTATTAAAATGAGATGGTACTGGGGTTGTAATGTATTCCTTCTTGCATCCTTCTCAATCTCTGTTTCCTCTCTGCCCCTTTGCTCTCTTGTTTTCTTGTTCTGTCATTCAGAGGGGCTCTACGTAGTTAGCTGGGAGCATGCCCTGCTGACCTGTACGCTCCACACGACCAAACATCCACCCTTCATCGATTTGCTGCACATCCAGAATCACATCTCCATCCATAAACGACACCTCATCTTCATCAGCTGCAGCATAGTCATACACAGCCCGGTACCGTTTCTATGGAAACAGAGAAAGGTTAAGTGATGTCTATTGGAAATCTAAAAAAAAAAAAAAGCAGTGTTAATGATAGGAAAATTGTCACTGTAGCTGTTCAGGATGTTGTGAGGGTAGTATAAACCCAAGTCAAGACATTCATTGACTCAAAACTGGTTCTTTCAGAAAAAAAGGCTTTGTTACATCTTTCTGGTGCTGGCTTAAGAGCTGAAACATTTTATTCTGCCTCAAAAGAATGACTTATTCAAATATGATTTAAAAATATTTTGTAAAAACCTTGTCTAAGAGTGCAGACCTTTAAACAATTCATGCAGCCCTCCAGTTCAGTTAATGAATACTTTATGCATGTGTTATATAACTCTGTGTAACTCCTGAAAATCATGCAGGCACTGATCATTCAAGTATTCCCCTAAATGGTAGGTCTGTTGTCTAAAAAAAAGAGTTCCTTACCCCACCACTAGGGGGCGGTGGAGCTCCAGCGGAGCGTACTGGCTGTGGCTCATAGTTGTAGTTCTGTGGGTTGGCTCCCTGGGGCTGGTAGGCTAAACACAAACAGGAAAAAAATTGCGGTTTTTAAAACTACACGGTCTCTACGCTGTTTAATGATACGTCAACGGTTGTTTGAACGTAGCCACCTTAATGCTTACAAAAAAACAAAAAAACAAAACATGTCTGATAAAATCGTGCGAAGTTGTCTGAGACAGAGTTTGTAGGACTTATGTGTATAAACCTTGATTGGCATTGCTCTCAGAGGGCGGGACTTCCCCTCCCATTCTGCTTTTTTCATATTCCTCATGGTACTTAATCTGAAAAGAGAGAGAGGAAGAAGAAAAAAAAAAACATTACGTTGATTCATCTGCTCGTCGTCGGAGGGTATTTTTATTTCAGCCAAAGTTACTCAGTCCTCCGGCGCGCTCATTACCCTCTGCTGGACACGGGCACGCATACAATACCGTGTTTGGAAAAGCTCACTAACTTTGAGAGGAAATGACACCTCAGCTCTAGTCATCCTGCTTGGCAACAAGCCATGGCACATGAGGATGAGAAACAGGTAGTCAGAGGGAAAAAAAGAAAGGAACACAGTCAGAAGACAGAAACAAATCGACGAGCAGAAACCGATTTCACAAACATCATCGGGAGAATTCTGCGAGGCGAGTCAGAAAAAAAATCAACTGTGAGGGAACAGAAAAAGAAAGGGAACACAGGAGAAATAAGAGGAGGAGACGTTGAAAAAAGACAGGCTACCTCAGTGTTAGCTTCATGCCAATCTCGTATGGCTGAAGGGGTGTGTGTAATTTTCAGTGACTGCTGGATCAGTGTAACTGTATCAGTCAGGATATAAAACAGTTGAATTGGGCCTATGGTTTGTCTCAGCCTGTTAATACTTACGTTGCTAATTTGTTCCTGTGTTTTCTTGATTCTCTGCATCTCTGGCGTGTCAGTAACCACACTGAAACCTTTTCCTTTATTCTTCTCAAAATCCTCTTTGTACAGCACCTGGAAAAGGGAAAGATCGAGATGTTTTTTAATAAAGCACTTCAGGTTTTTGATAGAGAACCAAAAGACACTGTATATTCACGGGTTTCTTTATCTGTTTATTTATCTCTAATCCTCTTATGGATTAGATAGTCCACCCTTATCCAAATACCATTTCAGCCATAGCATATCATACGTATCACTCATATCATAATATTTCTGATGTTCCATTGAAACAATAGGGAAAGCCAAAATTATTCAATTAATTCTCATGTCAAAGTATAAGATGACATTTTATCAATCATACTACATTCCTGTACTCCCTGGTACAATACACTTTGTGTGTGTGTGTCTGTGTGTGATCTGTATCCACAGTGAAACAGCAGTGAGATGTTACTCACAGGATATACCAACCAAGGTCTTATAAGGGAAAGCTATGAACAAGCTTACAAGTGTCTAGTCCTGCTGGTATTCTTTTTGCCTCTACGGTGAAAATATGTCAGCTAGCGCTGACTGACACACATATACACACACACACGTATGCACACGCTGATGCACACACATTTATACAGGATATGCAAGCAGAACAAAAGCTACACTTCTTAGTTGAACATCTATTTTAAACTCTTTATTCAACTGCTCAAGCTGCTGGCTTTGAAGCTGATACAAAGCCATGAATACAACGCCACTCATACAGAAATACAAATACAGAAGAAGAGCTACAGAGTTCCACTTTTCACACAATGAATTTGTTTATGAAACCTGAAACTCGGGCAAACAAACAGCCCGCTGTTCTGTGCTGGCATTTACAGCTGTGTGGTCCACAGTAAAAGCTCTTCGTCCAGTATACTCAGGCACAGTCTAATGTGAATGTAATACTGTTACCTTTTACTGCTGGGCAAACAGTTGATTACCATTAGTACACAGAGTGCTGGAGCATGGTTGATCTTTATAGGGCTTTTATAGCAATGCAAGTAATTATGGCTTGATTATAGTGTGCTAGTGAACAGAGTCCAAATTTTTTACCTATAAAAAAACACGTTACAGATCACTGGCAAACGCTTAATAAGGGTTTGTGTTTACCGGTCTGTGTACCATCCTGGCAGGAACTGAGCAGTAAGTCAAACTGGTGCCAAGCTGGGCACACTACGGGTGAGGTCCAACCAACATTTCAACTGACGTGCACCTCTGGTCGCTGGGGGGTCTGGCTGACTGACGTCTGGAGAGGCAGCCCCATGTTACAATGCTGGCCTTCATTATGTTTCCTACCCTTGACTGACATCCAATTCTCTTTCCCCTACATCACGCACACACACCCAAATCACCGAGACACGCTTTGGGGGGTGGGGGGGGGGGGGGGGGGGGTTGTATGGACACTGCCTCTCGTCTCTTTCTCTGACATTCCTCTGACTGACATTCTCACCCCTCCCCCCAACACCCCAACCCCACCCCCACACACCCTCCCCTCCGTCGCAGGGCCGGAAATTCCCCATAAAGTGGCCGATCTGACCCCGGGGTGCGGTGCCTGCTCTCCTCTCCCAGAGCCGGTAAACAAAGACCCTAAATAGAGAAAGACCCCTCTGCCACAGAACTATGCCAAAAATGATGAGTCATATCATTGCTATGAAAGATCTGAGGCCTTGCAAGATTATTAACAATCTCTGCGTTCTATGTGCTTTTAAGGCCTTGTGTAATGGCGGGGGGGTCTGTACGGACGCAGAGATGAAAAATGAGTTCGAACCATTTTAATCCTGCATAGTGCTGCTATTATTTTTCATTTACTACACTGCATCTGAATGGTCTTTTCATGCAGTGTCTCTGACAGTAAAACACTTGCAGTTTTCTGCAGTCTAAATCTTAATAAAATCAGACCGACCTAATCTATACTGTCAGGGTTAATAACTGTTTGGTGGTCCACTGTCCTTAATTCACGCTGTCACTAGAAGACAAAACTGAATTACTTAAGACAAAGCTCCCCACAGATAGCTAGAGTAGGAGTATAAATGCTACACGACAACCAAAAAAAGTCCGTGAGTACTTTCTCAGAGGCTGCTGAGCGGTAAGAAAACACTGGAGCTCATGTTTTCTGACAAAGGTGTGCATATATGGCATTGTCTATCTAATGAGCAAACATTCTTGAAAGAAATAAATACAAGACACTGAAATAGAGAGTGAAACAATCCGTAAAAGAAAGGAAAGCGACAGAGAAGAAAACAGATGGGTGAGAGATAAAAGCCAGACCAGATGGTGGCCACAACGGGGGGTATAACGGGGCCATGGCCAAATATAGTATATTGATATGGTGCTGCACATGGTATTTGATGGTTTTTGGGTCAACTGTTGACCAATGTAGTTAAGACATCGAAACGCATTTGAATTTTGATTGTCCATGTGGTATTTTCTGTTTTTCAGCGAGCAACTGATTACACATTTATGAGAACATGATTAAGAAGTCAAAAGGAGTAGGGGCTATATTTTTGAATCAGTGCATGCACGTTTGCGTGTGCTTACGCGTGCACGCCTGCGTGTGTGTGTGTGGGTGTATGTGTGTGCATGAGCGAATGAATGAATTGCAAGCCATTCACCATGTCCGTGTGAGCTAACCATAACGCGCTTTGACTTGTGCTTACTAATTGGCTTGTCCAAGTCACTGTCCATTACTGACATCCAATAACCACATCAAACCAGCAGCACCAAAAGACACAGAGTCAGACACAGCAGAAAGCTGAGAGAGAAGATCCGAGCAGCAGAGTGTGACAGGAAGAGAAGAAAGGCTACACTGCTGGGGTCGTGAGAGATCGCTCTCTAAATCACTTCCTGTAGGCAATTCTTTACTTTGTTTAGCTATAATGAAAGCAGTCAGAAAGTACAAACAAGTTTCCCACTAGATCAAAATAGACACGAACCACACAGGGGGAGGAAGGGGTGAATTAGGAGGAGGAAATAGAAGAAGCAGAGTAAAGGTAGAGGGGGGGGGGGGGCACAAACCTGACTCTGCATCTTGCTCTGCTGTTTCAGACGGATGTTCTCTGGAGTGTCGGCCACACTGGTGAAAGAGGTTTTTGGGTAGTGTCTGACAAAACACACAAAAAAAGAGAGAATACGTTAAGTTATATACACATGCACAAGCACAAACACACACGGGGCAGAGGGAAGCATCAAACTCAACGGACACTGGAAAAGGAGAAATAGAAAGAGACCAAAGTGCAAACAAAGTGACCTTACCAGCAAAACCATCTTATCATATACAGATTGACCAAACAAGCCTCTTGTATGCGGTTTCTTAATGGTAAAGAGCATGTGTGAAGACACACCTTAGGCTGTGGTTTTGGGACAAATGTGTTGCTAATCTGCATGTAACGCTCTCGTCTCTCTTCTTTACAGAGCCTTCCTGAAGACGGATGCATTCACACAAATGCCAGGGAGGGACGCGCAAGATTACGGGATTATTCCCAAATGGACCCATCCCAACACCGCCCGGACCAGGCCCCAGTGATCGCCAGTTTCAAACAAACCAGCAGGCTTATTTGGGTTGTCGTTGGGTTGCGTGCGGAGAGCGACAAGGATAAAAGCAGAGCATGCTCCAAAAAAAAAAGTCTCTAAAACGGGCGAGACCTGAAATCATTTGTGAAATGTTAATGTTTCGTCAACTCCCATCTCAGATAAAGGAGTAGCGCGTCGCAGTGCGCGGACAACGGGGTGCATTTAGCAACATCTTTTTTGTCCGGTTGGGAGGCGTGATCCGGATGCTGGCTTTACTCTGTGAAGTGCCCTGAGAACTGCAGGCGACTAAAGAGAAGGCCAAACGGGGGAGGCGGCTCCCGTGAAGCCAGCTGACGCCGTTGGGTCGGCAGCCAACTACTCCACACGCTAATGGAAATCTCTCTGATATGAGCTCTTTAGCTTAAGGTCTATGAGAGCGCGCAAGTACTTCACATTAACAATTACCTTTTAGAATTTCAGATAACAGCAAAGTAAATACACCAACTGGTAGACTAAAGGATCCACAAAAAGGACAATGGACAGTCGCATGGACAGTTATACTTAACCTAATTGTTCA
Source organism: Chanos chanos (assembly GCF_902362185.1). Classification (NCBI taxonomy): domain Eukaryota; kingdom Metazoa; phylum Chordata; class Actinopteri; order Gonorynchiformes; family Chanidae; genus Chanos; species Chanos chanos. Next base: position 43,668,429 of record NC_044499.1, on the reverse strand, counting down.
ACTGTAAAATCATCATAATGTACTACAAATACCACAAATAAAATATATTTTGTATGTGCATACATTTATCTACATGCATGTTGGTTGAAGTGTTGTGGAAGAACACGTCTGTTTAACATTGCTAGAACATGATGCCCAAAGGTTTCAGCTTTTAGCATATGCTCAAGAGTGCATGAAAGCGTTGTATACATGAGTTCCCTGCTGCACGACAAATAACACTGAAAATGATGTGGATTTCTTCACCACAACCATGAGTAACCTCCAATTTCCCACACAGCTGAGAAACATTTTTTTAGCTCATCCCGTCCAAGTTGTCCTGCTGTACTCTGGGGAGATGACAGAAACTGAGTGGAAAACATGAGTTCATAAGACAATCCATGTCTCAGTGTTGCAGAACAGACCAATAGCCACAGAATCAACAGTACCATCGCTGTAGAGCCTTAAAGCAAATAAATAAATAAATAAAACTACCAGGAAACATTATCAGGAAATATTTTAAGAGATTGTGAAACACATTTAAATGAGGTCAGCTTAAAGCAACAGATCCTTTTCTGAATAAAGACCATCGCGTTGCAGATATAAAGTACGCAATCTCTGTGAAGGCTACGAAATAGCAAGCCAACAGTGGTCACATGACCGACCCTGACAGACATGTGGCAGAATGTTGAGTCAGATCCCTGTCCTAAGACTACTGATTTGATTGAGTCCATGAGGAGCGACTAATTTCTCAGGAACACAACACACGCATGCATACTCACTCACTCACACAGACACACACATATACACACACACTCACGCAGACACACACACGCACACACACTCAGACCTAATTTTGCATTACAAAGACATGAGAAGCATATTCATTTCAACAATACAATCTTATAATGAGAAAGAGATGTCCTGCTCAAATACTCGTTTCTGTATCTGGGATCTGAAAAAAACGATCTGTTTTGGCTGGGTGTACAATTCTAATGGAGGAAGGTCTCTAAAAAGCTAAAGACATCTCTGTACACACCCTAGCAAAACTCCAAAAGAAAGGTCCATCAGCGCAAGCTCATTTTGTGTGCATATGTAACAGATTTAACTGTTAAATGTGCAAGACATGACACAACACAAAAATAATGTGAGTGTGACAGTGTGTGAGTGTCAGGGAATTGTCTGGTCTGTCAGGGATGAGCAGAAACAGATACACACACTTTCATTTGTTTCCCTATGCTAAAAGTCACAAATGTTTAGCCTCCTACATACATAAACCAGAGCAAGAAATATTTGGAACACTGAGAGAGGGTGAGGTCTGCCAAACATGAGCACAGGGAGAGAGAAAGAGCGAAAGTGTGTGTGTGAGACAGAGAGAGTGAGAGAGAGAGAGAGAGAGAGAGAGAGAGAGAGGGGGGGGGGGGCTGCCAGATGATGTAAAGCTTTTTTGTTGAATGAATCGACCCATCCAGCTCACTGACAGAAAGCACAGAAGTATGAACACTGAGAAAGGACAAAGCTGTAGATACAGCAGACACATTAAAAAAAAGAGAGAGAGAGAGAGAGAGAGACAGCTAAAACACTTACTGGCTGCAATATGGCTTCTTATCAAAGCCTTTGTAGTTCTTCATGTTCAGGGTCATTTTACAGACCTCGCAGCTGAAACATCCTTTGTGCCAGTACTGTATGGGGAAGCAAAGAGAGAGAACTGCATTAGAACAACTGTCATGGTGTCAAAATGGTTACAGACACTTAGTATACCAAAACACCGTCGAATCCACAGTTTTAAGAATCCTAAAAAGATCAGAGAACAATAAAAGTATAAAATTAGACTCATATGTGATCATATTAATTTGACATGTGCGTTAATACCCCTGACAGGTGGTTTTGGACTGTGACATTCTTAGCTCCATAAGCTCTTATATTGATTATTGTGTGTGATGGCACAAAGAGGCATGCTATGACAGTATACTCATAAAGAAAGCATGAATCTTCACATCACTCTTTAAAAATGATCATCATTAACGCTGACAATGTCACTAGCCTGGTTCTGGTCTGTATTGCAACCCCCCCCCCCCCCCCCCCCCCAAACAAACAGAAAGTAAACAAGCATGAAAAATGGGAAAGGGCATTAAGCGATGCACAGTTTGATAACTTCAGCATTTTGTATCAAGGAGAAAATTCTAAATGTTCATAAACAGAGATAGCCTCTGGCCAAAAAAAGAGAAGATCCACACGTAAGTACGGACACTAAAATAGGTCTCCTCTGCTTCCCTAAAAAACCAGGACACTGCAGAGACAATTGCTCCATAGAAAAACATAGAGCTGCAAGTCTGTACCTGCAATGCTTAGTGGGGCAGGGTGACAGAATTCACTCAATGACACCTAAGCCCTTCAGGTTGGCATTAAATCACTGACAAAAAACACATTCATGTGAGGTAACACACACACAGAGTCTAACACTCACAATCATTGTAATGGAGACTACTTAGAGTAAGTGGTAATTGGTGTTTGTTTTGCATAGTCTTTTCTTGCTGCTTTTAAAACAAGCGATAATCCTCAAAATTCCCTTTAATAGAGGCTTTGAAACAATCTCTCATCCCCTTTGAACACTCTCTATCCAAACTCAGGCTGCCTCATTATTTCTGTCACATTAACATGCTAACATACAACTCGCGGGGACATCTGCGATGATTAGCCGAAGAGGGCCTATTATTTATGTTAGGCTGGGTCAGTAAGCCATTATAATTCATTATGTTCATGTTTAGTCAGAGGTGCTGACAGGTGGTTCTTTCTGGTACCCATAACAGAGAAAGAGCAAAACATCAGCTCATTCCACCCATCTTCTCTGTCGAACCAACACCCCACCCCATCCGCCTCACAAACAGCTCCACTGGGGCTGACACACAATGGAGAGTTTGACGGCCTAAAATGTGACCAATGAGGAAAAATCTAATGTGAATCAGATGGCCAGAGAGATGTCAACTAATCTGTGATGAAAACATGGGAACATTCCAGCAGCTGGGAGAGATGAACAGAACAGCTCAGCTGTTCCTGACTCTCTGGCTGCTTTACCCAGGTCTGGAATTTGTGGCCTTTATGCAATGAAACGATGAAGTTCCACCTAGACAGCAAAACATGAAAACAAATATCTACACTTCCTTTCAATCGATGCACGAGTTCATTAAAAAGTAAATTTATACTCAGCAATCCATGAGACAACATAACTGATGAGTCTTTAATGTGGAGCTGATAGTTTATGGATAGCAGTCCAAAGGTAAGAACTTTTCCATATATACTTATTTGAGACACATCAGGTACTTCCCATACCACAGGTCAAAGCCACCTGACAAACAGAACACACACGCACACACACACACACATGCTCGCTCATGCACCCACACACACACTCACATGCAAGCTCACACACACACACACACACACACACGCGCAACCACACACCTACAACCACACACATACATACACACACACACACACACAAAACACGACTCCACTCAGAAAAAAATAAAACCTTCAAGCATACCCAGGAAGTGGTGCTTGGGTCATTAACCACAAACAATTAAATATAGCCACTGACTTGCACATTAACGAAATGATCTCAGGCAGCATCACACTTCTACCTGTTGAAGACATGTCAGCATATGCCAACAAGCTTCAATTAAGACTCTGACCATGTGTAAGTGAGTACTTGGTCTTAATTAGAATAATGACTTATTAGACTATTGTGAACAAATAACACTGGAATGCAAGACTATGCAAGATCAGAATACAAATCGGGTCACAGGGCCAAGGCTCGGTTGGCTTCTTTTCTCCAAAATTACTTCAAATCCAAACTTGCTTCTTTTTTCCAGATTATCTACGATGACTCAAACAATATACGGTCTCTGCTCATGCACGAATAAATCAGGAGGGAATTAATATAACGGGATACTAACCTTATAATGTACAAAGGCTACGCCCACAACATATATGTAGCTTGAAAGACAGCTATTAAACAACTCCACTCACGGGCATAGGGCGATTATCAAGCGGCTGACTCGTTATGGTATGGTTTAATTTATATGCCATTCACCAATGCGGTGTACAACTTCTTAGTCACCCTGCCAGTGGTAGAGTAACATTGTCAAACTTACTGAGTGGCAGTCAGGCAGTCTGTTCAACAGGAAGCGGTTTTGCAAGTTGCAAAACTGAAGACAAGTCCGTATTCAAGAGATATTTTCAAGGATAATATTCGTTAATACAACCGATCATTAACATCTTTTGATAATATAAGATTTATTCACATACACTGTGTCCTCGGTATTTGGCCTCGATGCCCATATACGACAAAGATTTGATCGTTAAGATGTTACCTCTGACTGCTCTAAATAACAGGAGCTCTGCTTTCTAACTGTACAGAGCAGAAGTGAAGATGCAGGCCTCACCGATAGTGATGAAGAACAGAAGAGCTATGCGCATAAAATCCAAATTGGCATTAGAATCTTACCTTGTCCAGACAATTAACTTTTTCCGTTGGGTACACGGTCTTGTTACATCTGCTACACGGCGGATTCATGTTCTTTGGACTATGCTATTCTGTTTGGGGAAAATATATAGAGATTTTAATGTTGTTGGTTCTAAAATGTCGCCAAAGATGCAGAATGGGCTAACAACGTCAGTTGTACTCCGATCCAAAGAAGAGCGCGTACAACCTAGCGGCTCTCATGCATGTGCTGTAATGTGGCGACTAGTAGGAGCGGCTTTCGGGGGATAGGTGGGCGGTATCAGTGCTGCAAAAATCTACCAGAAACACGTTCAAACAACCTTATAAGGACTACATAACGTCGTGACAGAGAGGGACAGTGTCTCTTTGTTCAAAAGCCCAAGAAGAGAACTAGCATCCTGGTGTGCTATTAGGTGATGAACATCTGAGCAGGGTTCACGATAATTTACTGATATTACACGTTGGCTGACGAATCGATCTAATTATTTTTAACATTACTTATTAATACCACAAAAGTGAACGATTCGTTTTGTTTGTTTGTTTGTTTTAAATGTAAATATACAGTAAACAACTTCACAGAACTGTGATCAGTATATTTTTACTGCTTTGTTTAAGCGTTTTAGTTAAAACTATGTACACGTCTGCGATTAGCTATTTGTTGTTGCATTACTGCCCTCTACTGTCGATTAAGTAAATAACAACATTTATTTCGCCTGAAATAGACAGGCTTGATTACGTGTACATTCGGTAACCGTAAACCTGTCAGTATTTTGTATCCTGTCATCAACATTGTATGATCGTGCATGAATATAGTTTAATTATAATTCAAAATTATAAATCACAGGAAGAAATGTACTGAAATGTCTTTGGGATTTAGTATTATATATATGAAGTCCGAATCACTGCGACGGACATGGGGGTATAGCTCAGTGGTAGAGCATTTGACTGCAGATCAAGAGGTCCCCGGTTCAAATCCGGGTGCCCCCTCGTCGTTCATTTTCGGTATTAGCTAAATGTTTGCATTTAACAAAAAGTAAGATATTCAGATGAATTTTATTGCAACTCTAAAGTGAGAATGCATAAATACGTCGTTTTCGTTACACAACTTAATAAAACCACCTGTAGCATGGGTTTACGGTCCAATCACATTAGACCTTGGCTCATGTGCTTATATATTATTAATAGATTATGTATCTTACAATAAGCAAAACTGAAATTCAGCACAACTCTTATTAATAACACTTTAAACATTCTTTTGAAAACAGTATTTCATTTTATTGAGTCACTATTAACATACTGTATGTTCAAAATACAATGCTGAAACAACATTTCAATGTAGATTGAACTTCCTCAATGATAAACCATCAGACAGGTCTTTCATATGGTTACCTGAATTTTTTAAATTGTTGGCTTTCCTTACAGTCTCCCCATTTTACCCTGATCACTCAAGTCAATCACACGTGTTTGGGAAATAATGTTTTAGATGTCTGAGACTTTGAATTAAAATTGCTGACTGTAACAAAAGCTGTATTACATAAGGGTTTCGGCCTCTTTGTCCATGTCCACCACGAAGGGACACTTTTTTGAAGCCGCAAAGTATGTATTTTTAAGTTGTGGAAATACACATTTGTACAGTTACACAGTTAAATTTTAATTTAAGAAACTGTTGGATTGTAAGGGTATTACTTTACATGGACTATATATATATATATTCAAATATCATTTTAACATTGTTTCAATAATACATGTGGGCAAAAAGCACATTTATATTGCAATGATCAATGTCGCTATGTCTAATTTTGATGACAGTTTTAAAGTGCAGGCCAGTCCATGTTTTTGATGCACGAGAGTCATTAATGAACACGACACCTTATAAAACACAACTTTTTTTTCTTAAAAATGAGAATTCTATATGTATATTGCCTACTGTTCTGTACATTAACTGCTGTTTTGATGTCTAACATGTATTCTGTCCTCATAAGCTTCTCAAGGCTCAAGCAGATTGCTCAGAGGCATCAAAACTCTGCTGGTCACTTTTTCTCCAGTCCCTCTTTATGTGAACTGTCTCTTCCTCAGTTCTATACATTAACATGAAAGGGACTGTATAATGGAGGAGCAGAGGTGGCTTACAAATGATTCTACTGAAAGTCATTCTTTCTTTTTTTCTCTCTCTCTCTCTCAGATGTTGCAGTTTGGCACTCCTTTTGTTGCACTTCCTTGTCATTGATCACTTGAACTGTCCCACCAGTAAGAAACAAATGAAGACACTGGTTCTGAAGCTCCTTTGTTTAACCCCTGAGCAGGAAGTCCCGCCTCCTTAACACTGCTCCGCCTCTATGAAGCCTTCTTTTTCATGACCCCCAAGTTCCACCTCAGCGTAACTAGAATGGCATCCTTGGTTTCTGAACTTCATGGATGGCCAATAGTTATTGGTACGACGCTAGGAAGAGAAGCGCAGAATTAGAATAAAGGTATGACTTCACAACCTCCGTTTTAATGCCTGCATTTGTATTTACCTGCATGAGGTAGAATGGAGGAGCAACAGTGGGATGAGTGTTGATGTAGTAGACAGCTAACAAAGTCAGTGACACAAGCAGAATAAGGGCTGCAACTACTCCAGCAATTATTGCTGTGTGTTCTGGTGCCTCCTCCTGGTGTGGAGGACCTGTCTGCAAGTCTGAAAGGAGAACAGAAACAGAGAAAGACTATGAATAGAAAAGACTGATGTGTGCTTAAATGAGTTCAAAGAAAGACACAGTAGGGTCTTAATTTTCGCAAGCAGGAACACTTAATAAGCTTAGGACACTACAGAATAGGAGAATTGGCTCCATGTGGCTGGGTTCTAGCTCCGAATGTAGAGGAATCAGTAGAAAAGCAAATACGTAATGAGCAAATTAGCAGGCAAAACATAGAAGTGGCATAGCAGAGACAGCATTCAAAAGGAGCAAGGCAATATACCGGGGTGCCACGTGTAACACGACAGGCAAAAAATTGTGACTTAATTTAAATTACGTTTATGCCTCCCATTTTACTCGTAAAAACTGAGGGCCAAAATCTTTATCTGAATGTGTTTAATATAATTAATATTTAGGAGCAGCTCATGCAAGATGAATACAACAACTAGGACAAAATGAATGCAGTTTGGAGGACTGGAGAAGATGCATGTAAAGGATTCTAAAGGCAATCCGAACAAGTAATGACCTCCCTTAAAATGTCAAGGACAGTTTGATACGGTTTAGTCATTCTTAACACAGTCATTTGACACAACTAAATATGTCACACTGTGCCGAAGTGACTACTTTGTTTTACAGCAATTACGATCCGTTTACTATGACCACATAAGCCTTTAGAGCTACAGTTTCTAATCCACCGGCCAACTCACCATTGCCGTGGTAGTGAAACAGAAGTTTGGTGTCATCTGTTGACGAAAGAGAGCCTTGTAGTATGGAGAGATGGAAGAAGACACACATGTAGAGCAGGTAGAGCACAAGAGTTGATTAGCAAAAGCGCACATGCAAAAAAAAAATTGCCCACACAGGACAGAAGACAAGCACAGGAAAAACGCTAGTGCATTTTAAAGACGTGAGCATGCACCCAACCAAAGTCTCTGTCTTAAACAGGAATCATTAATGTACAGCAGTAGAGTACCCTGGCCTCCCCCTTTACTTTAAACAGATACAGATGTAGTCTTATAGCTAAAGCTGTTTTCACATACGCACTACATAACTCTGTGTCACGACCGAGAATGAAAGAGCTGACTCAGCTGGTTTAAAATGGAATTATCCGGGCATATCTGACAGCCCGCGCACTTTGATTGATTTCAAATTATTCGTTTTGAATTTAAGCAACACAAGGCCTGAGGGATAGAAAATAGCAGATCCGAAATAAAACTTTACAATGTAACCCTGTTTAATGTGTAATAACATGACGATTAATAGATGATTAATAGACTCTATAGATATGTAGTTATCATTGACACAACATGAGCAACCGCTCACCGTCAGTTGCAGGGCTGCCTGGTCGGGCTGCAGGAGAGGGTGTGGATTCTGGAGCCGGTGAGGTGAACGGGCTGATGGAGCTATCAGGGGAACCCTGAGAGTAATCCTCACACGTTCCCTCTTTAGCCTGTAATAAAGCCCAAGAACCCAAGACATGTGCGTCTGATTGAGGCGCGGCGGTGTGTTTCATTTGAAAAAGTAGAACTTATTGTAAGGCTACTTTGTGCAAAAGGGTTCTTTTGTGTTTTGCATGCGAGTGTGTGTTCGGGATACTCTGACCTCTTCAGAGCAGCCATAGTCAAGCCACTCCTGCCTGTGTCTGTCTATTCCATCTGAGCACCTGAAATATGAAACACACACACAGCCCACCGTGGACATTCATAAGAACAAAGCTGGAAAACCACAAGATAGAGTACAACGGGCAAACAGACCCGGCTCACACACATACACACACACACACACACACACACACACACACAGACAAATACCTTTGGAGGGTATTACACCAACCACAGCCTGACGTGAGGTTGGAGTTGAGACAGAGATTACAGGTGGTGTGTTGTAGACAAGCTGTAGACACATAGACCAGAAGAACACATAACTTCTTTAAAAACATCATTTCAACTGAAATGAAAACCACACACAAGCTTTTTCAGACAACAGTATAACATGAGATTCTCCAGAACATCCTTGATAAAATCTTAAAATGTATTTGTGATGGATGACTTAAAATTATAGGCATTTACTAAAGCTGCATCCTGCCAAATCAGGCAGAGCTGAAAGTTCAACGTTTTCAAACATAATATTGTAATAAATCATTTTTTAAACACATTCCAAATGCAACATTTGTGTATCATGACTTGCTGGGATAAGCTACTTTGGTATGACTTTTGTTTGTAACTTGTGGGTTTGTGATTGTGAGAAAATATTGAACAGGCTGTCTGTATTACTCACTTGGTAATGGAGTGAATTCAAATGCAGAGTGGTTAACAATTTTTGTGGTATCAATCTCCACGCGATGATATTCATAAATTGTCCTCCTTCTAGCTTCTGCTGAAAAAAAAACATAAGTGTGAAAACCACAGAGCAGGGTTTTTTTTGACAGTTGATGAAACCGTCTTTTTAAATGCTTAAATTATGAATGCTTTCTTTTCTCTCTTTCTTTTTTTCCTTTTTTTTTTTTTTGCCGAGAAGATATGCAGCATTTTATTCAAATGACACTCATTTAATTTCAGATCCGTCTGTAAAAGCCTCTCGTCTATTTATTCAACTCTGTTTATTCAAATCATTTTAATTAAATGACCCGTGCCAGTAAATTGCTTTGTCATGGCAACATTAATGAAGTTGAGAGCTTAAATGGGAAGGGAATCAATGAGCGTCTCCGACGTTAGAAACTATTTCCTGGCCTATGCATGAAGGTTATTGAGGAGGTCTGTAGAATGGAACTGCGTGTAGCTGTTAATCTGACCTGGGGCCTGTGGAGGAGACAGGAGTGCCATGAAAGCATCAGAGAGGCCTACTTTCACTGGATGTTCAGTGGAGTTAATCTTCTCTACAGGTAAAGGCACCTTGAAAGAGAAGATAGATTTCACACAGAGAAAAGAAAAGGACCAATTTCGTCTCCTCTCCCTAAAGCCAAAAAGGCGGTCTAATTTCGATCATAAATATTCATCCCGCTCTGCATTAAGTCAATGTATATTGTATCTGAGGATCTCTATATCTGCATATATGCCTATTTGCATATGTGTGTTGTTATGACTTTCATTTACTGTTCTGTTGACACATTAGGTTTCAAGTTTATTGAGTCTACATTAACTGTGAGATTGACAGATTTGCTTTCCGACGACGAAAGCGAACTCACGTCTTTATAACCGAAAACTATAGTCCCGTCACGATGAAGAGCAGCCTGGAAGGTGAAAGCTCCCTCTGATTCTCGTCCCTGCAGTCTCACTTTGTCCCACTGCACCACGAATACCTCACCTGAATGCAAGAGCCACAGGTCAGCGTGTGAATTAAAAAAACAAAAAAAAAACAAAAAAAACAAGCGTTTAAGGTCACGACGTATATGCCCCGCACTCCCTTTATTCAAACACGCTCACCGTTGTCCAGGTACCGCACTGTGGAGTTCTTGGAAAAGCTGGGGTCAAAGTTTGCCATGAGTGGAGCAATGTACTGCGTTGCTGTCAGCATGCGGTGCGTAATTTCTCCAGTGAAAATGAACCCTGGAGAAGGTCAAGAATCCAAGGGTCACAATACCAATTATGAATAGTGACTTCTAATGCATGCTCTGTATAACACGGTTCGGTCTTGCCATTAACAGGGCCCTTCTGAATAACTGAGAGTCAGCTGTAAACATGTTTAATTGAAATCATTTTGTCTCTACACAATAGAAAACCTCTTGTTTTCATTTGCAGTCTAAATGACAGCTTTTTGCAACTACTGTGCGAAATGTTCTTGGAATTCAGAATGTGATAAACCAATAAAGATAATGATAATAATTATGAATATAAAATAAATAAGAGCACAAAACTGTGTTGATGAAGTGGGGTTTGGATCTGGGGTAACGATGGGAAAGGCCTGAGAAGATTTATGATTTTTCTGTTCTCATCAACGTCCAAAAGACCCATATGAAATTTTTCATTATGAAAGCAGTCAGGCTCAATAATGTTCAGTTTCTCTGGAGCTAATTTCAGAAGGAGTCAGTATTTGGTGTCCCTTTATTCAATTTGTAAAAGCAAGCAGTATGAATGTGCTCTGAAAACATTAAAAAAAAAAAAAAAAGACGAGGTCCATTCTCCTTGAGTTCAGAATATATTTGTGAGAGATAAATTTGCTACATGATACTTTGTTTTAACAATCTGAGATATTATATTTCTGTTGTGAAATTGGAATTGCAGACCCCTAAACAGAGGACTAGCAAAAGGTCATTGGAGCCGATGTACAGTACCTCCAGTTGCTATGGTGATTTGCCTCACAGGGTGTCCATAGAAGGGAAAGTCAAAGGATAACGGCACCCGCTAGAAGGGCAGTGAAAAAAACGGGGGCAATAAAAAAGGGAAAAAAAGAGAGAAAAACAGGAAATGTGGGAGTGAATCAGAAAATTGCTTCAAGACAACATAATTGCATGGTAAAACAAGTTGTTTTGTGTTTACTTGAACATAAGAGAAATAAAGATGGGGTATGTGACAGTGTGTGTATGCCACGGGTGTGCATACGTGGTTCTTACCGACGCCTGACGGTGTGTGTTAGACAGAATGCCATGGACTCTGACTGGACCCTGCTGCCCTGTGCTTAAGTCCACCCACAGCTCCTGTGTGTGTCTGTCACCTGGGCCAAAACTACGCCAAGAGTAATACTTTTTAGAGTCCTCCTGAGAGAGAGAGAGAGAGAGAGAGAGACAGACAGACAGACAGACAGAGAGAGAGAGAGAGAGAGAGAGAGAGAGTAGAGTAGGAAGAGTCAGAACGGAAAAAAGAAGGAAAGGGGGAATGTGGGGAATGAAAAACAGAGAGTGAATTTGTCAAGAACTGAAGGTCAGAAAACAGACAAACATGAGAAAAGTAGAGAGGTTATGGGGAACTGGGAAAACAAGTAAGATTTATATATTTTATCTTTAGACGAGCATGTAACCATGTGCATGCATATGAGCACATACCAATTTAAATGACTTATCACTGTAATAATTTGATACTGAAATTACATTTTAAAAAATTGGAGAGGCTGCTAAACAGAAACATTGACAGACTGGCACAGTTTGCACACACCATGGTACATTCACTGTGTGCTGTGTGACATTGTGTGTGTGTGTGTGTGTCTGTGTGTGTGTCTGTATGTCTGTGTGTGTGTGTGTATGTGTGTGTGTGTGTTATCTATAGGATGGGCCAAGAGTCCCAGATCACTGCTGTGTTATTAATGTATTCTCCAGCTCAAGGTGACGGAGAAGGATGGAGGCAGAGGAAGAGAGGTGTGGTGAGAAAGTGGAGCAGTTAAAAGCAGTGCTCTCTCGCTGCAGTGCTGCTCCACATAACTGTCAGCGACCCAGATTCCCTCCCCCTAAGACCAATCTCTGTTTCCGGGGGAAACCTCCGGCTCAGTCAGGAGGGTATCATCCACACATATAACTCCCCAGGCAAGCATTCTTCTGCTTGGGCATGGACTTGCCTGACAGGCCACACTCAGACAATATGACCCAAGAATTTTAGAAACATTCAGTAAATAAACAACCACACAAGGGAGGGCCAGATGCTAATTCAGAAAGAAGTTTACACGCTCATACAAACACACACACATGCATACACACACACATATACAGTATATGTATGTATGTGTGTGTGTGTGTGTGTGTGTGTATGTGTGTGTGTGTATATGCGTGTATACATGCTCATATATCTGTACGTATGTATGTATATATACATATGCACCTGTGTTCGTATGAATAAGCAAACACACACACACACACAAAGAGAGTTGAATAAATATTGTGAATTGATCTGGCCAGGCGCAAATCTGTTTTTAATTTGTGCTAAATGGGGAAAAGAGAGAGAAGCATAAGACAAAAGATGAACAGACAACACAGGCTGACATTGTGTCAAAAAAAAGAAAGAAAAAAAAAGGCGAAAAAGAAAAAACCTGAAAAGCACACACATACACAAACCCACTCAATGACAATTTTTGTCAGATCTTCCTCTCCTACTCCCCAAAGGAGTTTCAAATATCTTCCACAAGCATATACTCTTTCATCTGTTTTACTCTGCAGGCAGGGTACTTCCACTTCAGATTATGTGCTAACATCAGTCACACACATTCAGTGCTGAATTTGCTTTTAGTCTTTAAATGGGAGGTCATATTGAGCCACAGGCTCGCAGGTTCACACTAATGAACACTATTTTAAATTGCACTTATACAAAACCAGGCCTAACCATCTGCAAAATCTGTGGGCAGAATTCAAAAGAATAAAACAGAATTCAAAAGAATAAAAATCATGTTCCATGTAGATATGAGAGGTCAGATAAGTATAAACACACACGCGCGTGCACGCGCGCACACACACACAGACACACACACAGACACACACACAGACACACACACACACACACACACATTACTATAGTTTTTCCTGAATAACTGATACAAATAGTAACTCACCACCACTCGTGTCATGTTGTCAGGCAGTGTATCGATGGCCAGTCCTCCACCCATAGGGTCTTGTCCGGTTCTGTTCTGACTGCGTCTGTGAGGGTCTTGCTGATCCCTCCTGGTCCTCTGTAGCTCTGTGAGATCCCCATGTATCTGCAATGGCCAGCCATTTAGAGTAGCTGACCAGAATGAGAATATCGTATTAATGTAGTGCAGAGCCCATAAAGTAAGCACTAACACAAAATAAAATCAATTCCATTAAGACAAATGAACTAAAAGGATACAGCAAATGTACAATACTCATTTAATGGGTAAACAAAACACAAAATATGAGCATTTAAACACAGTGTCCTGAAATCAAGTAATGGGTTATAAGTAGTTTGTATAAAGCAGGACTTAATGCGACCCATACTCATGCAGACCCTTTTAACCCATCTCGGCTTTGCCAAGTGAAGAAGAGATGTGTGGACTACAAAGCCAAGTCCATATCAGAAGGTGTGGGGCGAGTAGGTCTCCATTCCTGCTGTCTTAAAACAAAGCAGAAGGGGTAGCCGGCCGTGGAGAGTGCTCTGGAAGCTGAGAGGCGACCAGACCTACAGCATTCGACAGCTGAACCGGTCCTCTAGCAGCAGTGACAAGATTGAGTGACGTGGATTTGTTGGTGAGGCTGAGCTGAACACCACAGCACAGGTGCAGAAGCTAATCACACAGTCAACAGCTCACGGGATCCTGAATTGTGACAGCTAAATTGGGAGAGTTTAAGAGTTTATTCCCCGCGCTCCTCCTGTGTGGCTTCGCTGCACCAAAGGAGTCTGTGTGATAAAAAAGATGTGATGTGACAGGGAGAGCGATGGGGGACTGAGCTGAGAGATCAACAAAGAAAGAAAGGATTGCCATCGCCTCATCAGTTTGATTTCTGTCTTCATCAGCCACCTGCATTGATGTGAGAGCCCTTACCACTGCCAGATGTATCACAAGACCCTCAAAGAAAAATGTCAGAGCGCACATGTATGCACACACACACGCACGCTTGACATGCAAAAACAAACAGCATACCAGCACGCAAAAAAAACCCCCAAAAAAACCTCTTCATGGCATTCTTTTCTTCTCTAGCACTGTTCTACCAGAATAAAAAAAAAACAACAAGGCTGCAAACAACACATACACACACACACACACACACGCACACACTCACACACACTTGAGTCTTGACATGTTTTGGCAGGTTGAAGTGGACATTATTGGAGGAATTTAAAAGAAAAAAAAAATTTTTTTGACTAAGACTTTTGAGACCTTGAAGTCATCAGTGAGGCTGCCAGTTCATTCTTTCCAGCAATGTGAGGGATGTCTGTCGGATTACTTCACTGTCCCAGCGTTCGGCTTGTCTGCGAGGGAATCCATCACCCTTCGTGAATATGACAGCAAGCAGAGCTCTACCCTCACCTTTCAGTGGAACAGTTTATATGACCTTTATATTAGCACATCAGAGGATCACATTTAGCAAAGACCAAACAGATCAAATTTTATTATGAAAGCTAGAGGAGCATTAGTGAGTCTTCCTCTTGTCTGGCTCATCACCGCAGTGTTGATTAAGATGACCTATTAAAGCATAGTTCCCCGTTCTGTTTCCTTTCTAAGCAAAAAAAGTATGTTGACCTTTGGTACGAGTCTGCTGTGGTCCTCATCACGTCTCTAAAACTCGTGCAAGGTGAACGCCAAGATGATACAATTGAATTTCAGAGACAATTAAACTGGGGGAAACAGAGGATCGACTGGATGAGCCCGTTGCTGACATATTGATCCATCTCACTGTGAACTGTATTCTAATCAGTTCCACACACATTGTGATGGAGCAGTTCAGGCCAACGTACACATGATGAGATCTGTTAGCTACAGGCAAAGACACTTAGACTCTAATTAGGCATATTTCCTTCATCGTATTAATCGGTCAGTTGTTGAACTAAAACGAGAACATCATTTTAGCCCAGTCGATAAATGCTTCATTGAACCTGATGGTAAATGCATTCAGGGAGCAGTCAAAGCCCCAAAACCCAAGACACATATGCAAACATGCTACACATATGTTATCTGCTGAGCAGATCAGAGCCTGTTGTTTATGTTTTCACCACGGATGTGTGGGTTGGCTACTCCTCACAGGAATGCGTTAAAGGCATATTTCTTTTACGACTATAGCTTAAAATACTATAGCAAGCTAATTTCTCATTCCAGGCACCCTAAAAAAAAAAAACCCCAGCAATGCCACAAAACAAGAAATGGGGTCTGCCTTTAACTGTATTTCTACTAACCATAAAATCCTACTTAACATCTCGTCACGGTGGCTGACCATGCATTTGCAGTTCCATTTTATGAAAAAGAAAAAAAAGCGTAGGAAGAAGGCCTCGTTACAGGTTTTTAGTTTTTAATATGTTACAGGACACTGGAGAGTGAAGGGGGAAAAGGAGTATGAGACTAGTTTTTAGCGGACTGCTCTTCCAAATAACCCAGTGTTCTCTCAGGAGGATAATGGAAGAACCGACCAAGCTCAGAGGTGCTTTCACTTGTATTCTCACTAAAGACTAATGGCAAGCATGCATCATACTGTCGACAGGAAAATTTACACACCATGCTGGATGCTTTGGGGAAAAAAAAAAAGAGCAACAGAAAGAGACAAGAAAACCTCCAAACATGGAAAGCCATGATAAACATCAAGCTGAACATACCGTCTCAGGACAAACATTAAAAATATACACCTGACACAAGCTACTAAAAGTCAAGGTAAAAGCTGTAACCTGACGCAAGAGGCTATTTTTGTGAGAGAATTATAGTCCAAAATTCTGACTAACTGTTCTGTTTGGGTGGTTTAAATGAGTGCGCTTGACTAAGTTCAGTTTTTTTAAGCTGTTGCAGGCATACTGGCATTCTTGTTCGAGCAAAGAATTTATCTTCAGCTTTGACCAGTACACGCTTCAACAGCCTCAAGTCAGCAGAGCGTAAATAAAGCAATGGGCCTGAGATCAAAGGTTGTTCTCTCCTTTGTCTTTAAAGGGAAAAAAAACATGAAACATACATAGAAACATCTGGGAGAGTGAAAGAACAGTAGGAGAGAAATCTAGGCGGAGAGGGAGGGAAAGTGTGAGTGAAACTGAGAGGTGTGCAGATGCTGTGAAGGGGGGTGGGGGGGCAGTATGTCACCGGGGAGCTGGTTCTAATAACAGGCCTTGTTTGATTTCATAGCCGGAAAGGCTCAGCTATTTCTGTTGCCATACAATCAAAACCCATTAATTGGGTCATTCAGGCCAGATTTCTGAGAGATGAACGAATTGAGAGGAAAAAAAGAGAGAGAGAGAGAGAGAGAGAGGGATGAGGTCGAAGGGAAAAGAAAGAGAGTAGGGGAGGGAAGAGTGGCTAAGTGGATGAAGAAAGAAGATGGAGTTGTGGAGGGAGAGGACGTTTAACGGATGTGTGGGAAAGACGGGGAGTAAATTGACAAATGAAGAGATGCAGGAAGCAAAATGCCGTTATTTCTGAGGACAGCTGGTACACGCCCGCACGTTGACCAGCTTTACGTCCTAATGTCGCAGCTCTCTTTTCTCGGCAACCCCTGGGCGTCCAAGCCTCAACGATCTGTTCCATTCATCAAATAGACTCTTGGGTAAATGACTCATGACTAAACATCGGCAAATAAATGAGAGAAGCGTTAAAGAGGATTGAGGCATGAGTCAAACCAGACAATTTCACATAAACAAATGCTGATTGTCCACCGAATACTCGATCCATATAACGCTTTATGCTGCAAGAATCAATATAATGGGCTTGTCAATCCTACTTTGGCAATAGTCACAAAACAAAACAAAAAAAAAAAGAACATAAAACAACTCGCAGAGAGAGAGAGAGAGAGAGAGAGAGAGGGAGAGAGGGAGAGAGAGAGAAGAGAGAGAGAGAAGAGAGAGGGGTCTCAGCTACATTAAACCTTCTCGAGACACACCATAATTGAATAAATG